>NC_142867.1:17107500-17765000 GCF_051225735.1 Oryctolagus cuniculus | reverse complement strand
GACCCAATATCCAAGCCATTCAATTTTTCTGGGCAATTATTTTTTGCAGAAATTTATTGAGGCTGTTGAAAGTATAGGCTTATAATATTTTGTGTTTTAATTAGATCATATACATTTAAGTGTTTTAGAAAAGAACATGGTGGGACCGGCACTGTGGCATAGAGGGTAAAGCTGCTACCTACGGTGCCAGCATCCCATATGGGCACCGGTTCGATCCCAGCTGCTCCACTTCCAATCTAGCTCTCTGCTATGGCCTGGGTAAGCAATAGAAGATGGCCCAAGTCCTTGGGCCCCTGCACCCACATGGGAGATCTGGAGGAGGCTCCTGGCTCCTGGCTTTGGATCAATGCAGCTCCAGATGTTGCGGCCATCTGGGAAGTGAACCAGTGCATGGAAGACCTCTCTCTCTCTGTCTCTCTCTCTCTGCGCCTCTCCTTCTATCTTTGTGTAACTCTGACTTTCAAATAAAATATAAAATAAATAAGTCTTAAGAAAAAGAACATGGTGCAAATAGCATGACACTCAATACATATCACCATCACCATCATCATCACCATCATTATCAGTTTTGCTCAGTAATGTTCTTATGTGTGACATTTGCATCCCTGACCACATCAGCTTTCTTTCTGTCCTGTTAGAGCTGCTCACAAATAAGCATGGATTATACCTCAAAATATTTCAAGCATCTGAAGTCACTTCACACCTTTTGTTTTGAGATTTCTTTGGGCTAAGCAATCTCTATTGCTTAATTGCTTTTGAGTGTGTAGCACACTACCTGGCACATATTAGGTATTCAATTAATATTTGTAAAATAAATGTCAACTGTAACAAAGCCTTCTCATCATCTTTTATATTGAATGCTTTTATATTTTGTTAATGTTCATTTTAAAGAATCTGGCATAGAATTTTAAACAGAGTGGAAGTGCCCTCCCTTTTTCTCAGCACTTTGCTTGTACTAAATTAAGCCAGGACCTCAGGGTGTGGGCTCTGATGGGAAGGTGTCTTATTGATGTGCGTGTCTGGTTTCCTACCTGAGCACTTTGGACTGAACATCACCAATGATGAGCTCATCATTGATGAATTCGCATTGGATACTGCCCAGGAGGTTGACAGCTACTCTAATGGAAATGTCAAAATTCTCAGGGGTTAGTTTACCTACTGATTGTGGAATCTTGGTGGCTCTATTGAGAGCTAATTACTCACTTTGTTCTGGTCTCACTGGTAAAAGCACACAAAAATGAAAGGAAAGCGTTTCCCCCTTTGTTTTAGAGACAGAGAATGTTGTGAAAATTCAAAGATGTCTTCTCAATTCTCAGAAGTTGTAACAGCACTTAACATGGGAAAGCACGAACTTTGTCCTCAGTTACTGTTTGGTCACATTGAAAAATTCCTTTTTAGATAATATGTATGATGTAATCTTTCGTATTGAAAATTTATAGGGGAAGCAAATACTCTACATAAATAATTTTGTGTCCTTTCCATCAATTATTTGTATCCTTTTTAGATATATGTACTGGACTGCAAACAGTGGGACTTCAAAGATCAACTTAATGAGTTGGAATTACAGCAGTGCAGAGGTAGATTGTCCATACTGATGGAGATACTTACATCTGTTCAGTACAAGATGGCGGTGCCTCCTGAGCACTTGAAATGTGGCTCATGAGACCTAGGAACTGAATTTTATTTTATTTTTAAACAATTGACCATTTTAGTTACATATATTTGTGGGATACAGTATGATCATTTGATATGTATTCAATGTATGTTCAAATCAGGGAAGTTATTATTTCTATCTCTTTAAACATTTAAAACTTTTTGGTTAACACTTAATAAATGTACACATTTATGGCGTAGAGTGTGATATTTCAATAAATATATACAATGCATACTGTGTTTTTAATCATATTGAATTTTAACATTTACATTTAAAGAGTGGATGCAATATTGGACAACACAGCTCTAGAATTTTGTTTGTATTTTAGGAGGCAGGGAAAGAGAAAGGAAGAGCATCAACAAGTACGTTTCCTCTGTAGGAGATTTTCCAACAGTGCCACATGGCACATCACATTCATCTTCTTGGATAAAAATCAGGCACATGGCCATTCTTAACTGCAAGGGAAGCTGGAAAGTGTACTCTGATTGGGGGTAGCAGTGTGTGGAGCTAAACCTCAGGTTTCTGTTCTGTTCCTGAAGAGTGAGGGAGAATAGGTGCAAGGATTGCGTTAGAGACTCACACATTTTTCACAATTTCCCATGGAAAGAAAAATATTTAATAGATGTATTTGTTTTTTTTTTTTTTTTGACAGGCAGAGTGGACAGTGAGAGAGAGAGAGAGACAGAGAGAAAGGTCTTCCTTTGCCGTTGGTTCACCCTCCAATGGCCGCCGCAGCCAGCGCACTGCGCTGATCCGAAGCCAGGAGCCAGGTGCTTCTCTTGGTCTCCCATGGGGTGCAGGGCCCAAGGACTTGGGCCATCCTCCACTGCACTCCCTGGCCACAGCAGAGAGCTGGCCTGGAAGAGGGGCAATAGATGTATTTGTAAAGACATGGTAATACCACAGTTTCTAATTGTAGTATAATTAACTTTACTTGCCACTTTCTTGGCTTTTAAGTGCATTTAACAATTTATTCAACAAAACTTTTTTTTAAAAGAGTTACTTATTTATTTGAAAGGCAGAGTTACAAAGAAGCAGAGGCAGAGAGAGAGAGAGAGAGAGAGAGAGAGGTCTTCCATCCATTGGTTCACTCCCCAGATGGCTGCAATGGATGGAGCTGCATGGATCCAATGCCAGGAGCCAAGAGCTTTCTCTGGGTCTCCCAAACAGGTGCAGGAGTCCAAGGACTTGGACCATCTTCCACTGCTTTCCCAGGCTACAGTAGAAAGCTGGATCAGAAGTGGAGAAGCTGAGACTTGAACTGGTGCCCATATGGGATGCTGGTACTGCAGGTGGCAGCTTTACCCACTAAGCCACAATGCCAGCCCCTCAAGAAAACTTTTGAGCATGTACTGTGTGATAAACGTTCTAAGTGTTAGGGACACCATGGTATAGGAGCCTCAGAAGCCCCCTAGCTTCATTGGGTTCACATTCCAGGCAAACACTCTGTTGCCTGGAGCTTCTGTGTTCTAGATCAGTGTGCTAATAGCACTTTCTGTTATGATGAAATTATTTAACTTTGCTAATGCATGATAAAAACACATGATAGCCTTATCCACATGGTGACTGAGCACGTGAAAAACTGTCGCAAGACAGCATAGACAGCATGCAGACATCTGCCAAGTGGTGGTAGTCTTTACTTACCAACTTACGTAAAATAAAATAATGTCTGTCAGAATTCACTGAGGTTCTTATTGTGTGTTTGAACATTACTGTTTTGAGAGGCAAACACACATACACATGAGGGAGAGAGAGAGAGAGAGAGAGAGAGAGAGAGAGAGAGAGATGCACAATATCCACAAATGTCTAGAATGTCTAGAATGTCCAGAGTCAAAGTTGGGAGCTGGGAACTACATTCAGGGCTCACATGTGGGGGACAGGAACCCAACTACTTGAACCATCACCACTCCCTCCATGGTTCTGCTTTGCAGGAAGTTGGAGTCAGGAGCCAAAGCTAGGTCTGGAACTCAGGTACTCAGACATGGCATGTGAGTAGCTTAACCAGGGTCATAATCTCTAGGCTAAACTCCCACCCCTCTTGATCTGTTTAATTTTCTTCACAGGACTTATTGCCCTATGATTATTATATTGTTTTACTTATTTGTTGTCTTGCTTGATCTGCATTGTGTCCTGGAGAGATAGGAAGGCTAGAACCTGCATAAATTGCCAAATCTCCAGCACCTAGAAGAGTGCATGGCATGGAACAGGACTCAAGGCTGATGAATGAGCAGATGAGAGAAAGGATGAATGGCAGCTCTTTTAGAAGAGGAAATTCTCACCAGAATGCATGATTATGATTTCTGTCATCACTGATGGAGAGACAGGAAGAATATGTGATTTTACTTTTGAATATCATACATGAATACATGAATAGAAGAGTTGGTAGGTGCAATGACGATAATGTAGACTATCATTTTGTATGAAGGTGGAGATAGGGAAGAGTGATGAGTGGAGAGGTGACATGGAGTGATTGTAGCTAGATAGTTAATCCACACTGAACTGAAACTGGTGCTCTGGTGGCCTGGCTCCCTACCCATTCCTAATTTCCTCCTCTCTTCACTCATATACTTATTCTCAGTAGTCAAATCCAGAAAGAACTTTCTTAGCATCTTCCTTTAGATATTTTCCTTTTACTTTCTTACTATCGAGTACAAAAACTTTAAGGAAATCTCATTAACATGATTGAAACAGATTTTGAAAATTTCCTCAGGTCATAGTTTATTTGGAAAAGTTTTACTCTAGGGAAAAGAAATTCCACGGGGAAGCTGGT
The DNA here is from genome assembly GCF_051225735.1 of Oryctolagus cuniculus. Lineage (NCBI taxonomy): Eukaryota > Metazoa > Chordata > Mammalia > Lagomorpha > Leporidae > Oryctolagus > Oryctolagus cuniculus. The sequence continues at coordinate 17,760,576 of NC_142867.1, read as the reverse complement.
CCCTTGATTATAGTGTATGGCTTCATTATTTTAAATAGTTCAGGGGCCTCAGCATTTAATCACAACTCTTTGAGTGGTTGGCAGATTTTCTGCATCAGAATAAGATCTTAAATTCTCTAGGTTTGCTGCTACCTATGATTTTTGTGTATTTCTGTGCTATGAGGCACTCAAATATTAGCCCTGATATGGATCCCCTGTATTTTCCCTTTTTAGACATCATCTACTTTGTCTTCTGAAAGCTCCCAGAATCATTCGTGATTTGCTTTTGGGGACAAGGTGCGATCCATGAAACTCAATAGGATCCACCACCTATTACCATCAGAGAGAACCCCAATGTTGAAAGGCACAGATTTCTGAGTTAGTTACCTAGCAAATAGCTAGAGTGTTGCCTTGGGAAATCAATTAACTTCTGTCATTTTCTGTCACATCATCCATAAGCGGAGGTAAAATCTTTCCACCTGTTTTCAACACTTCTCCCAGAATGGCTTAGGATTTTGTTCACTGGGGATCCTCAGTGAGAAATCAGCGGAGCTGGTACTATTAGCCCAGGGACCTTGCTTGTTCAAGGAGCCGGGTTCCCAGAGAGGAGTCCAGTGCTCCATCTCATCCCAGTTGTCCCAAGGCAGAGCACCTGTTCCATCAGATGGCTAACTTCATGCTGAATGGGAGACACTGGGTGTATTTGACATCCATCTTTTTCAGTTTTTGTTCCAAGGCAGAGGAAAACCACACCAGCTCCTCTTTTGATCTAAAGGTGGGTGATATGATAGAAATAAGGTGCAAAGTTTCTAAGCAGTCACAAGATGTGGGGGAAGCTGGTATTTCTCTTTGAGCCTCATGTGTGCATTTGTAAAATGAGATTGTTGGATCTGGTAAGTTTATTGTGTTGAATTAATAGTTTTTTTTTTTATTGTAGTATGATATCCATAGCATAAAATTTGATGATTTTAAAGTCCCTTACACGTTTTTGAATTCTGTGTAGTACCACTTGGGAATTACCAGATAGGAGCATTTGATTGGGTCAGAGGTTCCATTACTTCTCTCTGAGATCAGTCATCTAGGCATGAGAAGGCTGCCTTAGAGTTGTCTCTAATCATTTCCTGTAGTCTATCACTGTGCCCTGGTCCAGAGTCCAGAAGCTTAGCTGATGCAAAAGCTACATCCTCATAGGCTGATTCAGGCTTTCATAAACTGACTACTGGATCTTTCCATGTGCTGGATGCAGCAGAGAGAGGGGCATTTCTTACCAGGTAAATACGAGAGACAATGAGAATGTGTGAGCAGGTGTGGCAAGGAGGGGAATAAACTCAGAAAAGAAAGAGATGACAGAAAAGAAAAAATAGGGCATTTTCTGAAGGCAAGGTATCTGGTATTCCTCTCCTTGGGGATGGAGCCTGGAAGAACTGGACCCTACATATTTTTCCTCTTATCTGTGAGTGAATGTGCAATTGGTCCTAGCATGTTTTACTTAATTTCTGTAACGGATCAAAAATTAGATTGAGCTTAAACTCAGATAAGAGGCATGTATTTGTTTGGGCAAATACATTTACAATCAATTTCTAAACAAAGGGGTTATTTAACTTTAACTCTTCACCTATGTGTTGTGTTGTGCACCTATATATGATATAGGATAATGGTTACAGAACACAGAATTGTGGGTAGGCTGCCTGGTTTCAGATCATAGCTTCACTGCTGTGTAGTTGTAGGCAGATTTATTTACTTTTCTGCATTTCCCTTTTCTCACACTGAATAAAGAGGAGATAATAATTATACTCATATCACAGGTTTGTTCTAAGAACTGAGCTGATTAATTCATATATAGAACACTTATAAAGTATGTGGCTTATAGTAGGTAGTATTGGAATGCAGCTATTCCTATAAACCAAAAATGCAATTAATAATTAAGACTTAAGGAAAACATTAGACATAATTTTGAAAACTGGAACTGTATATTAGTGAGTAGAGTATATAGACACAGTGGCTATAATAATAAAACAATGCATTGATTGCTATAAGAAGTATGATAAACTCATAAAACACAAGAGAGAGTACATTATTTTTGCAGTAGTGCAATATAGAAAGAAGGGATAGTAAGCCAAAAAGGGAGAGAGTATCTTCATTCAGGAAATAGCTACCTAGTGTTCATTTAGGGAAGGACAATTAAAGTGCAATAACCAGTTTCAGAAGGACCTGAACTCCATGCTAAGAATATTAGAATTCATGCTGTGACCAAAGAGGCGGTGTCGGCAAACTTTAAGTAGAGAAATAACATGGCCAGATTTGTGTTTATGGAAGATGAAGAAATTATTTTTCCAATTTTCAGAGAACAAAGGTACATAGGGGTCGGGGTAATAAAAGCAATGTTATGGAACAAACCGGGGGGGGGGGAGTGGGTTTGAAAGGTGGGCAGGATTGGAAGTGTCCAGGACAGATCATCGCAGGTGAATGAGGGCTCTGCAGTGGGAACGAGCAGACTGGGCTTATGAGGTGGGGACAGGACCCTGACTGTAAAAAAGATGAGCTGAAGGCTACTGGGGGAAGTGTGTGAAATGCTGTAGAGATGCAGACCATGCACATCTTTAAAAATGAGCCGGAGGAATTCGGTGTTGCCCTGGTTATTCCTAGCAGCAGAGAGATCTGAGGATACGTGGGTGTAGGAAGCAGTTATCTGACTGCAGTGTGCAGGGTGGATGGGGTGGACAATCTGAGACCAGGAGGTTTTAGTCACGTAGGCATCAGCTGAAAGCGTGTGAGCAGGGCATGGCAGGAAGCATGGAGACGAAAGGGCACCGAGAAGAGATGGCTTGCTGGTCAAATGAATGGGATGTGAGGATGGACTACAGTTAGGAAACCAAAGAGAAACATGGAGCCAATCAAAGCCCAAGCTGCACAGCTGGGAAGGCCATGGTCTCATTGCAGTGTATCCCACATGATATTGACCCGTGGGTCTCCTGGGGCGTCATAGCCTCGTCCCCTGAACTGCACCCCTAACTTTTGTACAAATCCTTGTTTCCTGGGCTCCCGAGTGTGGATGTGGTCAAATGTGATTCATGAGGGTCTCATAATCTTCACCTTCTGAGATATTCCTGATGACTCCAGGTGCCTGGTACTCACACTTCTGCCCCCAGCAGAAAGGGCACCCAATGAATAGTTTAGCCACACTGCTTGTTCTGTGAGTTTTAGCATAATTTTTCTGCTACACATGCAGCCTTTTAAAACCTTGGTATTTCAGGTAAGCGGCTTCTGCACTCAGGAATGGCTGAACCCTTCACTTGTACCTCCCCCTCTTTTTGTCCCATAGTAGATCTTCTCCCCAAGAAATTAAATGGCTGTGGCTCTGGGTAGGCAGAAAGTCTTATTTCCGCTTTGATGGATATTTAGGTTGTTTACAATCTTTTTTCTCTTTTACAAACCTACTGGGGGAGACATCTTTTGTGGGTTTATGAAAGCTTAATATATCCCTTTCCTATACGAATGCTGAATTAATTTAGAAATAAGGCATTGGAGTGGGGCTAGGACATTGTCTTTGTTCTTGATAAAAATGGTGATGGATAAGGTGGCTTTAGAAATGGCCTTCCCCTGGCGCCGTGGCTCAATAGGCTAATTCTCCACCTAGCAGCACTGGCACATCGAGTTCTAGTCCCGGTCGGGGCGCCGGATTCTGTCCCGGTTGCCCACCTTCCAGGCCAGCTCTCTTCTGTTGCCCGGGAGTGCAGTGGAGGATGGCCCAAGTGCTTGGGCCCTGCACCCCATGGGAGACCAGGAGAAGCACCTGGCTCCTGCTTTTGGATCAGCACGGTGCACCAGCCGCGGTGTCCATTGGAGGGTGAACCAACGGCAAAGGAAGACCTTTCTCTCTGTCTCTCTCTCTCACTGTCCATTCTGCCTGTCAAAAAAAAATACACAAAACAAAACAAAAAACAAAAAACAAAAAACAAAACAAAACAAACAAAAAATGGCTTTCCCCAAACTGAGCCCTTGAACAAGGCAAACACACACATGCAGTCATGGTGGCATCAGCTCTGCCCCACGTACTGCCCCATCTCTAAGGCTGCAGAGACAGAGGCTGCCCCTGCGACAGAGCAGAAATTGTGCTGCAAGAGGGGGAGGAGAGGGCACAGTGCCCACCTGTGTCTGCCTGATTTCTCCTTCCAGGTACCCCTGCCTTCCCCGTGGCAGGGAGGACTGGAAGTGCCGTGTTCATCTGTGTCTCTGCACATGGCAGGAAACATCAGCAGTGGGGAGGAGATGCTCACCCCCAAGCCTTTATCTGTTTTTTTTTTTTTTTTTTAAGATTTATTTATTTATTTGAAAGGCAGAGTTACAGAGGGAGAGAGAGAGAGGGAGAGAGAGAATATCTTCCTTATGTTGTTTCACTCCCCAAATGTCTGCAACAGCCAGCAACAGCCAGGGCTGGGCCAGGCTGAAGCCAGGAGCCAGGAGCCAGGAACCAGGAGCTGCTTCTGGGTCTCCCACATGGGTGCAGGGGCCCGAAGACTTGGGCCATCTTCTGCTTCTTTCCCAGGTGCCTTAGCAGGGGGCTTGATTGGAAGTGGAGCAGCTGGTATCACACTGAAGTCCATATGAGATGCCGGTGTTGCAGGTGTAAGTTGAACCAGCCTGCTGCAGTGCCAGCCCCAGATGTTTGAGTTCATTGTTGATTCTATCCTAGGTTTTCAGGGTGTATATGGAAGTCTTTAAAAGTGCATTTCTTGCAATTTCAGTATTTAATCAAAGATAAGGGGGAAAACAATGGAAATAAATTTTATAGCAGAAAATGAAAGTGTTCATACTTTTTCTTCCTTATTTTTCATGGATCAAATGTAGTAAAAAAAAAAAATCCCAGTGGGGCACTCTAATCTGAGAGTATTGTTCTGAATCACAGGATATTGTTAGCTTGTGGGTTGCATTGTGATACATATTTCTTCTGTGTAATCTGCTGGGCCTTTAGATATGTATACGGTTCTAGGTAAGTATTTGTTGCAGGGAAGTAATTTAGAGAAAGTTCATCACTCTTGTCATCATATTCTTCGCTAGTGAATTCTACCCTGGTGGCACAATCGCACTGGCAACAACACTGCCCTCAGGGACAAGCTCTTGGAGTTCAGGATCTGTCAGGAGTTTGAGTAGTGCAAAGTGGGAAAGGAATAGTGGAATGATGAAAACTCATAAGGTGAATTCTCCCCAGAGTGTTTGAACGTTTGTCATATAAACATGCTTACTGAAGCTGCAAGACTGGTGAAGGAAGTCAACTTAAGTCTGTTGAAGATGGGCAAAAATTTAGTAGTTTTAAAACATTTTAATCTATTTTCTTTATTTGAGGGAAAGCGAGCAAGCAACATCTCTTCCATTTCTGACTCAATTCCCAAATTCCTGACCCAGCCAGGCTGAAGCCAGAACTCAATCTGTGTCTTGTACATAAATGGTAGGGATCCAACTACTTGGGCCAGGTCCTGCTGCTTTAGCAGGAAGGTGGAGTGGAGAGTAGAGCCAGGATGGGGACCCAGGCGTTCCAGGATGGCATGCGGGTATTCCAAGTGGTGGTTTAACTCTTGAGAGAAACAACTGCCCCCAGGACTGATAATTCAATACAGGAAAGAAAATAGTACAGGGGACCTTTTGGGAAGGGGGAATTATCAGTGAGGAGATAGATAATCCCTTGAAATGGCTTGGGTGCTTTTTCTGGAATTCATGGGAGGGCAATTGAATCCCCCAATCTTATGTTCATTTGGGTCATAAGAGCGCTGTCCTCATGAATGGATTAATCCACTGTGGAATAACGGGTTATTCAGAAAGTGGCTTTGTTGTAAAAGCAGGCTCTCTCTGGCATGCTTGTTCTGTGTGCATGTCTGATGCCTTCGCCGTGCCGTGGCCTGGCAGGAGGGCCCTCATCAGATGCTGAGCAGAGGCCAGATCAATGCTCTGGGATGGCCCAGCTTCCACAGGGATGAGGTAAATAAAAAGTCTTTCTTTATAAATTGCCCGGACTGTGGCATTTAGGGACAGCAACAGAAGATGGACCAAGGCGTCCCCTGAGGCACAGATGAGGGTAACAAGGAATACAGGGGCAGAATTGTCAGAGGATTCCCGAAAGGGCAGCACTATGAAAAACTTGTGATTATAAAGAAAACTGAAAACACGTCATTGTAAAAATTAAAAGAAAAATAAGAAAAGAAGGAGGAGGGAAGGTGGGATTAAAGGAGGGTGGGTTGGGTGAGGAGTATTATCACAGTCTTAAAACTGTATGTATGTTAGATACGTGAAATTTGTTCCCTTTATGTAAATAAAAAATGTAAAGAGCAGAAAAAAAGAAAATGCAATGAAGATAATACACAAATGACTATTCACTTAAATGGCTCCACTAATTAAGCATACTTTCTGGTAATTATACTCCTCAATTGAAAGACAGACTGGTTCTGCAAATAATTGTTGCCCAAGCCTTATTTTTATAATACTTAAATTAATTACAATAACATTAAGTGTTAGATTGCTAATTTTTTTTTGACAGGCAGAGTTAGACAGTGAGAGAAAGAGACAAAGAGAAAGGTCTTCCTTCCATTGGTTCACCCCCAAAATGGCCGCTACAGCTGGCGCTGCACCGATCCGAAGCCAGGAGCCAGGTGCTTCCTCCTGGTCTCCCATGCAGGTGCAGGGCCCAAGAACTTGGGCCATCCTCCACTGTACTCCCGGGCCACAGCAGAGAGCTGGCCTGGAAGAGGAGCAACTGGGACAGAATCCAGTGCCCCGACTGGGACTAGAACCCAGGGTGCTGGCGCCGTAGGTGGAGGCTTAGCCAAGTGAGCAGCGGCGCCTGCCAAGATTGCTAATTTTTAATGCTGCATGAGTACATATTGGCTAAATGTGGCTTCCTCCACAAACAGCTACACAGGTGTTACAAGCATGTTTGTTGTATTGCAGGCCTACACCACCCAGCAGAGAGCACACTTCAGCTGAATCCATGGCCAGGACAAATAATGTGACTGAATTGATTCTCACTGGCCTTTTCCAGGATCCAGACGTGCAGAGAGTATGCTTTCTGTTGTTTCTTCCTGTGTACCTGGCCACGGTGGTGGGCAACGGCCTCATTGTTGTATTGGTCAGTGTCAGTAAGAGTCTGCGTTCCCCCATGTACTTCTTCCTCGGCTTCCTGTCCTTGGTGGAGATCAGCTACTCCTCAACAACTGTCCCTAAATTCCTCATTGACTTACTCGCCAAGATCAAAACCGTCTCCCTGCAGGGCTGTCTGGCCCAGATATTCTTCTTCCACTTCTTCGGAGTTGCTGAGATCCTTTTACTTGTGGTGATGGCCTATGACCGCTACGTGGCCATCTGCAAGCCTCTTCGTTACATGAACATCATGAGCCGCCAACTGTGTCATGTTCTGGTGGCTGGTTCCTGGCTGGGGGGCTTCATTCACTCCATAATTCAGATTCTTATTACCATTCAGTTGCCCTTCTGTGGCCCCAATGTGATTGACCACTACTTCTGTGACCTCCAGCCATTATTCAAACTTGCCTGTGCCGACACCTTTGTGGAGGGGGTTATTGTATTGGCCAACAGTGGGTTAATTGCTCTGTGCTCCTTCCTCATCTTGTTGTCTTCCTATGCTGTCATCCTGTTCAACTTGAGGAAGCATTCTGCAGAGGGCAGGCGCAAAGCCCTCTCCACCTGTGCCTCTCACATCACCGTGGTTGTCCTGTTCTTTGGACCTGCCATCTTCCTCTACATGCGGCCCTCCTCCTCCTTCACTGAGGACAAACTGGTGGCTGTGTTCTACACGGTCATCACCCCCATGCTGAACCCCATCATCTATACACTCAGAAATGCAGAGGTCAAAATTGCCGTGAGGAGGTTGTGTGGCAAAACGGAGCACGCAGGGATGGAGTGAAAGGAGAGCTCAGCATGTGGGACATGATTTTTTTTTTAAAAAGATTTATTTATTTATTTATTTATTTGGTAGGCAGAGTTACAGAGGCAGAGGCAGAGAGAAAGGTGGAGGGGGCGGGGGGAGTGTCTTCCATCTGCTGCTTCACTCCCCAAATGGCCCCAAACAGCTGGAGCTCGGCTGATCCAAACCCAGGAGCCAGAAGCTTCTTCTGGGTCTCCCACTTGGGTGCAGGGGCCCAAGCACTTGGGCCAACTTCTATTGCTTTCTCAGGGCATAGCAGAGAGCTGGATTGGAAGAGGAGCAGCTAAGACTTGAACCAGTGCCCATATAGGATGCCGGCAATGCAGGTGGCAGCATTACTTATTATGCCACAGCACTGGCCCCTGGAACATGATTTTAAAAAACTGTTTTGTTGTTCTCTGTTCTTTTTTTTTTTTTTTTTTTTTGACAGGCAGAGTTAGACAGTGAGAGAGAGAGACAGAGAGAAAGGTCTTCCTTTGCCGTTGGTTCACCCCTCAAGTGGATGCTACAGCCAGCGCGTTGCGCCGATCCGAATCCAGGAGCCAGGTACTTCCTTCTGGTCTCCCATGGGGTACAGGGCCCAAGTACTTGGGCCATCCTCCACTGCACTCCCGGGCCACAGCAGAGAGCTGGACTGGAAGAGGAGCAACTGGGACAGAATCCAGTGCCCCAACCGGGACTAGAACCTAGGGTGCAGGCGCCGCAGGCAGAGGATTAGCGTAGTGAGCCGCGGTGCTGGCCCTGTTCTTTTTTTCTTTTTAAGATTTATTTACTTATTTATTTGAAAGTCAGAATTGCACAGAGAGGCAGAGACAGAGAGAGAGGTCTTCTATCTGCTGGTTCACTCCCCAGTTGGCCTCAATGGATGGAGCTGCGCCGATCTGAAGCCAGGAACCAGGAGCTTCCTCCAGGTCTTCCCACATTGGTGCAGGGGCCCAAGGACTTGGGCCATCCTCCACTGCCTTCCCAGGCCATAGCAGAGAGCTGGATCAGAAGTGGATCAGCCAGGACTGGAACCCGTGCCCATATGGGATACTGGCACTGCAGGTGGTGGCTTCATCCACTACACCACAGAGCTGGCCCCTGTTCTCTGTTCTTGAAGTGGGTTTTTGTTTTTGGTGGGAAATTCCAGACTGGTAGAAACAAGTAAAGACTTAATGCTGCTGCTATTGTGATTCTTCTTAGCAACCAAAGACTTCCCAATGTGCTGGTATAAGGTTCCTAGGACAGAGGTTAGATGTTCTTGCTGAATCTTATGGAAATTGATTGGCTCTATGACAGTCGACAATATCATGGGTTTGGGTAACTTGAAGCCTGAAATTAAGAGCAACTGCCATGTGTTGTAGGCTAAAGTTGATCCTCCCCCAGCCCTCTTCCTTCCTTTTTTCCTTCCTTCTTTCCTGTCTGCCTTCTTTTTTTTCAACTTTCCTCATGATAACAGCCCATATTTTATTAAAAAAGGAACCAACCAGAGGAACTATCAGGGAATAAGGATATAAACCTGTTTGTCCCTTGCAATGTGGACCAATGTGACTTTTAAAATTGTAGCCAGGAATTCTATTCTTCTGATTGGTCTTGGCATCTTGTACCATAGACCATCTAATAATAACCACCAGAACTGACCCTGGAGCAATATTGCTTCTTGTGATATGTTGGCATAAAAGAGTCTTATCTGTTTGGGCTCTCTCACAATGTACATTATCAATAAACAAAATTTTTTTTATCAAAGTGGCATTGATTCTGTCTATAAAGAGTGAAAATCAAATCAAACATTTTCACAAAAAAGAGGTCATTGTTAGACTTATCCAGTTGTGAAAAATAGACTGTTAGAAAATACTGATTAGGCCTAAGTTAAAGAATGAAGGGAAGAGTTAGTTTCTACTTTGGGCTCCCAAATCTTATTATAATTGACCATGCTGTGTTCATATATTTAATGCCTATTAGCGTTTCTTGGTGAAGGGAGATGAGATGGTCTGTGTTGTTGGTTTCAACTCTCAGAATCTCTACCTCACCCCCTGCCCAATGTGTTCATGAACTGTTTGGTAAATATCTGGAGCTGCAGTTACACACACTGGCGTTGAGTTTACACTCCACTGCACCTTCCTCTTTTTCTTGAGGATTGGGTAGAATAATGCTGACAGCTTCCCTACCAGATGGATAAAACATCACAGGGAAGCTATAGCCTGTAGGGCTGTAGGGCTTCTTTCCTTTCTTCTGTAACTTCACCTGGTTGTACATGCAGGTGACCAGCATTTTTCAAAGGTACTATTAGGGTTTGGGTATAGTTTGAGTATCTCCTATGGGTTCATTATGAGTTGAGGCATGGATTCCAGGGTGGTGGTATTGGGAAGTATGGCCTAGAAGGAGGTCCTTATGTCACGGTTGGGAGTGGGGTTTCTCTTGGGAAGCCATTCTCATGAGACCCCTTGAGCTCTCTGGGGAGGATTGTTATTGTTATACAAGGAGCAAGCCTGGCTCCTCCCATCTCCATCACGTGCTTCCTGGTTTGCTGTGTGATCCTCCCTCCCTGTGTGCTCCACCAGCTGCCATTCACGATGGGGTCTTTATTTATTTATTTATTTATTTATTTTTATTTTTTTGACAGGCAGAGTGGACAGTGAGAGAGAGAGACAGAGAGAAAGGTCTTCCTTTGCAGTTGGTTCACCCTCCAATGGCTGCTGCGGCCGGCACACCGCGCTGATCCGATGGCAGGAGCCAGGTGCTTCTCCTGGTCTCCCATGGGGTGCAGGGCCCAAGCATTTGGGCCATCCTCCACTGCACTCCCTGGCCACAGCAGAGAGCTGGCCTGGAAGAGGGGTAACCGGGACAGAATCCAGCGCCCCGACCGGGACTAGAACCCAGTGTGCCGGTGCCGCAAGGCGGAGGATTAGCCTAGTGAGCCGCAGCGCCGGCCCCACGATGGGATCTTAATCAGGACTGAACCAATGAAGATATCATGGCCCTAATCCTCCTAATCCTAATCCTGTGAACTAAATAAACTTCTTCTTCTTAAGAAAGTGGTGTGTGTCTGGTATTTTGTTGCTGCAATGGAAAGCTGACTACCACAGGTACCAAGAACCGTCCTCATCTCCCCTTTTTGTCCCCGTTCATCATGGCTGTATCTGAACACATTACAGCCATTTTCGACCATCATTAATCCCTGAGAAAATACTACTTTCTCTGACATATTTCACTTTCATACGGCAAAATTCTAAACATTTTTACTCCTATTTTACTCTGTTATGAGGCCTTCTCTGACCTCCCACCTTCTTGGCTTGAGCTGTGACTCCTTTCCAGGGTCATTTCACATTTACATTATTTCATCATCCCACCAGCTTGACTGTAATTGTTTTGTATGTATTTCCCTATCATTTGACTATTATTATCTCTCTAAGGCAGCACTCTTTGCTGTCTCTTCTTTGTGGGTCTAACTAGGCACATAATAAACCACCCTTCAGTTCAGTGTGCAGTGTTTGGTATATCCGCATTTATAGAGTCTTTCCAAACACCAGCTTGGTGGAGAGCACATTTCACCCTGTTAAAACTTTAAGTGTACATGCTTTAAAATTCATTAATCCTTCTTATTTACCTGTCATTCACAACCTACTATCCAAGTTATTAAACTTCTGAGAACAACCATCTTTCCATAAATTTAATAAGGTCAATGAAAATACGGACTTCATAATGTTATTTTAAAAATTAAATCAGATCATACACATGTAAGGCTTTTGAATAAACAGTGGTGCAAACATGGCATTCAATATTACCCGAGCCCAGCACATGGTACAGCAACTACCAGCCGTGACTCTGTCATCCTCTATGGGAGTCCAGGCTGCTCTGCTTCTGATCCTACTCCCTGCGACCCTGCAAAACAGCAGAAGATGGCCCAAGTGCTTGGTCTCTGCCACCCATGTGGGAGGCCTGGATGGAGTTCTGGGCTCTTGGCTTCAGCCTGGTCCTGCCCTGGCTGTTGTGGCCATTTAGGGGAGTGAACCAGCAGATGGAAGGTCTCTCTCTCTCTCTCTCCTTCTCTGTCACTCTACCTTTCAAACAAATAAAATAAATCTTAAAAATTTACCACCAGAACCCCCATCATCAATATTACTCATTAATTTTTCTAGTGTGTCATCTGCATCCCTGACCATACTGGCCTTTTTTCTTTCTTTTTTTCTAAGATTTATTTTTATTTATTTGAAAGATAGAGTTATAGAGAGAGGTAGAGACAGAGACAGAGGTCTTCCGTCCTCTGGTTTATTCCCTAGGTGGCTGCAATGGCTGGAGCTTCGCTGATCCCAAGGCAGGAGCCAGGACTTCTTCCAGGTCTCCCATGTGAGTGCACGGGCCCAAGGACTTGGGCCATCTTCCACTGCTTTTCCAGGCCACAGCAGAGAGCTGGATCGGAAGAAGAGCAGCCGGGACTAGAACTGGCGCCCATATGGGATGCTGGCACTTCAGACCAGGGCTTTAATCTGCTGCGCCACAGCAGCGGCCACAACTTGCCTTCTTTCTATCCTGTTGGAATTACCCAAGAATAAGGCTGACTCACACCTCAAAAGATTTCAAGTATTTTGTTTCAAGGTTTCTTTTGGCCTAAACATTCTCTGTCGCTTAATTGCTTTTGGGTACCTAACACAATCACTGGCACATTATAGGTACTCAATATTTGTAAAACACATGTTGGCTGTAACACAGCCTCCCCATCCTCTATATTTTGTCAATGTGTAAAGAGTTTGGTTCAGAACTAAACACAGGTGCTCTCCCTTCTGTCAAAACCTTGCTTGTACCTAATCAGGCTAGGGCTTCAAGGTGTGGCTCTGATAGGAAGGAGTCCTTTATTGATGTGTAGCTTTGATTTCCTCCCTGAGGGCTTTAGACAGACAGAACATCATAAACATATTCTGAATGGATGGCCTAGGCAGATGATGTCCACTTGAACAGAATTAACGCATCTACTTATGGTGGAATCTTGGTGGGTCTATTGAGAACTGATTACTCATTTTATTCTGGTCTCACTAAGAAATGCACAGAAATGAAAGAAAACCATATTTTCATCATTCTAAGAGACAGAAAATGTTGTGAAAACTTAAAAGTATCTCCTCAATTCACAGAGGTTGTAGCAATCTAATTATCCCACTTAGCATTGGAAACCATGTAGCTAGCACCCAGTTTTTTGTTATGTTAAAAATTTATTTTTCAGATGGTAAGATCTTTTTAAAGTAAAAATTTGTAGGTGAGGCAATTCATTTAATGTGTCCAATTTTGGAGTTTTTCTCCATTAATTATTTTGATCTTTTTGGATTCATGTTTGACAGAAAAATAATGAGGATACAAAGCACAACTTAATGAGATGGAATTATAACAGCACAGAAGTAAAACATGCAGCATTGGAGATGTTTGTATCTGCTTGGTCCAGTATGGTAGTGGTGACTGAGCACTTGAAACATGGCTTGTGAGACCAAAGAACTGAATTTTATTTTATTTTTTATTTTCAAAAAATTATTTTAGGGATGAGTATTTAGCCTAGGGATTGAGAAACCAGTCAAGATGACTGCATCCCAAGCCTGGCTGGCTGAGTTTGGTACCAGAATCTGGCTTCTACACTAACTTCCTGCTAATGCAGACCCTGGGAGGCGGCAGGTATTGGCTTCAGTAACTGTGTCTTGGCCACCCGTATGGGAGATCTGGGTTGAGTTCCTGGTTCCCAGCATTGGCCTAGACCAGCCCTGGTTGTTTCAGGTGTTTGGGGAGTGAACCAGTGTGTGCGAAATCTCTTGTTCTGTTTTTCTATTTCTCTGCATATCAAATAAATGAATAAATAATAAACATCATTTAAATTATACATATTTATATACATATTTATAGGGTATAGAGTGATAGTTTGATACATATACTTAATGTATGATGATCATCAAATCTGTAGTTAGAAATCATATCTCCTTAAACATTTTAAAGTACTTAGTAATTATACATATTAAGGAGTACAGTATAATATTTCAATAAATGCATATAACATTTAATGAATTTAAATTTATACTTATTTTTAATGTTTAAATTTCAATGGCAACATGCATATAGTAGATCCTGTATTGGACAGCACAGCTCTAGAGTTTCATTTATATTACCAGAGTCAGGAAAAGAGAAAGGAGAAGGATGAGCTGATCGCTTTCCCTTTTAAGGAGATTTTTCCAAAAGTGCTACACAGCACTTTCACTTTTACCTCATTTGATAGAAATTAGTCACATGGCCACTCCTGACTGCAGAAGAAACTGAAAGCTCTAATCTGATTCTTTGTGTAATTGTGTTTATCTGGAAGTCAGGTTTCTGTCTTGTTCCCAAAAGGGAAGGGAGAATGGATGAGGGGATTGCCATATGGTCTCAGGAATTACAGAGTTTCTTGTGTTAAAGTAATTTTTTTCATAAACATTATATGTACTGGTTTGTTAATACTAGGATCTAATTGGAGTATAATTCAAATTATTCACCATTTTCTGGGCTTTGAGTTTCAATTAGCAATTTATTCAACAAGACTTTGAGCATGTACTATGTGCTGGACAATCTTTTTTTTTTAAGATTTATTTATTTATTTGAAAGGCAGAGTTAGAGAGAAAGAGAGAGAGAGAGAGAGAGAGAGAGAGAGAGATTTTCCATCTACTGGTTCACTCCCCAAATGGCTGCAATGGCCAGAGCTGAGCTGATCTGAAGCCCAGAGCCAGGAGCTTCTTCTGGGTCTTCCCATGCAGGTGGTGGTGGTGGGGGGTTTGCTGTGGATTCATTCCGAGAGAAGTGCGGTGGGGGCAAGAGATGCGGAGTCATGATACAGACATTGGGAGTCTGGTGAAAGCAGGCTAGAGGAGAGTAGCTTGCAAACTCATTTATTTCAGTTGGTGCAGTAGCTTATAAAGCCGAGGCAGCCAATGTGGTCAAGGGGTGGTTTATGTCATAACCAATCACTGCCTGTTGATAGGCAGGATCCTTTGCCAGGTGGGTTCCACTGCCATTTCCTGAGTAACTGAACGCTTGCCAGTGCCATCTTGGCATGGCCTTCTCTTTCCACCACACAGGGGCCCAAGGACTTGGGCCATCTTCTACTGCTTTCTCAGGCAATGGCAATGAGATGGATCAGAAGTGGAGTAGCCGGGACTCAAACTGGTGCCCATATGGGGTGCTGGCACTGCAGTCAGTGGTTTTACCCCCTATGCCACAGTGCTGGGCCCATGGACAGTCTTCTAAATGATATGCACACATGGTACATGAGACCCAGGGGATCCCTAGCTTCATGGAGCTCACATTCCAGGTAAACACTCTGTTTTCTGAAACTGCTGTGGTCTGGACCAGTGTTGCCAATAGCACTTGCTGTGATGATGAGAACTTCTTTATCTTTGTTAATGCATGGTAAAGACACATGGGAGCCCAGTCATGTGGCTACTGTAAACTTGAAATTGGTCTAGTGTAACTGAAAAACTGAACTTTAAATTTCATGTAATTTTAATTAGCTTAAATTTAAATGTCAGTAGCCATGAGTAGTATTTGCCTGAGTAAATATCATAAATCTGGAGGATTTCAGTGTTGACTTCTGCTTTAAACTTGTCGTGATCACTCAGGGCACAAGGGCCAGTACCCTGATGGCTCTAGGGCTGCAGCCTTTAATCTCAGGCTGTCTCAAGCCAGGTTCTTACTGCCCCTCATGTGGTTATCTGCTCACCTCTTAACCTCTCACAGAGGTGCCATGGTGGCTAGAGAGCAGGGGCACTGGCACCAGCCATGTCCATGCCCAGTCAATTCCCTACCCCTACTTGATCTCTCCACCCATGCTTCAGGAATGAACCAAAGGCTTGAGTGATTTCCTGCCTCTTGATTGGCCACTCCCTGGACTGACTGACTGCACTGGACAGCCACCATTTCTTCCTGGAAACAATAACCCCATTTCCTCCCACCTGGTCCCTTTCCTATGACATTGGCTGCTCTTTCCAGTTTCCTTTGCTGTTTCTTCTGATTCCTCCCATTTTGAAGCATCTGCAAGCTCATGTCTCAATCCACTGCTCTACCTACCAGTGTCTGAGATGATCCCATCATGTGTCCTGGCTTTAAATAACAGTCACGTGTTTATGACTCTCAGATTTATAGCTGCAGCCTGGGTCTCTTCTCTAAACTCAACCTAAAGTTGGTGTCTCCACTGGGTAAACTCCTTGAATGTGTATTCAGCTGCCTTCCTGATGGTCCCTGCTCCCTGTGTTTCCCACAGTCATTCCCATCCCAGTGCATGGCAATTCTGGTCTGAAAGCTCATGTCTGTAGCTGTGGAGATATCCTCAGTGATTTCATGCATGAATATTACACACGAATACATGAGTATTGGAATTCGTACAATAAAGAGACAGGGAGACAGGGAAGAGTGAGAAGTGAGAGGTAAAATGGGATGGCTGTAGTCAGACAGTTAATCAACTTGAACTAGAGCTACTTGTCAGGTGTCTACCCTCTCTGACCCATCTTTCTGCTTTCTACTTATGGTTTTACTTACTCTCAGTAGTCAAATCTGGGTGTATAACTTCCTCTATGTGTCACTGCCAACTTTCTTTGTTTACTTCATTATTATTGAGTAAAAAAAAAAAAAAACTTTACAGAATCTCACTAAACTAATTGACACAGATTTTGAATCTTTCCACAAGTTGTAGTTTATCACTCTAGAGAAAAGTAATTCCATGGGGAAGCTGGTCCCTTGATTATAGTGTATTAATTTATTTTAAATAGTACCAGGATCCCAGCTTTTAATTACAGCTCTTAGAATTAGAGTAAGTTGGTAGATTTTCATACATTTAAACAGGATTTTAAAATTTGTAGGTTTGTTGCTTCTTACAGCTTTTGTTTATTTCTTAGATATTGGAAATCCAAATATTAAACCAAAAACAAATTCTTTGAATGAATCTCTCTCTCTCTCTCTCTCTCTCTCTCTCTCTCTCTCTCTTATCTTTTGGTTTTCTTAAATTCTGAGGATCACTGGTGATTTGTCCTTAGGGACATGGGATGATTCTTGAATCTCAGTAGGAACCTCCACTCAGTACCACCTGAAAGCAGCCTAATGTTGAAAGAGCCCTGAGGCCGGCGCTGCGTCTCACTAGGCTAATCCTCCGCCTACAGTGCTGGCACCCCGGGGTTCTAGTCCCAGTTGGGGTGCCGGATTCTGTCCCGCTCTCTTCCAGTCCAGCTCTCTGCTGTGGCCCGGGAGTGCAGTGGAGGATGGCCCAGATCCTTGGGCCCGCCCTGCACCTGCACGGGAGACCAGGAGGAAGCACCTGGCTCCTGACTTTGGATCAGTGCAGCGCACAGCTGCAAGCCGGCCACAAAGTGCCAGCCGTAGCGGCCACTTGGGGGTGAACCAACGGAAAAAGGAAGACCTTTCTCTCTGTCTCTCTCTCTCTCTCACTGTCTAACTTTACCTGTCCAAAAAAAAAAAAAAAAAAAAAAAAAAAAAAAAAAAAAAGCACTGAGTTAGTATCCTTGCAAATAGCTCAGAGTGTTGTTTTGGGAACTTTTTTTTTTTTTTTTTTTTTTTTTTTAAAGCCTCTGCAACCTCATCTATAAAGAGATGGAGTGAGAGCAGAATCTCAATTCTTTTCAGCACTCATCTCAGAGTGGCTTAGCGTGATCTGGAATTTGTTCACTGGCAGCCTTCCATGAAAAATCATCTGGGTGGATAATAGTAGCCCAAGGACCCTCCTTGAGAATAGGATTCTCACAGAGGAATCCAAAGCTTCATCCCATACCAGTGTTTTCCAACGAGAACTTCTCTGGATTGTGGCATTGGTGACACTTGAGTGTATTTGAAGTTCTTCTTGCCTATTTATGTTCCAAGGGAGAATGAAACTGTGCCAGCTTTTATGACCTGAAGTTGGGTAATATGACTAGAAGTGAGGTGAAAATTTCTAAGCAGCGTATGATGCTGGGAAAGTTAATTTTTCTCGTTGATCTCTCAAGTATTTGTAAAATGAGAAGGTTTAGTTTGATGATTTTCTTGGAAGGAGACAATGAATTAAATTAGTAATTTTTATTGTGGTAAAAATATATACAATGTACGGTTTGATGATTTTAAAATCCTTTTCGATTTCGGTGTTCCTTGAGGCACCATTTTGGAATTACCAAGTGGGAGCACGTGGTTGGAATAGAGGTTCTATTACTTCACTGTGAGGTGAGTCACGTCAGCAGTTGAAGCTCTTGCCTGTATTTTTTCCTGGCTGTTGTCTATATTCTATCATTATGCTTTTGTCTAGAGACCAGATGTTTACCTTATGTAGATTCTATATCCTCATATGCACATTTAGATTTTTATATACAGATTGCATTTTCTTTCCATACTTGTAACAGAGGCAGCAATATAGGGAGAGAGGTTTTTTCACCTGACAAATGTGAGAGTCAGTGGGAATGGGGGAGTGGGAGTAGCAGAGAGAGGAATAAATATAGAAAAGATAAAGATGCCAGAAAAGGACAGGGTAAGCCTGGAAAACTGGACTCCACACATTTCTGCCCTTATCTCTGAATGATGTCTTCAATTGACCCAGTTTATTTTCCTTAATTTCTCCATTGAATCAATAATTAAATTGAACTGAGCTCAGATCACAGAGGTGTTTTTATAGGCAAATATATATACCTTTAACTTTAATGGAAGTGCACTATTGAGTTTAACTCTTCACTCTGGGTTGTGTAGCCCTCTGCACCCACTCCTGTAAGGTAGTCATTAATGAGCACAGCATCATGGTTAGGCTGCTTGGTTCAAATCCAGACTTCACAACTGTGTCATCTTACGTGAGTTAATTCACTTCTCTGTGTTTCTGCTTCCTCATATGTATAAAAGATATGATCGTAATTACCCCAATATCACAGGATTCTTGGGAGAATGGAATGAAATAGTGTAAATAAAACACTTTCCAAGTACAAGTGTTATTGATACGCTGGTACTATGATCAACCAAAAAGGCGATGAATAATATTTGAGGAAAATAGCAAACATAATTTTGAGTACTGGAATGGTATATGTCTTAGAAAATATGGACTCAGAAGCTACAGTGATAAAAAGTCTGTTATTGTTATGAAAGATGTATAGAAAGCTCTATAGTGCCACAAAGCAGAGTTTACATCATTTCTGTAGTTGTGAGGGTTTTTGTGCAACTTAGAAGGAAGAAATACTAAACAGAAAATGCGGCTTGATGAAGGAAATAAAGAATATAGAGGTAATAGTGATTCAGGGAATTCTCCAAGAGGAGAGTACTATCAAAATGCAATGAAAACAATAGAAATTTAGGTGTAACTTGAATGGTTTCCTTCTTTCAGAATTTCTTTGGTGAATTAGAGAAAACTCAGGATTTAAAGAAGTAATTTATTGTGAGTCCCAGACTTTACCTCTTTCTGTGTGATCTGGGGCAAATAACCATTTCTCTGAGCATTAATTTTTAACAATAGAATTCAGCAAATTGAAAGACCATAGTGTGAATTGCTAGTATTTAATGCTGAATAAGTATATGTTGGCTAAGTGAATGATTGAATGTACGTTTTGTAAAGTGGTCCACTCTCTCTAAAGAGCTGTAAATAAGTCAAGCTGGTGTTACATCCTTTGTTTTGTTGCAGGTCTCTCAGTACCCAAGTATCCAGCATACTTGAATTGAACCCATGGCCAGTAAAAATAACGTGACTGAGTTAATTCTTGCTGGCCTTTTCCAAGATCCAGAGGTGCAGAGAGTGTGCTTCATGGTGTTTCTTCCTGTGTATCTGGCCACGGTGGTGGGCAATGGCCTTATCGTCCTGACAGTTAGTGTCAGTAAGAACCTTCGTTCCCCCATGTACTTCTTCCTCGGCTACCTGTCCTTGGTGGAAATCAGCTACTCCTCTACTGTGGTCCCTAAATTTCTCACTGACTTACTTGCCAAGATCAAAACCATCTCCTTAGAAGGCTGTCTAGTTCAAATATTCTTCTTCCACCTCTTTGGGGTCACCGAGATCCTCTTGCTCACGGTGATGGCCTATGACCGCTATGTGGCCATCTGCAGACCCCTGTACTATACAACCATCATGAGCCGGCCTGTGTGTCACCTTCTGGTGTCTGGTTCCTGGTTGGGGGGCATCATTCACTCTATGGTTCAGATCCTTGTTGCTGTCCAGTTGCCCTTCTGTGGTCCCAATGTGATTGACCATTACTTCTGTGACCTCCATCCCTTATTCAAGATCGCCTGCACCGACACTTTTGTGGAGGGGGTTATTGTATTGGCCAACAGTGGGTTAATTTCTGTCTTCTCCTTCTTCATCTTGTTGTCTTCCTATGTTGTCATCCTGTTCAACTTGAGGAAGCATTCTGCAGAGGGCAGGCGCAAAGCCCTCTCCACCTGTGCCTCTCACATCACCGTGGTCGTCCTGTTCTTTGGACCTGCCATCTTCCTCTATATGCGACCCTCCTCCACTTTCACTGAGGACAAACTGGTGGCTGTGTTCTACACGGTCATCACCCCCATGCTGAACCCCATCATCTATACACTCAGAAATGCAGAGGTCAAAATTGCTGTGAGGAGGTTCTGGGGCAAGAAAGTGAACTCAGGAATGTAATAAAAATGAAAGCAAAGCAAAGTATGAACAAGGTGACCAAATATGCAACTTGATTTTAGTCAAATGTGAAGGAATAGTCTAAAAGTTAATGTAGTCATAGTGTTGCATTTTAGATGAGCCGTTTCAACTCCATGGTATCATTTGGAGCCCCCTCATGGTATCAGTATTTTGAGAATGTTGAGAATTGGGCAACATGTCGTGTCTTCTTCAGTTGTCCATGGAGTTAGGGGATGAAACATCTGGGCTGGAAACCTCACCATATCTTCTATCTGCTGTGTGACCTTGGCTTTCTTCACTTCATCTCGCTCACTGAGTTAGAATGCTGGGGTATGTGGATCAACATGGCCCTGAAAGTTCATGTTTTCTTCTGTCTCTCCTTGCCAATGGGATGTTTGGCGTGTCCAAGAAAGACTTCACTTTGTCACCTCTACCCCAATTCTAGTGCCTGAAACTCCCATGTCCTCCCAAGGCAGGACAATGTTAGAATGCAAATGTGTCTGGGAGGTGCAATACAAGAAAGCCATTATTAGCCATTCATATCTTAATCTGAACAATTTTATAAGACCCTTCTTTCTGTAGACAGTTATAATCTGGGCACTTAAATAAGAGTGAGATGCAGTTAAGAATATATCCAGTTTGAGGGATGACACAACTAGTTGAGTAATGGTTGAAGCCAAATCCAGTTCAGTGCCTATTTTTTGTATAGCTGTAAGCTAAGAGTGGCTCTAAAATTTTTTGAGTGGTTGAAAAAAATAAGAAGGAGAATAATTTTTTGTGACTCATGAAAGCTCTGTAAAATTCACTTTTTGGTGTGCATAGTTTAGTTGGAATGCACCAAGGCCCATATTTTATATTACCTGTGTCTGCTTTTGTGCTACAATAGCAAAATTGAGTTGTTGTGATGCAGACTGTACAGTCTGTAAAGCAAAAAATTATTTAACCCTTTCCAGAAAAAAAATTTCTTATCCTTGGTTTAAGCCATTTACTGCTTACTCCAGAGAAGTTTAGAGGAGTAAAGTGGTTTAGAGAAATTTAGTGGTTCCAGGGTTGTTTTGCTGACTCTGTGGCATCAGCACACTAGCTTGGTGTCTCTATAGCTCTCTGCTGTGTTCTTGTGGTCACAGGATGCAGGATGGCAGCAGTACTAGGTATCACAGCTTCACACGAGGGGCAGGTGAAACTCATTTTTTTTTTAAATTTTGGGCATTATTTACTAGAAATTATCCTGCACAATTTATGTTAATTTTTTTCTTGTTGGCTAAAACTAGGTTGGATATCTACTTGTAGATGCAAACAAACAGAAAGTGAGTATTGACAAAAGAGAAGTGGATTATACGGTCGGCTCAGGTCAGGCAGTTTTCCTCCTGGGCTGGGCTATTGCAGACTCTGTCATTAAGGAAGAAGTGTCTGCCGTAGGGAGTTGGTGGACATGGTTTCTTGGAGGGTGGTACACCTTGGAGCAGTGAATTGGTTAAGGAATTTGACCAGGTGCCAGCCTGATGGACAGAAGTCCAACTTCACCACTCAGTGTCTGTACAACCTGGACAAGAGACCAAGATTCTCTGTGATTCGGTGATCTTAGCATGCACATTTGAGGTCAAGGGCAAGAACTGTTTCCCTTAATGTCACCATTTTCCTGAGGTGTTCTTCAGCTCTCAGCACTCAGTGGTCTCAGTTCTTTGCTGAGATCCCCACCTGGCTTGTTAGGTGTATTCTCTCCTTTAAACTATGTAACTTTGCTTACCACTACCCTCTCATTTCTTTCTTGTGCAAAGACAAGAACTTCTATTCCAGTCATCTTGGCTAACATTCCCAGGACAGGTGGAATACTTTTCCATCCCCTGGCCAAGGCTCATCCATGATTAGGTGAATGGAATAGGTGGGTGGAAATGGCCACATACCAGTTACAAAGGAGGCTTGTCGGGGACTCATATATTTCTGTCGGCTCTTGTGTCTATTCCCTGTCATGAGATGACGCATAAAAGCTGCACCACAGCCTGAGCTGTAGAATAAACACACATGGAACAGAGCTTCTCCAGTGACCCATAGACAGAGCTGCCCCAGCCAACCTGCATTCATGAATGTGAGAATAAATGCTTATCATTGCATACTACTGAGGCTTTGTGGTTGTTACTGCTAAACAATATTTTGTAGAAGACCAAGGATTTGGACTGGGTATCTGCACTTGGCCCAACAGACAAAATAAATCACAGTCACTGAACTTTGGCTAATTGCAAAAGGCCTGGTAGCTGGTTAACTGATTAGGTTATACATAAACAACTAAGTAGTTAATCTGTGAACTACTAACTGGTTGACTAGACTATAATCAATTAAATTATTTGCTATGTCTTTTTTTTTTTAATTTTTGACAGGCAGAGTGGACAGTGAGAGAGAGAGACAGAGAGAAAGGTCTTCCTTTGCCGTTGGTTCACCCTCCAGTGGCCGCCGCGGCCGGCGCACGGCGCTGATCCGACGGCAGGAGCCAGGTACTTCTCCTGGTCTCCCATGGGGTGCAGGGCCCAAGCACTTGGGCCATCCTCCACTGCACTCCCTGGCCACAGCAGAGAGCTGGCCTGGAAGAGGGGCACCGGGACAGAACCGGCGCCCCGACCGGGACTAGAACCCAGTGTGCCGGCGCCGCAAGGCGGAGGATTAGCCTAGTGAGCCGCGGCGCCGGCTCTATTTGCTATGTCTTACTTCTGTTTTCCTATAAATGCTGTTGGATCATGTTGTTGCTGCAAGTTCTTAGATCCTGCTGCCGTTCTGGAAGGTGGTTAATTCATGAATTGTTTTTATACTGCTCAAACAAACTCTACTAAGTTTAATTATTTTAAGAAATTTTCTATTGAACATTATGTAGCACAAACTTACTAGAATTAGATGGGCAATTACTTGAACCACCACTGTTAACCTCCCAGAGTCCACATTAGTAGGAAGCTGGATTCAGGATGTCAAACAGTACTCTTAACCAGCATCATAATCAAGTGATTGGCCTAATATCTATTTATTTTCTTTCTTTAAATATTTATTTATTTATTTGCAAAGCAGAGTTAACAGGGGCAGAGGTTGGGGTCTACCATCTGCTGGTTCATTCCTCAAATGGCTGCAATGGCTGGAGCTGGGCCAATCCAAAGCCAGGAAGTTCTTCAGGTCTCCCATATGGTTGCAGGGGCCCAAGCAGTTGGGCCATCCTCTGCTGCTTTCCCAGGCCGTAGCAGAGAGCTGGATCAGAAGTGGAGCAGCTGGGACTCAAACCTATGCCCATATGGGATGTCTGGGTTGATTTCATGTCATAGCTGTTGTGAATTGAACTGCAATAAACATGGGGGTACAATAACTCTTTTTTTTAGGAAATGGAAAGAAAAAGTTTATTTTTGTGCAAAGAAAAATTATTAATTTATTTATAAACTTTAATAAATATAAATTTCAAAAGTTTTTCCCCCCATAACCACCCTCCCACCTGAAAACCATCCCATCTCCTACTCCCTCTCCCATCCCATTCTTCATAAGATTCATTTTTAATTATCTTTACATACAGAAGATCAACTTAGTATACACTAAGTAAAGATTTCAACAGATTGCACCCACACAGATACACAAAATATAAAGTACTGCTTGAATACTAGTTTTACTGTTAATTCACATAGTACAACACATTAAGGATGGAGATCCTACATGGGGAGTAAGTGCACAGTGACTCCCATTGTTGTTTTAACAATTGACACTCTTATTTATGATGTCAGTAAACACCTGAGGCTCTTGTCATGAGCTACCAAGGCTATGGAAGCCTCTTGAATTCACAAACTCTGACCTTATTTAGACAAGGCCATATTCATTGCACCACTGGCCCCATGCTAGACAAGGCCATATTCAAAGTAGAAGTTCTCTCCTCCCTTCAGAGAAAGGTACTGCCTTCTTTGGTGGCCTGTTCTTTCTGCTGGGATCTCACTCACAGAGATCTTTCATTTAGGTCATTTTTTTTGCCACAGTATCTTGGCTTTCCATGCCTAAGAAACTCTCATGGGTTTTTTAGCCAGATATGAATGCCTTAAGGGCTGATTCTGAGGCCAGAGTGCTGTTTAGGGCATCTGCCACTCTGTGAGTCTGCTGTGTATCCCACTTCCCATGTTGGGTCGTTCTCTCCTTTTTAATCCTACCAGTTATTATTAGCAGACACAAGTCTTGTTTATGTGATTCCTTTGACACTTAATACTATCATTATGATCAATTATGAACTTAAACTGATCACTTTGACTAGTAAGATAGCATTGGTACATGCCACCTTGATGGGATTGGATTGGAATCCCCTGGCACATTTCTATCTCTACCATTAGGGGTAAGTCTGAGTTAGCATGTGCTGAACTGTACATCTCCTCCCTCTCTTATTCTGACTCTTATTTTTAACAGAGATCAGTTAAATTTAAACACCTAAGTATAATTGTGTGTTAATTAAATAGTTCAACCAATGGTATTAAGTAGAAAATAATACTTGAGAATAAAATAGTAAGCTGTTCCTCGACAGTCAGGACAAGGGTTGATCAAGTCATTGTTTCTCATAGTGTTTGTTTCACTTGTACAGGTTTCCTTTTAGGTGCTCAGTTAGTTGTCACAGATCAGGGAGAACATATGATATTTGTCCCCTTGGGACCGGCTTATTTCACTCAGCATGATGTTTTCCAGATTCCTCCATTTTGTTACAAATGACTGGATTTCTTTTTTTTTAACCACTGTGTAGTATTCTATAGGGTACATATCCCATAATTTCTGTATCCAGTCTTCTGTTGATGGGCATTTAGGTTGATTCCATTTCTTAGCTATTGTGAATTGAGCTGCAATAAACATTAGGGTGCAGATAGCTCTTTTATTTGCCAATTTAATTTCCTTTGAGTAAATTCTGAGGAGTTTGATGGCTGCGTCATGTGGTAGGGCTATATTCAGCTTTCTGAGCAATCTCCAAACTGATTTCCATAGTGGCTTTACCAGTTTGCATTCCCATCAACAGTGAATTAGTGTGCCCTTTTCCCCACATCCTTGCCAGCATCTGTTGTTAGTTGATTTCTGTATGTAAGCCATTCTAACCTGGGTGAGGTGAAACCTCATTGTGGTTTTGATTTGCATTTCCCTGATTGCTAATGATCCTGAACATTTTTTCATGTGTCTGTTGGCTGTTTGGATTTCCACTTTTGAAAAATCTGTTAAGGTCCTTGGCCCATCTCTTAAGTGGGTTGTTTGTTTTGTTGTTGTGGAGTTTCTTGAAATCATTGTAGATTCTGGTTATTAATCCTTTATCTGTTGCATAGTTTGCAAATATTTTTTTCCCATTCTGTCGGTTGCCTCTTCACTTTCCTGACTGTTTCTTTTGCAGTATAGAAACTTCTCAATTTGATGTAATTCCAACTGTTAATTTTGGCTTTGACTGCCTGTGCCTCCAGGGTCTTTTCCAAGAAGTCTTTGCCTGTGCCTATATCTTGCAGGGTTTCTCCAAAATTTGATGGTGTTGGGTCATAGATTTAGATCTTTAAGTTGTGCTGAGTGGATTTTGTATAAGTTTTAAGGTAGGGGTCTTGCTTCATACTTCTGCATGTGGAAATCCAGTTTTCCCATCACTACTTGTTAAATAGACTGTCCTTACTCCAGGGATTGGTTTTAGATCCTTGCTCAATATAAGTTGGCTATAGATGTTTGGATTGATTTCTGGTGTTTCAATTCTGTTCCATTGGTCTATCCATCTGTTTCTGTACCAGTACCATGCTGTTTTGATTACAACTGCCCTGTAGTATGTCCTGAAATCTGGTATTGTGATGCCTCTGGCTTTGTTTTTGTTGTACAAGATTGCTTTAGCTATTTCAGGTCTCCTGTGCCTCCATATGAATTTCAGCATCATTTTTTCCAGATCTGAGAAGAATGTGTTTGGTATCTTGATTGAATCTATAAATTGCTTTTGGGAGAATGGACATTTTGATGATGTTGCTTCTTCCAATCCATGAGCATGGAAGATTTTTTCATTTTTTGGTATCCTCTTCTATTTCTTTCTTTAAGATTTTGTAATTATCTTCATAGAGATCTTTAACATCCTTGGTTAAGTTTATTCCAAGGTATTTGATTGTTTTTGTAGCTATTGTGAATGGGATTGATCTTAGAAGTTTTTTTGCAGCCATGGCGTTGTCTGTATTTGCAAAGGCTGTTGATTTTTTTTAATTTTTATTTTCATTTATTTATTTTTTGACAGGCAGAGTGGACAGTGAGAGAGAGAGAGACAGAGAGAAAGGTCTTCCTTTTTGCTGTTGGTTCACCCTCCAATGGCCAAAGGCTGTTGATTTTTATACACTGATTTTATATCCTGCTACTTTGCAAATCTCTTCTTGGAGTTCCAATAGTCTCTTAGTGGAATTCTTTGGATCCCCTAAATAAAGAATCATATCATCTGCAAAGAGAGATAGTTTGACTTCTTCCTTCCTAATTTGTATTCCGTTAATTTCTTTTTCTTACCTAATAGCTCTGGTTAAAACTTCCAGTACTATATTGAATATCAATGGTGAGAGTGGGCATCCCTGTCTGGTACCAGATATCAGTGGAAATGCTTCCAGCTTTTACCAATTAAATATGATGCTGGTCATGTGTTTTTCATAAATTGTCTTGATTGTGTTGAGGAATGTTCCTTCTATACCCAATTTGCTTAGTTTTCATCATGAAAGGGTGTTGTATTTTATCAAATGCTTTCTCTTTCTCTGCATCTATTGAGATAATCATATGGTTTTTCTTCTGCAGTTTGTTAATGTGGTGTATCACATTGATTTGTGAACATTGAACGATCTCTGCATACCAGGGATAAATCCTACTTGGTCTGGGTGGATGATCTTTCTGATGTGTTGTTGCATTCTGTTGGCCAGAATTTTTTTTTTGTCTTTTATTTAATGAATATAAATTTCCAAAGTACGACTCATGGGTTACAATGGCTTCCCCCCCCCCATACCGTCCCTCCCACCCACAACCCTCCCCTTTCCCACTCCCTCTCCCCTTCCATTCACATCAAGATTCATTTTCGATTATCTTAATATACAGAAGATCAGCTTAGTATACCCTAAGTAAGGATTTCAACAGTTTGCTCCCACACAGAAACATAAAGTGAAAAATAATAGATGATTTTTTTTTAAATGATGATGAAATCAGATCAGACCTATTGTCATGTGCCAATGCCATCTCACTATTCCAAGTGATCAATTTCAGTTCACAATTGATCACAATGAAAGGACTAAGAGTCAAAGGGAGCACATAAACAAGTCTAGTATCTGTTAACACTAACCGATAGAATAAAGGGGAGAGTGATCCAACATGGGAAGTGAGATACTCAGCAGACTCATAGAATGGCGGATGTCCTAAATAGCACTCTGGCCTCAGAATCAGCCCTAAAGGCACTCGGATCTGGCTGAAAAGCCCATGAGAGTATTTCAGGCATGGAAAGCCAAGACACTCTGGCAAAAAGATCTCTGTGAGTGAGATCCCAGTGGAAAGAACAGGTCTTCAAAGAGGGAGGTGCCTTTCTCTGAAGGGAGGAGAGAACCTCCACTTTGACTATGACCGTGTCTAAACAAGATAAGAGTCAGAGAACTCAAGGGGCTTCCATAGCCTTGGAAACTCATGACTGGTGCATAGGGAGATTACTGATGCCATAAACAGGAGTGTCAATTGGTAAAGTCAACAACAGGAGTCACTGTGCACTTACTCCTCATGTAGGATCTCTGTCCTTAATGTGCTGTACACTGAGGCTTAATGCTATAACGAGTACTCAAACAGTATATTTCACTTTGTGTTTCTATGGGGGTGCAAACGATTGAAATCTTTACTTAATGTACACTAAACTGATCTTCTGTAAAAAAAAAAAAAAAGAAATTATTAATTCCCAACTTGACTCTCACTGGGATTAAACATGACAATAGGTCTGATCTGATTTCATCATCATTTAAAAAAAATCATCTATTATTTTTCACTTTATGTTTCTGTGTGGGAACAAACTGTTGAAATCCTTACTTAAGGTATACTAAGCTGATCTTCTGTATATTAAGATAATCGAAAATGAATCTTGATGTGAATGGAAGGGGAGAGGGAGTGGGAAAGGGGAGGGTTGTGGGTGGGAGGGACGGTATGGGGGGGGGAAGCCATTGTAACCCATGAGTCGTACTTTGGAAATTTATATTCATTAAATAAAAGATAAAAAAAAAATCCCAGTGAGAGTCAAGTTGGGATTTGATAATTTCTTTTTTTTTTTTCAGAAGATCAGTTTAGTGTACATTAAGTAAAGATTTCAATCGTTTGCACCCCCATAGAAACACAAAGTGAAATATACTGTTTGAGTACTCGTTATAGCATTAAGCCTCAGTGTACAGCACATTAAGGACAGAGATCCTACATGAGGAGTAAGTGCACAGTGACTCCTGTTGTTGACTTTACAAATTGACACTCCTGTTTATGGCATCAGTAATCTCCCTATGCACCAGTCATGCGTTTCCAAGGCTATGGAAGCCCCTTGAGTTCTCTGACTCTTATCTTGTTTAGACACGGTCATAGTCAAAGTGGAGGTTCTCTCCTCCCTTCAGAGAAAGGCACCTCCCTCTTTGAAGACCTGTTCTTTCCACTGGGATCTCACTCACAGAGATCTTTTTGCCAGAGTGTCTTGGCTTTCCATGCCTGAAATACTCTCATGGGCTTTTCAGCCAGATCCGAGTGGCCAGAATTTTATTGAGGATTTTTGCATCTATGTTCATCAGGGAAATTGGTTTGTAATTCTCTTTCTCTGCTGTATCTTTTTCAGTTTTAGGAATTAAGGTGATGCTAATTTTATAGAAAGAATTTGGGAGGATTGCCTCTATTTCGATTGTTCTGAATAGTTTGAGAAGAATTGGAGTTAGTTCTTCTTTAAATGTCTGGTAGAATTCAGCAGTGAATCCATCTGGTCCTGGGTTTTTCTTTTTTGGGAGGGCCTTTATTGCTGATTCAATTTCTGACTCTGTTATGGGTCTGTTTAGGTTTTCTATGTCTTCATAGTTTATTTAGGTAGGTTGTATGTGTCCAGGTATCTATCCATTTCTGACAGAATTCCCAGTTTGTTGGCATACAGAAATGGATAGATACCTGGACACATAGATTTGTTTTGTTTTTTAATCCATTCAGCCAGTCTGTGTCTTGTATTTGGAGAGTTGGAGGCAATTTACATTCAATGTGACTATTGATAAGTAGTGACTTTCCTGCCATTTTCCCATGATATTTCTTTCTTTCTTTTTTTTTTTTTTTTTGACAGGCAGAGTGGACAGTGAGAGAGAGAGACAGAGAGAAAGGTCTTCCTTTGCCGTTGGTTCACCCTCCAATGGCCGCCGCGGCCGGCGCGCTGCGGCCGGCGCACCGCGCTGATCCGATGGCAGGAGCCAGGAGCCAGGTGCTTTTCCTGGTCTCCCATGGGGTGCAGGGCCCAAGCACCTGGGCCATCCTCCACTGCACTCCCTGGCCACAGCAGAGGGCTGGCCTGGAAGAGGGGCAACCGGGACAGAATCTGGCGCCCCGACCGGGACTAGAACCCGGTGTGCCGGCGCCGCTAGGCGGAGGATTAGCCTAGTGAGCCGCGGCGCCGGCCCGATATTTCTAATATATAGTTTGAATTTCCTGTGATCTTTTACTGAGAGATTTTCTTCCTTTACCTTCTTTTATATTGATGACTGTGTTTTTGTGTTTCTGTGTGTAACCCATCTTTAAGCATCTTTTGCAGTGTTGGATGAGTGGTGACCAATTCTTTCAATTTCTGTTTGCTATGAAAGGTCTTCATTTCACCTTCGTTCACAAATGTGAACTTTGTAGGATATAATATTCTGGGCTGGCAGTTATTTTCTCTTAGTACTTGGGCAATATCTCGCCATTCCCTCCTAGCTTGTAGTGTTTCTGATGAGAAGTCTGCTGTGAGTCTAATTGGAGACCCTCTGAGAGTAATCTGGTGTTTCTCTCTTGTGAATTTTAGAATCTTTTCATTATATTTCACTGTGGTGAGTTTGATTATGATGTGTCATGGCGAGGATCTTTTCTGTTCATGTCTTTTGGGGGTTCTGTGTGCTTCTTGTACTTGGATGTTTCTTTCTTCCTTCAAACCTGGGGAGTTTTCTACTAGTATCTCACTAAAAAGGTCTTCTAATTCTTTTCTCTCTCCGTGCCTTCAGGAACTCCTAGAACCCGAATGTTGGGTTTTTAATAGTATCCTGTAGATTCCCAACAATATTTTTTAGATTTCTAATTTCCTCTTCTTTTCTTTGGTTTGACTGTATACTTTTCTGTGCTCTGTCTTCTTCTTCTTTTTTTTTTTTTTTTGACAATCAGAGTTAGTGAGATAGAGAGACAGACAGAAAGGTCTTCCTTCCGTTGGTTCACCTCCCAAATGGCTGTTAGGGCCAGTGCGCTGTGATGATCTGAAGCCAAGAGCCAGGTTCTTCCTCCTGGTCTCCCATGTGGGTGCAGGATTCAAGGACCTGGGCTATTCTCTGCTGCCCTCCCGAGCCACAACAGAGAGCTGGACTGGAAGAGGAGCAACTGGGACAGAATCCAGTGCCCCGACTGGTACTAGAACCCAGGGTACTGGCACCGCAGGTGGAGGATTAGCCTAGTGAGCCGCCACACTGGCCATGTGCTCTGTCTTCTAAGTCTGATATTTTCTCTTCTGCCTCACTTATTCTGTTTTTAAGGCTCTCAACTGCCTTTTTCATTTGTTCTATTGAATTCTTCATTTCATTTTGATTTCTCTTCAATATCTCAATTTCATGTTCTGTTGAATTCTTCATTTCATTTTGATTCCTCCTTAAGTTTTCATTTTCATAAGAGATCTATTCTTTTATGTGCTGCATTGATTTCAGTAGTTCATGCATTTGTTTTTGATTACTTTTCAGTATTATCAATTTTTTAACTTTTATTTAGTGAATATAAATTTCCAAAGTACAGCTTATGGATTACAATGTCTTTTTCCCCCTCTTTACTTCCCTCCCACCTGCAACCCTCCCCTCTCCCACTCCCTCTCCCCTTCCATTCACATGAAGATTCATTTTCAATTTTCTTTATATGCAGAAGATCAATTTAGCATATATTAAGTAAAGCTTTCAACAGTTTGCACCCACACAGAAACACAAAGTGTAAAATACTGTTTGAGTACTAGTTATAGCATTAAATCACAATGTACAACACATTAATGGCAGAGATCCTACATGAGGAGTAAGTGCACAGTGACTCCTGTTGTTGACTTAACAGTATTCTTACCAATTTTTTGATTTCCATTTCTTGCATTTCTTCTATCTCATCATCTTCATAATCTTGTGTTGAAGTGTCGTGTTCTTTTGGGAGCATCATGTTGTCTTCCTTATTCTTGTTTCTTTGGTTGTTGCGTTTGTTGTTTGGCATTTATAGAGATACTTGTTGGTTTCTTCTTTTTTTTTTTCTGCTGTGGTGGCTATTCTTATTGTGCTATGACTCTGTAGATAAGTGGACTGTCTGCTTTCAGCGAATCTCTAGAGGCTTGTGGTGGGTGTGCCCAGAGAGCTCGGTTCAGTTCTTCAGGGTTAAGGGCGTGCCTAACGTGACACACTCAGGTTTGGCATGGTAACTCTCTCTCTCTCTCTCTCTCTCTCTGTCGCTCTGGCTCTCTTAATCAGAAGGGAAGTAATTCCACTCAGCTGAGCTCTTCTTCTCAATGGCAATCACTATCTGAGCATTAGCCCCAGTGGGTATAATATTCATCTGCCCTGCCCCAAGGACCACACAAAGGATCTGTGCAGTCTTCAGTGTAAGTTCAGATTTCCCTGCCATGTCTCTCACCAGGTAGCCAGGGCTGCCCGGGGCCAGATTCCCCTGGGATTCAAACCTCGTTCCCTCAGGCTCTTTCTGCCACTTTTCTACCCAGTGTTTTGGGCTACTGTGGTTTCATCTCCTCTCACTTTCCAGTGCTGGTGCGGAGGCTCTCAGCAGCTGTGGGTGCCTGTGCCCTCCATGTAGGTCCACTGTGTCCCTCCAATAACTCAAAGAGTTTCCTCTGCTGTTTTTTCCCCCTAACTGTTCCCTGAGACTATGCCATCTCCACTTTTATTATTAAACTATTTTCTCCTGAACTGGATCAGTAGCTCCCTCCCTATTCTGCCATCTTGGAACTGACCCCAAATAACTCTTTATTTATACTTAAAGTTCATTTGCTGTGGACAGCATGTCTTGTTTTTTTATTTTTTTTAAAAAACTCAACCTAATGACCTTATCTTTTACTTATTGTTTAAACCTTTTATCATTAATTGAATTGAATACTAGCTCATTTATAAATTTGGTATAAATAGATCATATGTACTTGCTATATGACTATATGACTCATTTGGTGTTCCCCCCCCTTTTTTATCTTTCCCCCTCTTTCTCTATCTTCCTCTTTTTGTAGATTAATGGATACATTAATACAAATCATTTTTTTCTTTTAACTGTAGTTTGTTGTTATGCAATTGTAGCACTATACTAGTATATCATTCTTAACCATTGGTTTGATAAAGATAAAACCAAGTTTGACAAAACTATATTTGTAGCAATACTGATAAACAGAGGCATTTTTTCTTTCTTTTTAAATTTTAACTCCCACATACAAAAAGAACATGGTATTTGTCTTTCTGGTTCTGGATTATTTATTTCACTCAACATGATGTCCTCTAGTTGCATTCAGTTTGAGGCAAAAGGTAGAATTTCATTCTTTTTTATAGCTAATCTTCCATCATGTGTTTGTGTGTATACACATCTTATTTTCCTTACCTATTCATCTGATGATAGATACCTTGGTTGATTCCGTATTTTGGCCACTGTGAACAATGCTGTTGCCAGCATGGTTGTGTAGGATTCCTTTGATACAATATGTTTATTTCTTATGGGTATGTACCCAGTGGTTAAATTTCTGGATCATATGGCAAGTCTATTTCTAATTTTAAAAGAAATATCCAGGGGTTTGCACTGTGATGTAGCAGGTAAAGTCGCCACCTGCAGTGCCGGCATCCCTTATGGGCACTGGTTCTAGTTTCAGCTGCTCCACTTCCAATCCAGCTCTCTGCTATGGCCTGGGAAAGCAGTGGAAGATGGCCCAAGTCCTTGGGTCCCTGCTCTCACTTAGGAGACCTTGAGGAAGCTCCTGGCTCCTGGCTTTGGACTGGTGCAGCTCTGGCCATTGTGGCCAACTGGGGAGTGAACCAGCAGACGGAGATCCTCTCTCTCCTTCTCTCTTTGTGTAGCTCTGACTTTCACATAAATAAATAAATCTTAAAAAAAAAAGAAATATCCATGCTGTGCTCTATTGTAGCTAATGTACATTCCCACCAACAGGGTAGAATATTTCTTTCTCCACATCCTTGTCAGCATTTGTTATATTCTGTCTTTTGGATAATAGCCATCTTGACAGGGAGTGAAGCGATATCTCATTTGGTTTTGATATGCAGTTCCCTGATGGCTAGTGGTATTGAGCATTATTATACTTGTTGTAGTTCTTATTTTGAGAACTGTCTATTGAGCTCCTTTACCCATTTGCTAGTTGGATTTTTGTTGTTGTTGAGTTTTTTGAGTGACTGATATTTCTGAGTGTTAATCCCTTGTTAGATATGTAGTTTGCAAATATTTCTCCCCATTATGTTGGATGTTTCCACTTCAGTGATTGATTTCTTTGCTATGTTGCTATGCAGAAACTTTAGTTTGATACAATCCCATTTGTCCAACGTTGCTTTTGTTGCTGGTGCTTTGTGTGTTTTATCCAAGAAATCACCTACATCACCATCTTCAAATGTTTCCCCTAAATTTTCTTCCAGGAACTTCGTAGTCTCAGGTCTTAAATTTAGCCATCCTGAGTTGATTTTTGTAAATGGTGATAAGTAGGGTTCTATTTTCATGCTTCTACATATAAACACCTAGTTTTGCCAGCATAATTTTACAAAATACATAACTGCTATTAAAATTGCTTTTTTTTACACAAAAATTAACACATGCTCAGATGAATCAAAGAAACCAACTAATGGATTTCTGCATACTCAATGCCTAGTTTCAATGATCATTAATCCAGAGCAAATGTTGCTTCATCTGTACTAGGATATCTCATCAGTGGTAATTAACACTTTGGGTTCCAAAATTCTTTGCTGTGTTGGATTGTCTGTGTATTGTAGGACATTTCATACTATCCCTATGGAACAATGGGGAATGTCTTCACACACTGCAAAATATCCTGCTGGGGGCAATGTTGCCTTTGGTTGAAAACCTCATCTACACCAGGGGCAAGTCCTATTTCGATTTTCTGACCCTTGTGACCCTTTTTCCTACGGAACCACCTTTTTGAATGGTGCCACTTAAAACTACCTGATTAAGTGCAGGATAAGCAGGAGCTGTATCTCATTGATCTCTGAATCTCCCCATGCAAAATTAAGTGCTCTGTGAATGTTGGGTGAATGTATTCACATTTCCTATTATTTCTGAAGTTGTTTCCTACAAGAAATCTTGGGATTTTCCCACAAGTTTGAGTTGTTTCCTACAAAGAGTTTGAGGTTCTGCTTCCCATGAGGTATTTTCCCTGATTAGTAAGAGGGAAGGTCTCTGGGGACCAGCGTTCTCTCATCTGATCATGTCTTCTCCCCTGGTGACTCTTAAACAGGTGAACTTAAGACTTAGCTGCCAGGGTTCACAGAGTACACTCAGGAAGCAAGTTGATTTTGCTTTGCTTTGAATCAGGTGAAATTAAGATCCCAGTGGTCATCAGCATTCCCAAGCTGAGATCTCTGGGGGAGCAGATCTTCCATCCTGATGCTCCAGTGGAAGAGAGGAGTTCTTGGCCTCAACACTTCTTAATTGGCAAATTGGAAAACAGCCCAAGAGCTGTTCTCAGGATTACATGCGTCTCTGTGATCAGAACAAGAAAAGCTCACTGGGGGTAAGAACAGCACAGCCATGGAAGCACTGGGGTGAGTTTGGAGGCCTTGGACATCTTCTGCATGTGATGTTTGATTTCACTTTGAAAGCAAAGGGAACGGTGTCAAGCAGCTCTTGGCATTTTGCAAAGTGCTCCCACATTTGTCTGATCTTTGAGACAAATGCAGTGGTGGGTGCTGGGATTGAGGGATAGAGAATGCATGGGCTCAGTCTCCGGGGGCCTTTGATCTTTCATTATTTAATGGAAACCTAGAATGCATCAAATGTTGTGCTAGGAAGGCTAGGGACGATACACAGCCACTGTTTATTCATTTTATTGACATTCCCTAAAAGCTATTTCGTGGCAGGCGCTTCGAGAAGCACTGTGCCTACAGTGGTGAACAAGTTGTGATATCCACCTCAGGGAGTTCACACTTCAGTGAGGCAGATGGCCGTGTGAAATAATTATAATTCTATGTAGTTGGTACTGTGATCCCATGATTGGAGAGATGGATTTTTTTTATCTTTGAGAGAAATCCTAGGCAATGCTTAACACTTGGATTTACCCTGGGATTGGGCTGGGAGTGGGATTATGGCATTGATGTGTTTGACCTTGAGTCTTTGAGAAGTTAAGCAACTTTCTAAATTTCACATAAATACTACCTGAAAAAAAATCTAAATGGAAACCCAGGAGTCCAGACAGCTGACAAGGCTTTGTTCTGTGGATGATTTCTTCTAAAATTCTCCAGCTGAGGTGAGAGTTTAGGGCTGCTCTCTGCCCTCCGTTTCAGTAATCTCAAGTTCTGTCGATGTTTTCCCTAGGCTCATGGTGGAGCCAGACTGAGCCTGTACCATTCACCAGAGGAAGGAAGCTCTGTGGTATGACTGGAAGTCTTCTGGCTTGGTCTCAGGTGTTCTGCAGTCTTACTGTATGAATGGTGTGTTTATACAGACAACCTCAGTCACATTGATCAAGCCTAGCAGCGACTGGAACAGTTTTCAAATCAGCCAGTCTTGCTGATGGCCTGCGTTGATGAAAAGCTTGACTGTGGAGAAAAATGCGTCAGGGCAGGAGTGGGTATGGTGGAGGTACTAGAGCTCTGTTGTCACTGAAGAATATGATTGGAGGAAGTCAAGTTACCAATAAAGAGAATTGCACATTGGTTGAGCTGGACCTTTGGAAAGGGACAATGTTACCAAATGAGCAAGTGTGGAAGGAGAGAATTAGGGGAAGAAGCAGAGCTAAGAGGAGATACTGAGTACTGGGGACATCTCTTCTGATGACTCTGAAGGGGATGTGGAGAGGTTGGGGACACTGCTCTGTAAAACAAGGGTAGAAAAGAAGCAAGGAGAAATGCAAAGAAAGCTTCAGGTAAAAGATAGTTAAAGACTTTCAAAGGCAATTGGAGTCATGCACTTTTTTTTTTTTTTAGTTTTTAGTTTACATTTAATGAATGCATTTTTTCATAGATGCAACTTCAGGAATATAGTGGTTATTTCCCCCATACCCTCTTCCCCCAGCTCCCATCCCACCTCCCTCTCCTTCTCCTCCTCTCCCTACCCTCTCCCTTCCCCTCTCCCTCTCCCTCTCCCATCTTTCATGGAGACTGTTAACACTATCTTATCCCACATCACCTAATGACAGGATGTATTCACTTCCTAAAGTCCAACCTCTGCAGAGAGATTTTACTTTGTAGTTGATGAATATACTTGATGACTATTCATTGTCTCCAGGTTAGACCCCTAGGTCATGATAGTATTTTATAAGGTGATTCTATTCTTTACCTACAGCTTTATTTTTGTATTATCCTCTTTAACCAAGCCTTATGTGTAGCATAAATACTTACTTTCTACCTTCTAGCAGTGCTCTTCCTTCTGCACATAACTAAATCCTCTCTGTGTTCAATATCTGGCAAATAATCTTCTAAGATATGTAATTCAGTCACTTAGCAAACAATCTTGTTTTCTATCATTTCAGATCACACCAGCCAAATTGTTGAGTCTTGGGGACAACCTCATGGCTAGTGCTGACAATGTGACTGAATTCATTTTTCTGGGACTTTCTTCTAATCCGAAGGTGCAGAGAATTTGCTTTGTGATATTTCTGCTCTTGTACACAGCAATTGTGCTGGGGAACTTCCTCATTGTGCTCACGGTCACGACCAGCAGAAGTCTCGGCTCCCCCATGTACTTCTTCCTCAGCTATCTGTCCTTTGTGGAGATCTGTTACTCCTCTACTACGGCCCCCAAACTCATCTCAGATCTACTGGCTGAAAGAAAAACCATACCTGTGTGGGGCTGCATGACACAGCTTTTCTTCATCCACTTCTTTGGTGGCACCGAGATTTTTCTGCTCACTGTGATGGCCTATGACCGCTATGTGGCCATCTGCAAGCCCCTCAACTACACCACAATCATGAACCGCCAGGTATGTGCTGTCCTTGTAGGAATAGCGTGGATGGGAGGCTTTGTGCATTCCTTTGCCCAGATCCTTCTCATCTTCCACTTGCCCTTCTGTGGCCCCAATGTGATTGACCACTACTTCTGCGACCTGCTTCCCTTGCTCCAACTTGTATGCTCAGACACCTTCTTCATTGGTCTGTTGATTGTTGTCAATGGTGGGACCCTGTCTGTCACCAGCTTTGTGGTCCTTGTGGCGTCCTATGTGGTCATCTTGCTCCATCTGAGATCCCAGAGTTCCGAGGGGCGGCGCAAAGCACTCTCCACCTGTGCGTCCCACATCACCGTGGTTGTCTTGTTCTTTGGGCCCTGCATCTTCATCTACATGAGGCCTTCTACCACTCTGCCTGTGGACAAGATGGTGGCTGTGTTCTACACTGTGATAACTCCACTCCTCAACCCCATCATCTACTCCCTGAGAAATGCTGAAGTGAAGAAGGCAATGAAGAAACTATGGAAGAGGACAGTGAAAGTAGATGAGAAGTAGACACTGTCTCTATTGATCCTTGAGTCTGTAGTGGTGCTGATTCTAAACTGAATGGGTTGAGTGGAATGAGGCAATGTTCCTAAGAGTTGTTAGTTCTAGAGTTATTCTAACTGGTGTCCATCTTTTAAACCTTCATATAATCACTTATAAAAATTTACTTTTATAGATATGCTATGCAATTTTTGATTGTGCATAATTAGAATTTAAATTTAACAGAGACTTTAATAGATCTATAGAAATCACATATTTACACACTACTCTTTGATGTTTTGATTCATGCCTACATTGTGTAATGTCTAATGAGGGTAAAGAGATATGAACTTTAAGCATTTCTTTAAGGTGAAAACCTCCAGAATCCTATTTTACAGTTTATTTTTAATAGAGAAGCATGCAATACTCTAATATCTACTATAGATACCCCACTGTATGATACAATCCTAGAACTTCTTTCCTACCATCTAGTTATAACTTAACTCATGAGTCAACGTTTTCCTGCCCTTCCTCCTCAGCCCCTGATAGCCACTCTTTTTATTTTAAAGATTTATTTTATTTATTTGAAGGACAGAGTTACAGAGAGAAGTTGAGCAAGAGAGAGAGAGAGAGGTCTCCCATCCACTGGTTCACTCCACAAATGGCTGCAACAGCCAGAGCTGGGCTGATCCAAAGTCAGGAGCCGGTGCTTCTTCTAGGTCTTCCATATGGGTGCAGGGGCCTAAGGACTTGGGCCATCTTCTATTGCTTTCCCAGGCCATAGCAGAGAGCTGGATCGGAAATGGAGCAGCTAGAACTCGAACTGGCACCCAGATGGGATGCCGGCACTGCAGGCTGGGGATTTGACCCTCTGCACTACAGTGCTGACCCCTCTGGTAGCCACTCTTATACTATTAACTTGTATGAAATCATCATTTTTTTATATTTCACATGAGTGATGTCATGTGTTACTTATATTATATAATTAGCTTATTTGACTTAACATAATGACCTCTACTTCCATCCTTGTATTTGCAGATGACAATATTTCACCCGATTTTGTTGTTGAGTAGTATTTCAAGAAAGTGTGTGTTCCATATTGTCTTCATCCACTCATAAGGGAATGGAAACAGGTTGTTTGCATTTCTTGGCTATTGTGAATAGTGCTGCAAGAAACGTGGGCATGTAGATGTCTCTTAAACACCTGATTACATTATTCTTGGATATAAACCCAGTAGTGGGCTTGCTGGATCATATTCCAGCTCTATTTTATTTTTTTTGAGGAAGCTTCATCCTCTTTTTCACAATGGTTAATCAATTCGTATCCATATCGACAGAGTGCAAAGGTTTCCTTTTTTCCACATGCTCTCCATCATACTCTCTTGTTGTTATTGTCTCTCTATTTGATATTAGCCAATCTAACTGGCTTAGAAATTACTCTCTGAAGTATCTACAAATAAAGGGGCATCATGTTGGCAGCTTTTAAATATCTCAGAAAAATTATTTTTATTGTCTAGACTTAAGTGGTAAGACATGCTTTTTGATATACATATACACAGTTTTTTTTTTTTGACAGGCAGAGTGGACAGTGAGAGAGAGAGACAGAGAGAAAGGTCTTCCTTTTGCCATTGGTTCACCCTCCAATGGCCGCCGTGGCCGGCGCGCTGCAGCCGGCGCACAGCGCTGATCCGATGGCAGGAGCCAGGTACTTATCCTGGTCTCCCATGTGGGTGCAGGGCCCAAGGACCTGGGCCATCCTCCACCGCACTCCCGGGCCACAGCAGAGGGCTGGCCTGGAAGAGGGGCAACCGGGACAGAATCCGGTGCCCCGACCGGGACAAGAACCTGGTGTGCTGGCGCCGCAAGGCAGAGGATTAGCCTAGTGAGCCGCGGCGCCGGCCCATATACACAGTTAAGTGATTAGTATAGTCAAGAAAATTAATGTCCCCATCACCTTCCACAGTGAGCATTTTTTGAGACAAATGTCTAAAATTTATTCAGTTACTAAATTTTCTGTATACAGTACAATCTTGTTCACTGGACATCTCATGCTGTATATTACATTTCCAGACTTTTTCCTGCATAACTACAAATCTTTATCCTTTACCCACTTCTTTGCATTTCCGTTGTATGGAAATATTTACTTATGGGGATACTGACTTATCTATTTATTGAGAGAATGAGTGAATGATAAAGAAAATGTATTGAAGTTCTACAATTTGGGGGAATTCGGATCAAGAGAAACAGGAATTCTTTGTACTATTATACAACTTTTGTGTAAATCAGTTTATTTTCCAATAAAAAGTTAAAAATTGTTTTTCATATGTGGTTGACATCTTTCTTAACTTTCATTCTTTGGTTTCTGTGGATAAATCTTTTTTTATTTAATTGATTTTGGGTCTTATTTTCAGAATTTTAAGTGTTAAAACTTTATATTTCTATATATCAAAATATATCAATAGATTTTTCTTTTTCTGTTTTATTGCATTTTTTGGTCTTTAGGTTATCCTACACCATTAATACGAGGGATGTTCAAAAAGTTTATCGAAAACGTGTTTTGAAAACACTGTGCATGGATCGAAAAATGTTTTTGTACAAAACCAATCAACTTTTAACTCCATTTCCATGAACTTTTTGAAGTTATTGCATGAGTTTATAAGGTATTTAAATGGATCTGAAGCTTCCTTTGTTATCAGTGCATCTTGGGAACTTTTCTATATTGGTATATGAAAACTTCATTTTTTTCTTAAAGTTTTGCAGTACTCATTGAAGGAAGATAGTTTACCATCATTTATATCTCTAGTACTCAACTAATTTATTTTTGGTTTGTTTTCAAATCATGTTGCAGTGAAAACCTTTAGTTAAAAATATGCGACTAATCTGTATGATCTATTATCAGAAATGAAACTGCTGGATCAAAATATCTGTGTTTCAAAGCTAGAGGTTTCTTTTATTTGATTTTTATTAATAAAAGGTGAAGAGATTTAATGTATTTCATAGATAGAATTCAGAGAAGATAACCATACTTCTCTTCTTCCAACTCTTCCTCCCTCAATCAGTCTCCCTCCCTCCCTCCTTCCCTCCCTCTTTCCTTCCTTCCTTCCTCCCTCCCTCCCTCTCTCCCTCCCTCCCTCCTTTCCTTCCTTCCTTTCTTTTTTCTTAAAATTTGCAATAACATGCCTTCAATTAACTTTATAATCATAGACTTAATGCACCACTAACAATAACGTTCAACAAGTTAAAAGTAGAAAGACCACTGTTCTATAGGAATATAGATAGGGTTATAAACAATAATCAAATTATAAGATGTAAGTTTCGGAGCCAGGGCTGTGGTGCACTTGGTTAATCCTCTGCTTGTGCCACCGGCATCCCATATGGGTCAGGTTCTAGTCCCGGTTGTTCCTCTTCAAGTCCAGCTTTCTGCTGTGGCCTGGGAAAGCGGT
The DNA here is from genome assembly GCF_051225735.1 of Oryctolagus cuniculus. Taxonomy (NCBI): domain Eukaryota; kingdom Metazoa; phylum Chordata; class Mammalia; order Lagomorpha; family Leporidae; genus Oryctolagus; species Oryctolagus cuniculus. The sequence goes on along the minus strand of NC_142867.1, from coordinate 17,718,799 downwards.
GGAGGATGGCCCAAGTGCTTGGGCCCCTGCACCCACATGGGAGACCGGGAGAAGGCACCTGGCTCCCGGCTTTGGATTGGCGCAGCTCTGGCCATTGCAGCTGTTTGGGGAGTGAACCAATGGAAGAAAGAACTTTCTCTCTGTCTCTCTCTCACTGTCTGTGACTCTACCTGTCAAATAAATAAAAAAATTTAAAAAGTTTCATCATTTTAATATTTTTTATTCTCTGTTAGCTACTACATACCAGAGTAAACGTATTGCATTTGTCTGTTTGAGACTGGCTTTTTTCACTAAGCATAATGGCCTCCAGTTGCAACCATTTTGTTGGAAAATACAGAATTTCATTTTTTAAAAAAGATTTATTTATTTATTTGAGTTATAGAGAGATGGATAGACAGAGAAAAAGGTCTTTCATCCGCTGGTTCTTTCTCTAAATGGCCACAATGGCTGGAGCTGGGCTGATCTGAAGTCAGGAGCCAGGAGCTTCTTCTGGGTCTTCCACACAGGTGCAGGGGTCCAAGAACTTGGGACATCTTCTGCTACTTTTCCAGGCCATAGCAGAGAGCTGGATCAGAAGAAGAGCATCTGGGATATGAAATGGCATCCTTGTAGGATGCTGGTGCTGAAGGTGGAGGCTTTGCTCACTATGCCACAGTGCCAGCCACAGGATTTCATTAATTATATAAAGTCACATTTTATTTATCTAGGCATCAGTTGATGGACATTTGGATTGATTCCATACCCTAGCTATTGTGAAATCAGATGCTATTAAACATGATATACAAATAACGTTTTCATATACTGGTTTCATTTCATATGGATAAACTTCCAGGAGTGGGAATACAGGGTTATATGGTACATCTATTTGCATATTTCTGGGGGACTCTCCATACTGTCTTCCCTAATGATTGTACTAGTTTACATTCCTACCAACAATGTATTAGGGGACATTTTTTCTCCACATCCTCACCAACATTTGTTATATATTTATTTTTGAATGGTAACTTTTTTTTCTCTTTTTAAAAAGAATTATTTATTTATTTGAATGTTAGAGTTACAATGAGAAAGATAGAGTTAGAGATGTCTTCCATTTGCTGGTTCTCTCTCAGATGGCCACACTGGACAGGGCTGAGCTAGGCTGAAGCTAGGAGCCAGGAGCTCCTTCCAGGCCTCTCATGTAGATATCAAGGCCCCAGGCACTTAGGCCAGAATGATAGCCTTTCTATCGGGAGTGAGGTGAAGCCTCAATTTTTTTTAATTTGCATTTCCTTGATGGTTAGTTATATTGAGCATTTTCTCATGTGTCTGTTAAAAATTCCTGCTCATTATCTTTGCCCCCTTCTTAACTGGATTTTTTAATTGTTGTTGAGTTTCTTGAGGTCCTTATATACCCTAGATATTAATCATTTATCTATTGCATATTTTGCAAATATTCTCTCATTCTGTTGATTGTCTCTTCACTTTGTTGAGTGTTTCTTTTGCTGTGCGGAAGCTTCTTGGCTTGATGGAATCTTATTTTTCTATTTTGGGTGTTATTATTTTTTCTATTGGGGTCTTATCAAAGAAGTCATTGCCTATGACAATGTCTTGCAATGTTTTCCTCTAGCAGTTTGATGGAATCAGGTCTTAGATTTAGATCCTGATCCACTGAGTTGATTTTTGTATAAGGTGTAAGGTCAGGGCCTCATTTCATACTTCTGCATGCAGAGATCCACTTTTCCTAACACCATTTGTTGAAGAAAGTGTCATTCTCCAGGAAATGATTTTAGCTTGTTTGTTAAAGATTAGTTGGTTGTAGATTATGGGTAATTTCTGAGGTTTCTATTCTGTTCTATAGTTCTACAAGTCTATGTACCAGTACCAGGCTGTTTTGATTATAACTGTCTTATAGTATGTCTTGAAATCTGATAGTGATATGCCTCCAGCTTTTTTGTTGTTGTTTAAGATTACTTTAGATATGTATTGCCTCACGTGTTTCCATTTGAATTTTAGGGTCATTTGTTCTAGATTTGAGAAGAATGTTCTCAGTATTTTGACTGGAATCACATCAAATTAGTAAATTGCTTTGGGTAGTACATACATTTTGATGGCATTACTTCTTCCAATTCTTGAACACAGATTTTTTCCATCTTTTTTGTGTCTTAAAGATTCCTTCTATTTCTTTCTTTAATGTTTTGTAATTTTCATCATAGTGATCTTTCACAACCTTGGTTAAATTTATCCCAGTACATTTAAACTTTTTAGCTATTGTGAATGATAATGATTTTACAAATTATGTCTCAACCATGACATTGTTTGTGTATACAAATGTGATTGATTTTTTAACTTTTATTTAATGAATATAAATTTCCAAAGTACGATTTATGGATTACAATGGCTTCCCCCCCATACCGTCCCTCCCACCCACAACCCTCCCCTTTCCCACTCCCTCTCCCCTTCCATTCACATCAAGATTCATTTTCAATTATCTTAATATACAGAAGATCAGCTTAGTATACATTAAGTAAGGATTTCAACAGTTTGCTCCCACACAGAAACATAAAGTGAAAAATAATAGATGATTTTTTTTAAATGATGATGAAATCAGATCAGACCTATTGTCATGTTTAATCCCAGTGAGAGTCAAGTTGGGAATTGATAATTTCTTTTTTTTTTTTTTTTTTTTTTTTTTACAGAGGATCAGTTTAGTGTACATTAAGTAAAGATTTCAACAGTTTGCACCCCCATAGAAACACAAAGTGAAATATACTGTTTGAGTACTCGTTATAGCATTAAATCTCAATGCACAGCACATTAAGGACAGAGATCCTACATGAGGAGTAAGTGCACAGTGACTCCTGTTGTTGACTTTACCAATTGACACTCCTGTCTATGGCATCAGTAATCTCCCTATGCTCCAGTCATGAGCTGCCAAGGCTATGGAAGCCCTCTGAGTTCTCCGATTCTTATCTTGTTTAGACAAGGTCATAGTCAAAGTGGAGGTTCTCTCCTCCCTTCAGAGAAAGGTAGCTCCTTCTTTGAAGACCTGTTCTTTCCACTGGGATCTCACTCGCAGAGATCTTTTGCCAGAGTGTCTTGGCTTTCCATGCCTGAAATACTCTCATGGGCTTTTCAGCCAGATCCGAATGCCTTTAGGACTGATTCTGAGGCCAGAGTGCTATTTAGGACATCTGCCATTCTATGAGTCTGCTGAGTATCTCACTTCCCATGTTGGATCACTCTCCCCTTTATTTATTCTATCGGTTAGTGTTAGCAGGTACTAGACTTGTTTATGTGCTCCCTTTGACTCTTAGTCCTTTCATTGTGATCAATTGTGAACTGAAATTGATCACTTGGAATAGTGAGATGGCATTGGTACATGCCACCTTGATGGGATTGAATTGGAATCCCCTGGTATGTTTCTAACTCTACCATTTGGGGCAAGTCAGCTTGAGCATGTCCCAAATTATACATCTCTTCCCTCTCTTATTTCCACTCTTATGTTTAACAGGGATCACATTTCAGTTAATTTTCAACACTTAAGAATAACTGTGTATTAATTACAGAATTAAACCAGTCATATTAAGTAGAACAGACAAAAAAACTACTAAGAGGGATAATGTATTAAGTTGTTCATTAACAGGGCTATGCTGATCAAGTCACCGTTTCCCATAGTGTCCATTTCACTTCAGGAGGTTTCCTTTTTGGTGTTCAGTCAGTTGTCACCGATCAGGGAGAACATATGGTATTTGTCCCTTTGGGATTGGCTTATTTCACTCAGCATGATGTGTTCCAGATTCCTCCATTTTGTTGCAAATGACTGGATTTCATTGTTTCTTACTGCGGTGTAATATTCTAAAGAGTACATATCCCATAATTTCTTTATCCAGTCTACCGTTGATGGGCATTTAGGTTGGTTCCAGGTCTTAGCTATTGTGAATTGAGCTGCAATAAACATTAGGCTGCAGACCGCTTTTTTGTTTGCCAATTTAAATTCCTTTGGGTAAATTCCAAGGAGTGGGATGGCTGGGTCGAATGGTAGGGTTATCTTCAGGTTTCTGAGGAATCTCCAGACTGACTTCCATAGTGGCTTGACCAGTTTGCATTCCCACCAACAGTGGGTTAGTGTCCCTTTTTCCCCACATCCTCGCCAGCATCTGTTGTTGGTAGATTTCTGAATGTGAGCCATTCTAACCGGGGTGAGGTGAAACCTCATTGTGGTTTTGATTTGCATTTCCCTGATTGCTAATGACCTTGAACATTTTTTCATATGCCTGTTGGCCATACTCTCACCACTGCTATTCAATATAGTTCTGGAGGTTCTAGCCAGAGCTATTAGGCAAGAAAAAGAAATTAAAGGGATACAAATTGGGAAGGAAGAACTCAAACTATCCCTCTTTGCAGATGACATGATTCTTTATTTAGGGGACCCAAAGAACTCTACTAAGAGACTATTGGAACTCATAGAAGAGTTTGGCAAAGTAGCAGGGTATAAAATCAATGCACAAAAATCAACAGCCTTTGTATACACAGACAATGCCATGGCTGAGGAAGAACTTCTAAGATCAATCCCATTCACAATACCTACAAAAACAATCAAATACCTTGGAATAAACTTAACCAAGGACGTTAAAGATCTCTACGATGAAAATTACAAAACCTTAAAGAAAGAAATAGAAGAGGATACCAAGAAATGGAAAAATCTTCCATGCTCATGGATTGGAAGAATCAATATCATCAAAATGTCCATTCTCCCAAAAGCAATTTATACATTCAATGCAATACCAATCAAGATACCGAAGACCTTCTTCTCAGATCTGGAAAAAATGGTGCTGAAATTTATATGGAGGCACAGGAGACCTCAAATAGCTAAAGCAATCTTGTACAACAAAAACAAAGCCGGAGGCATCACAATACCAGATTTCAGGACATACTACAGGGCAGTTGTAATCAAAACAGCATGGTACTTGTACAGAAACAGATGGATATACCAATGGAACAGAATTGAAACACCAGAAATCAACCCAAACATCTACAGCCAACTTATATTTGATCAAGGATCTAAAACTAATTCCTGGAGCAAGGACAGTCTATTCAATAAATGGTGCTGGGAAAATTGGATTTCCACGTGCAGAATCATGAAGCAAGACCCCTACCTTACACCTTACACAAAAATCCACTCAACATGGATTAAAGACCTCAATCTACGACCTGACACCATCAAGTTACTAGAGAACATTGGAGAAACCCTTCAAGATATTGGCACAGGCAAAGAATTTCTGGAAAAGACCCGGGAGGCACAGGCAGTCAAAGCCAAAATCAACTATTGGGATTGCATCAAATTGAGAAGTTTCTGTACTGCAAAAGAAACAGTCAGGAGAGTGAAGAGACAACCGACAGAATGGGAAAAAATATTTGCAAACTATGCAACAGATAAAGGGTTAATAACCAGAATCTACAAAGAGATCAAGAAACTCCACAAAAACAAAACCAACAACCCACTTAAGAGATGGGCCAAGGACCTCAATAGACATTTTTCAAAAGAGGAAAGCCAAATGGCCAACAGGCACATGTGATTGATTTTTGTGTGTTGATTTTATTACCTGCAAATTTCCCAAACTCTTATCATGAGTTCTAATAGTCTCTTCGTGGAGTCTTTTGGATTCTATGTATAGGGTCATGTCATCTGTAAATAGAGGCAGTTTATCTTCTTTCTTCCACTTTGCATCCCTTTGACTTATTTTTCTTGCCAAATTGCTCTGGCTCAAACTTGAAGAACCATACTGAATAGTAATGGTGAGATTGGGCATCCTTGTCTGAAACCATATCATAATGGAAATGCTTCCAGGTTTCCCCCATTCAATATAATATTATTTATGGGTTTGTCATATATTGTCTTGATTATGTTGAGATATGTTTTTATATACCCAATTTGCTTAAGGTTTTATCATGAAAAAATGTTGTATTTTATCAAATGCTTCCTCTGCATCTATTTAGATAATCATGCTATTTGTATTTATCAATTTGTCAATGTGATATATCACATTTATTGATATGTGTATTTTGAACCATCCCAGAATCCCTGGAATAAATCCCACTTAGTTTGATAATATTTTTGATGTATTGTTGAGTTTAATTAGCTAGTATCTTGTTGGGGATTTTGGAACAATGTGTATCAGGGGATATCAGCCTATAATTTTCTTTCTTTGTTGTATTTTTTTTCCTGGTCTTAGAATTAGGTTGATGCTGGCCTCATAGAGCGAGTTTGGGAAGATTCCTTCCCTCTTAATTATTCTGAAGAGTTTCAGAAGAATTGCTATTAAGTCTTCTTTAAATGTTTGGTAGAATTCAGCAGTGAAGCCATTCCATCCTGACCTCTTCTTTATTGGAGGATCTTTATTACTGATTCTATCTACTGTCAATGTATTTGACAATCTGACATTTCTCTCTTGCTCATTTTATGGTCTTTTCTTTGTGTTTTACTTTTGAAAACTTGACTATAATGTGTCATGGTGAAGATCTCTGATCATGTTTATTTGGTATTCTATGCATAGAATGTAAACATCTTTGTCCAAATTAGGGAAATGTTCTGCTATTATTTCACTAAATAAATTTTTCTAAGTCATTCTGCTTTTCCACCTCTTCAGGAATACCAAAGAAACATATATCTTGTTGTTTGATGTTATCCCATAGGTCCTGAATACTGTTTTTGGTTTTTCTAGTTTTTCTTTTTCTGACAGATATTTCGAAAGCTTTATCTCTCGGCTCAGATGCTTTCTTATGCCTCTGACTCTTAAGCCACTGACTCTGTTGTTAAAACTTTCCACTGAATTCTTTTATTTGACATATTGAATTCTTCATTTCTAATATTTCAGTCTGATTTTTCTTTAATATTTCTATTTCCTAGCAGAATTACTCATCCATGAAATTCACAGATATCTTTAACTCATGTAATTGCTTTTTTTTGAGTATGTGAACCATCATCCTTTTGAATTTCTTTGCAGACATTTCATCAATTTCCTCATCTTCACAATCTAATATTGAAGTATTATTGTGTTCCTTTAGAGGAGCCATATGTATTTCTGTTTATGATTCTTGTATTTCTAAAGTTATTTTTATACATCTGGAGAAACACACGTTGATATCGCCTCTGAAGTCTTTGTTGTTGGTATGTGCCTCTAAGTGTAGTGGAAGGCCTGTACCATCAGGTGATATCCAGAGTATGTGCTGGGTGGGGCCAGAGATTATGAATGGGGTTAAAATCCAGGGTAATACCTAACTTAGGAGGGTGGATTTTCTCTGTAATCAGTAGGATAGAGGAGTTGAATTGTCCTGGCTTGCATGGTTACTACCTCTCTCCTTCTCTATGCCAAAATGAATCTCTGTGTGCCTGCACTCCTAACTCACTGAGACACATGGATTACACAAAGAATCTATTCACTCCGTAGTGTGAGCATGGAACTCTCTGCAATGTCTCCTCCTAGCACTCAGGGAATTCTGAGCTTCTGGAGCTGGGAAGAGTCATTTCCTAAAGACACAACCACACCTCACAGTTTCTTGGCCTATCATGCAGTCACAGGATTCCCACAGTCACAGTGTGCAGGGTTCGCACAGTCACATGCTGCAGTGGATCCACTCTTGCCTTGCAAACTTTCTCATCCAAAGAGAGATCTGCCCCATCCCTGGAGCCAGTTGCCTGCCTAATGGAGGAGAAACATAGCAAGTGGCTGCCCTGCCCCCTGCCAACTCTCTAGACCAGAGTCCACTTGACTTACTCTGGGAAGATGTTGCTTCCCCTGCTGGTCTCTGGTCACTCTGGTGGTGGTGGGGAGGGAAGCAATGTTCCCTCTGTTCCTAGAGTTCTGCGGACACCCTGCTCCCTGCCAACTTATCCATCTTGACTCAGTGTTGGTGGAAATTGTAAGGTGCTACCCTAGAGGTGATTACCAGTGGAGGACAGGCTTCTGCAGACTCCTCTCACCTTGCCAGGTGTGGGAGTCACTGGTGATGTCTTGTAAGCTGCTGCTTGTCTGTAAAATCTTTGCTGCTCCATGAAGTCTCTCTTCTTTCTGTTGACTTGTCTCTGAGATCATCTCTCCAGCTATCTCCTAGGAATGCAGATCCTCCTCTGTTTTTCTGGTATCTTCGTGTGATCAAAATCAGCATGTATGATACCTATTTAGCCATCTTGAAAATATTATTCCCTTCTTTTCATTTTTTTCCTCCTTAAAAAGATTTATCTCTTATTTGAAAGTCAGGGTTACATAAAGGAAGAGGGAGAGACAAACAGAAAGATAGAGTGGTCTTCCATTCACAGTTTCACTCCTGAGATGGCAGTAATGGCCATGGCTGCTCCAGGCTGAAGCCAGAAGCCAAGGCCTTCAACTGGGTCTCCTACAATAAGGGGAAGGGATCCTAACAACTGGGACAGGAACTGTTGCCCATATAATATGGCCGATATTGGCTTCCTCCCTCTTCTATGGAGTAGGTTTTATTGGAAAAGAGTTTATGGTATATTTTTAAAACTTTTAATTTATTTATTTGCATGCATTTCATAAATATGACTTAGGAACATAGTATTTCTTCCTACCATACCTGCCCTCACAACCATGTTCCCACTCCAACTTCCACTTCCCTCTCCTGTTCCCAGTCTTGTTTTCTATGAAGACTTACTTTCATTTAACTTTATATGAAGAAGATTAACTCTATTCTAGGTAAAGAGTTCAACAATTTGTATGTGAAAGAAAAAGAAAAAGGAAAAGAAAAAAATAGAAACAAACAAACAAAGAAAAAACTGCTCCTCAACAGTCCAGACAAAGACTGTCAAAGTCATTGCATCTCAAAGGTATTTTTGTTTGTTGTTGTTGTTGTTGTTTTTTTTTTTTTGAGCTTAATTATCTTTAAAGAATCTTTAAAGAAGAATCCAGGAATGGTACATCTTTTGCAAGCACTTAGACTTAATTATCACTTATGAAACATAAGAATATACTCCACTTAATCTATTAAAATGGGGGCTGACACTCTGATATAGCCAGTAAAGCCACCACCTGCAGTGCTGGCATCCCTTATGGGTGCCAGTTCGTATCCCAGCAGCTCCACTTCTGATCCAGCCTTTGTATACATAGGCAATTCCTCGGCTTCCATGCCTGAGAAACTCTCATGGGCTTTTTAGCCAGATACGAATGCCTTACAGGCTGATTCTGAGGCCAGAGTGCTGTTTAGGGCATCTGCCACTCTATGAGTTTGCTGTGTAACCTGCTTCCCATGTTGGATCATTCTCTCCTTTTTAATTCTATCAGTTAGTATTAGCAGACACTATTGTTTATTGGGCAGCACTTTTAATACTTTTGGTCAGATATTTCATTGATGTTGATGATTGACCTGTATATTTTAGAATGCTTCTTGCCCTCCCAGTGGAACAATAGAAAGTGTTTTCACACATTGCCAGTTGTCCTGTTGGGTGAAGAGTCACCTTTGTTTGAAAATCTTATCCACACCTCTGGCAAAGAGCTGTCCTATTTTGGTTTCAGGACATTTGTGGTCCTTCTACCTTTGACCTACTATTTTGAATGTTTTCACTTTGCTTACAATCACATGGTTAAGTACAGGATAAGTAGGAGCTACATCTCACTGATCTCTGAACAGCTCCAGCCAGAGTTAAGAACTCTGTGAATGCTGGGTGAATTTGCTCACATTTCCTATTGATTTCTGAGGTTGTCTCCTACAAGGAAGTTTGAGATTTTACCACAAGTTTGAATTGTTTACTACAAGGAGTTTGAAGTCTTGCTTCCCATGAGGTTGTCTTCCTGATTAGGGAGAAGATAAGATCTCTTGGGACTAACCTCTCATCTGATCCTCCCTTCTCCCATGGTGTCTCTTAAGCAGTGTGGACTTATGGCAAGGCTACCAGGGTTCACAGAGAGCACTCGGGAAGCAGGTCAACTTTGCTTTTTAAATATTCAGTTGCAGTTGTGACTCTAGTGGCACATTCTCATCATTCCCAAGCCTTAGGTTACAGGAGGAGCAGTTCCTCCATCCTGATTATTTATTTATTTATTTATTTATTGCTTCAGGAGGCAGGAGTTCCTGCTCTCAGCTTTGCTGCAGTCCTTCTTGATAGATTGATTATGAAAAGTGTATAAACCCAGTATCTATTCTCAAGATCTTATTTTCATCTCTTGGTCAGGACAGGATAAGTCACTGGGGTGAGAACAGCAAAGCCACAGAAACACTGGAGTGAGTTTTGTGGCCTTGGAAGTCTTCTACATGTGATGTTTGATTTCATTTTGAAAGCAAAGGGTATGGTACCAAGAGCACATGGCATTTTACAAAATGCTCTTTTATTGGTCTGATTGGTGGATGGCACCTCAAGCACTGGAAATGGAGTGTTGAGCAAGTTGTGATCTCCACCATCAGGAAGCTCACACTTCTGTGAGGCTGAGGCTGTGTAAATTAATTATAATTCTGTATGGTAAGCTCTGTGATTCAATGAGGGCCAGTGGACTGGGGAGATGGATTTTCTGAGAGAAATCCAAGGTAATGCATAGCAATGGGACTTATACTAAGAAGAGTCCGGGAATGGGATTGATGGCATTTTGGCATATAATGGTCTTTGAGTTTTGGAGAGGTTAAACCACTTTCTAAATATTACACAGATACTACCAGGAAAAAAAAATCTAAATGTAAACCCAGGAATCCAGACATCTGGCAGTGCTTTCTCTCATGAATGGTTACGTAGTAAAATTCTCCAGCTGATCTGAGAGTTTAGGGCTACTCTCTACTCTCTTTTTCCCCCTGCAGTTGGAAGTTCTGTCAATAATTTTCCTGTTTAATGGTGGTATTCACCCACTTGAGCCTGTCCTATTTACTGAGAGAAGGAAGTTTTGAGGTGTCAGTGGACATCATCTGGCTCCTGGTCTTAGGTGCCCTAGAGTTGCAGTGTATGAAGGGCTGTGTTTATACAGACAGACCTAAATCACAATGGATCAAGACTAGCATGGACGGGATCATTTGAAAGTCAGTCTTATTTATGTCCTAGGGTGTTAGAATGCTTTACTATGAAGAATAATGCATCCAAGTAGGAGTACATATGGAGGAGGTACTGGACCTTTGTTAACACTGGAGGAATATGATTGATTGGAGGGAATGAAGACACTGTAAAGAAAAAAATTGTGCATGGATTGAGCTGGGCAGGAAAGGGACAAAATAACCAAATGATCAAGTGAGATAGGAATTTGGAGGGGAAGCAGAAATAAGAGGGGATGCTGGGTGCAATGGGGGAGCATCAGGAGTGTCTCTTCTGCAGACTTTTTTGGGCATAATGAGAGTTGGGGACACCCTTAGGGAAAACAAGGGTAGAAAAGGAGCAAAGAGAAATGGAATGAAGTCTGCATGGGAAAGATAAAGACATTAAAATTCAATTGATGGATATCTATCACAGAGACTGTTAAAACTATCTTGCCCCACATTATCCCATGAAGACATGCATTAACTTCTTTATAGGGCTTCCTCTTCTGGTCTGTTTCCTCCAGTCCAATCTCCACTGAGTGATTTTACTTTGTAGTTGAAAAACATTCTTGATTAATCTCTATTGTCTCCAGATAGCCTCCTAGGCCCATAACAGTATTTTGTAAGTTGATCCTAGTCTCTACCTACAGCTTTTTTTTTTCTATTTTTCCCTTTATTCCAACTTCATGTTGGAATGATCTTTCTTGTTCACATGAATAAATCCTATTTGTGGTTCAATATCCAGTCCACAAATTTCTCATATATACAAGAATTTGTATATATGTCTTATTTTGTATCATTTCAGATCACACCAGCCAAATTGTTCACTCTTGGGGGCAACCTCATGGCTAGTGCAGACAATGTGACTGAATTCATTTTTCTGGGACTTTCTGCTAATCTGAAGGTGCAGAGAGTTTGCTTTGTGATATTTCTACTCTTGTACACAGCAATTGTGCTGGGGAACTTCCTCATTGTGCTCATGGTCACGACCAGCAGAAGTCTCGGCTCCCCCATGTACTTCTTCCTCAGCTATCTGTCCTTTGTGGAGATCTGTTACTCCTCTACTACGGCCCCCAAACTCATCTCAGATCTACTGGCTGAAAGAAAAACCATACCTGTGTGGGGCTGCATGACACAGCTTTTCTTCATCCACTTCTTTGGTGGCACCGAGATTTTTCTGCTCACTGTGATGGCCTATGACCGCTATGTGGCCATCTGCAAGCCCCTCAACTACACCATGATCATGAACCGCCAGGTATGTGCTGTCCTCGTAGGAATAGCGTGGGTGGCAAGTTTTGTGCATTCCTTTGCCCAGATCCTTCTCATCTTCCACTTGCCCTTCTGTGGCCCCAATGTGATTGACCACTATTTCTGTGATGTACTTCCCTTGCTCCAACTTGTGTGCTCAGACACCTTCCTGATTGGTCTGTTGATTGTTGCCAATGGTGGGGCCCTGTCTGTCATCAGCTTTGTGGTCCTTGTGGCGTCCTATGTGGTCATCTTGCTCCATCTGAGGTCCCGGAGTTCCGAGGGGCGGCGCAAAGCACTCTCCACCTGTGCGTCCCACATCACCGTGGTTGTCTTGTTCTTTGGGCCCTGCATCTTCATCTACATGAGGCCTTCTACCACTCTGCCTGTGGACAAGATGGTGGCTGTGTTCTATACTGTGATAACTCCACTCCTCAACCCCATCATCTACTCCCTGAGAAATGCTGAAGTGAAGAAGGCAATGAAGAAACTATGGAAGAGGACAATGAGACTAGATGAGAAGTAGACACTGTCTCTATTGTTCCTTGAGTCTGTAGTGATGCTGGTTCTAAACTGAATGGGTTGAGTGGAATGAAGCAATGTTCCTAAGAGTTGTTAGTTCTAGAGTTATTCTAACTGGTGTCCATCTTTTAAACCTTCATGTAATCACTTATAAAATATTTTCTTTTTTGGATGTGCTGTAATATAACATGCAATTTAGATGGTATATAAGAATTTAAATTTAACAGACACATTTAACAGACATATAAATATTGTTTCTATTTATAGGTACTCTTTGATGTTTTGAAAGATGCATATATTGTTTTATGTGCAATCAGCTAAATGCATCTATTTTTCTAATGTTCAGCATTTCTTCTTGGTGGAAACATCTAGAATCCCATCTTTTTTCTTCCTATAGTTTTTTCTTCTTATAGTTCCCAGTTTTTTTCTTCTTATAGAGGAATATATGGCACACCAATATTATCTATAGTATCCTGTTTGCAATTGATATTCCAGATTTTCTTCTTATCTAACTATAGCTTAGGACGTTAATCAACGTTTCCTCTTTCTCCCTCTTGTGACTCTGGTAACCACCATTATAATTCTAACTTGTATGAGATCATTATTTATTTACTTTTAAACTTTTATTAATAAATATAAATTTCCAAAATACAGCTTTTAGATTACAGTGGCTTCCCCCCCCAATAACTTTCCTCCCACCTGCAACCTTCCCATCTCCTGTTCCCTCTCCCATTCCATTCACATCAAGATTCATTTTCAATTCTCTTTATATACAGAAGATCGATTTAGTATATATTAAGTAAAGATTTCATCAGTTTGCACCTACACAGAAACACAAAGTGTAAAATACTGTTTCAGTACTAGCTATAGCATTAATTCACATTGGACAACACATTAAGGACAGAGATCCTTCATGGGGAGTGAGTGCACAGTGACTCCTGTTGTTGATTTAGCAATTGACACTCTTTTTTACGGCGTCAGCAATCACCCGAGGCTCTTGTCATGAGTTGCCAAGGCTATGGAAGCCTTTTGAGTTCGCCAACTCTGATCTTATTTAGACAAGGTCATAGTCAAAGTGGAAGTTCTCTCCTCCCTTCAGAGAAAGGTACCTTCTCCTTGATGGCCCGTTCTTTCCACTGGGATCTCACTTGCAGAGATCTTTCATTTAGGTCTTTTTTTTTTTTTTTTTTCAGAGTGTCTTGGCTTTCCATGTCTAAAATACTCTCATGGGCTCTTCAGCCATAGATCATCATTTTTTAAGACTTCACTTATGAGAGATGTCATTTTATACTTGTCCTTTTGTACTTAGCTTATTTGACTAACATAATGACCTCTAGTTCCATCCTGTTATTTGCCAGTGACATAATTTCACCCTATTTTGTATTGAGTAGCATTTCATTGTATTTGTATCACATCAGGGTATGGAAGCCCATAGGTTGTTTCCATTTCTTGGCTATTGTCAATAGTGCTACAGGAAACACGGGTGCAGATGTGTCTCAAAAGCCTACTTTCATTTTCTTTGGATTTATACTCAGTAGTGGAATTGCTGGATCATGTGATAGCTATAGTTTTAGATTTTTTCACAATGGCTAACCAATTTGCATCCTCACCAACAGAGTGCAAGGGTTTCCTTTTCTCCATATGCTCACGATTGCCATCATTGGTTATCTTTTGTCTATTTCATAACAGCCAATCTAATGGATTGAGGTTATATTTCATTGTGATTTTGATTTAATTATTAGTGACATTGAGCATTTTTTTTTTCAAATTCTCATGTGTTTGTTTTCTTTGAGAAATGTCTGTTTGGATCCTCTGCCCATTTTAATGTTGTATTACTTTTTTGCTATTGAGTTGTCTGAATTCCTTTTATATTCTTGTATATTGTATATACCTCTTATCTGGTTTATAGCTTGCAAATACTTTCTTTACTCCATAGGTTACCTCTTCACTCTTTTGATTATTTTATTTGCTTTGCAGAAGCTCTTTTTAAAAAATTATTTAAAGTTTACAAATTCCATGTATTTCCTATATACACATTCAGGAACACAGTGATACTTTCTATCCTACCCTCCCTCTTGCCCAACTCCCGCCCTTCTTCCTCCTTCCTCTCCTATTCCCATTCTTACTTTTTACAAAGATCTATTTTCAGTAAACTTTATACTTGGAAGATTAACTCTATGCTAACTAAGTAGTTAAACTAAGTTAAGTAAGTAGTTGAAATAAATGAGTTCAACAAATAGTATGAAGAAAAAAAATCATTGTTCCTCAACAGTCAAGACAATTGACTATTAAAAATACTTACATCTCAAAGTGTCAATTTCACTCCTATAGATTACCCCCTATTTTGTGAAAAGATATTTATTATATATATTATATATATTTGAGAGGTAGAGTTGCAGACAGAGGGAGAGACAGAGAGAACGGTCTCCCATGGTTCACTCCCTAGATGGCTGCAATGGCTGGAGTTGAGTGATCCAAAGCCAGGAGCCAGGATCTTCTTCTGGATCTCCCATACAGGTCTAGGGGTCCAAGAAATGCAGCAATCTTCTACTGCTTTCCCAGGCCACAGCAGAGAGCTGGATGGGAAGAGAACCAGCTAGGACATGAACCAGTGCCTATGTGGGATGTCAGCGCTGCTGGAGGAAGCTTAGCCCAGAACACCACAGCACTGGTCCCTAGATTACCTTTTAAGTACTTTATTAGTTACCACAGATCAGGGAGAACACATATGGTAGTTGTATTTCTGGGACTTGCTTATTTCACTAAGTATAATGGGTTCCAGTTGCATCCATTTTGATGCAAATGACAGGATTTAATTTTTTTTAACACTGTAGTATTCTATAAGGCATATATACCATAATTTTTCTATCTAATCTTTAGTTGATGGAAATATGGATTGATTCCAAACCTTTGCTCTTGTTAATTGAACTGCAATAAACATGGAGGTACAGATAACTCTTTCATATGCTGATTTCATTTCCCTTGGGTAAATTCCCAGGAGTGGGATGGCTGGGTCATATGGTAGGACGATATTCAGATATCTGAGGGATTTCCCTACTGGCTTCCACAGTGGCTGTACCAGTTTACATTCCCACTAACAGGGTACCTTTCCCCCACATCCTCACCAGCATTTCTTTACAAAAAGAAACAATCAACAATGATTTCTATATGAGAGTCATTCTTTTTTTTTAATTTTTATTTAGTAAATATAAATTTTCAAAGTACAGTTAATGGATTACAATGGCTCCCCCCCCATAATTTCCCTCCCACTCACATCCCTCCCATCTCCCGCTCCCTCTCCCATTCCATTCACATCAAGATTCATTTTCAATTCTCTTTATATACAGAAGATCAGTTCAGTATATATTAAGCAAAGATTTCATCAGTTTGCACCCACACAGAAACACAAAGTGTAAAATACTGTTTCAGTACTAGTTATAGCATTACTTCACACTGGACAACACACTAAGGACAGATCCCACATGAGAAGTAAGTACACAGTGACTGCTGTTGTTGACTTAACAATTTGAGAGTCATTCTAACTGGAGTGAAGTGAAAACTCATTGTGGTTGTTATTTGCATTTACCTGATGCCTAGTGATCCTGAGCATTCTCTTCAATGTCTGTTGGCCATTTGAATTTACTCTCTTGAAAAAATGCCTATTCAGGGGCTGGTGCCACGGCTCAATAGGCTAATCCTCCACCTTGCGGCGCCGGCACACTGGGTTCTAGTCCCGGTCTGGGCGCCGGATTCTGGCCTGGTTGCCCCTCTTCCAGGCCAGCTCTCTGCTATGGCCCGGGAGTGCAGTGGACGATGGCCCAAGTGCTTGGGCCCTGTACCCCATGGGAGACCAGGAGAAGCTCCTGGCTCTTGCCATTGGACCAGCAGGGTGCGCTGGCAGCAGCACACTGCCCGCGGCGGCCATTGGAGGGTGAACCAACAGCAAAGGAAGACCTTTCTCTCTGTCTCTCTCTCTCACTGTCCACTCTGCCTCTCAAAAAAAAATGCCTATTCAAGTCCTTTGCCCATTTCTTAACTGGGTGGGTTGTTTTGTTGTTGTGGAGTGTCTTGATCTCTTTGTAGATTCTGATTATTAATCCTTTATTAGTTGTATAGTTTGCAAAATATTTTCTCCCATTCTGTCAGTTGCATCTTCACTTTGCTGAGTGTTTCTTTTGCAGTGCAGAAACTTCTCAACTTGATGTAATTCCATTTCTCAATTTTGGATTCGATTGCCTGTGCTTCTGGGGTCTTTTCCAAGAAGTCTTTGACTACACCAATATCTTGGATACTTTTACCAATGTTCTCTAATAATTTGATGGCATTGGTTTGAATTTATGTCCTTGATCAATTTTGAGTTTTTTTTTTTGTATACGGTGTAATGCAGGGTTCTAGTTTTATACTTCTGCACGTGGCGATCCAGTTTTCCCAACACCATGTGTTGAAGAGACTGTCCTTGCTCCAGGGATTAATTTTAACTCCTCTTTAAAAAGACAAGGTTGTGTAGATGTGTGAGTTGATTTCTGGAGTTTCTATTCTATTCCATTGATGTACATGTCTATTTTTGCCAATACTAGGCAGTTTTGATTTTGAAATAATTCAAAGACTTTGTCTTCTAGCACAGCTGTTCTTCCTTCTGCCTCACTGAGTCTGTTGTTAAGGCTTTCCATTATATTCCTTATTTGACATATTGAATTCTTCATTTGTAATATTTCAGTTTGATTTTTCTTTAATATTTCTATTTTCTGTCAGAATTTCTGATCCATGTCATTCACAGATTTCTTTAACTCATGTGACTGTCTCTGTGTTTCTGAGTAATTCTACAATCACTTATTTGAGTTACTTTTCAGGAATTTCATTAATCACATGTTCAGAGTTTAATATTGAAGTTATTGTGTTCCTTTTGGGGAGTCATATTGTCTTCCTTATTTATGTTTCTTGTATTTATACACTTAATTTTATGCACCTGGAGAAACAGTTGATATCTCCTCTGAAGTCTTTTTCTTGGGAGTGTGCCTCTGGGCATAGTGGAATGGCTGCACCTTCAGGGGATATCCAGAGGTGTGTGAAGGGTATGGTGCAGAATCTGTGGCTAGGATTTGTAAATGTAGCAAAAGCTCAGAATAACGCCCCAGTTATGCATGGTAGATATCCTTGATAGTCTTTAGGAAGAGAGGGTGATCATCTTGACTGGTGTAATTACCTCCTCTGTCCTATTGTGCCCATGTGCACTTCATTGTGCCTACATCCAGTACTCAATCAGGTGCATGAACTGCACAAATAATCTATGTGCTCCACAGTATGAGCATGGAGCCCTCTGTGACGTCTGTTCCAAGCATTCTGAAAATTCTGATTCTGGAGTTGGGCTCAGTGATTTCCCAAAGACCCAACAATATCCCATGCACTTTTCATTTTCCCAGAATAAAAAAATGTATGATTACCTCAACATATGCTGAGAAAATATTTGATAAAATATAACATCCTTTCAAGAAAAAAACTTTAAGCATATTCGGTATAGAAGGAACATACCTGAACACAACCAAGGCAATTTATGACAAACCAACAACCGACATCCTATTGAATGGGGAAAAGTTGGAAGCATTACCCATAAGATCTGGAACCAGACAAGGATGCCCACTGTCACCCTTGCTATTCAGTATAATCCTAGAAGTTTTACCCAGAGCCATTAGGCAAGAAAAAGAAAAAGGGATACAAATTGGGAAAAAGGAAGTCATACTATTGTTATTTGTGGATGACATGATTCTATATATAGGGGATCCAAAAAACTTCACTAAGAGACTATAAGAACTCATGGAAATGTTTGATAAAGTAACAGGATATAAAATCAACACAAAAAATCAGTAGCCTTTGTATACACAGAGATAATGTCATGGCTGAGAAAGAACTTCTAAGATCAATCCCATTCACAATAGCTACAAAAATCATATAACTTGGACAAAATTTAACCAAGGATGTCAATGATCTCTACAATGACAATTACAAAACATTAAAGAAAGAAATAGAAGAAGACACATAAAAATAGAAAGTCTTCCATGCTCATGGATTGGAAGAACCAATGTCATCAAAATGTCCATACTACTGAGAGCAATTTATAGATTCAATGTGACGCCAATCAAAATAACAATGACATTTTTCTCAGATATAGAAAAAATGATGCTGGAATTCATATGGAAACCCATATGAATTTGGAGGTCAAGAGACCCCCAAATAGCTATAACAATCTTATACAACAAAAGCAAAGCCAGAAGCATAAAAATACCAGATTTCAAGATGTACTACAGGGCAGTTATAATCAAAGCAGTCTGGTACTGGTATCAAAACAGAGTTGTAGATCAATGGAAGCGAATATAAATTACAGAAGTCAATCCAAGCATCTGTAACCAAATCAATTTTGTCAGAGGAGCTAAATCAATACCTGGAGCAAGGACAGTCTCTTAAACAAATGGTGCTGGATCTTCACATTCAGAAGTATGAAACAAGTCCCTTACCTTTCACCTTACACAAATATCCACTCAAAATGTATAATAGACCTAAATCTATGACCCAATACCATCGAATTATTGGAGAGTACTGGGGAAACTCTGCAAGTCATTGGCAAAGGCAAAGAGTTCTTGGAAAAGACCCCAGAGGCACAAGCAGTCAAAGCCAAAATTGACTAATAGGAATATAGCAAAAGAGATAATCATCAAATTGAAGTCAATCGACAGAATGGGAGAAAATATTTCCAAACAATACAACTAATAAAGGGTCAATAGCAAGAATATATAAAGAGATCAAGAAACTCAAAAACAATAAAACAAACAACCCAGTTAAGAAATGGACAAAGGACTTAAACAGGCACTTTGCAAAAAAGGAAATCCAAATGGCCACCAGACACATGAGAAAATGTTCAAGATCACTAGCCATCAGGAAAATGAAAATCAGAACCATGAAGAGGTTTTACCTCACCCCATTAAAATGGCTTTCATACAGAAATCAACAAACAACAAATGCTGGTGATGATGTTGGGGAAAGGAAACCCTATTCTACTGTTAGTGGGAACGGAAACTAATCCAGCAACTGTGGAAGACAGTTAAGGAATGGGCTAAGGTATTTTTCAAAGGATGAAATACAAATGGCCAACAGACACATGAAAAAATATTTAGGATCACTAGCCATAAGGGAAATTCAAATGAAAATCACAATGATATTTTATTAGACCCCAGTTATAATGGCTATCATCCAAAAATAAAAATGAAAAAAAAAACCCAACAAATGCCATTGAGGATGCAGGGAATAACTCACTCTAATACACTGCTGGTGGGAATGTAAATTCATATAACCATTATGGAAGACAGTATGAAGATTCCTCAGAAATATTAAAATAGATCTTCCATTTGACCCAGACATTCCACTCCTGAGAATTTACCCAAACGAAATGAAATCAGCATATGAAACCATTATCTGTGCCCCCATATTTATAACAGCTCAATGCAAAATAGCTAAGATATGAATTAATCCAAATATTCATCAATTTATGACTGGGTAAGGAAATTGTGGCATATGTTCAAGACAGAACAGTACTCAGCTGTAAAAAGAAATGAAATCCTATCATTTGCAACAAAATGGATGAAACTTGAGACCATTATGCTTAGTGAAATAAGCTAATCCCCAAAAGACAAATAAAATACATTGTCCTTGATTTGTGGTAACTAATATATAGAGTACAAAAATATGTAAAGTGTCTGAGCTAATTGGCATTTTGACATTTGATTAATGTTTGTAATCCTGTATATACTCTTGAGGAACATTTTTAAAAAAAATATGGAATGTTTCAAGAATTTGTGTGTCATCCTTGTACAGGGGCCATGCTAATCTTCTCTGTGTTGGTCCAATTTTAGTATATGTGCTGCTGAAGTGAGCATGAGGAACACTGCTTTTATTCTTACCTCTCATTGAATTCTATATTCAGTGGAGGGTTAAGATTGTGATTAGAAAGAAAACTGAAAGTATAAAAATTAAGAGACAAATAAGAGGGGGCGGTGCCGTGGCTCACTTGGTTAATCCTCCGCCTGCGGCACCGGCATCCCATATGGGTGCCGGGTTCTAGTCCCAGTTGCTCCTCTTCCAGTCCAGCTCTCTGCTGTGGCCCAGGAAAGCAGTGGAGGATGGCCCAAGTGCTTAGGCCCCTGCACCTGCATGGGAGACCAGGAGGAAGCACCTGGCTCCTGGCTTCGGATCAGCACAGCGCCGGCCATGGTGGTTATTGGTGGGGTGAACCAATGGAAGGAAGACCTTTCTCTGTCTCTCACTGTCTATAACTCTACCTGTCAAATAAATAAAAAAAAACAGCTAAGAAAAAAAGAGGGAGCGTGGGAGTGAGTGATTGAGGGAGCACAGGGTGTTAAGTATCATTATGCTCTTAAAATGGAATGTATGAAATAATGAAATTTGTTCCCTTTTTATAAATAAAAAAATACAAAAGATCTAGCACAGTATTCCCAAATTCCCACAGCCACTTTGTGCGGTGTTCTCATAGTCACATGATGCTGAGGATCCACTCTCTGCCCTGTGAACCTTCTCTTCAGAAACAGAACCACCCCATTCTGGAAGAGCCAGTTTCATGCTTGACAGAGGTCAGTCAATGCTCCATCCTGGTGACCTGAGGATGGTGCTTTGGTGGGAGGAGAGGAGCAACATGTCAGGTGGGCACAATGCCTCCTGCCAACTGCCCAGGCCTTACTCCACTTGCTTTATTTTGGGAAGGTGATGTTTCCCATGCTGGTTGCTGGGCACCTTGGTAGGAGGAGGAGAAAGAAGCAATGTTCTCCCCATTCACAGAGTTCAGTGTGTAATCTGCCCCCACCAGCTTATCTGTCTGGACCCAAAGTCAGTGGGAATGGGCTGGTGCTGTGGTGCAGCAGGCTAAATAAGCTCCAGTCTACAGCACTGGCACCCCATATGGGCACCAGTTTGAGTCCCAGCTGCTCTACTTCTGATCCAGCACTCTCTGCTAATGCTTCTGGGAAGGCAGTGGAGGACGGCCCAAATCCTTGGGCCCCTGCACCCATGTGGGCAACCCGGAAGAAGCTCCTGGCTCCCAGCTTCAGATAGGCTCAGCTCTGGCCATTGTGGCCATTTATGGAGTGAACCAGCAGACGGAAAACCCCCTTCCCCTGTCTCTACTTCTCTCTGTAACTTGATCTTTCAAATAAAAATAAAATAAATCTTTTTAAAAAAAGTTAGTGGGGACCATAAATTTCTCTGACTGTTGCAGCCAGCCTCCACACATCTTATTATGGAATGATGGAACTTCCTTTCCAGTTCACAAATTGATGAATAAAAACCACACGATTATCTCAATAGATGCAGAGAAAGAATTTGGTCAAATACAATATTATTTCATGATAAAAACCTTAAGAAATTGGGCATAGAAGGAACATATCATAAGAGAATTAAGTCAATATATGACAAAACCACAGCCAGCATCATATTGAATGGGGAAAGATTGGAAGCACTTCCACTAAAATCTGGAACCAGACAAGGATGCCCACTTTCAACATTACTTCTCAATGCGGTTTTGAAAGTCAGAGCCATTAGGCAAGAACAAAGAATCAAATGGTTAGAAATTGGAAAAGAGGAAGGTCAAATTATCTCTGTTTGTAGATTATGTGTTCCTGTGTATGGGAGGGAGCCAAAAGATTCCTCTAAGAGACTATTGGAACTCATCAGGGTTTGGCAAAGTTGAAGCTTATAAAAAGAATAGACAAAAATCAATATCATTTGCATACACAATGACATGGCTGAGAAAAAACTCGTAAAATCAGTCTTATTCTCAATAGCTACAAAAAATTTCAAATACCTTGAGATAAATTTAACCAAGGATGTGAAAGATCTCCATGATGAAAATTACAAAACATTTAGGAAAGAAACAGAAGAAGACACAAAAATGTGGAAACCTCTTCCATGTTTGAGTATTGGAAGAATTAATATCATAAAAATATTCAACCACACAAAGTAAATTATAGATTCATTGTTATTACAGTCAAAATACTAAGGACGTTCTCAGGTCTAGAAAAATGACCTTAAATTCATGTGGAAACACAAGAGACCCCAAATAGCTAAAGCAATCTTAAACAACAAAAACAAAGCTGTAGGAATAACAATATCAAATTTCAGAAAAAGCATACTACAGGGCAGTTATAATCAAAGCAGCTTGGTAATGGCACAAAACAATAGACATATAGACCAATAGAACAGAATAGAAACCCCAGGAATTAATCCACACATCTACAACCAACTATTCCTTGACAAATAAGCTAAAATCACCCCTTTGAGAAAAGACACTCTGTTCAACAAATGTTATTCAGAAGTTAGGATCTCCACATATGGAAATATGAAACAAAGCTCTTAGCTTACACCCTGTACAAAAATCAACTTAATGGATCAAATATCTAAATATATAACCTGATACCCTCAAATTACTATAAGAAAACAGTGGGGGAAACTCTGCAAGACACTGGCATAGGCAAAGACATCTTTGATAAGACCTAAACAAAACAGGCAATAAAGATAAAAGTAGACAAAGAGGATTACATCAAGCTAAGAAGCTTCTGCACAGCAAAGGAAAAACTCATTAACATGAAGAGGAAACCAACAGAGTAGTGGCTTTACCTGCTATGCCACATTGTTGGCCCCTCATATGCTGTATTCACTTCCTTTGGCTATATTCCCAGAAGTGGGATGGCTAAGTCTTATAGTAGATCCATTTTTTCAACTCTAATATTAACCAAAGCTGAATTAATGGTACTTGTGGATAGCATATTTCATAAATAGCAGTTATGGAATTTAAAAAAACTTCTCTTTTCATAAAATTAAAGTATGTTTAGATGTAATAAAAGAAGCCTAATGGATTTCTGTATACCCAACACAAAGTTTCAATGATCATCAATTCAGAGCAAATGTTGCTTCATTTTGATTATGTCGTCTGAACAACAGCACTATATTTTTAGAAAGCTTTTATTTAATGAATACAAATTTCATAGGTACAGCTTTAGGAATATTGCAGTTCTTTCCCCTGTACCCACCCTCTCTCTTCCACTCACATACCACCTCTATTCCCTCTCCCATCCCATTATTCATTAAGATTCATTTTTAATAATCCTTATATACAGAAGGCCAAGTCTATACTAATGATTTCAACTGTTTGCACTCACACAGACACACAAAGTATAAAGTACTGTTTGAAGACAAGCTTTACAGTTAATTCTCATAGTACAACTCATTGAAGTCAGAGGTCCTTTATGGTGAGTGAGTGCACAGTGACTCCTGTTGTTGATTTAATAATTGACATTCTTATTTATTTATTTATTTATTTATTTTTTTGACAGGCAGAGTGGACAGCAGAGAGCTGGCCTGGAAGAGGGGCAACTGGGACAGAATCCGGCGCCCCAACCGGGACTAGAACCCTGTGTGCCCGCGCCGCAAGGTGGAGGATTAGCCTAGTGAGCCGCGGTGCCAGCCAGACATTCCTATTTATGATGTCAGTGATTACCCAAGGCTCTTGTCATGAGCTGAAAAGGCTGTGGAATCCTTTTGAGTCCACAAACTCTGTTAGTATTTAGACAAGACCATAAGCAAAGTGAAAATTCTCTGTTCCCTTCAGAGAAAAGTACATCCTTCTTTGATGGCCTCTTCTTTCCACTGGGATCTCACTCTCAGCGATCCTTTGTGTAGATTATTTTTTGTCATAGTGTCTTGGCTTTCCATGCCTTAAATGCTCTCATAGGCTTTTCAGCCAAATCCAAATGCCTTAAGGGCTGATTATGAGGTCAGAGTGCAGTTTAGGGCATTAGTCATTCTATGAGTCTGCTGTGTGAACTGCTTCCCATGTTGGAACATTCTCTCCTTTTTAATTGTATCTATTATTATTACCAGACACTTGAGCCTATTTATATGATCACTTAATCCTATCTATAGGATCACTTTAATATTTAATATGATCAGTTTAACACTTAAGATGGCATTTTTACCACCCAGCTTAATGGGATTTAGAGTCTTATGGCAAGTTTTTAGCTTTACCCTTAGGGGTAAGTTTGTGGAAATGTGGCCCTCTCTTACTTCCACTCTTATTTTACTGGAATTTATTTTCAACTGGATTCAAGAACCTATGAATAATTCTGTATTAAATAAGGAGTTCAACCAATGGTATTAAGTAGAAAAAGAAAACAGTAAAAAAATAAAATAAAAAACTGTTCCTTGACAGTCAAGACAAGGGCTGTTCAAATCATTACTTCCTATAGTATCAATTTCACTTCTACAGGTTTCCTTTTAGGTGCTTCATTAGTTGTCACAGATCAGGGAGAACATATGATATTTTTCCCTTTGTGACTGGCTTATTTCTTTTTTTTTATTTTTGGAAGAGTTTTATTTTATTTTATTTTTTTTAATCTTTTATTTAATGAATATAAATTTCCAAAGTACGACTCATGGGTTACAATGGCTCCCCCCCCCCCATACCGTCCCTCCCACCCACAACCCTCCCCTTTCCCACTCCCTCTCCCCTTCCATTCACATCAAGATTCATTTTCGATTATCTTAATATACAGAAGATCAGCTTAGTATACCTTAAGTAAGGATTTCAACAGTTTGCTCCCACACAGAAACATAAAGTGAAAAATAATAGATGATTTTTTTTAAATGATGATGAAATCAGATCAGACCTATTGTCATGTTTAATCCCAGTGAGAGTCAAGTTGGGAATTGATAATTTCTTTTTTTTTTTTTTTTTTTTTTTTTTTACAGAAGATCAGTTTAGTGTACATTAAGTAAAGATTTCAATCGTTTGCACCCCCATAGAAACACAAAGTGAAATATATTGTTTGAGTATTCGTTATAGCATTAAGCCTCAGTGTACAGCACATTAAGGACAGAGATCCTACATGAGGAGTAAGTGCACAGTGACTCCTGTTGTTGACTTTACAAATTGACACTCCTGTTTATGGCATCAGTAATCTCCCTATGCACCAGTCATGAGTTTCCAAGGCTATGGAAGCCCCTTGAGTTCTCCGACTCTTATCTTGTTTAGACACGGTCATAGTCAAAGTGGAGGTTCTCTCCTCCCTTCAGAGAAAGGCACCTCCCTCTTTGAAGACCTGTTCTTTCCACTGGGATCTCACTGTGACTGGCTTATTTCTAAGTATGATGTTTTCCAGATTCATCCATTTTGTTGTGAATGACCAGATTTTTTTTTTTTACCGCTGTGTAACATTCCATAGAGTACATATCCCATAATTTCTTTATCCTGTCTTCTGTTGATGGGCATTTAGGTTGATTCCATGTTTTAGCTATCGTGAACTGAGCTCAACAGCAGCACTCACTATTAACACTTTGGTTCAGAATATTTTTTTTTGCTGTGGGGAATTGTCCTGTGAATTGTTGGATGTTTCATACCATCCCTATACAATAATGGAAAATGTCTTCACACGTTGCCAAGTGTCTTCTTGGGGGGAAAATCAACTTTTGTTGAAAACCTTACTCATACTTGAGGCCAGGAGAAATCTTATTTTAGTTTCCTGGCACTTGTGGCCCTTGTTCCTTGGACCAACCTTTTTGAATGTTCTCACTTGCCTTTCAACTACATGATTAAGTGCAGCATAAGCAGGAGCTATAGATCATTGATATTTGAACAGCACCACAAAGAGTTAAGTGCTGTGTGACTACTTGGTGAATTTGTTCAAATTTCCTACTGATTTCTGAAGTTTCCTACAAAAATATTGGGGTTTTCTTACAACTTTGAATTGTTCCCTACAAAGATTTTGAGGTCCGTATTCCTATGAAATAGTCTTCCTGATTAGGGAGAGGATGAGGTCTCTGGGGACTAACCTTCTCTCATCTGATCCTGCCTTTTCCCTTGGTGTCTCTTAAGCAGTGTGAACTTAAGACTGAGCTACCAGGGTTCACGAACACTTGGGAGGCAAGTCAATTTTGTTTTTCTTTTATTCAGGTGTAATTGTGACTCCAGTGGCTCATTCTCAAGGCTAAGGTCGCAGGAGGAGCAGTTCCTACGATTCTGGCTCTCAGCCTTGCCTCAGTCCTTCCTGATTGGCTAATTGGGAAACTGAACCCAGGAGCTGTTCTCAGGATATTTGCATCTCTGTGATAAGGACAGAAAAGGTGACTGTGGTGAGAACAGCAAAGCCACAGAAACACCACAGTGAGTTTTGTGGCCTTGAACGTCTTCTGCATGTGGTGTTTGATTTCACTTGGAAAGTGAAGTGGATAATTCCAGGCAGCTTGTGGCATTTTACAAATTGCTCATACGCTGGTCTGATCTTTGAGGCATGCACAGTCTTAGTGCTGGGACTGAAGGCTGCAGAAGTCATGGACTCAGACTTTAGGGGCCTTTGGTATTTCAATATTTACTGAAAACCTAGAATGCATCAAATGCTGTGTTAAGAAGGATAGGGAAAGCCAGCGCCACGGCTCACTAGGCTAATCCTCCGCCTTGCGGCGCCAGCACACCGGGTTCTAGTCCCGGTCGGGGCGCTGGATTCTGTCCCGGTTGCCCCTCTTCCAGGCCAGCTCTCTGCTGTGGCCAGGGAGTGCAGTGGAGGATGGCCCAAGTCCTTGGGCCCTGCACCCCATGGGAGACCAGGATAAGTACCTAGCTCCTGCCATCTGATCAGCGCGGTGCGCCGGCGACAGCACGCTGGCCACAGCGGCCATTGGAGGGTGAACCAACAGCAAAGGAAGACCTTTCTCTCTGTCTCTCTCTCTCACTGTCCACTCTGCCTGTCAAAAAAAAAAAAAAAAAAAAAAAAGAAGGATAGGGAAGATACACATCCACTATTTTTCCATTTAATTGACATTCCTTGAATGCTATGTCATGGCAGGCATTCCAGCAGCACTGGGGATGGAGAGGTGAGTAAGTTGTGATCTCTACCATCAGGAAGTGCATACTTCAGTGAGGCAGAAGGCCACTAAAAATAATTGTAATTCCATATTTTACTTGCTGTGATTCCATGATGGTGTAAGGACTGGGGAGGTGGATTTTCTATCTCTAGAGAAATCCCAGGCAATGCATAGCATTGGGACATTTCCTCAGATGAGGCAGGGAGTGGAATTTATGACACTGATATGCTTAACCTTAAATCTTTGAGGTAAAAACATTTTCTAAATTTCACATAGATACAACTAGAAAAAGATCTGAATGGAAACCCAGGGGTCCAGACAACTTGAAATATTTTCTTCTGTGAATACTTTTTTGGTAAAATTCTGCAGCTGATCTGAGCGTTTAGGGCTACTCTCTGCCCTCTCTTTGCTTCTGTCATTGCAAATTCTGTCAATGATTTCCTTCCGTTTCATGCCAGTATTCATTCCATGAAGGACAGAAGCTGTGTGCTGTTAGTGGACATCATCTGGCTCCTTGTCTCAGATGTCCTGGAGTTGCAGTATATGGTGGGATGTGTTGATATAGGTGGAGCTCAGCCACATTGAATAAAGTCTAGCATGGAGTCATGAAAGTTTGCAAATCAATCAGTCTTGCTGATGGGATGAGGTGTTGGAAGTCTTGATTGTGGAGAAGAGTTTGCCAGAGCAAGTTTAGATATGGGGGGAGTACTGGACCTTTGTTGCCTCTGGAAGAATATAACTGAAGGAGTGAAGATACTAGCAAAGAGAATTATGCATGTATTGAGCTGAATGATTGGAAAGGGACAAAGTTAACAAATGATCAAGTGTGGAAGGAGAGAATTAGTGGAAGAAGAAGAAATAAGAGGAGATGCTGAGTACAAAGGGGAGTACCAGGGACATCTCTTTTGATGACTCTGAAGGGGATGTGGAGAGGTTGGGGACACTTCTCTGTAAAACAAGGGTAGAAAAGAAGCAAGGAGAAGTGCGATGAAAGCTTCAGGTAAAAGATAGTTAAAGACCTTCAAAGGCAGTTGGAAGATGTCTATCATGAAGACTGTTCACACTTCCTTGCCCCACATTGCCCAGTGAGGGGATGTATTAACTTTATGATAGCTCTCCTCTTTTGGTTTGTTTACTCGAGTCCAACCTCCACAGACTGGTTGCACATTGCAGATGATGAACATTCTTGATTAACCTCCATTGTCTGCAGGATAGACTTCTAGGCCCATAAAAGTATTTTGTAAGGTGATTCTATTTTTTTTAACCCACAGCTTTATTTTTTATATTCTCCCCTTTATCCCAGCCTCATGTGATACATGAACACTTACTCTATACCTTCTTGAGATGATCTTCCTTCTTCATGTAACTAAATACTCTTATGTTTCAATATCTTTGTGTTTCAATGAGCTCAAAAACTTATCAGATATGCAAGAGCTTTCATTTAATTCAATCCTGTAAAAAAATGGTATTGTTTTCTATCATTTCAGATCACACCAGCCAAATGTTGACTCTTGGTGGCAAACTCATGGCTAGTGCAAACAATGTGACTGAATTCATTTTTCTGGGACTTTCTGCTAATCCAAAGGTGCAGAGAGTTTGCTTTGTGATATTTCTGCTCTTGTACACAGCAATTGTGTTGGGGAACTTCCTCATTGTGCTCACGGTCACGACCAGCAGAAGTCTCGGCTTTCCCATGTACTTCTTCCTCAGCTATCTGTCCTTTGTGGAGATCTGTTACTCCTCTACTACAGCCCCCAAACTCATCTCAGATCTACTGGCTGAAAGGAAAACCATACCTGTGTGGGGCTGCATGACACAGCTTTTCTTCATCCACTTCTTTGGTGGCACTGAGAGTTTTCTGCTCACTGTGATGGCCTATGACCGTTATGTGGCCATCTGCAAGCCTCTCAACTACACCACGATCATGAACCGCCAGGTATGTGCTGTCCTTGTAGGAATAACATGGGTAGGAGGCTTTGTGCATTCCTTTGCCCAGATCCTTCTCATCTTCCGCTTGCCCTTCTGTGGCCCCAATGTGATTGACCACTATTTCTGTGATGTACTTCCCTTGCTCCAACTTGTATGCTCAGACACCTTCTTTATTGGTCTGTTGATTGTTACCAATAGTGGGGCCCTGTCTGTCATCACCTTTGTGGTCCTTGTGGCGTCCTATGTGGTCATCTTGCTCCATCTGAGATCCCGGAGTTCCGAGGGGCGGCGCAAAGCACTCTCCACCTGTGCGTCCCACATCACCGTGGTTGTCTTGTTCTTTGGGCCCTGCATCTTCATCTACATGAGGCCTTCTGCCACTCTGCCTGTGGACAAGATGGTGGCTGTGTTCTATACTGTGATAACTCCACTCCTCAACCCCATCATCTACTCCCTGAGAAATGCTGAATTGAAGAAGGCAATGAAGAAGCTATGGATGAAGACATTTAAACTAGATGAGGAGTAGATGCTTTGTTCCTCTTGATCATTGAGTCTGTAGTGATGCTGAGTCCAAACTTAAGGGGCTGAATGGATTGAAGCAACATCACAGGACTGGTTAGTTTAGAGTTATTCTAAGGGGTGTCCATCTGGAAAAACTTCATTCAGTCACTTATAAAATATTTATTTCTATGAATGTACTTTAATAATACTTTTAATTTTAGATTATTTTTAATTAAAAATTAAATTTAGCAGACACATACAAATTTTTAGTATTTATGGAGCACTATGTGATGTTTTGATATATGCATACATTGTGTAATGTCCAATCAGGGTAAATAGATCTTCAATCATCC
The DNA here is from genome assembly GCF_051225735.1 of Oryctolagus cuniculus. Lineage (NCBI taxonomy): Eukaryota > Metazoa > Chordata > Mammalia > Lagomorpha > Leporidae > Oryctolagus > Oryctolagus cuniculus. Next base: position 17,688,347 of record NC_142867.1, on the reverse strand, counting down.
ATCATTGCTTCCTGGTGAAAACATCCAGCGTCCTATTTTATAATTTTTTGTTTTTAGAGAAATTTACATTATACTAATATTAGCTATAAGTACCCTACTAGTAGTGCAATAGCATCCCAGAACTTCTTCCTTCTATCTCGTTAAAACTTAACTCTTTGCTCAGCCTTTCCCCTTTTTCTCTCCTCAGGCTCTTGTCACCACCAGTATACTTCTAACTTGTACTGAGATCATGATTTTTTTTTATTAAAGTAGGTAAACCTCATTTAAAAAAAGATTTTATTTATTTCTTTGAGAGGTAGAGTTATAGAAAGAGAGAGGTAGAGAGAGAGAGAAAGGGCTTCCATCTACTGATTCACTCCTAAAAAGGCCACAATGACTGGAGCTGGGTGGATCTGAAGCCAGGAGCCAGAAGCTTCTTCTGGGTTTCCCACATGAGTGCAGGCCCAAGCACTTGGGCCATCTTCTGCTGCTTTTCCAGGTGCATTAACAGGAAGTTGGATCGGAAGTGGAACACTTGGAACTAGAACTGGAGCCCGTATAGCCCACTACGTCACAGCAATGGTCCCAAGATCATAATTTTTTGAGACTCCACATATGAGTGACATCATGTGATACTTGTATTTTTTCTACTTAGCTTATTTGGCTTAGCATAACAACCTCTAGTTCCATCCATGTTATTGAAAATGACAGGATTTCATTGTGTGCATTCCACATTTTCTTACCCATTCACCTGAATGCACACACTGAGGTTGTTTCCATTTCTCAGCTGTTGTGAATAGTGTAGCAAGAACCATGGGCTGCTGATGTCTCTTAGTCTGATTTCTTTTCCTTTGGATTACACTCAGTAATGGGATTGCTTGATTATATGGTAGTTCTATTTTTAGCTTTTTGAGGAAATTCCATACTATTTTTCACAATGACTAATTTTACATCCCCACTGACAGGGTGCAAGGGTTTCCTTTTCTCCACATACTCACCATTGTCATCACTTGTTATTTTTGTCTGTTTGATAGTAACCAATTTGACTGGAATTTTGACTTGCATTTCTTTCCTGATTAATGACTTTGAGTATATTTTTATATACCTGATGGATGTTTGTATGTTTTTCTTTGAGAAATTTCTATTTAGATTTACTGCCCATTTGTAGGTTGTATTTTTGTTTTCTTTCTTCGTTTTTGCTATTTGAATTCCTTGTATAAGCTGGTTATTAACTTCTTGTCAGATGTATTGCTTGCAAATACTTTCTTCTATTTTGTAGGTTATTTCCTCACTCTGTTGATAATTTTGTTTGCTGTGCAGAAGCTCTTAAAGTTTACAAAACTCTAGTTTTCTATTGCTTCTCATTTTTTACCAGTATAAATAACACCATGGTAAATAGTCTCATATAAAAAAGTTTTAACTACACTTTGGATTTTCTTTTAGATCTCACCTATTATGGTGAATTTACTGTTTTGAAGAATATAAAGACGTTTGATGCAAAGTGTAAATCTGTGAATCCCCTACCTTTGTGAAGTGCTCTTGACATTCTCAAACACTGTCATTAAGCACTTTTTAAATGAAAAATAAGATTTTCCATAATCTCATAGTATCTCCCCAAGATATTTATTAATTACAAAGGCAAAATGTCACTTTAATAGCTCCCCCCCCCCCATTTTAAATAGTGGAACAAAGTTAACATCACTAGGTTTAGACAAACTGATGCCAAGTGCTTTCTAGTATAATGCATGGACAGGTACACAATATCATTGCAGCGGTATTACTAGCAAAGGACATAACCTGATTCTAAGAAAGAAAAAAATAAGGCAAACTCCAATTGAATAATATGCAAAGTCTCTGTGCTTCACTCCTCAGAAGTGTGAAGACAAAGAAAGACAAAATATTTTTCCATGTTAAACACAGATGACAACTATGTGTAACATGTGATCCTGGATTGAGTTCTGTATTATATAAGATCATTGTGAGATGGGACTCTGTAGAAGAAAGAATTGTACAAATGTTAATTTTCTGATTTTGACAATTGTACTGTGTTTATCTCAGAAAATATACTTGGATTTATTTATTTATTTTAAATTATTTTATTTACTTACTGTTTAAAGGATGTATGTTTTCAATTTGATTGGAGAACATGGACATAAGTTATACTGCAAGAATGTGTTCCCTTGAACATCTCTTTTTTTTGATACCATCTGATGCTTTATTTTTTCATGTTACTGTGACATTAACACAAAAAACAGATTCAATATAGTTTAGAGATACAATTTTAAAACCAATAATATTTCTTTCCTTCTCCTCCTCTCTTCCCTCCTTCTATCCCTCCCACTATACCTCTCTCTATTACTCTCCCTCTTGCTTTCCTTTCCTTCATTCCCTCCCTCCCTCTGTTCCTCCCTCCCTCCCTCCCTTCCTCTCTCTCTTCTCTTTCTTTCTTTCTTTCTTTCTTTCTTTCTTTCTTTCTTTCTTTCTTTCTTTCTTTCTTTCTTTCTTTCTTTCTTTCTTTCTCTTTCTCCTTTATTTTTTTTTAATTTTCGAGATAACATTTTAAATTTATATTATAGTCAAATCTTAAATAATGAGTTCTGCAGATAAAAAGTAAAAAGGCCCTTGTACAGCAGGAGTAAAGGCAAGAGATTTAAACAATAATTAAGTGGAAAGATTACCCATGGAGGTATCTAGAGGTAATGGGGAAGCATGTTGACAGCTTGTAAATGTATCAAAAAATTATTTTGTTGTATAGATTTAAGGTGTCATGTTGTTTTGATATGTATAGTGAATGATTAGTATAGTCAAGAGAATTAATGTAACCATATCCTTCCACAGTTAGCTTTTTATGTTGTAAAAGTTTGTAAGATCTGTTCTCTTACCAAATTTTCTGTATACAATACAAGAATAGTTAGTAGAGTCCTCATGCTTTACTTTATTTATTTAAGAAATATTTTATTTAATGAATACGAATTTCATAGTACAACTTTAGGAATATAGCGGTTCTTCAACCCTCATGCCCGCTCTCCCATCCCTACTCCCATCCTCCATTCTCCCTCTCCCATCCCATTCTTCATTAAGATTCATTTTAATTATCTTTATATCCAGAAGCCCAACTCTATACTAAGTAAAAATTTCAATAATTTGCACCCACCCCCCACACAAAGTATAAAGAACTGGTTGAGAACAAGTTTTACAGTTAATTTTCTTAGTACAACTCATTGAGGACAGAGGTCCTGCATGGGGTGTCAGTGCACAGTGACTCCTGTTGTTGATTTAATAATGAACACTCTTATGTATGACATGAAGCTTTTAACATAAGCTGCCAAAGCTTTGGAAGCCTTTTGAGTTGACGATCTCCATCAGTGTTTAGAGAGAGCCATAAGCATAGTGGAAGGTCTCTTTTCCCTTTAGAGAAAAGTACATACTTCTTTTTTTTGCTGCAGTGTCTTGGCTTTCCATGCCTGAAATGCATGGTCTGGTTTCATCCAGACCTGAATGCCTTAAGGGCTAATTCTGAGGTCAGATTGCTGTTTAGGGCATTAGTCATTCTATGAGTCTGATGTGTGGACTGCTCATGGATTGAAAGAATCAATATCATCAAAATGTCCATTATCCCAAAAGCAATTGACAGGTTCAGTGCAATACCAATCAAAATACCAAAGACATTCTTCTCAGATCTGGAAAAATGATGCTGAAATTCATATGGAGAAACAGGAAACCTCGAATAGCTAAAGCAATCCTTTACAATAAAAACAAAGCTGGAGGCATCACAATTCCAGACCTCAAGACATACCACAGGGCAGTTATAATCAAAACAGCCTGATACTGGTACAAAAACAGATGGATAGACCAATGGAACAGAATAGAAACACTGGAAATCAATCCAAACATCTATAACCAACTCATATTCGACAAAGGACCTAAAACCAACCCCTGGAACAAGGACAGCCTCTTCAACAAATGGTGCTGGGAAAACTGGATGTCCACATGTCGAAGTATGAAGCAAGACCCCTATCTTACACCTTATACAAAAATCCACTCAACATGGATCAAAGAACTGGAGATACATTGCGACACCATGAAATTAATTGAGATTATAGGGGAAACCCTTTAAGACATTGGAACAGGCAAAGAATTCCTGGAAAAGACCCCAGAGGCATGGGTAATCAAAGATAGAATAAACAAATGGGATTACCTCAAATTGAAAATTTTCTTTACAGCAAAAGAAACAGTCAGGAAAGTGAAGAGGCAACCAACAGAATGGGAGACATTATTCTCAAACTACACAACTGATAAAGGATTAACAACTAGAATCTATAAAATGATCAAGACACCCCACAGCAACAAAACAAACAACCCAATAAAAAGATGGGCCAAGGACCTTAACAGACATTTTTCAAAAAAAGAAATCCAAATGACTAATAGACACATGAAAAAATGCTCAGGATCCCTAGCCATCAGAGAAATGCAAATCAAAACCACAATGAGGTTTCACCTCACCCTGGTTAGAATGGCTCACATACAGAAATCAACTAACAACAGATTCTGGTGAAAATGTGGGGTAAAAAGGACACTAATCCACTGTTGCTTTAGCTATTGGGGATCTTCAGTGTTTCCAAATGAATTTCAGCATTATTTTTTTCTAGATATGAGAAGAATGTCTTTAGTATTTTGATTGGTATCACATTGAATTTGTAAATTGGTTTCAGAAGAATGGAGATTTTGATGATATTGATGCATGCAATCCATTAACATGGAAGTTTTTCCAATTTTTTGTGTCTTCTTCTATTTCTTTAGTGTTTTTAATTCTCATTGTAGAGATCTTTGACATCCTTGGTTAAATTTATCCCATTGTATTTTTTTTTTGTAGCTGTTGTGAATGAGATTGATCTTAGAAATTCTTTCTCAGCTGTGGCATTGTCTGTGTATACAAAGGTTGTTGTTGTTGTTTTTTTTTTTTTTGTGTGTGTGTGTGTGTGTTGATTTTACATCCTGCTATTTTACCAAACTCTTCTAGGAGTTCCAATAATCTCTTGTTGGTATCTCTTGGATCCCCTATAGATAGAATCATGTCATCTTCATGCCATACTTTAGATCTCTAGACTTCCCAAATAATTATGAACTTGAAACCTTTGGCCATTTCTTATTTCCATTGTATAAGAAAAAAATTCCATATGTTTGTCTACTTATCTATGTATTTATTGAGAAAATGAATGGCTAATAAAGAAAATGTGGAAAAGCACTGATTTGGGGAATTTTTCTTTAAGGGATACAAGAGTTCTTTGTACTATTATTGCACTTTTTTCTGTAAATTGGATTATTTTACAAAAAAGTTAAAATATTTTGAAAATTAAATAGGTAATCTTGTTTATCTTTCATTTCTTTGATTTTTGTGGTAAATGTTTTTGCATTTAATTGTCTTTGAGTCTTATTTATAAAGTGTTCAATATTAAGAACTATACATTTATACATGGAAAAATCTATTAACTATTTTTTCTTCTGATTAATTCAATTGTTTTTGTGTAAATAATCCTACACATTTAATACAAGAGATCTTTAAAAGTTTCATGGAAAGATGCATATTATGAAAAAATCTGTGCATGGATTGAAAAATGTTTTTACACCAAATATACAACTTTTAAATCCATCTCATGAACTTGTTGTAGTATTCTACTGTAGTCATAATAGTTTTAAAACAGTGAAAAGAGCACAAGTAAACAGTTAGATTCCATTACTTTCCCCTTCCCCTTTAGTTTTTGTCTCCTGTATTTCTTTCAGCGTTCCTTTATGCAAATACAATTTTAATTTGTATTTCTCGTTTACTTCTACCGTTACATGGATAATAATAAACTGTGTACATGGATCTGAAACTTGCTTTGTTAACCTAATATTACATTTTTCAGATTTTTCTATATTAGGGACACTTTCCTCATTCTTTTATTATAGTTTTGAAGCATTCATTGAAAGCATGATCCTGTATCATCATTTATATTATACTAATTGTCTGCTACTGATGGATAGTTAGATTGTTTTCAAATTGTGTCACAAGAACAACCTTATTTAAATATGCACAGCTATCATAGCAGTGAAACTGCTGATCAAAATATATGTATTTCAAACTAGGGGCTTCGTATATCCTGATTTGAAAATATATTACAGAGTGTCACTTAGAATAGTATAGATATTGCAAGAAGAGACACATGAAGCAACTTTAAACAGCTCATGGAAAATGTATAATAAGGGGGTCAGCACTGTGTGTTGCAGGTAAAGTGGCCACCTATGATTCTGATATCATATATAGGTGCAATTCGAGTCCTGGCTGCTCCACTTCCAATTCAGCTTCCTGCTAATGTGGCTGGGAAAGCAATGGAAGATGATCCAAGTGCTTGGGCCCCTGTACCCATGTGAGATACCTGAAAGAAGCTCCTGGATCCTTATTTTAGTCTACATCTGCTCTGGCTATTGCAGCCATTTGGGGAGTGAACTAGCGGATGGAAGATCTCTCTCTCTCCCTCTCTCTGTGTGTGTTTTTCTCTCTCTCTTTGCCTTTCGTTCTCTCTGTAACTTTGTCTTTCAAATAAATAAATCTTTAAAAATAAGTGTATTATGAAAAACTATGCACATTTCAAATTTTGTTACACCAAAATAAACTTGTCTTTTAATTCCATTTTTCCACATTTTGAATTCAATGGAACAGCATAGTGCACCCAGAAACAAATCCATGCATGTATAAATGGGCAACATTTTTTAATTTTAGTTTTTTAATAAAATTTACACTGTTTAGTCTGAATTCCAGATTCCCATTAACCAATGACTGAATAAAGAAAATGTGGCATATATATACAATGGAATACTGCTCAGTCATAAAAAGAATGAATCCTGTCTTTTGCAAAAATGTGGATGCAACTGGAAACCTTTATTCTTAGTGAAGTAAGCCAATCCCCAAAAGACAAATAACATATGTCTTCTCTGATCTGCAGTAACTAGTAGAGTTCAAAAAATATAATGCATATGAATGAAATTGGCATTTTGAGATTTGATTATTATTTACGATCTTGTCTCTACTGTTGAAGAAGTGTTTTTTCTTCTTACTAAATATATAATAAAATAAAAAAATTATTTTATTTTAAAAAATTTATTTGAGAAGGAGAGAGAGAGAGAGAGAGAGAGAGAGAGAGAGAATCTTTCATCTGCTAGTTCACTGGGCCAGGCCAAAGCCAAGAGCTCCTTCCAGGTCTCCTGTGTGGGTGACAGGGGCCCAAACAAGACAGCTGGTTTATCCATGCAACCAAAATACAAATAAATTTCATCTTTTGCTGCTTTCTAATCTGTAAAGTGAAACAGTTATACAAGATGAGGTTGAAGGCAGCTCCACGTCTAGACACTTTTGCAGTTCAGACACCCAAGGTTTGTGCGTCAGTGGCTGAGGTCCACCTGGTTAGAATCTTCTTGGAACACATCGACTTCATTGCCAACAGGAACCCATGAGGATGTGTGTTTTGGGAATAGCAGGGTTTGTGAGGCTGGATTATCTACTGCTGCTTAGTTGGCAATGGAGGGGGAAACCTCTTGGGGCCAGAACAGGAAGGGGCTGATCATGAGGGGACAAGTAGAAGTTTCTGCTTTATAATTACATTAATTAGAGCTAAGTTCCTTAACCTCTGACTGCAGCACTTTGAAAATTGACTTTTGTTCTTCTCAGAAACTCCCCAGACAGAGGATGTCTGCAAAGTTTGGGGAATTGAATTCCCAGATCTCAGTTTGTGGTTTTTATAGGCGTTAAATGCTTCAGGCCTCTCAGTTTAGGAGACATCTCTCTCATTTCTCCTTTTAGAATTGTTACCTTCCCCTACAGCTTTCTAGAGAAAGGCAGTATGCTCTGGAGTTGGAATGTGGAGGTGGCGATGTTTATGGCACGTGGTGAGTCCATATGGGAAGGTCATCTTTGGCAGTGCCTTTGCTGGGTAGGACAGATTCCGAGTCAGTTACACTCCTTGAGCCCTTACCCTGGATGTGCGGACCCCTCAGTGGGATCTTTGATACACACTGGCTCCACTCACTGGCGTCTCTCTTGCTTTCCACATCTGTCCACACACGGGAACCTTTCTGAGATTTGCTTGGTTTTTCAGCAAACCCCAGACATCATCCTGTTCATTTTCACTTACCTTTTATGCCTATTTATGATACCTCTTAAATGACAGAATGAGAAATTTACTTTATAGATTGGCTTAGCATAGATGTTAGAGTCGTTCTCACTTGAGATAAATTGGCAAAACAAACTGGCAACATGGCCAGTATGGAATAGTTTGCAAAGCTGGTTTTCAATCAACTGCTGAGATATTTTTCAGGAATTTTCTTTTGAAACATTCAAGGGGCCTGTCTAAATACATTGTCATATCTGATGTTTTATAGGAGAAATATGTCATTCACTTCATCTGAGCCTGAATGGAGATAAGCCTACACAGAATGTTTCTTTTTAAACATTCAAGGAGCCTGTCTAAATATATTTTCATATCTGTGTTTTGTAGGAGAAACGTCATTCACTTGATTTAAGCCTGAATGGAGATAAGCCTACACAGAAGCCGAAATTTTAGTAAGGAGCAATCTTGAACCAGGATCACCAAATTTGAAACCAGTGACACTAGTACACTCATTTTGTCTCTAGATTTGTTAGTGGAATAAAACTCTACTTTTCTGGGGTGACTTTGTTCAAGTGAATCTAAGAGATCCAGAAGATAAGGTTAAGAATCAAGGCAACAAACAATATTCAAGGTAAGTTCATTCATTTATTTTCTCCTAGTGCATGCTTGGAATTAGTTTCAAAAGGAAGAGCTTATTTTTTGAGGATAGACATTCTCCTCCCAAATATTTTAGCCTCTCTGCTGTTTATAGGATATACCCAGTGTTAGTGTGGCTTTGAAATAGATGTAGCAGCTGATGGGAGGTTGGAGATTTACACCAAAACCACTTATTGGCACCCACTGTGTTCCAGCTCTGCGCAAGGGGTCACTGAGGCTGTCTGAGGGAACTCCATAAAATTCATGGAAAATGTTCATTGTGAAGAAACTATCCATGGATTTAAAAATTATTTCCATTCAAATAAGCTTATCCTTTACTTCCATTTTTCTATACTTTTTGAAGTCTCCTCCTAAGAGTTGCTTCATCAGCCTTTAGAAATTCATTTTTTTTCTCTAGAGAGAGACATAACAGATGTATATGAAGCAGGTAGAGAATAATTGACCCGTGGTGACAAAGTGCTAGAGCTAAGCTCTCACATCCCCAAGGCAAAGCCTGCAAAGGTTTCCTTCCTTGGCAGCCGATACTGTCTTCCCTGGAGCCTCTGCCCAGGTTGTCTGGGTAGAACTTGCACCTCAAGACAAGTGAGTCACTGAAGTAGACCATGTGATTAATTTTCTTACTGTTCATTTTTTCCAGGTCTTACTCTCTCTTGGCTTTGTCTTTGTTATGAACTCTCTTCTCTCTCCGTGTTCTCACTCCATTCTGGAAGCCAGGTTTGCATGAGCACCTGGGGGATGAGTCAATGAATGAGATAGGCAGTGGAGCAAGTATTGGACAGAAGCCATGGAACCTGAATCTAGTCCAGGCTGCATACCAACTTGTGGGAATCTGGGCCCTGGATTCCTCTTCTGAAAGAAAAGGAGTCCGTGCACTCCCTTCCAAACAGAGAGAAAGAGAGAGAGAGAGAAAGAGACACACACACACACACACACACACACAGAGAAGATGATAAAGAGAGAAGATAAAGAGATATCTTCCATTTACTAGTTCACTCTCCAAATGGTCATCAATGGCTGGGGCTGGGCCAAGTGAAGCCAAGAGCCTAGAACTCTATCAAGGTCTTCCATGTGGGTGGCAGGGGCCCAAGAGTTTGAGGCATTTTTTGCTGCTTTCCAAGGTGCATTAGCAGGGAACTGAATTGAAGTGGAACATCCGGGACTCAAACGGGTGCCCATATGGCAGGTGGTGACTTAACTCTCTGTGCTATGATACCAGCCCCTATTTTAGGTTTTCTTAACTGAAAAGCTTGGAACTGTCCAGTTAACTTACTGTCCAATAAGAAAACATTCTTATCTTTCAGAGTGTTTTTCTTTGGCCCTGACAATAAAACAGTCAGAATTAAAATTATTTTGGACTCTGAAGATAAAAAAGTTGCCATCCCTGTTAATGATTCACTGGTCTGATGATTTCTTTATAATATTATCTCAAATGTTTTCTAGTTCTACTCAGAGATTCAATAAATGTTTTCTCCTTTTCTTTCTTCAGTTCTAAATCTGTTTAAGTCTTTAAGAACATTTCATCATTATGTTGTAGTTGTATATTCCTCTTACTGCTAAACTGCAACAGCCTTGAATTAAAATAAAAGCCTCATTTTTTAAAATCTAAAGACTAAAAGTTCTTAAATGCTCTGAGAGTACCACTTTCATTGATACCCCACATCTACAAGAAATTCTAGAAATACAGTGCACTTGATTTCAAGCTAATTTTCACAGTAAATATTCACCCAGAAAGGGAGTCATTTTTCCTGTCAATGGTGAAACCCTTCTGCCCAAGCACCCTGTGTGCGACTGGTTGGCTGGGTAGGGAGGCAGGGGAGGACTCAACAATGATTCGATAGTCTTGTATCTTTTGTAGATATGGAAACTGAGGCTCAGAGAGGCTTCATCACTTGTCCAAGGTCATACACCTCTTGTTTGAACTGACATCTGCATTTTCAAAGTGTAAGCGCTTCTACTGCGTCTCTCATTTCTGCAGGGTCCTTTATGGTAGTTCCATAATAAGAGCATCCTTATCAGTCCTGCCTTGTGGTATGACTTGGAATGAACTTTCTACATTGAATGCTACAAGTCCTCAACCCCAATCATTCTGTAACCTGTGTAATTAACTGGACTCCCTGCTTAGGCATAAGAAAGCAGCTCTAAACAGGGGGCAAGGGCACAGTCACTGGTCCTCAACCCCTGTCTTTGGAGGTGGGTCTGGAGGAGGGGACATGGGTGAGGCAGCCAATATGCAGGAGCAAAGATGGGTGTCAGGCCTGCCTGATGCAGCAAGAGCATCTAAATGAATTCCTGTCTGCAATGCCCTCTACAGTGCATGCTGGTCTCTTAACATACAATTGTTTCAGGAAGCAGTTCTACCCAGCTCAGAGGCTTATAGACTTGCTGTGCTCTGAGGTTCTGATTTAAGGATGCCGGGAAAGCCACATAGAACAATAGGGTGTTATGAAATGGCACTTGATTTTCTTCTGAATTGTTTCTTAGCCATTGGTCCCTAGACTGTTGAGACAGACTGTTTCGGTGAGTGGCTGAAGTTTGGCAACTCTGTCCTTTTGCTCCCTCACCGTTTCCCTTATGTATATCAGGGAGTCTGATTAGGAATTCATAGACTGCTGAATAAGGGGTTGAGCAACTGTGTCACTCACTGCAAAATATTGGTTCCACTCCATGGTATAAGCCAAGACTGATCTGAAGTTGCTATTTTGCAACTAATGTAAGTTACTCCTCATGATGTCACGTGAGTAGGAATGTAGAGGGATCATAAACATTTCTTAAAAAAGGATTTGTTCATTTTATTTGAAAATCAGAATTACAGAGAGGGAGGGAGTGAGGAAGGAAAGGGGAGGGGGAGAGGGACAGGGAGAGGGAGAGGGAGAGAAAGAATGAATCTTCCGTCTGCTGTTTCACTCCTCAAACAGCTGCTATGGCTGGGGCTGGGCCAGGCTGAAGCCAGGAGCCTGAAATTCCATCCAGGTCACATGTGGATGAAATGGCCCAAGTACTTGGGCTAACATCTGCTGCTTTCCCAAGTGCATTAAGATGGAGCTGGATTGGAAGTAGAGCAGCAGGACCTCAAACCAGTGCCCATATGAGATGGTGGCATTGCAGGGGGCAGCTTAACTCACTGTGCAACAATGCCAGCCCCAATCATTATCATTTTAAAATTAATAAGTATTTAGAATGAGGGGGGAGGAAGAGGAAGAGAAACAGACACACAAAGAAAGAGCTCTGATTCTCCAGTTCCCGTGCCAAATGCCTGCAGTGGCCACTGTTGGATCGGAGTTAGAACTAGGATCTTGGAACACAATCCAGATCTCCCATATTTGTGGCAGGAACCCAACTTCTTTAGTTGTCATTTGCTGCCTCCCAAAGTCTACATTGGTGGGAATTGGCAACTGAACCCAGGTATCCTGATTTGGGACAAGGGCACCTTAACCACTAGGATAAATGATCACTCCCCAAAACATCTTCATTTTGAAAAATACAGACCTCAGTTCCAATATGAGCTCTGTGAGCAAGTAGCTAAACCTCTCTGAGCCTTGTTTTCTCCATAAAGTGTCCTTTCCTTTCTGTTGTGAGGATAAAAACCAGTGAGTGCATGTACCTGAGTCAGACAAAGTGCTTCAAGGCTGCACAGCTACCAAGTCAAGTCCTAGCCTGGGCATGATATCAAGCCATGATGGGTGCTCATGTATCTACTTATCTCATGGAGTACATGTTCTAGGCGAACCCAAGGCAAAGAGGGAACCCAAAGCCAAAGGAAAATGCGTCTGATTATTGAGAATAAAAAATTACTGTTTTCTATGATTTCAGGTTATTAGCTTCTGTGCTTTAAAACATGGCCGCCACAAGCAATGTGACTGAAGTCATTTTCTTGGGATTTTCCCAGGACAGGAATGTGCAGAAAGTCATTTCCGTGATGCTTCTCCTCATGTACATGGCCATCGTCCTGGGCAACGGTCTCATTATAGTGACCGTCATGGCTGGCAAAGGGCTCACCTCCCCCATGTATTTCTTCCTCAGCTTCTTGTCCTTTGTGGAGATCTGTTACTGCTCTGTCACAGCTCCCAAGCTCATCTTTGACCCTTTTAACAAGAGGAAAGCCATTTCCCTCAAGGGCTGCTTCACACAGATATTTTTCCTCCATTTCTTTGGAGGCACCGAGATCTTCCTTCTGACGGTGATGGCCTATGACCGCTATGTGGCCATCTGCAAGCCCTTGCACTACGTCTCCATCATGAACCGGAGAGTGTGTGGCCTCTTGGTGGGGGCGGCTTGGGGTGGGGGCTTGCTGCACTCTCTCGGGCAAACCTTCCTCATTTTCCAGCTGCCCTTCTGCGGCCCCAACATCATTGATCACTACTTCTGTGATGTCCACCCGGTGCTGAAGCTGGCCTGCTCCGACACCTTCCTGATTAGCCTGCTAATCATCGTGAACGGCGGCTCCATCTCGGTGATCAGCTTCGCTGTGCTGCTGGCTTCCTACGCGGTGATCCTGCACTCCCTGCGGAGCCACACCTCAGAAGGGCGGCGCAAGGCTCTCTCCACCTGCGCCTCTCACCTGGTGGTTGTGAGCCTGTTTTTCATCCCCTGCTCCTTTGTCTACATGAGGCCCTGTGTCACCTTTGCTGCAGACAAGATAGTCGCTGTGTTCTACACGGTGCTCACACCTCTCCTGAACCCCGTCATTTACTCCTTCAGGAATGCCGAGGTGAAAAATGCCGTGAGGAGGCTCATGAGGAGGAAGGTGATGCGGGAAGAGAAATAGATGATTTAGTAAGGCAAGACAGGGCGAATAGGAGACGGGAAATCGGGGCACCTAGGGCTGCACTCTGCCTTCATCCTACCTGACCTTGGGTCAGTCTCCTTCTTTATTCCAGTTTCCTCATCTAAGAAGGACTGGACAAGACTGGAGACATCTCCTGCCTGGAGTCTGAGGATCCCCTACAGTTCCACGTCTGGCAGTGGCCATGAGGCAGATAGGTTGCCCTGGAGAGGGAACTCTTCCAGAAATGTTCCAGGTCAGTCTGGGAACAGTGGAGAAGGAGAGGGGAGAGGATGGGAAGGACCATGTCAAGGAACCACTGGTCCATATGTCCTTTGCGTGGGAGACAGCTGAGCCTTGGTTTTGAGACTTGAAAGGGCAGGGAGAGATTTAGTGATCACTGGTGTGCTTAGAAATCCTGCCGACCTGACACACTCAGGATTTGCGGAGTGGATTCTGGGCAGGTCAAACTGACTTAGAGAAGCTTAGTCCTCGTGAGAGAAGGTGTTGACACTTGTCAGGAAAGGCACATGAGCACGTGCTAGTACGAGACAGAGATTTCTAAAGCATGAGGTGGAACGTGCTTATTTAACATGTGTCATGAACATGTTGATCTCTAAATTTCTCTTTTGTTCACAATTGTTTGACTTTCCTGTCCTGTTTTCTCTCCTTATGGTTCCCGTTTGTCCCATTGGTTTTCTCTTGTTGAATAAAATATAAACTCCTACAGGGTATGAAATACCCTCAAATCATGGCCTTCTCTTAGTGTTTTATTATTATTTTCTATTATATTGTTAGAGCCTATTATTTTCTGAACATGTTCTACCTATATATTTTCCTAATCTCCACCTGATAACATTCTACCCACCTTCAAAAGCCCATATGACATGATTTTACCTTTGGGAAACTCCCATGATTATTTCCTCTGGATACGTCTTTTTTCTTTGGACTCAAACAGCATTCAGTGGGAATCCTTCAAGGTCTTTACCACCTTTATTTCCGTGTTTATTTCTCCTTGTTAAACTGTGACTCTTTTGGTAACATGGCTTGACTGACTCATCTTTGTGTTTTTCTCCAAATAGCATAAAGCAAAACAATAAATGTTTGGTCAATTAAATTTGTGGAATTCAGTGTTTCAGACTGTAAATGAACAAAAGTTGTTATATATTTTTTATCTTGATGATCAATGCTACATTATTTAAAATAAAACAATAATGGCCCCTGATATTATTTCTGAGAATAACGTTTAAATTTAAACAAAGAGGATGTATATGTGTGCATATATTATGATTAAGCTGGAGATTTCATATATTTTATCTCATTTGACACTAACACATTCTGATAAGATTTTGATTCCTTTGTTTTACAGATGAAGAAATTGGGGTCTGAGGAGGCCAGTATCTTGGTCAAGGTCATTCACTTAGTAGAATTTTATTCTTTTTTATAGCTGAATAATATTCCATTGTGTATATATATCACATTTTCTTTATCCATTTTTATGATGATGAACACCTTGGTTAGTTCTAAATTTTGGCTATTGGGAATAGTGCTGCTATAAACATGGTGGTACAGGTATCTATTTGATACATTGTGTTCAAGTATTTTTGGTATATACCCAGTGGTGGGATTGCTGGGTCAATGTCAGGTCTAGTTCTAGTTTTAAAGGAAATCTCCACATGGTTTTCCACAGTGGCTTCACTAATTTACATTCCCACAAATGGTGTATAAGTGTTTCCCTTTGTCCACAAATGGTGTATAAGTGTTTCCCTTTGTCCACATCCTCCCCAGCATTTTTTACTCTCTGTGTTGTGACTTTTAGCCATTCTGACAGGGGTGTGGTAATATCTCATTGTGGTTTTGATTTGCATTTACC
Source organism: Oryctolagus cuniculus (assembly GCF_051225735.1). Lineage (NCBI taxonomy): Eukaryota > Metazoa > Chordata > Mammalia > Lagomorpha > Leporidae > Oryctolagus > Oryctolagus cuniculus. The sequence goes on along the minus strand of NC_142867.1, from coordinate 17,672,932 downwards.
TGATGGCTAGTGATGTTGATGATTTTTTCATATATCTGTTGGACATTAATATTTCTTTTTTTGAGAACTCTCTATTGAAGTTCTATACCCATTTCTCAACTAGACTTTTTTTGTTGAATTTTTTAAGTTGCTGATACATTGGGATATTAATTCTTCGTCAGATAAGTGGTTTGCAAATTTTTCCCCCATTCTGCTAGATGTCTTTTCACTCTATTGTTTCCTTTGCTGTGCAAAAGCTTCTGAGTTTGATATAGTCCTACTTGCTTAGTTTTGTTTTTGTTGCCTGTGCTATGGGGGGGGGCTCTTGTCCAAGAAGTCATCCACTACACCAATGTCTTGGAGTATTACATTTTCTCCAGTAACTTCAGGTCTTAAATTTACATAAATTTCATAGTTTCAAGTATTAAATTTATGTCTTTGATACATATTGAGTTGAATTTTGTATATGGTGAGAGGTATGGATTTAATTTTATTCTTCTACAGATATAAATCCAGTTTTTAAAAATATTTCTTTATTTATTTGAAAGGTAGAGTTACAGAGAGGCAGAGAGAGAGAGAGAGGGAGAGAGAGAGAAAGATAGAGAGAGAGGCCTTCCATTTGTTGGTTCACTCCCCAAATGTCTGCAATGGCCAGAGCTGGGCCAATCTGAAGCCAGGAGCCAGGAATATATTTCAACTCCAATGTATCTTTTTTTTTTGACAGGCAGAGTGGACAGTGAGAGAGAGAGACTGAGAGAAAGGTCTTCCTTTTGCTGTTGGTTCACCCTCCAATGGCCACTGCGGCCAGCACGCTGAGGCCGGCACACTGCGCTGATCCGATGGCAGGAGCCAGGTGCTTCTCCTGGTCTCCCATGGAGTGCAGGGCCCAAGTACTTGGGCCATCCTCCACTGCACTCCCTGGCCACAGCAGAGAGCTGTCCTGGAAGAGGGGCAACCGGGACAGAATCTGGCGCCCCGACCGTGGGTAGAACTTGGTGTGCCGGTGCCGCTATGTGGAGGATGAGCCATGGCGCTGGCCTCCAATGTATCTTTTTAAAAAATTTTAATTTAAGTTATACAAGTTTCATGTATTTCATATATACACATTTAGGAACATGGTTATACTTTCCTCCAGCACTCCCCCCCACCCCACTTCTTCCTCCTCCCTCTTCTATTCCCACTCTTAAATGTTTACAAAGATCTAATTTCAGTGTAATTAATATTCATAAGGTTAATGCTACACTAAGTAAAAAGTTACACAAATAGTATGAAGTTAAAAGCACTGTTCCTCAACAGAAGAGACAAGATCAGCAAACAATTATTGAATCTCAAAATGACCATTTCACTCCAATACATTACATTTTAGGAACTCTTTTAGCTAACCCAGATGAAGGAAAACATATGCTATCTGTCTTGTTGGGACTGGCTTATTTTGCTAAGTATAGTGGTTTTCAGTTGCATCCATTTTGTTGCCAAAGAAAGGATTTCATTTTTTCACACCTGAGTAGTACTCCATAGTATGTATATATATAATAATTTCTTTATCCAGTCATCAGTTTATGGACATCTGGGTTGATTACAAATTTTAGCAATTGTCAATTGAGCTGCAATAAATATAGGGGTACAGATACCTATTTATCTGCTCATTTCTTTTTGTTTGAATAAATTCCCAGGAGTGGGATGGTGGGATTATATTGTAGGTCTATATTCAGATTTATGAGGATTCTCCATGCTGTCTTCCACAGTGATAGCACCAGTTTACATTCCCAACAACAGTGGATTAGGGTACCTTTTCCCCCACATCTTCAATAGTGTTTGTTTTTTGTTGGTTTCTGTATGAAGGCTGTTCTAACTGGCGTGAAGTGAAACCTCATTGTGGTTTTGATTTGCATTTCCCTGATGACTAGTGATCCTGAGAATTTTTTCATGTGTGTGTTGGCCATTTGAATTTTTTCTCTTGAAAAATGTGTATCCAAGTCCTTTACCCATTTTTAAACTGGATTGTTTGTTTTGTTATTGAATTTTTTAAGCTCTTTATAGATTACAGATATTAACCTTTCATCAGTTGCATATTTTGCAAACTTTTCTCCCATTCTGTTGGTCGCATCTTCACTTTGCTGAATGTTTCCTTTGCAATGCAGAAGCTTCTCAACTTGATGTAACATCACTTGTCAATTTTGGCTTTGATTGGCTTTGCTTGTGGAATATTTTCCAAGAGGTCTTTGCCTATAGCAATGTCTTACAGAGCTTCCCAATGTTCTCTAGTAATTTGATGGTATTGGGTCATATATTTAGGTCTTTTATCCATTTTGAATGCATTTTTATGTAAGGTGTAAGGTGTAAGGTAGGGGTCTTGTTTTATATTTCACATGTGGAGATCCAGTTTTCCCAGAACCATTTGTTGAAGAAACTGTCCTTGATCCAGGGATTGATTTTAGCTCCTTTGTCAAAGATAAGTTCAATTTGGGACAAGCTCAAGCTGACTTGCCCCAAATGGTGGAGTTAGAAACATGCCTGGGGATTCCAATTCAATCCCATCAAGGTGGCATGTATCAATGCCATCTCACTAGTCCAAGTGATCAATTTCAGTTCATAATTGATCACACTGATAGGTCTAAGGGTCAAAGGAATCACATAAATAAGACTAGTGTCTGCTAATACTAACTGAAAGAATTAAAAAGGGAGAGAATGATCCAACATGGGAAGCGGTATACACAGCAGACTCATAGAATGGCAGATGTCCTAAACAGCACTCTGGCCTCAGAATCAGCCCTAAAGGCATTCAGATCTGGCTGAAGAGCCCATGAGAGTATTTTAATCATAGAAAGCCAAGACACTCTGGCAAAAAAAAAAAAAAAGACCTAAATGGAAGATCTCTGTGGATGAGATCCCAGTGGAAAGAATGGGGCCATCAAAGAAGAAGGTACCTTTCTCTGAAGGGAGGAGAGAACTTCCACTTTGGCTATGACCTTGTCTAAATAAGATCGGAGTCGGTGAACTCAAAGGGCTTCCATAGCCTTGGCAACTCATGACAGGAGCCTAGGGTGATTACTGATGCCACAAACAAGAGTATCAATTTAAGTCAACAACAGGAGTCACTGCCCACTCACTCCCCATGTAGGATCTCTGTCCTTAATGTGTTGGAAATTTATATTTATTAAATAAAAGTAAAAGAAAAAAAGATAATTTGGTTGTGGATGTGTGGATTGATTTCTGGAGTTTCTATTCTGTTCCTTTGGTCTACATGTATTTTTTTTTTTTGCCAATATCTAGCTTCTTTGATTGTAACTGCCCTGTAATATGTCTTGAAATTTGGTATTGTGATGCTTCTGGCTTTGTTTTTGTTGTGTAAGTTTGCTTTAGCTAGTTGGGGTCTCTTATGTTTCTATATGAATTTTAGCATTATTTTCTCTAGGTCTCAGAAGAACATTATTGGTATTTTGATTGGGATTGCATTGAATCTGTAAATTGCTTTTGATAGTATGGAAATTTTGATGATATTGATTCTTCCAATCCCTGAAGATGGAAGATTTTTCCATTTTTATGTCTTCTTCTATTTCTTTCTTCAATGTTTTATAATTTTCACTGTAGAGATTTTGACATCCTTGATTAAATTTATTCCAAGGTATTTAATTTTTTTGTAGCTACTGTTAAAGAGATTGATCTTAGAAGTTCTCCCGAAGACATGGCACTGTGTATATAAAGGCTATGGTTTTTTTGAGTGTTAATTTTATATCCTGCCAGTTTACAAAACTAATCTATGAGTTCCAATAGTCTCTTAGTGGAGTCTTTAGTATCCCCTCTATCAAGAATCATGTCATCTGCAATTAGGGATAGTTTGACTTCCTCCTTTCTAAATTGTATCCCTTTGATTTCTTTTTCTTGACTAATGGCTCTGGCTAAAACTTCCAAGATTATACCGAGTATCCATGGTGAGAATGGGCATCCTTGTCTTATTTAGGATCTTAGTGGGAATGTTTCCATTTTTTTTCCTTATTCAATAAGATGCTGGCTGTGGGTTTGTCATAGATTGCCTTGATTGTGTTGAGGAATGTTCCTTCTGTACCCAACTTACTTAAGGTTTTTGTCATGAAAAAATTTTGTATTTTACCAATGCTTTCTCTGCAGCTATTGAGCTAACCATATGGCTTTTATTTTTCAGTTTGTTGATGTGGCATATCACATTTATTGATTTTAACCATCCCTGCATACCAGGGATTAATCCCACTTGGTTTGGGTGAATGATCTTTTTGATGTATTATTGTATTTAATTAGATGGTATTTTGTTGAAGACTTTTGTATCTATATCCATCATGGAAATTGGTCTATGGTTCTCTTTCTCTGTTGTATCTTTTTCTGGTTTAGGAATTAATATAATGCAGGCTTCATTGAAGGATCTTGGGAATATTTCCTTCCTTTCAATTGTTTTGAATAGCTTGAGAAGAATTGGAATTAGTTCTTTAAATGTCTGGTAGAATTCAGTAGTGAAGCAATTTGGTCCTGGACTTTTCTTTGTTGGGAGGGCCTTTATTACTGATTTAATCTTCATCTTGGTTATTGGTCTGTTTAGGTTTTCTATGTCTTCATGACTCAATTTTGGCAGATTATATGTGTCCAGGATTCTATCTATTTCTTATACGATTCCAATTCTTTGGCAATAGAGCTGTTCATAATAATTACTGATTATTATTTTTATATCTGTGGTTTCTATTGTTATATATCATTTTTTATCTCTGATTTTATTTTTTATTATTTTTATTATTTTTTTTGACAGGCAGAGTGGACAGCGAGAGAGAGAGAGACAGAGAGAAAGGTCTTCCTTTTGCTGTTGGTTCACCCTCCAATGGCCGCTGCGGCTGGCGCGCTGCGGCCGGCACACTGCGCTGATCTGAAGGCAGGAGCCAGGTGCTTCTCCTGGTCTCCCATGGAGTGCAGGGCCCAAGTACTTGGGCCATCCTCCACTGCACTCCCTGGCCACAGCAGAGAGCTGTCCTGGAAGAGGGGCAACCGGGACAGAATCTGGTGCCCTGACCGGGACTAGAACCCGGTGTGCTGGCGCCGCAAGGCAGAGGATTAGCCTAGTGAGCTGTGGCTCTGGCCTATCTCTGATTTGATTGATTTGGGTCTTCTCTTTTTTGTTTAATTGGGCCAATGGTGTATCAATCATATTTATCCCCCCCCCCCCCAAAAAAAAACACTAGCTCTTCATTTCACTGATCTTTTGTATTGCTTTTTTGGTTTCAATTTTGTTTATTTCTTATCTAATTTAGATTTTTTCTTTCCTCCTACTAATTTGAGGTTTAGTTTGTTGTTTTTCTAGGTTCTTGAGATGCATTCTTAGCTCATTTATTGATTTCTTTTCCAATTTCTTCATGTAGGTGCTGATTGCTATGTACTTGCCTCTTAACATTGCTTTTGCTCTATCCCATAAGTTTCAATGTGATGTATTGTCATCTTCATTCTCTTTCAGAAATTTTTTGATTTCTCTTTTGATTTTCATTCAGGAGTATGTTGTTCAGTCTCCACGTGTTTGTATATGTTCAAGATTCTTGAGTTGTTGATTTTTAGTTTCAATCCCCTGTGGTAAGGGAAGATGCATGGTATGGTTTTTATTTTTTTGAATTTTCTGAAACTTGCTTTATAACCTAGCATATGGTCAATCCTAGAGAAAGTTCAATGCACAGATGAGAATAATGTGTATTCCACAATTGTGGGATGTAAAGTTCTGTAGATATAAGTTTGGTCCATTTGGTCTATAGTGTTGATTAGCTCTGTTGTTTCTTTGTTAATTTTCTTTTAGCTCCCTGTGGGTGCAACACTCATTCATGCTGATGTAGGAACTGCACAAATGATCTGCACCATCCTCACTCCAAGCACAGATCCTACTGCAATGATCTACCCCATACAACCAAGGATCTCTGAGCTTGTGGAGCCACATACAGTGATTACACAGAGATCCAGTGATGTATTTGGGGTGTTGAAGTCCCCTATTACTATTGTACAGGAGTCTATGTCTCCCTTTAGATTCATCATCATTTCTGTCAGTTAGTAGGTACCGTAGCATTGGGTGCATATACATTTGTTATAGTCACATCTTTCTGTTGAATTGATTCCTTAATCATTACATAGTGTCCTTCTTTGTGTCTTTAAATAGTTTCTGTGTTGAAGTCTATTTTGTCTGATATTGGGATAGCTACACCTGCCATTTTTTGGCTTTATTTTAGCTGGAATATCTTTTTCCATCTTTTCCCTTTCAGTCTGAATGTATCTTTGTTGGTGAAATAGGCAGCAAATATATGGTTAATCTGTTCAGACAGTCTATATCTTTTAACTGGAAAGTTGAGGCCATTTATATTCAAGGTTACTATTGATAAGTCATTACTTGGCTCTGCCATTTTCCTATCAATATTCCTATTGTTTACTTTGGATTTCCTTTATACTTTTTGGGAGATTTTATGTCTTCATATTATTTCATAATGATGGCTAACCTTGTGTTTCTGTGTGTAGCACATCCTTAAGCATCTTTTGTAGAGCTACACGAGTTGTGACAAATTCTTTCAATTTCTGTTTGTTATGAAAGATCTTTATTTCACCTTCATTCATAAATCAGAGCTTTGCAGGGTATAGTATTCTGGTTTGACAGTTTTTTTTCTCTTACAACTTATACTAGGTATCACCATTCTCTCCTAGTTTATAGAGTTTCTGACCTCAATCTGTCATGGTGAATGTCTTTTCTTGTCATGTCTAGGAGTTCTAAGTGCTTCCTGTACTTGGATGTCCTTTTCTTTCTCCAAATTGGGGAAGTTTTCTGTAATTATTTTACTAAGTAGGCCTTCCAATCCAGTGTCTCTTTCCATATATTCAGGAACTCCTAATGTTTGTAAGTTGGGTCATTTGATAGTATCCCATAAATCTCCAACACTTTTAAATTTTTCTAAATTTTTCTTCCTTTTTTCTGATCTGACTGAAAATTTTCCAAAGATTTATCTTCTAGCTCTGATAATCTTTGTTCTGCCTCACCAAGTCTGTTTTTATGGCTTTCCACCACATTTTGTATTTGATCTATTGATTCTTTATTTGTAATATTTCATTTTAATTTCTCTTTATAATCTCAATTTCATGGGAAAATTTTCATTCATGTCATGTATGGATTTCTTTAATATATGCATTTGCTTCTGGTTGCTTTTGAGTAATCCTATGATTAATCTTTTGTATTCCAATTCAGACATTTCATCAGTCTTCATCTTCACATTCTAATATTGAAGTGTTGTTATGTTCCTTTGTGGAGGTCATGTTGTCTTCCTTATTCTTGTTTTATTTAATTTCTTCATGTTTTTAAGGCATTTGTGGAGATACTTGCTGGTTTTTTCCTCTGATGGCTTTTATCTTTGAACTATGTCTCAGTGGCTTAGTGGAATATCTGCACTTTCTGGTCAGTGGTCTAGGGTGGGGCGAGTATCCAGGGTGACACCTAAGTTGGTGTGGTAGATTGCCTCTTGTTTCAGAAGGGGGGTATGGTCAACTCTGTTGGTGTGATCACACCCTCACCTCCTGCATAGATCCCATAGCAATGACCCACCCTAGGTAACCAAGGAACTCCAAGTTTGTGGAACCACACACAATGATTGCCCAGAGATCTAGCAATACCCTCTGCCCTCTTGTGCAACCACAGAGTCCCCACCTTGTCAGCACACAAGGCTCCCACAGTCAAGGATGCAGAGGGTCCACTCCACCCCACCAGCCTGTCTGGTCCACAGAGAAGCAGACATTCCCAGAGCCGGCTTCCTGTGGCTGCTCTGCCCAGGCAACTGAGCCCCAGAGCCTGTGGTATGTTGGGAGGCACGGCCACCTCATGGTCTTTCATAGGTGCACAGCCCCCTGTTAGTCCTCCTGGTCAGACTCAAAATCAGTGGGGAAGGCAGTTATTTCCCTCTGCTGGAATCTCTGGATCAAGCTTGTATACTACAAGAGCTACTGGCTCAATGTTGCCTTCTCCCCACCAGTTCCGCTGGAGCTGCTGCTGCCAATACTGTTGAGAAGATGGTGTCTCATTTCAGCCAATTGCTGTCCATGCACACAAAGACTTCCACTGTTGGCACTTATTCCCAAAATGCCCAAAGAGAGGTGTGTGCCCTCTCTTCCTTTTCCAGGTGCTGTTGTTGAGAGAAACATGTGCCAGATTTTCACTGGGCCTGTGGGTACTCTCCCCCCATTAGGGCTCCAGGCCAGATTCACACCATGCTCTCCCTCTCTCTGTATCACCAACAGCATCAGTTGCTGCAGTCTGATCTCACCTCCATCTGCAAAGCTGGAGTTTTTACCAGCTCTCAGCTGCTGGAATTGTATGTGGTGTTTGTGTTCATGTGTCCTGCATTCTGCACACGTCCATGGCATTCCTCTTCCTCCTGTAGAATTTTCATGGTAGTTTTATCTCTAATTCTCCCTGAGAATGCACTTCCTACACTTTTTAATAAAAGATTTATTTATTTGAAAGGCAGAGCTACAGAGAGGCAGAGGCAGAGAGAGAGGGATATAGAGGTCTTCCATCCACTGGTTCACTCCCTAGATAGCTGCAATGGCTGGAGCTGTGCCAATGCAAAGCCAGGAGCCAGGAGCTTCTTCTGTCTCCCACATGGGTGCAAGGGCCCAAGCACTTGGGCCATCTTCTACTGCTTTCCCAGGCCATAGCAGAGAGATGGATGGGGAGAGGAGCAGCCAGGACTAGAACTCAGTGCCCATATGGGATGCCAGTGCCGCAGGTGGAAGATTAACCTACTGCACCACTGCACCCATCCCCCACACTTTTAAAAAACTATTTATCACTAGCCTAGCACAGTACACCATTTGCTATTCTGCCATCTTGGAATCTTGATAACTGGAGAGAATCTATTGCTTTAAGAAGCTGGGTTTGAATCCCAGCTCCAGCTCCTGACTCCAGTTTCTAGACATCACTTTTTTTCAGTCTTTACTGTCAGGGTGATGTACTAGAAATCTTTATTTCTTTCAGCTTGGGCCTCTGAGCGCCTCATTCTCCTTCCAGTCTGTTCTCATTCTAATGTATCTTTATTGATTTTTTTTTCTGGATAATGTGTCCACTGATGAGAGTAGGGTATTGAAGTCACTCACTATCATTGCATTGGAGTCTATCTCTCCCTGTAGGTCTAATAGTATTTTCTGTGTGTATGTGGGTGGTCTTGTGTTGGGTGCATATTTACTTATGATTGTTATGTCTTTTTGCTGAATTGTACTTTTTATTAAAATATGATGTCCTTTATCTCCTTTATAGTTTTTGATTTATTGTCCATTTTATATGATATTAGGATAGCTATACCTACTAACCTTTGGTATCCATTTGTCTGCTGTATCTTTTTCCAACCGTTGACCCCAGTCTGTGTGTGTCTTTTCGAAGTGAGTTTCTTGTATGCAGCATTTAGTTGGGTAGCAGTTCGTTATCAACTTAGCCAGCCTAAGTCTTTTGGTTGGTGAATTTAATCTATTTACATTCAAGGTAAGTATTGATAGATAAGAATGAAGACCTGTCATTTTGTTGATTGGATATGATTCTACCTGCTCCATTAGTGAATTTTGTGGTGTCATGTGTTTTTATGGTATTTACTTCTAATGCAGGACACCCTTCAGAATTTCTCGTAAAGCTGATCTTGTGGTGGTGAATTCTGTGCTTTTGTTTGTCTGGACAATACTTTATTTCTCCTTCAGTTTTAAAGGATAGCTTTGTTGGATATAGTATTCTTGATTGGATTTTTTATTTCAAGATCTTGAATATATCACCTCACTGTCTTTTGGCCTTTAGGGTTTCCACTGAGAAGTCTGATGGTAATCTAATTGGTTTTCCTTTATATGTAACTTGACAGTTTTCTCTTACTGTATTTTGGATTCTCTCTGTCTTTAATGTTGGACAATTTGACAACATTATGCCTTGGAGAAGGCTTTTTTTGGTTGAGTCTGCTTGGGGTTCTTTGAGCTTCTTGTATCTGGATGTCCATGTCTCTTTCTAGACTTGGGAAATTTTTAGCTATTATTTTATTTAGCAGGTTCCCAATGCATTTTTCCTTTTCTTCTCCTGCATCAATACTTATAACAAAGCCATTTGGTCACTTAATGGTATCTCTTAATTTGTATAGACTTTTTTTCTCCACTTGGTCGGTTCTGCTATTAAAGTTCTCAATTGTTTTTTTTTTTTTTATTTTACTGATCAAAGATTTTGTTTTCTCAATTTCTATTTGGTTCTTCCTAATGTGTTCTGTTTCTTCTGCTGTTAAAGCACTCAGTAGTATTTTTTGTTTCACTGTTTGAAGATTTAATCTCCTACATTTCTGATTCTTCTTGATGAGTTTATCTCCTTTATTCATTTCAGTCATTGATTTCCTCAATCTGTTGTATTCTCTTGCATTTCACTGAGTTTCCTTGCAATCATTGTTTTCAATTCTACATCTGTCATTTTATTGATATTCTTCAGTTCAGGATCTAATTCTGGGGGAGTATTGTGTTCTTTTGGAGGTATCATACTACTGTGTTTCTTTATGTCTTCTGTGTCCCTACGTTGACATCTACCCACCTGGTGTATTCATCCCTTCTTCTTTATGGAGTAGGTTTTATAGTAAAAGAGTTTGTGGTTTAGCTGGAATGAAAGATGTCACTTGGCTTGTTGCTATAACTTTGGTTCTAGGTGAGCCCACCCGTGTAGTCTCTGAGTGATTTCTTTTATCTTAATCAATGTGAGTTGTGTCTATAAGTGACACCGTGGACTAATTTGCTGCAGTTCATAGGAATAAATGTGTGACTTTGAGATGAATAATAATTTCTTTGGGTGTGTACGTTGGTCCACAGAGAGTTCAGTGTCAGTCTCCCCAGCGGATGTGGTACCAGGGCCTTGTTCTCGGTGCTGAAGGAGATAAGAGTGGCTGCCCCCATGTCTTACTGGCGAGTCCGAGTGATGCTGGGGTTGGCGGCACTGATTGCTGTGGCTCTAGGACTGTGATACAGGTGGACTCTTCCTTGGGTCCTGCCAGGAGAGTCCAGTTGATGTTAGGCCTTAAAATAATACCAACATTCCTAGTCCTATTGCTAGTGGATGTGAACTCAACCATGTTCCAGCCCTACAGAGTGACTACAAGGTATACAGGAGATTTTACTCTGGAGGGTATGAGTCTAGAGAAGTGGAATGCAGATAGGGTCTTCTCTATGTCCACTGAGTATATTCCAATAGCACTGAGAAATTTAGAATGGATTGTCACAGTCCTGGTGTTATAGGTTATAGTGTATTCATTATCCAGATCTCAGTGTGGGAGAGGATTTTTTTATGGGCTGCTTCTGGTGTTAGCCACCAGAAGCTAAGGTGACTTGCCCTTGCTCAGGTAGAGCATAGCTCCAGAGCTAATGTCCCCAAAATTCCCACAGTTTCAGGATGCAGGGGATATGTCCTTTGCCTCACACTTTGTCCTGACTCTGACTATGAAGCTGTTAGGGCAACAGAGGTGCACTGCCTGACTTTTCCCTGCTGGGTGTGGCACTTTGTAGGAGTGGGGAAGGAGATGAGCAATATTTTTCCTACCTTGATGTGGTAAAATGATGGCTCACAGCTGGCAGCTGGCTGGGCCATAGCTGGCTGTAGCAATGTCTCTGTCTTCTCTCTTGTCCCATGGAGTCTTTTTCTTTTTCTTTCCTTCTCTTCACTTCTTCACCAAAAATTTCCACCAGTCAGACCCGTGGAAATGTAGCGCTTACTTTTTTTTTTGTCAGGCAGAGTGGACAGTGAGAGAGAGAGACAGAGAGAAAGGTCTTCCTTTTGCTGTTGGTTCACCCTCCAATGGCCGCTGCAGCCAGCACGCTGTGGCTGGTGCACTGCGCTGATCCGAAGCCAGGAGCCAGGTGCTTCCCCCTGGTCTCCCATGGGGTGCAGGGCTGAAGTACTTGGGCCATCCTCCACTGCACTCCGGGCCACAGCAGAGAGCTGACCTGGAAGAGGGGCAACCGGGACAGAATCCGGCGCCCCCGACTGGGACTAGAACCTGGTGTACCGGCGCCTCAAGGCGGAAGATTAGCCTGTTGAACCACAGCGCCGGCCATTACTTTTCATATTCTAGAGCAGCTTAAGTTAGTGTGGCTATTACGTATTCAGCTATCTTGGATAATCTCCAACTTGGTGTTTATTGAGTAAGGAGGAAAGTATGAAAGAAAATGAAACATAGGGGAAGTAAGTCTTTGGAGGAGTGGTTGAAGGTGTTGGGAGATTTTTTAGGCTGTCCAGGTAGAGAGTTAATGGTTATTTGTTTTTTCTGTGTCTTTTCTAATTCCTGAATGTACAAATTATCTTGTCCTCATATTATACTGAGATTACCTCTGGCTCCTAATATATGTTTATTCCCTCTACCTTAAGCTTCCAAATTTAAGGAATTAATCTTAAGGAAGATAGTAGATGGCCTTTGACTTACAATGGCCGGATTTACATTTTTTTGGCTGTACAAGGGTGTGAAAGTGATATATCCAGTGTTGCTGTAGAAACTGAATTTGGGGGACCAACAATGAGGCGTTGTGGGTAAAGGTGCTGCCTGCAGTGCTGGAATCCCATATGGGTGCCGGTTCATGTCCTGGCTGTTCCACTTCTGGTCCAGCTTTCTGCTATGGCCTGGGAAAGCAGTAGAAGTTGGCCCAAGTCCTTGGGCCCCTGCAACCTGCTTGAGAGACTTGGAAGAAGCTCCTGGCTCCTGGCTTCAGGTTGGCGCAGCGCTCCAACTGCCAACTGAGGAGTGAACCAGTGGATGGAAGATCTCTCTTACTCTGTTTTTCTTTCTCTCTTTTTGTAACTCTGCTTTTCAAATAAATAAATAAATTTTAAAAAATTTTGAATTTTCAGTTTTGGTCCTTTCCTGGGTTGGTGATACGTGGTAGGATACTCTGTCATGCTGCTGGACAATGGCAGAAAACCATATCTCCTACTCAGCCATGCGATCACAACAGCACACAGCTGATAGTCCCCGATGCAATTGGTTGCTAAACTATGATATAGGGTAGGTGTACCAACGGTGTTGTTGATTGCAATATTTTCCATGCATGATGAGTTTATTCTGGCTAACCCCATTGTAAGTCTAGGAACATATACAAAAAGTTGAGAGTAACTTCAAAGCCCATCAACAGTAAACTGGATAAAGAAATTATGGGACATGTACTCTATAGAATACTATACAGCAGTCAAAAACAATGAAATTCGGTCATTTGCAACAAAATGGAGGAATCTGGAACACATCATGCTGAGTGAAATAAACCAGTCCCAAAGGGACAAATATCATATGTTCTCCCTGATTGGTGAAAACTGACCGAGCACCAAAAAGGAAACCTGTTGAAGTGAAATGGACACTATGAGAAAGAGTGACTTGATCAGCCCTTGTCCTGACTGTTGATGAACAACTTAATACTTTATCCCTTTTAGTATTTTTTTGTTCTACTTAATACTATTGTTTGAACTCTGTAATTAATACATAATTATTCTTAAGTGTTGAAACTTAACTGAAAAGTGATCCCTGTTGAATATAAGAGTGGGAATAAGAGAGGGAGGAGATGTACAATTTGGGACATGCTCAATCGGACTTGCCCCAAATGGTCGAGTTAGAGATGTGCCAGGGGATTCCAATTCAATCCCATCAAGGTGCCATGTACCAATGCCATCTCACCAGTCTAAGTAATCAATTTCTGTTCACAATTGATCATAATGATAGGCCTAAGAGTCAAAGGGATCACACAAACAAGTCTAGTGTCTGCTAATACTAACTGATAGAAATAAAAAGGGAGAGAACAATCCATCATGGGAAGCGGGATACACAGCAGACTCATAGAATGGCGGATGTCCTAAACAGCACTCTGGCCTCAGAATCAGCCCTTAAGGCATTCAGATCTGGCTGAAGAGCTCATGAGAGTATTTTAGGCATGGAAAGCCAAGACACTCTGGCAAAAAAAAAAAAAAAAAAAAGAAAAAAAAAAAGAAAAAAAAAAGGTCTAAATAAAAGATCTCCATGAGTGAGATCCCAGTGGAAAGAATGGGGCCATCAAAGAAGGTACCTTTCTCTGAAGGGAGGAGAGAACTTCCACTTTGACTATGACCTTGTCTAAATAAGATTGATGTCTATGAACTCAACGGGCTTCCATAGCCTTGGTAACTCATGACAAGAGCCTAGGGTGATTACTGACACCATAAACAACAGTGTCAATTGTTAAGTCAACAACAGGAGTCACTGTGCACTTATTTCCCATGTAGGATCTCTGTCCTTAATGTGCTGTACATTGTGATTTAATGCTATAACTAGTACTCAAACAGTATTTTACACTTTGTGTTTCTGTGTGGATGCAAACTGTTGAAATCTTTACTTAATATATACTAAACTGATCTTCTGTATATAAAGAGAATTGAAAATGAATCTTGATGTGAATGGAAGGGGAGAGGGAGCGGGAGTTGGGAGGGTTGTGGGTGGAGGGGAAGTTATGGGGGTGGGGAACCATTGTAATCCATAAGCTGTACTTTGGAAATTTATATTCATTAAATAAAAGTTAAAAAAAAAGAAATGGCTGAATACCTTATGGGACTCTTAAATAATACATCATTTAAATTTTTTTGAAAAAATATTATTTTGCTATAATCCTTAAATAAAGATTTAAAGGGAAAAGTTTGAATATAAATCTAGTTTCACACTTGATTTAAAATTTGGAAGAATTTTTTGCATAATTCTGAGGAAACAATGGAAAGAAATTCATCATAGTATTAGTATTTTCTATTTCTTCATTAAATTTCTCTGTCTCAGAAAAAGTCTTTAATGAGCTTGTATGAACTTGGATACATTTCTTACTGTCTTTGTGCCTTCATATTCCTTGTCTTAAAATGGGGATGAGACAGTGAATGCATAATGTATTCAGAGTAAGTCATATATAGCATGTATTATTTTATAAACATACAAATAAATCCTAAATTATTGTTTTTTTATGGAAAGTCTGAGTCAGAGTAGAGTTTATTATTTATTTATATAAAGGGAATAAATTGCATGTATTTCATATTTTGAGAGCATACTGATACTTCCCATCCTGCCATCTCTCCCTTCCTCATTCTCACCCTCCCTCTTACTTTTTATTTTCCTTTTAATTTTTACAATAACGTAATTTCAATTTACTTTATAATCACAAGCTTTACCCTCCACTAAATTAAGAATTCAACAAGGAGTAAGTAGAAAAACCACTGCTCCTCAAGAGCATCGACAGGGCTATAAACAAAAATCAAATCTCAAAATGTCAATTTTGTTCACATACATTGTATACTCATTACCACAAGTCTGGGAAAACATATGATATTTGCCTTTTTGGGACTGGCTTAATTCACTAAGCATAATGGTCACCTGTTGCATTCAGGTTGTTGCAAAAGACAGGATTTCATTCTTTTTTTTTTAACAACTGAGTAGTATTCCATTGTGTGTATATGTCACAGATGTCCGTCAACTGATAACTGGATAGAATTTCTTGAATGTCATTGAAGTCAGGAAAATTTTTGTATTGGATTCACCTAAGCATGTTGTCTTCACTTTAACCTAAGAGGGCTTGGCTTTAACAGCTTATGGTGGGACCACCATGCTGATTAATGTACAGTTTCATATATTTTGCATTTTAAATTCCATAAAAATGTTTTGAAGTGAATAAAAATGAAAACAAAACCTTGGAAACAAAGCCTATGATATTGTACTTATAAATCAATCTCCCTTCTGAGTCTGATGTACAACCATTGAAATTTAATAGCAACTGCTATTTATTGAGCACCTGGTAAGTGTCAGGCATTGTATGAGACATACGTTTTACCTAATCTCGCAACAGCCTCCCAACAGCCATTCTAGGTGACATGTGCTATTGCTGTCTCTTTTTCTATCATAGAAGCCCAGCATCTGAAAAGCCCAGCATCTTGCTCAGGGTCACTAAGCTGGGGAGTGGCAGAGCTAGGATTCAGTCCTGTGGAATCTGGCTCCTGGGATCTTGCTGCCTGTGATGCTACTTTCCAGAATAGTTTTCATATGATGACCGATATTCCAGCTGTGCAATCCCATGCAGGTATCTGGACTTACATCCCAATGTCACTGCTGATTCTTTTTGGAGTGTTAACATACGAGCAAATAAGAGCACCGCAAGTGTTTTGCACTAGTTAAGGACCAAATAAGAGTAAAACCGTGGTAGAATTTCTTTTTTATGGATTATGGTTGGAGCGCTTACCCAGTGCATACAACTTCTTGTATACACTCATTAGTAAACCGACGTATTAATGACTGTGACAAAAGTGTTGGCTTTCTGGGATGGATCCTAGCTTTTGATTTCCACCTTTTCCCCATCTTTTCATTGATTTATCTGAGCTATTATCTTTTCTTTAAAATCAAAGGTTTCATCTCTGTAAACTCTCAAATGTTCCTAGTGGATTTCATGTTCCATGATTTTGGGAAAAAATTAATACACTGGTTAGAGTTTCACTTTTGCAGTTCCCCTATGTGCCTTGTATGGGATGAAGAAATAGATAAATGCAGGTGTCATCCTGGAAATGGTGATGCTAGGTGATGCCATGTGGTGGGTGATGTACATGCTGAGGTTTACAGCCACACCTTTTGAGGCACTATTTGAGAGTGGGGATGATGAAAAAGGCATAGAAGGAGGAATTCCAGTGGGTGCACAGAAAAAGATAGTTAGGGAAGCTGAAGAGAAAATCTTAAAAGATTTTGGGCTTCATACTGAAAAAAAAATGACATGAGTCAACACAGCACGGATGATGACAGAATTTGTGTCTGGGATGAATACTACCTTTTTTAAGGAAAATACCTTCACAGCACTTTGATTTTTTTAATTTATTTTTTATTTATTTATTTTTTTAACTTTTATTTAATGAATATAAATTTCCAAAGTACAGCTTATGGACTACATTGGCTTCCCCCCCATAATGTCTCTCCCACCCGCAACCCTGCCCTTTCCCACTCCCTCTCCCCTTCCATTCACATCAAGATTCATTTTCGATTCTCTTTATATACAGAAGATCAGTTTAGCATATATTAAGTAAAGATTTCAACAGTTTGCTCCCACACAGAAACATAAAGTGAAAAATACTGTTTGAGTACTAGTTATAGCATTAAATCTCAATGTACAGCACACTAAGGACAAAGATCCTACATGAGGAGTAAGTGCACAGTGACTCCTGTTGTTGACTTAACAAATTGACACTCCTGTTTATGGCCTCAGTAATCACCCTAGGCTCTTGTCATGAGTCGCCAAGGCTATGGAAGCCCCCTGAGTTCACCGACTCTGATCCTATTTAGACAAGGTCATAGTCAAAGTGGAAGTTCTCTCCTCCCTTCAGAGAAAGGTACCTCCTTCTTTGATCACCTGTTCTTTCCACTGGGATCTCACTTGCGGAGATCTTTCATTTAGTTTTTTTTTCTCCAGAGTGTCTTGGCTTTCCATGCCTGAAATACTCTCATGGGCTTTTCAGCTGGATCCGCATGCCTTAAGGGCTGATTCTGAGGCCAGAGTGCTGTTTAGGACATCTGCCATTCTATGGGTCTGCTGTGTATCTCGCTTCCCATGTTGGATGGTTCTCTCCCTTTTTTATTCTATCAGTTAGTATTTGCAGACATTATTCTTGTTTATGTGATCCCTTAGGCTCTTTGATTTTTATGAAGGCAAATCCTAAGTATGTCTGGACAAAAGTTGAAGCAAAGAAGAAATAAGATGTTCTATTTAGCAATATGGAATAAATCATGTTAGCAGTGAATAATAAAATATAAAATAAGAGGTGTGACTATCATGGGTAGAGAATATGTCACAATATCAGCTGACTTTTGCTTGCTCCAAGGCACTGGAGGCAAATGCTTGGCGCTCTGAGTGGTGGTTGGAGGGATCTGGCAGATGGGTTGGGGCCTGAATAGAAGCAGACCCCAGGAGACCCTGCTTGGGAGAGGGATGTTGATGTATGTCTCATACAGAAGGAAGAAGAGACTTTTGTCATGTGATGTGGCTGAGCACCAACGTCTGATATTAAAATCTAGGATTTCCATCTTATTACCATACTTTCCATGTGGTGTCCTCAGGTGCTGTAATTCAACCAAGTGTCCACACGCTGAAGGGAAGCACAGGAGGACTGGAGTGGCACAGAGAATTATTGACGAGGTGGCCAGCTGCAGTCAGGGAATAGCAACACTGCTGATCACAGTGATGATGATGTCAATGGTAGTGGCGATGACAAGTGCATAGCGATTACTGTGTGCCAAGCATTGTTCTATACGTTTTACCCTTATGACATCATTTGGTTTTCACAGTGACCTTAAGAGATGGGTTCCATTTTTAGCCCCATTCAATAGATGAAGAAATGCAGTCATGGAGGTTACAGGTTGAATCAGTTTCCCAAAGGGAAACACCAGGAACAGAAATCTGGAGACTGAGTGTTGAGCTGTTCTATTTGGTTGGTAACATAGTGTGATTCCAGAAGGCTGGAAAACACGGAGCCACTGGTTCTGCATTTGTGACAGACTTGGTCCAGTTACTTCCACACCCTGGCCCCTGGCCACACAACAGACTTGAAGCCTCTGAGACAGAGTCTCAGAGGAGTGCAACGTTTAAGTGGCTGGTGCAATGCCAGCTTCTTCCAGCTCAGGAGGAGGAGGGAGTTGGTCCATTTCAGGAAATGACTCTGTAGCTCAGTCACTCAGGGTAGACACTTGCACCTTGTTCCAGTTTTCAGGGCAAGCTAGACAACGGGGTTAGGTGTTCCAGATCTTGTTGGGTCATATGAGGATACTTCAGAAAGCTTGTGGAAAAGGGAATTTAAAGATAATGCATATTTTTCATGAACCTTTTGAAGATCTCTCATATATGTAGTGGCTTCAACTAAAAGACCTGATATCAGTACACTTGAGGTAGCATCAGCTAGGAGAGAGAGCAACCTTAATCTCAAACCTTAATCTTCACTCTGACTCCAGTGAGCCAAGAAGGTGGGGAGCAGGATACAGGGTAACCCCAGGTGAGTATGTGGCATGTTGGGAGCTACTCTTATACCAGAATCCAACATTTCAATTGATATTTTGACAATATTTCAATCCGTTGGATTTTTTTTCCTAGAGAAAATATCCAAGGAAGACACTAAAGCTATGCATTGTTGAAGTCTTTCAGTTGGTTGTATGAGTTAAGTTTTCCTTCATTTCTGTTAAATCCAAACTTTCTATTGTTTCCTACATAAAAACACTTGGATAACCACAAGCTTGACTTTTTTTAATGTTCATAAATTCATTTTTCATCTACTTAATTTTTATTAAAGTTTCTGAAGTTCTGTTTTATACTTGCTTTTAGAGTTTGAATTAGGAAAAAGCCAAAAAATAAAAAATTAAAATTCACATTTTTCTAGTGCTTTCTGGGGCCCAATTTGTACATATATTTTCTCATCTGATCTCAATGGCCTTCAGATTTTACAAATGAAGAAACTGAGATCAAATTGTCTGAGCAGAGGAGTTGGGACTTTCATGGCTTGGTGTCTATTCCAGAATCTCTGAATCCAACAGCTTTCAGAACATACCTTCAGGCCTACACACAGAATGTCCCAATCCAATATAGTGAGTCCCCTTCCTGTTTAGAACTGTGATAAACTTCTGTGTGATTTCTTCACCTGTTCTCTACCTGGCTTCTTTATTTCATAAGAACACAATACACCACTAACCATAATGTTCAACATACAATCTGCTCTCTTCGCAGTAAAAGAAATTAAAAAACAATGAAGGTCCCAAATAAATAAAAAAAATACACTAAGACAGAAAACGCACAGTTTCCTCAAACTCTTTCCTATAAAGACTCAGATGAAAAAGAAATAGAAAACATATTTTCTTTTTTTTAAAGATTTATTTATTTATTTGAAAAGTAGTTACAGAAAGAGAAGGAAGGACATAGAGATCTTCCATGTACTGATTCACTCCCTAAATGGCTACAATGACAGGGCTGGGCCAGACTGAAGCTAGGAGCTGGGAGCTTCATCTGGGTCTCCCACATGGGTGCAGGGGCCCAAGAATTTTGGCCATCTTCCTGTGCTTTCCCAGGTGCATTAGTAGGGAGCTGAATTGGAAGCAGGGTAGCCAGGACTTAAACTGGTGCTCTGATATAGGATGCCTGCTACGCCTGAATGTTAGCCCCAGAAACTATATTTTCTATCACCTTATCTGTGAGAATTGATTGATTTACTTGACACTGTCTCCTGAGATGATACAATATTCTGGAAAAGTAATTCTTTTGAATTTCTGTTTTCAACTCTCAAGATTATGTTTGGAGGGTGCAAACATCAATAATAATAAGTGAACTTAAAATTTATGAACCCTACTCAACAACTTTGGATGCCAGGGTTGGAGTTTGAGATAGAAATGCATCCCATAGAACTTGAAATAAAGGAGGACCTAGGGCCAGGAGGACTGGGATAGGGCAGAACACATGATGGAACACAGGGAGGTAGGCGAGGAGATCCAAGTGGGGTGTCTGTCCAGGGACTGGAGTGGGTTGGGTGTGGTTGTGCAGTCATGATTGATGAACGCCTTTTTTGATGCTAATGAGATGACTGCTGGCTGATTGCCAGAGGAACTGACCAAGTGCTTAGTGGGTTGAATTGCTCAGTCTCCTCCCCCATTCAAACTCCGGAGAAGGAAGAGGGGCTAGGGATTGAATTGATCCACCAGTGGTCAGTGATTTGATCGATATTAACTACATAATGTAGCTTCCACGAAAACTTTAAAGACCTTCTGAGTTGGTGAATGTATGTATGTGTAGGGGTGAGGAGGTGTACCCCAAACTCCATGAAGAAGGAAGCTCCGAACTCAGCAAGATTTGGAACTCCATGTTGTGTACCTCTTTATCTGGCTGTTCATTTGTCCTTTATCATATCCTGTATAATAAGCCAGTAAATGTAAGTAAAGTGTGTTTCTGGGTTCTGTGAGCTATCTCAGCAAGTTAGCAAACCTGAGAAGGGAATTGTAGGTCTCCCTAATTTGTATCCAAGTTAGACAAAAGTGTGGGTGACCTGGGGACCCACTGCTTGCAGTTGGTGTCAGAAATTAGGGGCAGACTTACGGGACCAAGTCCTTAACCTTTAGGGTCTATGCTAACTCTAAGTACTGTCATAATTGAAATAAATTGTAGGATACCTGCAGAGAATCTGAGAATTTCTTTGTGTGTGAGGTCCACACATTGGGTATCAAAACACACTTTTCAGCATCACTACAATGCTAAAATAATGTTATATAATAAGGTACTGAGCTACACAACCAAATAACCCAATTGGTTGGACGTAAGGATTTCTCCACCAGCTCCAATGGATAGTTTGGAAGAAACCTCCAGAATCCTCCAAGCGGCTGAGATTGGGAAACACTGATTCTACATTGAGTTAAGTCTGAATCACTCTTTACCATATTAATGATTTCCAAAAGAGAGTATACTGGTAAGAAAAATCAAGAAGTTGTTCAATATTAGTAGTGGAAAACACAAGTTAATTAAAACTAGAATGAGATGAAATAAAAAAAAAATTCAGATATCCACTATTAGCTTCTGTGAAAGTAATTCACTTATCTACTACATTTTGTTGATAACTATGTAAATTAGGACTGTCTGAGGGACTCATAAGTAACTTAATCCCAGATGAGATTCTTCATGATATTAACAACAATGACTCATTGTTTGATACAATTACTTGACAGAATAATATTCAGTGATTACAATCAATGCTTTATAGAGTTTATAATGATGGGAAAATGTCTAAATTTTCATCTTAATCAGGCTAACATAAAAGTATGTATGGTTTTAAAAGTAAATGAGAAGTAAACTGAAGTTTGTGAGTAGAAGAAAGAATGACAAAAATACATTGTGAAGTTTTCTTTTTTGGATGGAAGGACTAAGAGTAAATTTTTTCTCTTTCCTCTTTAAATAGTTTCCAAACTCTGTCTAGTGATTATGATTGTCTTTGCAGTTACCTTTTCTTTCCCCTCTTTGGAGGTTATGCTGATATCTACCTTGGCAAAAACCAGAGCTAGCATTTTTGCCTTATGTTCTGTTCCTTTTGTCTTCCCTCTGGTCTCGGTAATCTGAGTTCTAGGAGGAGATGCTGTGATTGATGCTGGAGGAAGGTTCAGGCTTGGAGTCCAAAGACATAGAGTCAGTGTTTTGTGATTTGGATCCACAACTTCATCATTTTAGGTCAACATGCTAGCATTGTAATTTTTAAATGTAACGCCATCTTTAAGCATTTTATTAAAATACAGTTACAGAGCCGGCGCCGTGGCTCAATAGGCTAATCCTCCACCTTGCGGCGCCGGCAAACCGGGTTCTAGTCCCGGTTGGGGCGCCGGATTCTGTCCCGGTTGCCCCTCTTCCAGGCCAGCTCTCTGCTATGGCCAGGGAGTGCAGTGGAGGATGGCCCAGGTGCTTGGGCCCTGCACCCCATGGGAGACCAGGAAAAGCACCTGGCTCCTGGCTCCTGCCAGGATCAGCGCGGTGCGCCGGCTGCAGCGGCGGCCATTGGAGGGTGAACCAGCGGCAAAGGAAGACCTTTCTCTCTCTGACTCTCTCTCTCACTGTCCACTCTGCCTGTCAAAAAAAAAAAAAAAAAAAAAAAAAAAAAATAAAATACAGTTACATACCAAGAAATATATATAAGTATATATATCAGTGAATTTTTTTGTCATCTGATCTTACTTGTAGCTAACCCTCAAATTAAGAATAAAGCATTACGGCTGGCGCTGCGGCTCAATAGGCTAATCCTCTGCCTGCGGTGCTGGCACACCAGGTTCTAGTCCCGGTCGGGGCACCGGATTCTGTCCTGGTTGCCCCTCTTCCAGGCCAGCCCTCTGCTATGGCCCAGGAGTGCAGTGGAGGATGGCCCAAGTCCTTGGGCCCTGCACCTGCATGGGAGACCAGGAGAAGCACCTGGCTCCTGGCTTTGGATCAGCGCGGTGCGCCGGCTGCAGCGCGCCGGCCGCAGCAGCCATTGGAGGGTGAAACAATGGAAAAGGAAGAAAAGGAAGACCTTTCTCCCTTTCTCTCCATCTCTCTCTCACTGTCCACTCTGCCTGTCAAAAAAAAAAAAAAAAAAAAAAAAAAAAGATCAGGGAAAATACAATCAGAACAACCTGAATTCAAGTAGTTACACTTCCACTATTTCAGCCCTTAAAAAAAAGAATAAAGCATTACTAATGCCCCAGGACTTCTCCCTATTCCCCCTTCTCCATTTTCTTTAAACATGTGAAATGAATATGTTGTCATTTACATTTATGATTAAATAAGCAATGTTTATAACTGTATACCAATTATTTATTTGAAAGATGGTAGGGGTGGGTAGGGCAGGAGAGGGAGAGAGAGACAGAGAGAGAGAGAGGTTTTCTATCCATTGGTTCATTCCCAATGGGAGGGTTGGGCCAGTCTGAAAACAGGAGACAGGAGCTCTACCCAGTATCTCGTGTGGGTGGCAGGGACCCACGTGCTTGAACTGTCACTGCTCCCTCCCAGCTTGCCCATTAGCAGGAAGCTGATTGGGAGCAGACTCCTACTCAAACACAGGTACTTAGATATGGTTTGGGCCTCCCAAATGGCATCTTAATCGCTGTGTCACATGCCCACTCCAAAATTAAAACCAAAGATATCCCTATAATATTCTCAAAAATTTTTTCCTTAATGGCTTTTTAGCAAAGAAGATTGGAAGTGATGGTCCAAGAGATGCCCTATAGCCCATTGATTGATGAGATCCTTTATTGGTTATTGAACCCAGATTGCTTAGATTGTGGGAGATTTCCAAAGTCAGAGAAGGGATTATGAGATTGTAGTTTCTCACGGTATGCTTTCCTTCCTGCAGGAACTTTCTTTAATTATATACAGACTTCTAACACTGGCTTCATTCAGAATAGAAGTAGGACCAGAAGAAATAGAAGGGTGGACCAGATGTGGTATTAAGGATCCTGTTGGCTCTGATGGTCAGCCATGTGAGGATGTGATAAAAATTCTGGTAAGAAGTTATCTACTTCCTTATATCCATTTAGTGTAATTTTTCAATTTTATTTTTGTTTTTAGCTTTTGTTCATTTGTCAAATACTCCTTAGACACTGTTCTAGGTCAGATGATATAGACATTGAATACATGGAATTCCTGCTTCCAGGATAGTACAAGACACTTTCAGGATACATCCAAGTATGGGGCATGAGGGTAGAGCAATATTTATACAGTGTGGTGTGCAAAGAGCAAGAATGGATAGTAAAGGATATTAAAAATGGATATAAAGAAGGCCTTACAATATAACCTAGGGTTGGGAAGATATCATCTTCTTTGATGAAAGGATGTCTGAGCCTAGTTTTGATGGTTGTATAAGAGCAAGCCAGAGGAATTGGCAACAATTGTGTTAAAAAAAGGAATAGCATGTCTAAGGCAAAGAGCTGTGAGTGAGCATGACTTGATCAGGGAGTTAGAGCAGTTTGGTAGTGGAGAGGAAGGGAGTTGAAGAAGAACACAGATGAGTCAGTAGGGTACAGGAACCTGTAATGAAATTAAGATGCTTAGATTTTTTTTCCTGAAGGTAAGGGGAAGCCTTTGGAGGGTTATTTACATTCCACACACGCTAATTTCTTGAAATTGTTTGAAAGAGGTAATAGCAACATTTTTTGGTAAATCTCTTTCCACCCAAGTCTTCAGGATTCATGGATGATCCACGAAACATCACAGAATTCTTCATGCTGGGACTCTCACAAAATCCCGATGTGCAGAGAGTTTTGTTTGTGCTCTTTTTTATTGTCTACCTTGTTTCTGTTGGGGGAAATATCCTTATTATTATCACAATTATCTTCAGCCCCTCTTTGGGCTCCCCTATGTACTTCTTCCTCTCATATCTATCCTTTATTGATACTTGCTATTCCTCATGTATGACTCCCAAACTCATAGCTGACTCCTTATATGAGGGGAGAACTATTTCATTTGAGGGATGCATGGCTCAATTTTTTGTTGCTCATTTATTGGGAGGAACTGAGATCATCCTGCTCACGGTGATGGCCTATGACCGCTATGTGGCCATCTGCAAGCCACTGCACTACACAGCCATCATGACCAGGCATCTCTGTGCCATGCTGGTGGGGGTGGCTTGGCTGGGGGGCTTCCTGCACTCCCTGATTCAGCTCCTCCTGGTCCTTCAGTTGCCCTTCTGTGGACCCAACGTGATTGATCACTTTGTGTGTGACTTGTACCCTTTGCTGGAACTCGCCTGCACCAACACGTTCGTCATTGGTCTGCTGGTGGTGGCCAACAGTGGTGTGATCTGCCTGTTGAACTTCCTCATGCTGGCTGCCTCCTACATTGTCATCCTGCGCTCCTTGAGGTCGCATAGTGCAGAGGGTCGCCGGAAAGCCCTCTCCACCTGTGGGGCTCACTTCACTGTTGTTGCCTTGTTCTTTGTCCCTTGTATATTCATATATATGCGGCCATCATCCACTTTGTCCATAGACAAAATAGTGGCTGTGTTTTACTGTATTTTGACACCTATGTTCAACCCTCTGATTTATACCCTGAGAAACGTAGAGGTGAAAAATGCCATGAAAAATCTCTGCAAAAAATGAACCATTGTGGATGGAAGTCAGAAATAAATTTGAGAAGGAAATAACCAGTCTCTGGGAGTGAAAATTTGTATTGCCATGATGAGAGCTGAGACATCACTAAAAATTTCGGAATAAAATTAATTTGGATTTTGCATTTATGTCTAATCTTTCCATGACCCATATTATTAACTAGAAAATAATTATATACCATTTCAATTTCTTCTTGACAGTTTACTCTAAACTCCAGGGCATTGAAGCAGATCCCCTCTCTTCATTTTTGCTTGAGATACAGTATTATTTGGCCTGTGTGTACTGCCCATCTATTAGAATCTCCTTGACGTGTCAGTAATCTGGTTTTTCAACTCTGGACTTCCGGGAAGCAGAATATTGGTCATAGCAGTCACTGGTGATAGGTGATGATCACCTAGCTCTGATTTCTTTTTTCAATAATATCAGGGGAATCTACAGTTGGGGACACTGAGAATACAGCCAATGAGATTAGGAATGACTAAACTCAGATCATGGAAATGTATAGAATGGTTTATACTAAAATTAACATTAGCATGATTACATATAATAAGGTATACTTTCTATAAAGAGTTGAAATAATTGTATAAACATGGAAACACGAACACACACAAATAATTGAACACTAATTTTGTGTTAGATATTATGCTAAATACTTTTAAAAACAAGTTCACATTTTTTCATCACAAGAAGTTGGTACGATTTTCCTTTTAAAAATGAAGAAACGGGCAGATGCTTTTGGCTAGTGGTTAAGACGTCTGCATCCCACATCAGGGTGCCTGGTTTTGATACCGGCTTCCTCCCAATACACACCATAGGAAGCAGCAGCTGGTGGCTCATGCAGTTCAGTTTCTGCCAGTCACATAGGAGACCTGGATTGAATGCCCAAGCTCCTGGCTTTGGCCTGGTTTAGCCTCAGGTATTGCAAGCATTTGGGGAGTAAACAGCAGATGAGAATTCCCTTGTCTGTCTGTCTTTATTCTCTGTCTACATTTGAAACAAATACAAATTTGAAAAATTATCTCATTGTGGTTCTGATTTGCATTTCCCTGATGGCTAGTGTTTAAGCATTTTTCCATATATTTGTTGGTCCTTTGTATTTGTTTTTTTCAGAAGTGTGAAATGACTGTTTGCTCCTTTCTTAACCAGATTGGTTGCTCTTTTTTGTTGAGTTTTTTGAGTTGCTGATATATTCTGGATACGAATCCTTTGTTGGATAAGCAGCTTACAGATATTTTCTTCCATTCTTTCCAATGTCTCTTCACTCTGTTGGTTGTTCTTTTGCTGTGCAGAAGCTTCTGTGTTTGATATAAACCATCATCAGATGAATAGATAAAGAAAAGCATGGAATACATATATATATATATGAATATTGTTTAGATATAAAAAAGAATGAAATCATCATTTGCAATGAAATATTTGGAACTGGCATTAGCATGTTGAGTGAAAAAAGTCAGACACAGAAAGACAAATATTGCCTTTCTCTTTTATATGTGGTAGCTAAAGTAAAAACAATAACAACAACAACAAACAACCCCTCAATCCAAACACAGAATGGGAGTAATAAAATGAGATTGGGTTAAAAAAATAGGGGAATTTGGGTGTAGTTTATTAATTGTGACAAAGATATTAATATAAAATGCTAATAGAGGAAATGGGATGATGTGCATCTGGGAAGTTTTTGTATTTATACCCCGCAATTTTTGTTCTGTAAGCTTTTGAAACAAAATGTAAAAAAAGGAGGAATAAAAAATAAAATTAAAAGAAGAAACTGGGGGAGGGGCAGTGCTGTGGCATGGTAGGCTAAACCTCTGCCTGTGGTGCAGGCATCCAAAATTGGCACCGGTTTGTGTCCCGGCTGCTCTTCTTCTGATCCAGCTCTCTGCTATGGCCTTGGAAAGCAGTGGAAGATGGCCTAAGTACTTGGGCCCCTGTACCTGCGTGGGAGATCCAGAAGAAGCTCCTTGTTCACGGGTCATCAAAGAAGGAGGTAACTTTCTCTGAAGGGAGGAGAGAACTTCCACTTTGACCATGGCCTTGTCTAAAAATTATCAGAGTCAGTGAACTCAGGGGGCTTCCATAGCCTTGGCGACTCATGACAAGAGCCTAGGGTGATTACTGATGCCATAAACAAGAGTGTCAATTTGTTAAGTCAACAACAGGAGTCACTGTGCACTTACTCCTCATGTAGGATCTTTGTCCTTAGTGTGCTGTACATTGAGATTGCTATAACTAGTACTCAAACAGTATTTTTCACTTTATGTTTCTGTGTGGGAGCAAACTGTTGAAATCTTTACTTAATATATGCTAAACTGATCTTCTGTATATAAAGAGAATCGAAAATGAATCTTGATGTGAATGGAAGGGGAGAGGGAGTGGGAAAGGGGAGGGTTGCGGGTGGGAGGGACGTTATGGGGGGAAGCCATTGTAATCCATAAGCTGTACTTTGTAAATTTATATTCATTAAATAAAAGTTAAAAAAAAAATAAATAAATATAAAAAAATAAAATTAAACTAAAAATCTTCATGGGAAAGGAAACAATAGAATTGAGATAACTTACAAGATTGAAAGAAAAAATATTTGCAAACTATACATTTGATAGGGCTTATATATCAGGAATTCAATTCAAGAGCAAGTAAACAAATGACTTTATTAAAAATTGTAAAAGGGGGCTGGCGCTGTGGCCTAGTAAGTGAGGCCACTGCCTGCAGTGCTGGTATCCAAATGGGTGCCAGTTCAGGTCCTGGCTGCTCCACTTCTTTTTTTTTTTTTTTTTTTTTTTTTTTTTTTTTTTTGACAGGCAGAGTGGACAGTGAGAGAGACAGAGAGAGAAAGGTCTTCCTTTTGCCGTTGGTTCACCCTCCAATGGCCGCCGCTGCAGCCGGCGCACCGCACTGATCCGTTGGCAGGAGCCAGGATCCAGGTGCTTTTCCTGGTCTCCCATGGGGTGCAGGGCCCAAGCACCTGGGCCATCCTCCACTGCACTCCCTGGCCATAGCAGAGAGCTGGCCTGGAAGAGGGGCAACCGGGACAGAATCCGGCGCCCCAACCGGGACTAGAACCCGGTGTGCCGGCGCCGCAAGGTGGAGGATTAGCCTATTGAGCCACGGCGCCGGCCCATGCTCCACTTCTGATACAGCTCTCTGCTAAAGCTTGGAAAAGAAGCGGAGGATGGTCAAAGTCCTTGGGCCTCTGCACTTACATGGGAGACCAGGAAGAGGCTCCTGGCCCCTGGCTTCGGATGGGCACAACTCTGGCCATTGTGGCCATTTGGGGAGTGAACCAGCGCATGGAGGACCTCTCTCTCTCTCTTTCTCTGCTTCTCTGTGCAGCTCTGCCTTTCAAACAAATAAATGGATCTTAGAAAAAAATTGTAAAGGGCATCAACAGAATTTTCTCAAAAGAAGACTTGTAAGTGGCCAAGATGTATGAAAAAATGTATACAGAATGGCATATGATACACCATTTAAAATAGGGATATTCTGTCATTTGCAACTATATTGATGAAACCAGAAGACACTGTGCTAAGAGAAATAAGCCAAACACAAAAAGACAAATAGTGTAAGATCTTACTTAAATACAGAACCTAAAAAAGTCAAACTAAAAGGAGTAGAGAGTTGAATTTGGGTCACCAGAGGATGGGGTTGGTGGCTGGAGAAAGAGGAGATGTTGATCAAAGGTTGAAAAATTTCAGACAAATGACTAACATTAGGGATCTACTGCATGGCATGGTGACCATAGTTAAAATTGTATTGTATATTTCTATATTGCTAAAAGAGTACACTTAACAGTGTCTCCCCAGAAAACATTGCAAGTAGGTATAGTGATAGTTATGTCAATTAACTTGATATAATCATTCCATAATGTAAACAAATATCAAAACCTTACATTGCACCCCCAAAATATATATAATAATTATTTTTTCAACTAAAAATCAAGACAAAATAAAAAACAGTTGAATTATAAAACAGAACATCAGTGTAGCCATAAACCAGGTCAAGAATCCTCCAGGATTCTTCATATTCTTCAAAATCACATCTCTTTCTCTTCTCTCAAAGTCAGCACTTAGAAGACTTTTATGATAAAACTTCCTAGCTTCCCTTTATAGTTCTATATATTTGACACCTAGCTGTAGATTTGTAGTTTTGCACAATTTCAGATTTTAAATTAAACAATCGTATACTGTATTATCTTTTGTGTCTGAGTTCTTTGGCTCAGCACTGGATTTATGTAACTCATTCATATTGTTATATGTGCCTATAGTTCATTTATTTTCATTGCTGTGTTAATTCATTACCTGAATATACCATACTTTCTAAAATCTATTTTATTGTTGCTAGACATTTGAGTTGTTACAAATAATGCTTACTGTCACTCATTTTTTTTTTTTTTTGACAGGCAGAGTTAGACAGTGAGAGAGAGAGAGACAGAGAGAAATGTCTTCCTTCCATTGGCTCACCCCCCAAATGGCCGCTACGGCTGGTGCTCTGCGCGGATCTGAAGCAGGAGCCAGGTGCTTCCTCCTGGTCTCCCATGTGGGTGCAGGGCCCAAACACCTGGGTCATCCTCCACTGCCTTCCCGGGCCAGAGCAGAGAGCTGGACTGGAAGAGGGGCAACTGGGACAGAATCCAGTGCCCCAACTGGGACTAGAACCCGGGGTACTGACACCACAGGTGGAGGATTAGCCTAGTGAGCCACGGTGCTGGCCTACTGACTCTTAATAAGACACATTAAATGATACTGTGAGTTTCTGGATCATATGCAGGGTAGAACAAATATGCATAAGATGTTCTAGAGCAAACTGGTAAGTGAAAGTGGGAAGAACCACCAGGAATAAGACAGATCTGATCTCTCTGAAGAAGGAGGGGGGAACAAAATGAAAGAAGATGAGAAGGAAGGGAGGAAGGAAGTAAAGGAGAGTTACAGCTTACAGTGTAGTTCTAAATAAGTTTTGTTAAAACTCACAGGGAGTCTGAGATAAAAATGAAGAGTCGAGGTTAGAGGTTGGGGAAAGGAATTTTGAGGAAAGTTGTGTGTGGTTTTAGAGGAGAGTTGGGAACATGTATTGGTTAAAGAAATGTAGGGCTTGAGTGGTTAGCCGAGCAGAAAGGATACCAGTAAAGATGCCCATGTCCCATATCGCAGTACCTGGGCTCAGTATCCATCTTCATCTTCTGACTTCAGTTTTCTTTTCTTTCTTTCTTTCTTTTTTGACAGGCAGAGTGGACAGTGAGAGAGAGAAAGGTCTTCCTTTTCCGTTGGTTCACCCCCAAAATGGCCGCTATGGCTGGCCCACTGCGCTTATCCGAAGCCAGGAGCCAGGTGCTTCTTCTGGTCTCCCCTGGGGTGCAGAGCCCAAGCACTTGGGCCATCCTCCACTGCCCTCCTGGGCCACAGCAGAGAGCTGGACTGGAAGAGGAGGAACCGGGACAGAATCCGGCGCCCCAACAGAGACTAGAACTCGGGGTGCCGGCGCCGCAGGCAGAGGATTAGCCTATTGAGCCGTGGTGCCGGCCATGACTTCAGTTTTCTTCTAATGCAGATCCTGGGAGATAGAGGTTATGGCTCAAGTATTGCACCTCTGCCACCCATGTGGAAGACTTGAGTTCCAAGCTCCTGGCTTTAGCCCAGCCGAGTCCCAACCATTGTAGTCTATTTGGGGAGTGAGCCAGCATATAGGTGCTCTGTCTGTCTGTCTCTAAATAAATAAATACAGTAGGATTTCTGGGCAAGTTTGATGGGCTTTTTGAAGTTAGTGACATAAATTTATAGTGCACTCTTATTTTGTGATTTTTTTTCCTAGACGCTTTATGGAACAGATTTGGAGAGGTCTTAGAGCAGGATTCAACCAGTTGGTACAGCTGGAGATGCAGCAAGCAGCACTCACATGTAAATGGATGAAAAATGTATGGAATAAATTTTGCTGCATATATCAATAACATCAAATGTTTCTTCTTCTGACCCAGCCATTACATTGCACATATATATGGGGCTATATCTATTGGATTAATTCCCAAAATTGGAATTTCTAAGCTTGAATAGGAAGTAAGTTGGTACAGCATTTTCAAAGACATTTTTCAAATATTTATCAGTACTCAGATATATAAAATTCACTCAGATATTCTATATGTTTATTTTTTAGTTATATTTATTTATTTCTTCCTTCTTGTTTTACTGCCCATTTTAAAATATGGGCTCCAAGTAGCCAGGAACCAGTTTTTTTTTTAAAGATTTATTTTATTTATTTGAAAGAGAGAGAGAGAGAGAAAGAGAGAGAGAGAAGTTTTCCATTCTGCTGGTTCACTCCCCAAATGACTGCAATGGCCAGAGCTGAACTGATTCAAAGCTGCGAGCCAGGAGCTTCTTCAGGGTCTCCCATGTTGGTGTAGGGGCCCAAGGAGTTGGGTCATCTTCTACTGTTTTCCCAGGCCATAGCAGAGAGCTGAATCGTAAGTGGAGCAGCCGGGACTTGAATCAGCACCCATATGGGATGCTGGCACTGCAGGTTGGGGCTTTAACCCAGTGCACCACAGCGGCAGCCCCGGGAACCAGGTCATATTCACCATGATCTTTTTGCATTTAGCAAAGTGTGTCTTTTGTTAACTAGGATAGGATTAACACATATTTATTGAAGGGCTGAAATAGTGGAAGTGTAACTTGAATTCAGGTAGTTCTGATTGTATTTTCCTTGATCTTTCAGCACACTGCACGGAGGAGCTGTGGATAAGAGGCAGTGATTGATTCTTCTCGCAGCCTGTAGGAACAAGTGCAAGTGGTGATGCACCTGAGAGGGTCTAGGACTGGTACCCAGAACACAGAAGGTATTCAAGGAGTGCTGCTCATTTTGTTGTTCAGTGATTTCCCTAAAAACCCTGACTCCCTAATATCAGTTCCTAAAATATCCCGATTCCTTTTTCTTCCTGAACAATTTATGAACATTCTCTCTAGACACCAGCAAGACACTGGTTATTTATAGGAAGCAGAAAGGAAGTTACTTATTGTGAGACCAAGTGTAGCTTCATAGGGACTAATTAACGGATGGCATCAATCTTGTTCTAAACTGTGGATGAGGCAGAAGTTAGTGGCAGTACTGCTTCAACCTCTGATCTTCAGAGCAGCAGAGAGCACACAGCACTAATAATCCCATGTTCTCTTTCCCATATATTAGATAACTGCTTTACGTGGAAGAGAGAGATTTTTTTCTGAGACTGTGCTGATGAACATTTTCAGTGAAAAGTAGAGCTAGCAAGCTAGCTACCCCTTTTGTGAGGTTTTCTCCTGAATATTAGCAAGAATATATTTCAGACTTATTGAATCCAGAGGATAGGGGACGGTGGTGGTTGTATTGGAAAGGGCACAGACTAAAATGATGAGTGATGTAGATTCCAATTGTGCTCTTGCCACAAATCATGCACGTGACATTGGAGCAACTGCATTTAATATTTCTGCATCTCATGTCCACCATTAAAAGGGAGGCAACTGGAAAAGATGATTTCGAATGTCATAGAATTCTTCATCAAATAAAAGGGAAGAACGAGTTGCCAGCTGCTTGTAAATGAATAATCCCCTTCTGAGTTTTAATCTAGGACTAGTCTAAGAAACTGTCAGCCTCAATGAATTTCTGCAGTCTACAGTGAGTGCCAAATTTGCACTTTACTTCAATGTAAGAAGCAATCTGAATCTCATCTAGGATTTTATAAGCATGGCACAGTGAAATTTGGGATTTATTTATACTTGGAGCTGGCCTTGATAATCATGTAAAAACTTTTTGTCATTGCATGTTAGGATGTAAGAAATTTTTGGAGACATGTTGGTGTCCTCAGATCCAGTCAATGTAAGTTCTCCATAATCTATTTTTAAAATTAAGGACAAATATAATTTATTTAAAGTACAGTGGAATAATTTGCTAAAATTATTATAAATTTCCACAAATTAATTTTTTTCTCATGGATAAATCAAACAGACTTCCTTTCTTTGGTAGATTTTAACAAATACTTTATTTTGGACTCCCACATATTTTAATTAAGGAGGTAAATCAATTTATGATTTTTATTTTTGGACAAATAAATTCATTGTTTGCTACATTGTCTGCTGCTACTATTGATTATATTTTCTTCTCTGTGATCTGTGTTAGAGCTAGTGTTAGGATATATTTTCATGTTTGCAATGAAATTATATCCATGTAAATACTTGTCTAGTTCTGACTGCATACATTAGGTCCTTGATTCCTTAAAGCACATGAAGAAGTTACGAATTGTGATGTAATCAGAAATGCTGTGTGCTCAATGTTTATCACATACAAGCGCTGAGCAAATATTTGACATGTCTTCGTTTTATGTTCTCTCTACACTCTGAGGGCATAGCGGAATTATTTTAAAAGTTTCTTTTTTGAGAAATTTTTATAAATCAATACATCATAATGGTAAGTATTCTTATCTTCATGCTATAAGTAAGAACATTGAGGCTTTCAAAAACTGTCCGTGGTTCCCTGGCAAGTAAGTAGCAGAGAATGGGTTCAAATCCAGATGCATTTCAGTGACAGGTATAGTACAGTGAAGTCTACAGATACTGTGTAAAAACAACCCGGGTGAAAGCTTCAGCCCTGCCATTCACTAATTATTTGTGTTGCTCAAAAATAATGGGGGGAAACCATAAATATACTTCCTCCTCAAGGGAAAGAATACCTCCACTCTAAATGAGAGTCTTATTTTCTTCCTCTGTGAAATGAGGATAAAACCAGTTACCTCCCTCATGGAATGATGTGATGATTACCCAGGCTGTTACATGTCAAGCAGTTTGGACAGTGCTTGGTAAAGACTAAGTGCTGCGCAGGTGCTTGCTCTTATTACAGCTTGTGTGCTCTTGGCCGTAATGCATAGCCCCTGTCATACTTGCCACATTCGTTAAGTTGTAATCGACTTCTTGAAATAAAGCATGGAGAGAGAAGAAAGGGGGCAGCTTGCTGATTAGCATCAGAATCTTCTCTGTAGCATTTCTCATGTCTGGATATTTATTTCTTCTTCTGACACCTAATAGTTCTCCTTTAATTTTTATCACATAGAGCATTAGATCTTTAACAGTTCAGAAGATTCAGCTACTTTTAGAAGGTCTGTGTTTCCAGAAAAAGGTTGGGATGGTGGAGCGGATTAGTGACAGTTTTTCACTTTGTTTTATCATAGTTAAGACAGGCATGGACATGTCCTTAATATTATTAGGACAGTAAAGGAGATAGGAATGTTCTGTCATTTATGATTATACATTCTAACTGTTCAAGAGCAGGTATCTG
This sequence comes from Oryctolagus cuniculus, assembly GCF_051225735.1. Taxonomy (NCBI): domain Eukaryota; kingdom Metazoa; phylum Chordata; class Mammalia; order Lagomorpha; family Leporidae; genus Oryctolagus; species Oryctolagus cuniculus. Next base: position 17,638,025 of record NC_142867.1, on the reverse strand, counting down.
TTCTCTCTGCCCCTGTAGCTTCCTTTATGTAGTCAATGGGCAGATAATCATCTAAGAATGCTTTACTAACTCTTTTTATAAACTTTGGTTCCTCCCTGTAGATTTCAGAGGGGACAGCCTTTAACTAGAAGGATTTTACCAAGGATAAGGGAAGCAAAACTACAAAGTACATAACATATATAAAGCAAGAGGGAGAAATAAATTCAATTGACTTTCTAGACATGATGCTGTCCACAACATAGGCATGGAGCCAGAGTAAATGAGTGGGGAGGGAAGTGGAGTTAAGATGGGCAGTTATCCAGCCTGCAATCAAGTTTTTTTTCCTTCCCAATTCTACTTGGTTTGTCTTACATCATTTTGTGTTATCACTAGAGAAACAGAAAGTGTCGCAAGCTTGATGGCAGAGGCCAAGGAGACAGCTTTAATCCAAAGAGTTTGGACCGTATATGAAGATCTCTGGAATTCCCAAATATTCACTTTTCAAATTCAAGTGCCATCTTCTGGATGCTGAAAATGGTCAGAGATGCTTTCCAGTTTGAACTGGAAAATCAGTGTCCCTCAAAAGTTCAGTCTCAGCAGTAACAAAAATGTGTATATTTAATAAGTTATTTCCATTTAATAATTTAGATATCTAGTGCCCCTGGATGCTGTAGTTAACAGATAGATACATGCTCGCATTTTGTGGTTAACAGAATAAACTGGTTTAAGAATTTTTGAGAGAAGATGGGGACAAAGGCAAGTGGGCGTGCCAAAGAGAACCTTGCAACATGATTTCCCCTGTGGGATTAGTCCTCTAACTTCTGTTTCTCTCTTGACTTTCTTTCTCTCTTGACTTTCTTTTTCTTTCTTTCTTTCTTTCTTTCTTTCTTTCTTTCTTTCTTTCTTTCTTTCTTTCTTTCTTTCTTTCTTTCTTTCTTTCTTTCTTTCTTTCTTTCTTTCTTTCTTTCTTTCTTTCTTTCTTTCTTTCTTTCTTTCTTTCTTTCTTTCTTTCTTTCTTTCTTTCTTTCTTTCTTTCTTTCTTTCTTTCTTTCTTTCTTTCTTTCTTTCTTTCTTTTTTAGAGGTCTTCATCCTCTGGTTCACTCTCCAGTTGGCCGCAACGGCCGGAGCTGCGCAATCCGAAGCCAGGAGCCTGGAGCTTCCTCCAAGTCTCCCACATGGGTGCAGGAGCCCAAGGATTTGGGCCATCTTCCACTGCTTTCCCAGGCCATAGCAGAGAGCTGAATTGGAAGTGGAGCAGCCGGGACTAGAACTGGTGCCCATATGGGATGCCGGCACTGCAGGCTGCAGTTTTACCCCCTACACCACAGCGCTGGGCCTCCTCTCTTTACTTTCTAAGCATCACAGTCCCTGCATTCCCAGTGTCCTTGGGATCTATGGAGATAGCACACAATATTACTGAATTTTTCATGCTGGGACTCTCACAGAACCCAGAGGTACAGAGAGTTCTCTTGGTGGTCTTTTTGGCTATGTATATGATCACAGTGTGTGGCAACATGCTCATTGTGGTCACTGTCACCTCCAGCCCCACCCTGGTTTCCCCTATGTATTTTTTCCTGGCCAACCTGTCCTTTATTGACACCTGTTATTCTTCGTCCATGGCTCCCAAACTCATTGCTGATTCTTTGTATGAGGGAAATACTATCTCTTATGAAGGCTGCATGGCTCAGCTTTTTGGAGCCCATTTTTTGGGAGGCGTTGAGATCATCCTGCTCACAGTGATGGCCTATGACCGCTATGTGGCCATCTGCAAGCCCCTGCACTACACAGCCATCATGACCAGGCATCTCTGTGCCATGCTGGTGGGGGTGGCTTGGCTGGGGGGCTTCCTGCACTCCCTGATTCAGCTCCTCCTGGTCCTTCAGTTGCCCTTCTGTGGACCCAACGTGATCAATCACTTTGTGTGTGATTTGTACCCTTTGCTGGAACTCGCCTGCACCAACACGTTCGTCATTGGTCTGCTGGTGGTGGCCAACAGTGGTGTGATCTGCCTGTTGAACTTCCTCATGCTGGCTGCCTCCTACATTGTCATCCTGCGCTCCTTGAGGTCGCATAGTGCAGAGGGTCGCCGAAAAGCCCTCTCCACCTGTGGGGCTCACTTCACTGTTGTTGCTTTGTTCTTTGTCCCTTGTATATTTACTTATATGCGCCCATCATATACGTTATCTACAGACAAAAACATAGCAGTATTTTATGGTATTCTGACACCTATGCTGAATCCACTAATTTATACTCTGAGAAATGAGGAGGTAAAAAGTGCCATGAGAAAGCTCTTATGCAAGTGAACAAAGAGCAGTAGAGCAGGAAATAAAAATGAAAGTGAAATAAAGCAAAGTTTGCGTTTTAACTGTCATGTGTCTTTTCCACCAAATCCATTCTTTACTCTTCATAGACTTTTATGGTTTATTTAATTTTTTGACTTGAGTTGCATGATAATTATAAAATAATGACATGAAATATAAGTGGCATGAATAACTATTCTTCTTATCTTGGAAATGAGGAAACAGTATCTCATGATGTTGTTAATTCATTAATCAAAATTACCTAGTTTTGGAGGGCTGAAATCAAAGCTCAAAATCAGTTATTTTGAATCCCTATTTTTTATCTTGAAATAGCAATTTATGCTGATATTGTTTGAGCCTGTGTGATGATTAATTGAGTTCTAGAAACATGAGGCAAAATTTAACTGAAAAGTTTTATTTATGCTTAGCTACGTAGGCAGCCTTATGTGCATCCAGGCCTGGCTTCTACACTCTCTCCTAATCCTTTGTACCATCAGCAGTACAGTGCTACATCATTGCAGATGGGCAGAAAATTTGAATCTGAAGATGGGTTAACCTGAGTTTGACTCTTAGTTTCTGTGCTTACTAGTGGCATGACCTTAAGTAAATGATAAAACTTTTATCAGCCTCTACTGTTTGTGTTTTAACAAAATTATTTATGTATTTATTTATTTTTAAATTTGTTTAAAAGAGGGAAGGAGAGATAGAGATAGAGATAAGGAGGGAGGGGAGAGAGAGAGAGAGAGAGAGAGAGAGACACCTCTCATCCATTGATTCATTTACCAAAAGCCAGAAGCAGCTGAGTCTGGGCCAGGTCTAAGACAAGAGTTGGGAAGTCAATCCAGGTGTCCTATGTGGATGGCAAAGACACAACCACTTGAGCCATCACCTGCTGTCTATGAAGGTGTGCTACCTGAGCTGGACTCAGGAGTGGAGCTGGGACTTGAACCCAGGCACTCTGATATGGGATGCAGGCATCCCAATTGATGTCCTAACCACTAGGTCAAACAACTGCCCTCGATCCTTGTCTTTAAAATAAAGATAGATTAGCTATAGAATATATTACGTTCCTCATTAAACTGATGTCATGAAGAACTTGTCTTTCTGTGTCTGGTTTATTTGACTTAACAAAATATCCTGTAGCTCCATCCATGCAAATGACAGAATTTTTAAAGGCTTCAATGATGTACCTGAATATAGTAGGAGAAAGAAATGTAAAGATCGTACATATCTCAAAGTGCTATTGTGAAAATTAAGTTAGATAATCTGTGTGGTTTGTAGTGTAATTTCTGGTACAGAGCAATCGCTCAATGTGCTTATTTGATATTGTTTTGTCTATTGTAACCCCTTCCTACTCTCCCACAAAAATGTTGCTTCCTTTTGCTTTTCTTTTTTTTTTTTTTTGACAGGCAGAGTGGACAGTGAGAGAGAGAGACAGAGAGAAAGGTCTTCCTTTGCCGTTGGTTCACCCTCCAATGGCCGCCGCGGCCGGCGCGCTGCGGCCGGCGCACCGCGCTGATCCGATGGCAGGAGCCAGGAGCCAGGTGCTTTTCCTGGTCTCCCACGGGGTGCAGGGCCCAAGCACCTGGGCCATCCTCCACTGCACTCCCTGGCCACAGCAGAGGGCTGGCCTGGAAGAGGGGCAACCGGGACAGAATCCGGCGCCCCGACCGGGACTAGAACCCAGTGTGCCGGCGCCGCTAGGCGGAGGATTAGCCTAGTGAGCCGCGGCGCCGGCCTTCCTTTTGCTTTTCCATCTCTCCTGGGTTTGAAAATATATTCTGCTTTTATTTCTTTGTAACAGAAAATGGCATTTATTTCTATTTTTCCTAACTTTTCCTGTTTCAAACTCCAAAGAATATTGATTTTTTTCTGGAATCTGAGATTCAAGTCCATGTTTATTTTTTTCCTGCTTTTTAAAAGTCTGACGGTATTCCTTCCAAAGTTTCACTCTGTAAGAATATAAACTCCCATACTTTATAATAAATTTATCTTTCATCTGACAAATAATTTCTAATTTGCTTTTTTGCAACATTTATATTAAGAAATATATAAACTGGAAATTAACATGAAAAGTATTTGTTTTATGATCTCCAAGAAGCAGTAAACTTGGGAGATTATCAAGAAATGGTTCCTGTTTTGTTCCCAAGCTACTGTGTCTCATAAAAACAGCATTTGTAGTATTTTCAGGTATTATCTTTTTTCACTATTTTGTATTTTGATATGCTAATTGATAATTAGATGTAATTGAGACCTTGAATTATACACTCATTCATTTATCCTGTTTGATGATAAACGTATGAGTATAATTGAGCCAGTTTAACTAAGATGATTACTAATGGCATTGAGCGTTTTCTCCATATATTGATTGGCCATTAATATTTCTTCTTTTGAGAAATGTCTATTCTGATCTTTTGCCCATTTCTTAACTGGATTGGTTTTTTTTGTAGTTGTTGAGTTTTTTAAGTTTCTGATATTTTCCTGATATTAATCCTTTTTCAGGTAAGTAGTTTGTAAATATTTTCTCCCATTCTGCCAGATATCTATTCCGTTTGTTTCGTTTTGCTTTTGTTGCCTGCACTTTTGGGGTATTATCCAAAAAATCATTGCCTATATCAATGTCTTGAGGTGTTCCCATATGTCTTCTTCCAGTAATTTCATAGTTTCAGGTCTTAATTTAGGTCTTTGATCCATCTTGAAGTGATTTCTGTGTATGGTGTGAGGTAGGGATGTAATTTCATTTTTCTACATATGTATATTATTTTTACATAACCACTTATTGAAAAAACTATCCTTTCTCCAATGTTTGTTCAAAGTACCTTAGTAGAAAATCAATTGGTCACATGTATATGTATTAATTTCTTGAATATCTATTCTGTTTTGTTGATCAATGCTCAGTTTTCACACCAGAACCATGCTGTTTTAATTACTTTAGCTTTGTAGTATGTCAAAACAAAGATATTTAGTGAGAAATGGGATATTGCTTTATATTTTGGTAACCTCTCAATGTCCAGCTTAAAAAAAGATGTTTAGATTCTCATAACTGGTTCTTGATTCAAACGATTGTAATATCATGATTTATGTAGCCTTGGGAAACTATACTATGCACTTGTGAAAAATAAGAGTAGAAAGATCATAACACCTTAGTTAATTACAGAAATACTTTTGACTTCATGGATACCCCAATAAGATCTTGGAGATTCCCAAGAATACACTGTATGAATCACCAATATATTGACACAGTTAAGAACATGGGTGTTTACAAAATTATGCTTTTGATTCAGCTTGCTAAAATTTTGTATCAAGAATTTACAGAAAAATCACACTTATTTTAGTTGGTATTTAACAAGCACTTTGATTTTTAATTAAAATATCGAACAGCATAAAGAGTTGACTTAAGGGTACCTTTTTTATTGTTGTTGTTTTCCAGGTCAACAATGAATAGTTCATGGCTGGCTCCGCGGCTCAACAGGCTAATCCTCCACCTAGTGGCGCCGGCACACCGGGTTCTAGTCCCGGGTCGGGGCCCCGGATTCTGTCCCGGTTGCCCCTCTTCCAGGCCAGCTCTCTGCTGTGGCCAGGGAGTGCAGTGGAGGATGGCCCAAGTGCTTGGGCCCTGCACCTGCACGCGAGACCAGGAGAAGCACCTGGCTCCTGCCATCGGATCAGCGCGGTGCGCCGGCTGCAGCGCGCTGGCTGTGGCGGCCATTGGAGGGTGAACCAATGGCAAAAGGAAGACCTTTCTCTCTGTCTCTCTCTCTCACTGTCCACTCTGCCTGTCAAAAACAAAACAAAACAAAACAAAAACAATGAATAGTTCCAAACTATGAATACTGTTTACTTTTGAAAAACATTAACAGGTTGAGTGTGTAAATAAATATTATGAGAGGTATTCTAGGAAATTTAAAAAATATCACTAATATTATTTGCAAAGGTAGTTGTGACTTTGTTGTGCAGAACACATGAAATATTTTTTTTTCAGAACACATTTGTTTACCAAGTTCATAAAATGAGAAAATAAATATGGTATGTGTATGTGTGTGTGTGTAATATACCTAGAAGCCCATTACCTAGAACTAATTACAATCAACACCTTGATAGGTATCCTTCAAGTCATCATCACATTCTTTTCTTCCTCTGTTCTGTTCTCTTCCTCCTCTTTCTCTTCTTCTGCACATATCTTTGTAGCTATCATAGATATGCGAGTTTATAAAGTAAGGTAATATTTCAATACCAATTTGTTTAGCCCATTTCCTACTTAAAAATTATGTCATGAATATATTTATTCACATAATTCAAGATCTTTCTATGATAACAGTCTGAGTGATGGCACAGGGTACAAACTTCATTAAATTTATTTAACTGAACCTCTAATGGTGAATTTTAAAGTTTTTGCTTTATAAATTATATTCATGCAAATATCCTGTTATCAAATATTTGTACAGTCTAAGAGTGTATTTTCTGAAAAAAATGAGATCTAGTAAATGAAACAAAAGGAAAAAAGGTTTAAAAGAATATTCTCAGAAGAGAAATAAGCACGTTCACAAGATAGAGGCAATAGACGACACAGTAGAACAGTCATCAACAGAGGGTGTTTTAGGATCAAGAGTCAAACTTTGTGAGGTAAATAAAGGATTTCACAGTGGGAAAAACAGGAAACTATAAAATTAGGGATAATAATGTTGATGGGGATGGTGATGATAGATAATGTGTGTATTGAACTCTCTGTAAATGAACTCCTGACCTAGGCACACATTTCACATATTTTGGAGGTAGTGAGTTTCTTCTTTTAGCATTTTGTTTTATTTAAATTTACAAGTAAAATTGCATATATTTATCGTGTACAACCTGATGTTTTGAAATATATATACACTGTGATAGAGGTGAATTGAGCTAATTAACACATATGTCATTTCACAGTTACCCCTTTGTAGAGTGAGAAGGCCTTGCATCTACATCCTTAGCATTCTTCAGAATACAGCTGTGTTATCAACAGCAGTCACCCAGTTGTGCAATACATCTCCTGGACCCAGTTCTCCCAACCAACTGGCTTCCACTGTTTCTGCTAACAAGTTCATCTTTAAAAGATAAATTTGACTTTTTAAAAAAGATATTTTATTTATTTATTTTGAAAGAGTTACACAGAGATAGGGAGAGAGAGAGACAGAGTGAACTTCCATCTACTGGTTCACTCCTCAGATGGCCAGCGCTGGGACAGGATGAAGCCAGGAGCAAGGAGTTTCATTTGGGTCTCCCATGTGAGTAGCAGGGGCCCAAGATCTTGGGCTATCTCCCACTATTTTCCTGGGCCATCAGAAGGGAGTTGGAATGGAAGTGAAGCAGCCAGGACACAAACTGGCTCCCAGTTGGGATGCTGGCTTTGCAGGCAGTGGCTGTTACTTGCTATGCCACAATGATGCCCAATAAATTTGATTTTTTATTTGTTTGCATAAATTTACAACATAGTCATAGGAAATTATGGCAAAATGTCTTATTTTTTAAAGGCATTTGACATGATATCTAGCCTGGTATAAAGTCCTGATAACAGAGGCTGCTGTTGTGGCATAGTAGGTTAAGCCTCCACCTGTGTTTTTTTCAGACATCCCATATGGTGCTGGTTCCAGACCACACTGCTCCACATCCATCCAGCTCCCTCCTAATGCACCTGGGAAAGCAGCGGAAGATGGCCTGAGTGCTTGTGTCCCTGTACTCATGTGGGAGAATTGGATGAAGTTCCTGGCCCTTGGTTTTGGTCTGGTTCAGTCCAGGGTTGTTGCAGCCATTTGGGGAGTGAACCAAAGGATTGAAGATTCTCTCTCTCTCTCTCTCTCTCTCACACACACACACTCACACACACACTCTCTCTCTATCTTTATCTCTATCTCTTCCTCTTGTAGCTTTGCCTTTCAAATAAGTAAACAATGCATGTTTAAAAAATAAGTCCTGAGAACACAGGACATGGTAGAGCCAAGTGCTATTTGGTTCCCTGTGCTGAATCTTTGGGAGACCCCCACAGAAACCACCAGCCCAGTACAGAGGTGGAGTTCGCAGTCCCTGGCACTGCTCTCTCCCTTCTCCTCCGTCTTCCAGAGGACTGGGGTGGACAGCATTTGTCATTCATGAGAGCTTTTCCATTAGTTCTGCTCAGCCATTTCACAGTCATCCTCACCAGTTACTTCAATTGTACTGCAGACATATGTAGAGACTGTTTAATCCCAGGGCAGGGAGTTGGTGATCAGCTGGCCCTCAGTCCCAGGGACCTGGATACTTGCCCATAAAGCATCCTTGCTAAGTGGTAACCCACTGTTATACTGTCCTTACTTGGGAGCCAGTGACATTTATGGTGTGTTTGGAAGTGAAGTGAGCCTGGGACAGACTTCGTGTCCTCCTGTGTTCACGGCTGGCTAAACACAGCAGCATGCTCTTGGGGTCTCCTGCCAGGAACTGCAGCCCAGCATACCTTAGCTTCTGCTGGCATCCCCTGAAGGTTGTTCAGTGTTTGAACAATTTTCACCTGGCTCTTAAAAAAACCATATAATCCTCCAAAACCCTTACCCCCAATGAAATCAACTGATTATTTCTCTATCTTTTAGTATTTCATTATTTTCACGGTATGGATTCTTTTCCGTAAATAACTTTTTAGATGATTTTTCTTACCTCATTTATAATGTCTAAAAATAACTGTTTAATATTCCAAGAGTTTTTCCCCTTTTTTGTATTTAAAGCTAGATTTTAATGTCTGGATATTTTTTAACTTAACCCTAAAGACCTTATAAAGAAGTTTCTTTGCTATGGCCAATTCTATTCCAGTTCTTTTTGTAGATAACTGCATACCACAGGAATTGGTAGATATGTAATATTTTAAAAAGCACATTTGTGTTCAGAGTCTCTCTCTCTCTCTCTCTTTTTATTTGGCAGGTAGAGTTGTAGACAGTGAGAGAGAGAGACAGAGAGAAAGGTCTTCCTTCCACTGGTTCACTCCCCAAATGGCCGCCACAGCCGGCACTGCACCGATCCGAAGCCAGGAGCCAGGTGCTTCCTCCTGGTCTCCCACGTGGGTACAGGGGTCCAAGCACTTGGGCCATCCTCCACTGCCCTCCCGGGCCACAGCAGAGAGCTGGACTGGAAGAGAAGCAACCGGGACTAGAATCTGGCACCCATATGGGATGCTGGCGCTGCAGGCAGAGGATTAACCAAGTGAGCCATGGTGCTGGCCCCCAGTGTCTCTCTCTTTCTGGTTGTGTTAAGTACAAAGTTTTCTATTACTGTAGTAGGAGAATATTTGAAAATCTTTGAGACACAGGAATGTAAAAAAATATTATTTTGAAAAAGGCACTTCTTGAAGTTTCTTTCTATGATGTAGTTGTTTTTCCTGTTTTGAATTAAAACTTCATGTGAGCTAAAGTGCTGGGGATGAAATGTGTTCCAGAATATTGTATTGATTTATTTAATATTTGCAATCAAGGCATCAAGAATTTGTTAACAGCATTTTTAACTATTTAATTTCAGAAAAATGGTAAAAATTATATCTTTATAGAATTGGAATATAATTAAATTGTATTTGAAGTCTTAACTTTTTCTTCTTATTTTAAAAGAAATTAAAGTATTTCAGGGGCTTCTAAAAATGCTGTGTTGTCTGCATTTGTGCCTATTGTGATTTAATGGGTGTCAGTGGGTTCAAAATAAATGGGCTCCTAAAGAAACTTGATCCAATCAAGATAATCATTCTAGTTCTAATTAATCAGAAAGGAATCATTCTCTCTAAAATATTACTAGTATCACAAAATTTTTTAAATTACCAATTTTCATTGTTTACCCCAGAGTTTCTTCATAACATTTTTCACTTCTGCATTTCTCAGAGTGTAGATCAAAGGATTCAGCATAGGAGTTACTAAGGAGCAAAACACAGTCACAGCCTTGTCAGTGGGGAAGTTGGTCATGGGTCTCAGGTACAGGTATGAACAAGGTACGAAGAATAAGATGACAACAGTGATATGAGAGGAGCAGGTAGACAGAGCTTTGCGACGCCCTGCAGAACTCTCTGCCCTCACAGTGTGCAGGATGATGACATAGGAAGCTACCAGCATAGAAAAACTGAGCAGGCACATAGACCCACTGTTGGCAGCAATCAGGGGTCCCAAAGTGTGCGTGTCAGTGCAGGCCAGCTGCAGGAGAGGCATGAGATCACATGCAAAATGGTCCATGATGTTGGGGCCACAGAATGGTAACTGGCTTATGAACAAAATCTGGATGCCTCCATGCAGAAATCCGATGATCCCAGCCACCCCCAGCAGGAATTCACACATAGATTGGTTCATGATTCTTGTGTAGTACAAGGGCTTACAGATGGCCACATAGCGGTCATAGGCCATGACAATTAGCACGACGATCTCAGCTCCAGCAAAGAAATGCACAAAAAATACCTGAGTCATGCATCCGTTGAAGGAGATGGTGCTCTTCTCAGAGACCAAGTCAAAGATCATTTTGGGTGCTATGGAAGAAGAGTAGAAACCATCTATAATGGACAGATAGGACAGGAAAAAGTACATGGGAGAGCCCAGGGCTGGGCTAACGAAGATGGTGACTGCGATGAGCAGGTTTCCTGCTAATGTGGTCAAGTAGGTGACTGAAAACACAGCAAATAGGAATTTCTGCAGTTCTGGATTTTGGGTGAGGCCCAGCAGGATGAATTCTGTTACGTTGTTCATCCTTTCCCTCAGTTTAGGTTGGGTTGTCAAATATGGCCTGTCTAAAAAATCACAATATTCCTCAGTGGTGGTACTTTCAATACAATAGTAAAATATGACCTCTTTAGTCCTGATGTTTGAGGTTGATGGAGCCATACTTTCACTCCCACTGTTTTTTAGTAGTTGTACTAAATGACAGAGAAAGTTTCGGATCGCTTCTCGGCCTTTTGGCTAAGATCAAGTGTAGAGAAAGATTAGGGTCTCCTAATATATTGCCTGAATAATGATGATACTTTTGAATAATACAATGACACCAGGGTAGTATTATGAATGTTGCCTTCCAAATTTTATTTTTAGCTCTAAAGTTCTCACAATTGACTTTATTTGTTATAATTAGAAAACCAATTATATTGAAATTCTTCTTGTCTATTGTCATGAACATCTCTAAGGGTAAAATCATCTTCTTGTAGAGTCACATGAATATCAGCAAGAAAATGCCACGCCTTCATGACTCTAAGCCAGCTCTTTGCTGTGATCTACTATGCCTCTCTGACACATGAACACAGCAGAGACAGAGCTGAAGATAGGGTTATTTTCTTCAATATGCCATTAATTATTATTAAAATTACTCATTGAGTATAAATCACACTACAGCCCTGGATATTGTATCTAAGACAACATATCAATTTCTGTCTTGTTTTCTCTTTCTACATCTGGTAAGTAGACATGTAAGTGGTTCAAATTTCCCTGAAGAGCCATAACATTTTTTAAGTAAATTGTGCAATTGATCCTTTATACATTAGACTTGTTCTCTGGATTAAATGTATTTCTTCTCTCACTTCTACAGCTGAAATAAAATGAGTCATGAAGTTATCCTGTCTCCTGTTGACTGGATACAGATATTAGGATCAACTAAGGTAACACAACTTTCCATTTGTCATAAATTCAGTTAACTGAGATAAACTTGAAATTTCCCTTGTTCAGGGTGGAAATATTGAATGTATAAAAAAACTAATTTGGGGGCAGGTGTTGTGGCATAGTGGGTAAATCCGCTGCCTGCAGTGCCGGCATTCCATATGAGCGCCGGTTCAAGTTCTGGCTGCTCCACTTCCGATCCAGCTCTCTGCTACGGCCTGGGAAAGCAGTAGAAGATGGCTTAAGTCCAAGCTTCTGACCTGTGGCTCCTGGCTTCGGATCGGCACAGCTCCAGCCTTTGCGGCCATCTGGGGAGTGAACCAGCAGATGGAAGACCTCTCTCTCCCTCTCTGCCTCTTCTCTCTCTGTGTAACTCTGACTTTCAAATAAATAAATAAATCTTTATAACAAAAACAAAACAAAAAAAAAACAAATATTATTTTTGTGTGATCTAGACATGTGTATTCAAAATGAGTAGGTGGTGTTGTTACAAAGGAGTGCATGCTATTTTATTCTTTTTCCTCCACTTATTTCTTCTCTGCTCCTTATAAAATGCAAATATGTGCCGGCGCCACTGCTCAATAGGCTAATCCTCTGCCTTGCGGCGCCGGCACACCGGGTTCTAGTCCCGGTCGGGGCGCCGGATTCTGTCCCGGTTGCCCCTCTTCCAGGCCAGCTCTCTGTTGTGGCCCGGGAGTGCAGTGGAGGATGGCCCAAGTCCTTGGGCCCTGCACCCCATGGGAGACCAGGAGAAGTACCTGGCTCCTGCCTTTGGATCAGTGCAGTGCACCGGCTGCAGCGCACAGGCCGCGGTGGCCATTGGAGGGTGAACCAACGGCAAAGGAAGACCTTTCTCTCTCTCTCTCACTGTCCACTCTGCCTGTCCAAAAAAAAAAAAAAAAAATGCAAACATGTATTTTTTACACAAGAATTCTGGATTCAGAAGAACATCACGATCTCTCTGCTTCAACAGAAATGACTAAAGAAAACAATTTTCTTTAATTTTCAGGAAACCCCAGTGTCTGCGTTGGTTTCTTTCTATCAGTCGTTCCTGGACGTGATGACTGTGTTGTTAATCACTCCAAACAGATTTAATTTGCAAATTTCTGACATCAAAGTGACAACATAGAAGTCACTAAAAGAGGAAAAACTTCAAATTATTACAAAGAGAAATCCACAGAATCAGTGTCTTTAGTGAAGCAGAAATTGTCAATCACAACGTTGAATACATGACTCAGTTTTTAACTGTGTCTGGACTGGAAGTATTATAGATATTGTTTATTTTACGGGTGTATCACCTCATTCCATTTGTTTTCAGAAATACCTATGTACTTACAGCCATAGAATCTAACTTTAAAAAGAATAAACGAGAATAAATAAGCTGAATTAAGTTAATCTGCTTAAAGATTGAGAAAAGTTAGTTATGACTGGCTTGGGTCTAGTTGATTGTGGATTCCTCAATTTTTAGATCAACCCAGTCGTAAATTTCTTCAGCTTCTGACATCCACGAATTAATTTCATGAATTGATAAGAAGATTGAAGTTGCAGTCTCTGTAGGGAACTCTCCCAAACTTGAACTTTTTTTTTTGTTCCTATTGTCAGTATGGATTTACTCAGAAATAAGCTGTTTCAGTTATTGAAGTTTGATAGGTCTAGGACTTAAATTCTACTCACCTTTTTGGCATCTTATGAAAGAATAAGTCCTTCAAAATATAAATGTTTTCCCAGACATGTTGGAGGCATAGTCAATCCAATTTAAAATTGATGGGAACAATGCCAAGGTTCTGTAGGTACCAGGGACTCAGGTGCTTGCACCATCATCTCCAGTTCATCTATGTTTCCCTAGAAAGAGAGGTCAAGATCTGTGCCTTCAAACAGCTCTGCTATTGTGACTCGCTCTCTGGCCCTTTTTATTTAAGTCTCTCTTTGATTCTAGGGAAATGTTTAATTAGAGTCTCACAAACTACAGGATTTGGTGGGGCATTGGCTTCTGAAGCCCTCAGAGGATTAGTAATAGGCTAGTTGGAAATTTTGCCAAAGCAACAGCGAAGGTCTTGCACCGAACTCCTACTTCGTACTCAGGAACATCACTAGAGGCCCAGTTTGGAAAAGCAGTTAATCTTGTGTTAAAGGCATGTCTCTGGATATAACTTAGATATAGATTTTGGTGAGCTAATTTGAAATCTTCATTATAGATTTGCCACTTGTGAAGATAACAAGTCTGTCCTAGTGGCTGGGATAGAATTAGGCATAGGTCAGAAATCAGAAACCAGATTTCTTTCTGAAAACATAAATGGCCCAAATAGTACGGTTCCTTGATAATGAATGTTCCATTCTTCAAGGTTTTGTGCTTCATTATGCTGGAAGATTGTGGTATTCTTGTGACTTTTTTCAAAAGATTTACTTTTTTGAAAGGTGCAGTGACATACAGGAATAGGGAAGGAAGGAGGTAGGAAGGGAGAGAGAGAAGAAGAGAGAGAGAGAGAAAAGAGAGAGAGAGAGAAAGAGAGGGAGAGAGAGGCCTTCCACCTGCTGGTTCACCCCTCACCCCCCAAATAGCCATGACAGTCATGGCTGGGCCAGGATGATGTCAGGAGCCAAGAACTCCAACCCAATATTTCATATGGGTGGCAGGAGCCCAAGCACTTGGTCCATCATAATGAAATGCCTTCTCAGGCACATTAGTAGGAAGTTGGATGAGAATTAGAGAAGCTGGGCCTCAAACTAGCACTCCAGTATGAAATGATAGAGTTGCAAGTGGCAGTTTAATCCATTTACCACGGTCTCAAACCCTGTTTGTGATATTTTTAGTAATGGCTGACTCAGGAGACACAGAAATCAGGATATGAAATTCATGGACATATCAACTTTTTAAAAAGTGATTACCTAGGTGACAGATTCTCCTGATATGTTGGGGGAATAGAACTTTCTTTCTATCTTACAAAGGAGAAATGCTGATTCTTTTTTTTTTTTTTTTTTTTTTTGACAGTGAGAGAGAGAGACAGAGAGAAAGGTCTTCCTTTGCCGTTGGTTCACCCTCCAATGGCCGCCGCGGCCAGCGCGCTGATCCAATGGCAGGAGCCAGGAGCCAGGTGCTTTTCCTGGTCTCCCATGGGGTGCAGGGCCCAAGCACCTGGGCCATCCTCCACTGCACTCCCTGGCCACAGCAGAGGGCTGGCCTGGAAGAGGGGCAACCGGGACAGAATCCAGCGCCCCGACCGGGACTAGAACCCGGTGTGCCGGCGCCGCAAGGCGGAGGATTAGCCTAGTGAGCTGCGGCGCCAGCAAGAAATGCTGATTCTTAGATTTAGACCACAGTTTCTCATATAGAAATTGAGAAATCACACTCATTTGAGCACTCATGTACAGAGATATAGTGGAGAATAGAAACACTAAATAAAGAGGCTCCACCACTATCTTCCCTCCACTGGATTCTGAAGTGGTGAAGAATTGACTGTAATATTGCATGGAATCACTTTTCTTACAATCAACTTTTATCTTTAAGTCAAACTGACCTTTTTGATCTCCAGAACAGAAAAAAATTGAAGTAGTACCCTTAGCTGTATCCTAAATAATCAATTATTTTATTCATCTCTTTACTTATCCATATCACTCAGATTCTGTCATTCTTTCTTGGGATATTTTTCACATTTATACATATGGGTCTTTTTAATTAAAATTTTTATCAACATATAGTTATATGTATTTATGAGATTCAATATGATTTGGTGATGTATACAACATGGCAGATCGACCGTAACCCATCTCAGAAACAAAACACATTGCTTAGGATTTCTAGAAGAACCGTTGCAAGTGAAGTCAGAATACGGTAACTAGTCCTTCAATGTGCAGATAATATCATACTCCAACAAGCATTAGGGACTTCTATGGAATCATGGTCTTAATGTGTCTTTTACTTATGATTTGTTGAATTCTTTACTTAGTGAAGGGTTGAGATTATGATTATAAAGTAAACAGAAAATATGTCATTGTAAAAATTAAAAGAAAGACTAAGATAGAAAGGAGAAGGAAGAGTAGGTGTGTGGGAGGGTGGATAGGTTGGGAAGTATCACTATGCTCCTAAATCTGTATATATGAAACACATGAAATTTGTTCTTCTTATATAAATAAAAAATTAGAAAAAGAGAAAAATAAGATGTCAGAAACCAGCCATCTGAGAACTGAAATTCTCACAGTGCTGGGTGCGAGTATACTTCAAAAACACTGGCTTGCTTGTGGTGTCAGATGAGATGCAGAAAAGCAGTCCACACCCAGTTCTCCCCTCAGTTTCTTATATATGCTCATGGATAACAGTGACAGACAATCAAGGTGTTATTTAGTAGAAAATCTATCAGCCTTTGGGCCCACTGAGTAGCAGCAAATGTATCAGCTACTTGGACCTGCCCAGTTGCCATGAGAGTGAAGGAGTCTGATTATTCTCCCCCCAAATAGAAAAGGAAATGGAATATTTCTGAGCCATAAAAAGATGAAATCTTGTTATTTGCAATAACTTGGTTAGAAATTGAGGTCATCATGGAAAGTGAAATAAGTCAAGCACATAAAGACAGACACCACATGATCTCTTTCATATGTGAAATAGGTGATCTTCTAGAAGTTAAAAATATAATTGTGATTATCAAAGGCTATGGAGGGAAATGGTGAGGGGTAGATAGGCAATGGTTGATTGATGGGTACTAAGTTTTAGCTAAGTAGGTGCCTGAAGATCTGGGATACTACAAGTCATCCTTCTCTTGTTCAAGATCTGAGGGGAATGCTTTCAGATTTTCCCTATTCAGTATGATATTGGTTGATGGTTTGTGATATAAAGCCTTTATAATTTTGAGGAATGTTCCTTCTGTACCTAATTTGTGGATGGTTTTTATGATGAAGGAGTGTTTAATCTTATCAAATGTTTTCTCTGCATCTATTGACCAGATATAGTTTTTTTTCATCATTCTATTGATGTGATATATGTGTATTGATTTGTGAATGCTGAACCACCCCTGCATTTCTGTGATAAATTCCACTTGTCTGTGATGTACAAAGTTTTTGATGTGGTTTTGGATTCAATTCACAAGTATCTTGTTGAAAATCTTTGCATCTATGTTCATTAATATATAGGTCTGTAGTTTTCTTTTTGTGTCATGTCTTTGGTTTTGATATCAAAGTAATGGTGGCCTCATAAAAAGAGTTTGGCAGAGTTCTGTTCAATATTTTGGAATAGTTTAAAGAGTATTGGAGTTACTTCCTTTTTGAATGTTTTGTAGAATTCAGTAGTAAAGCCATCAGGTCCTGGATTTTTCCTCATTGAAGACTTTTGATTACTTCATTAATTTCATTGCTGTTTATGGTCTGTTAGGTTGTCTATATTCTTGATTTAATCTTGGTAGGCTATATGAATCCAGAAATTTATTTATTTTGTGGAGGTTTTCCAGTTTGTTAGCATATAGTCTTCATGGTAGTTTCTTATGATCCTCAGTATTTCAGTGTTGTCAGTTGTAATGTCTCTTTTTTCATCCCTGATTTATTTATTTGAATTTTTCCTCTTTTTTTCTTTGTTATGGAGTTTTATCTATTTTGTTTATCTTCTAAAAAACCAACTATTTTTTGTTGATCTTTTGTAATTTTTTAAGTTTCAATTGTATTTATTTCTGCTCTGATCTTTATTATTTCTCACTTCTTGATGATTTTATTTTCTTTTTTCTGTTTTCAAGATGTGTCATTAAATATTTAAGATGAGACTTTTCTATTTTTGTAATGTAAGAACTTAATGCTATAAATTTCCCTGTTACTACTGCTTTTGATGTATCCTCAGGTTTTGATGATTGTATTTTCATTTACATTTATTTCAAGAAAGTTTTTGCTTTTAATTTGCCTGGTATATCTTTTTCCAAAATTCATTTTCAGTCTCTGTGTGCTTTGTAAAGTGAGTTTCTTGTAGGCAGCATTTAGTGGGGTTTGTTTTTTTGCCAATTCAGCCAGCCTTTTGGTTGGTGAATTTAATCCATTTACATTCCTAGTATTGACAGATAAGAACAAAGACCTGTCATTTTGTTGACTGGATAATGATTCTATCTGCTCTGTTAGTGAATTTGATGGTGGTGTCATGTGCTTTCATGATGTTTATTTTTAATGCAGGCTGCCCTTCAGATTTTCTTGTAAGGCTATTCTGGTTGTGGTAGATTTTCTCAGTTTGCTTATCTGGACAATACTTTATTTCTCCTTCACTTTTTTTTAAAGGATTTATTTATTTATTTGAAAGTCAGCATTACACAGAGAGAGGAGGAGAGGAAGAGAGAGAGAGAGAGAGGTCTTCCATCACTCCCTATTGGGCTGCGGTATCCAGAGCAGCAACGATCTGAAGCCAGGAGCCTGGAGCTTCTTCCAGGTCTCCCACGCAGGTGCAGGTGCCGAACGACTTGCGCCATCTTCTACTGCTTTCCCAGGCCATAGCAGAGAGCTGGATTAGAAGTGGAGCAGCCTGGTTTTGAACTCGCGCCCATACGGCATGCTGGTGCTTCAGGCCAGGACATTAACCCATTGCGCTACAGCACCGTCCCCCCTTGTCTTTAACTTTTGATAATATGACAATATGCCTGAGAAATGCTGGGTTTTGTGATACCGATTGCTGTGACTTGAGGACTCTATGACATGATGGATCCTTCCTGGGGTCCTGCTAGGAAAGTCCAACTGGTGCTAGCGTCTTATAATACCAACAGTGCTAGTCCTAGAGCTAGGGGATGTGAACTGAACCCTGTTCCAGTCTTACAGGGTGACTACAAGGTATACCGGAGAGTTTACTGTGGAGGCTATGAGTTCAGAGAGGTGGGATGCAGGTAGGCTCTTCCTTGTGTCCACTGGGTAGACACAAGGGTAGAAGAGAGAGAAATCTATCCACTGATTCACTCCCCAGATGGCCTCAATGGCCAGGGCTCAGGCGTGATGACTTCAGGAACCCAGAACTCCATCTAGGTGTCCCACATGGGTGGAAGGGGTCCAAGTACCTGGGTTACCATTCACTGTTATTTTCCCAGGATTATTAGCAAAGAGCTGGATCAGAAGAAGAGCAATTGGGACTTGAACTGTCACTCTGGTATAGGATGCTGGTATCACAAATAGCAACTTAAACTGCCCTATCACAACAATGGCCCTGACTTTTTCATTTTGGTGAATGTCAATTCTATATGCAAATATATTATTTTTTCTATGTATATAATTGACAAACAATTTCTATACTGTATATTATGATTACACGAGGATCATACAGCCTTTTATTCTTTCCTTGAGTTTTTCTATGACTAATTCTACCACCCCACTACACAATTCTCTACTACTCACAGAGGCACAGCATACATTTTCCTTCAAGTTTGTTGACCTGTTACAGGCCTGGAAGGATCTCTATGTTAGTAAGAAGGACAAAAAAAACCACATTAGTTTCTCAGGATCCTCTCTGTTCTGTGTAAGTTGTTTTCTACTCCCCATAGATCTAGTTAATGATGTATATGTAACTAGTTTTTTTTTTTTTTTTTTTGGACAGGCCGAGTGGACAGTGAGAGAGAGAGAGACAGAGAGAAAGATCTTCCTTTATCCATTGATTCACCCCCAATGGCTGCTGCGGCTGGCGCACCGCGCTGATCCGAAGCCAGGAGCCAGGTGCTTCTCCTGGTCTCCCATGCGGTGCAGGGCCCATGGACTCGGGCCATCCTCCACTGCACTCCTGGGCCACAGCAGAGAGCTGGACTGGAAGAGGAGCAACCGGGACAGACCAGTGCCCTGACTGGGACTAGAACCCTGGTGCCGGCACCGCAGGCAGAGGATTAGCCTATTGAGCTGTGGTGCCGGCCGTAACTAGTTATTTTTAATACTTCTAATTTGCAAATTGTAAATGAAGTTTACCAACATAGTAGCCAATCAGTGGCACTAAACAGACACATTCCACTGAAATGAAGTTTCTTTTCTAAACTACAACACCAGAGTATTGCAGATTGGGCAATATATAAAGATAAAAATTTATTTCTTACTATTCTGGAGGCGGGAACTTTCCAGATTGAGAGACCCACTTCTGATCAATGCCTTTGCAGGATCATCAGCGAAAGGCATTAGGGCTAGAGAGAGCAGAATGAAAATGTTTAACATTAGGATTTCAAGGGATAAATAAAAATATCAGTATTTTAAGTTGCTTTCTGTTTATATTACAGTGAAACAGAATGGGGTCAATTGAAGTGCAAAGGCTTTTGAGGCACACAGGTAAGACTTGAATTCTGATGCGGCCAAATTTTAGCTAACTGATATATTTTTTCCACAGTAGTGGATTATATACTTTATCCCCCCCCCCATAAAACATTTATTTAATAAGTACAAATTTCATAAGTACAACTTTAGGAATGATTCTTCCCATCATATCTGCCCTCCCACCCCCACTCCCACCCTGCTGCCTCCACCCTCTACCATTCTTAATCCTGTTCTCCCTTGACAGTCAAGACAAAGGCTATTCAAGTCATTGCTTCTCAAACTATTAATTTCACTTCTACAAATTTCCTTTTAGTTCTCTATTTGTTACCACAGATCAGGGAAAACATATGAAATTTGTCTCTTTGGAACTGGCTTATTTCACTAAGTATGATGTTTTTCAGATTCATCCATTTTGTTGCAGATGACTGTATTTCATTTTTTTAACCAGTGTGTAGTATTCCATAGAGTGCATATCCCATACATTCTTTATCCAGTCTTGAGTTGACAGGCATTTAGGTTGATTCCATGTCTTAACTATTATAAATTGAGCTGCAGTAAACATGGGGAAGCAGATAATTCTTTTATTTGCAGATTTCATTTACCTAGGGTAAATTCCCAAAGGAGGGATGGCTATGTCATATGGTAGATCTAATTCAGATTTCTGAGGTATCTCCATACTGTCTTCCACAGTGGCTTTACCAGTTTACATTCCCACCAATAGTGGATTAGGGTACCTTCTGCCCCACATCCTTGCCAGCATTTGCTGTTTGTTGATTTCTGTATGAAAGCCATTCTAACTGGGGTGAGGTGAAACCTCATTGTGGTTTTGATTTGTGTTTCCCTGACACTATCGATCCTGGGCATTTTTTCATGAGTCTATTGGCCATTTGGATTTCCTCTTTTGAAAAATGTCTGTTTAGCACTCTGGCCTCAGAATCAGCCCTTAAGGCATGCGGATCTGGCTGAAAAGCCCATGAGAGTATTTCAGGCATGGAAAGCCAAGACACTCTGGAAAAAAAAAAAAAAATGACCTAAATGAAAGATCTCCATGAGTGAGATCCCAGTGGAAAGAATGGGTCATCAAAGAAGGAGGTACCTTTCTCTGAAGGGAGGAGAGAACTTCCACTTTGACTATGACCTTGTCTAAATATGATCCGAGTCGGTGAACTCAAAAGGCTTCCATAGCCTTGGCAACTTATGATAAGAGCCTAGGGCAATTACTGATGCCATAAACAAGAGTGTCAATTTGTTAAGTGAACTTCAGAGTCACTATGCACTTACTCCTCATGTAGGATCTCTGTCCTTAATATGCTGTACATTGTGATTTAATGCTATAACTAGTACTCAAACAGTATTTTTCACTTTGTGTTTCTATGTGGGTGCAAACTGCTGAAATCCTTACTTAATATATGCTAAACTGATCTTCTGTATATAAAGAGAATGTACTTTGGAAATTTATATTCATTAAATAAAAGTTAAAAAAAAGAAAAATGTCTGTTTAAGTCCTTGACCCATTTCTTAACTGGATTTTTTTTTTGTTGTGGCATTTTCTTGATCTCTTTATATATTCTGTTTATTAATCTTTATCAGTTGCATGGTTTGCAAATAACTTGTCCCATTCTGTTCAATGCATCTTCACTTTCCCGAGTGTTTATTTTGCAGTACAGAGCTTCTCAATGTGATGTGATCCTATCTGTTGATTTTGGCTTTGATTGCCTGTGCTGCTGGGGTCTTTTCCAAGAACTCTTTGCCTGGGGGGCTGGTACTGTGATGCAGTGGATTAAAGCCCCAGCCTGCAGCGCTGGCATCCCATATGGGCACCGGTTCTAGTCCCAGCTGCTCCACTTCCAATCCAGCTCTCTGGTATGACCTGGGAAAGCAATAGAAGATGGCCCAAATCCTTGGGCCCCTTCACCCATGTGGGAGACCTGGAAGAAGCTCCTGGCTCTTGACTTCCGATTGGTGCAGCCCCAGCCATTGCAGCGAATTGGGGAGTGAACCAGAAGTATAGAAGATATCGCTCTGTTTCTGGCTCTACCTCTCTCTGTAACTCTTTCAAATAAATAAAATAATTCTTTTTTTTAAAAAGAACTCTTTGCCTGTGTCAGTGTCTTGCAGGGTTTCCCTAACATTCTCTAGGAATTTGATAGTATCAGGTCATAGATAGAGGTCTTTAATCCATTTTGAACAGATTTTCATGTAAGGTGTAAGATAGGGGTCCTGCTTCATACTCCTACATGTGGAAATCCAGTTTTCCCAGCATAATTTGTTGAAGAGACTGTCCTTGCTCCAGGGATTTGTTTTAGCTCCTTGGTCAAATGTAAGTTAGTTGTAGATGCTTGGATTGCTTTCTGGAATTTCTATTCTGTTCCATTGGTATATCCATCTTTTTGTACCAGTAGCAGGGTGTTTTGATTATAACTACTCAGTAGTATGTCTTGAAATATGGTATTGTGATGTGTCCAAAATTGTTTTGTTGTATAAGATTACTCCTGTGTTTCCATATGAATTTGAACATCGTTTTTCTAGACCTGAGAAGAATATGTTTGGTATTTTGATTGGTATTGCATTGAATCTGTAGATCGCTTTCAGAAGAATGGACATTTTGGTGTTATTGATCCTTCCAATCCATGAAAATGGAATAATTTTGTAACTTCTACTATTTCTTTTTTTAATGCTTTGTAATTCTCATTTTAAAGATAAGTGGCATCCTTGGTTAAATTTATTCCAAGGTATTTGATTTTTTTTCATAGCTATTGTGAATGTGATCAATCTTAGAAGTACTTTTGTACCCATGGCACTGCCAGTGTATACAAAGGTTGTTGATTTTGTGTATTTGTTTTATGTCCTGCTACTTTACTAAACTTTTGTATGAGTTCCAAAAGTCTCTTGGTAGCATCTTTTGGATCCCCTATATATAGAAACATGTCATCTGCATGTAGGGATAGTTTGACTTTCTCCTCCCCAATTTGAATCCCTTTTATTTCTTTTTCTTGTCTAATGGCTCTGGCTAAAACTTCCAGGACTATATTGAACAACAATGGTGAGGGTGGGCATCCTGGTCTGGTTTTGGATTTCAGTAGGAATGTTTCCATCTTTTCCCCATTCAGTAGGATGCTGGCTGTGGGTTTGTAATAAATTGCCTTGATTATGTTGGAGAATGCTTTTTCTATACCCAGTTTACTTAGAGTTTTCATCATGAAAGGATGCTGCATTTTATCAAATGCTTTCTCTGCATCTATTGAGATAATCATATGGTTTATGTTCTTCAGTTTCTTAATGTGATGTATCACATTGATTGATTTGTGAATGTTGAGCCACCCTGCATACCAGGAATAAATTTCACTTGGTCTGGGTGAATGATCTTTCTGATGTGTTGTTGGATTTGATTGGCCAGAATTTTGTAAAGGATTTTTGTGCCCATGTTTATAAGAAAGTTTGGTCTGTAGTTCTTTTTCTCTGTTGTATCTTTTTCATGTTTAGGAGTTAAGCTGATGCTGGCTTCATAGAAAGAATTTGGGAGGATTTCTTCCATTTCAATTGTTTTGAAGAACTTGAGAAGAAGTGGAGTTCTTCTTTAAATGTCTGGTAGATTTAGCAGTGAAGCCATCTGGTCCTTGGCTTTTTTTTGGGAAAGTCTTTATTACTGATTCAACTTCTGTCTTGGTAATGGGACTGTATAGGTTTTCTGTGTCTTAATGGCTCAATTTGTATTAATTTCTTTGTAGTAATTTCTGATGATTCTTTTTATTTCTGTGGTTCCTGTTGTTACATTTCTTTTTTAATCTCTAATTTTATTGATTTGGGTATCCTCTCTCTTTTGGTTAGTTGGGCCAGTGGTGTGTCAATTTTGTTTATTTTTTAAAAAACCAGCTCTTTGTTTTGGTGATGTTTTGTATTTTTTTGTTTCAATTTTATTCATTTCTTCTCTAATTTTAATTATTTCCTTCTACTAATTTGGGGTTTGGTTTGCTGTTGTTTTTCTAGGTCCTTGAGATGCATTGATAGCTCATTTATTTGATGGCTTTCCAATATCTTTATGTAGGCACTCATTTTTATAAACTTTCTTCTTCACCCTGCTTTCACTATATCCCATAAGTTTTGATATGTTACATTGTCATCTTCATTTTTTCAAAAATTTTATGATTTCTCTTTTGATTTCTTCTATGACCCACTGTTCACTCAGGAGAATGTTGTTTAGTCTCCGTCTGTTTGCATATGTTCTAGAGATTTCTGAGTTGCTGATTTCCAGCTTCATGCATTGTGGTCTGAAAAGATGCATAGTATCATTTCGATTTTCTTAAATTTTCTGAGTTTTTTTAATGGCCTAGCATGTGGCCAATCCTAGCGAATGTTCCATGCACTGGTGAGAAGAATGTGTATTCTGCAACTGTAGGATCAAATGTTCTGTAGATATCTGTTATGTCCATTTGGTCTACAGTATTGATTAACTCTGCTGTTTCCTTGCTGATTTTATTTCTGGTGGATATGTCCATTGCTAAAAGTAGTGTATTGGGTGCAAACTGATGAAATCTTTACTTAATATATACTAAATTGATCTTCTGTATATAAAGATAATTGAAAATGAATATTGATGTGAATGGAATGGGAGATGGAACGGGAGATGGGAGGGGTGCGAGTAGGAGGGAAAAGCCATTGTAATCCATAAACTGTACTTTGAAAATTTATATTTATTAAAAAAAGTTTAAAAAAAAAGTAGTGTATTGAAACCCCCCATTACTATTGTGTTTGAGTCTATGTCTCCCTTTACATCATTTAACATTTCTTTTAAATAGCCAGATGCCCTATAATTAGGTGCATATACATTTATAATAGTCACATCTTCCTGTTGAATTGATCCCTTGATAATTATATAGTATCCTTCTTTGTTTCTTTTAACTGATTTTTGTGTTAAAATCTATTGTGTCTGACATTAGGATGGCTACACCAGCTCTTTTTTGGTTTCTGTAGACATGGAATATCTTCTTTCATCCTTTCATTTTCAGTCTGCATACATCTTTGTTTGTGAGATGTGTTTCTTATAGGCAACAAATTGATGGTTTCTTAAAAAGTCCATTCAGCCAGTCTGTGTCTTTTAACTAGAGAGTTGAGGCCATTTATATTCAAGGTGACTATTGATAAGAAACAACTTTGCCCTGCCATTTAAAAATAAATATTCCTATTTTTTTACTTTGGATTTCCTTTGAACTTTTACTGGGAGCTTTCCTCCTTTACCTTCTTCTGTAGTGATGACCATGTTTCTGTGTTTTTGTGTACAGAACATCCTTAAGTATTTTCTGCAGGGCTGGAGGAGTGGTGACAAATTCTTTCAGTTTCTGTTTGTCATGGAAGGTGTTTATTTCACCTTCAATCATAAATGAGAGCTTTGCAGGGTATAGTATTCTGGGTTGACAGTTTTTTTCTCTTAAGACTTGGACTATTTCTCGCCATTCTATCCTAGCCTATAGGGCTTCTGATGAGAAGTCCACTGTGAGTCTAATTGGAGATCCTCTGTCATGCATATTTCAGAATCTTTTCTTTATATTTTACTGTGGAGAGTTTGACTACAATGTGTTATGGTGCAGATCTTTTCTTGTCATGTATATTAGAGTTCCATGTGCTTCCTGTACTTTGGTGCCCCTTTCTCTAAATTGGGGAAAGTTTCTATTATTATTTCACTAGAAAGGCCTTCTAATCATTTCTCTTTTTCCAGACCTTCAGGATCTCCTAGAACCTGTATGTTGGGTCGTTTGATAGTATCTTGCAGATTCCCAACGTTGTTTTTAGTTTTCTAATTTCTTCTTCTTGTATTTGATTTGACTGTATAATTTCTTGTGATTTGTTCTAAGTCCAATATTCTTTCTACTGCTTCACTGATTCTGTTGTTAAGGCTCTCCACTATATTATTTGTTCTTGAGTTCTTCATTTGCAAGATTTCATTTTGATTTCTCTTTAAGATCTAAATTTCATAGGAGAATTTTTATTTGACAGGCAGAGTGGACAGTGAGAGAGAGAGAGAGACAGAGAGAAAGGTCTTCCTTTTTCCATTGGTTCACCCCACAATGGCCGCTGTGGCCAGTGCACTGTGGCCGGCGCACTGCTCTGATCCGAAGCCAGGAGCCAGGTGCTTCTCCTGGTCTCCCATGGGGTGCAGGGCCCAAGCACTTGGACCATTCTCCACTGCCCTCTAGGGCCACAACAGAGAGCTGGACTGGAAGAGGAGCAACCAGGATAGAATCTTCATGTCATGTATGGATTTCATTAGTTTGTGCATTTGCTTCTGATATCTTCTAAGTAATCCTATGATCAATTTTTGAATTCCATTTCTGGCATTTCTTTAATATCATCTCCACAATCTAGTATTGAAGTGTTTTGGTCATTTGGGGGTGACATGTTGTCTTCCTTGTTCTTTTTTCTTGGATTGGTCCATTTGTTATTTAGCATTTATGGGGATACTTGTTGATTTCTCTTTGATTTTTTGCTGTGGTGGCTTCTTTTATCTTTGGATGATGTCTGATTAGATTAGTGGAGTGTCTGCTTTTAGGGGATAATTAAAGGAGTGTGGTGGGAGTGGCCAGGGAGTTCTCTTCAGTGCTTCAGGGTGAAGAGCCTGTCTGAGATGACACACAGAGGTTTGGTGTGGTGAATCTCTCTTTCTCCCTCTCTTTTTTTTCCAGAGGGGAGGATTCTTCTTAGCTATTGGCATAATTTCAGCTGAGAGCTTTTCTTCAAAGGAGACTGGTGCCTGGGCACTAGCCCCAGTGAGTATATTATTTGTCCACTCTGCTACAAGGACCACACAAAGGATCTGTGCAGTTCTCAGTATAAGCTCAGATTCTCCAGCAATGTCTCTCATCAAGTAACCAGGGAAACCTGATCATGTGGAGCCTCCTACAGTGACTGCCTAATGTCCCAGCCACACCCTGATTCCTCTCACGTAGCCTCAGTATTTTCACAGTCCTTACACACAAGCCTCCAACAGTCATGAGCACCCAGCTCCCTGTCTATTCTCCCCAGCAGACTCACGAGTTCTGCTTGGCTTGTTGCTGGGCACATACATGAGCTGGTGCAGCTGTTATGTATGTCCAAAATTGCGCCTGCTCTCTGTAAGCTTGTTACAGGATACCTTTGCAGGATGATTGAAGAGAGAGAAAACGTGCCCCCCCCCTTTGTATTTTCTCCACTAGTTTTGTGGGTACACTATCCTCCATGGGGCTCTAAGCCGGATTCCCTCTAGGCTCTTCTTGTAGCTTTTTCACCAGTGGCTTAGGCTGCTGCAGTCTGGTCTTACCTTGCTCTCAAATGCAAGGTAAGGGGCTAGTGGGGTCCTAATTTGTGTGCATCTTCTCCCTCTGTGTAGATCCACTGTGTTCCTCTAATTTATGTAGAGTTTCTTCTGCTGTTTTCTCCCTAATTCTTCCCTGAGACTGCACTCTTTCCACTTTTAAAAAACTATCTTCTCTTAGACTCCAGCAGCAAGCTCCCTCCCTACTCCACCATCTCAATCCAGGAGTTGATATATTTTTTAAAGATTTTATTTATTTGAGAGGCAGAGTTACAGACAGATAGAGTGAGACAGAGAGAAAGGTCTTCCATCCACTGGCTCACTCCCTAAATGACCACAATGGGCAAATCTGCACTGACCTGAAGCCAGGAGCCAGGAGCCAGGAGCCAGGAGCCAGGAGCCAGGAGCCAGGAGCTTCATGCAGGTTTCCTATGTAGGTGCAGGGACCTATGCACTTGGGCCATTTTTTACTGGTTTTCCAGTCCATCAGCAGGGAGCTGTATCAGAAGAGAAGAAGCTGGGAAACAAACTGGTGCCCATATGGGATCCAGCACTGCAGGTGGAGGCTTAGCCTATTATGCGACTATGCCAGCCCCTGATTTTATTTTAAGATTTGTTTTTTATTTATTTGAAAGGCAGAGTTTCAGAGGGAGGAAGAGCAAGAGGAGGGGGAAGAGGAGGAGAGAGAGAGAGAAAGAGAGAGAGAGATGTCATCATCCATGGGCTGGTTCACTACCCAAATGGCTGGCACAGCTGGGACTGGGCCAGGCTGAAGCCAGGATCTAGGAGCTTCATCTGAGTCTCCCATGTGGGTGAAGGGACCCAAGGATTTGGGCAAGCTTCCACTGCTTTCCCAGGAACAACACCAGGAAGCTGGATCGGGAGTGGAGCTGCCAGGTTTCAAACTGGCACACATATGGGATGATGGTATCATTAGCGGAAGCTTAACCTGCTATGTCACAGGGCCTGCCTCATCTAACTGATCTTAAGTAACATAACTGAACTCTAAAATCCTCATTTTAACAACTTATGACATGAGTGAATCACTATGACAACACTAATGTAGCAGAATAGAGAATTAATAGAATAAAAAATACTTTGTACACAATAGTCAAATAAATTTAAAAGTGCTATCGTAATTTTGAATACTATCATTTAAAAATTTTTGTTCACACAATGCTGTGAGTAGGGTCATTGTTAAATTCAATGAATGAAATGTTGCATAATTAGGTAAGTTCTGTTGTATGGGGTTTAAATAAATTAAGGACAGAAATAAGTCATAAATGGCTGCTTTCAAAATGTGAAAACACAGAAACTTAGGTCAAGGATATATAGACGATAGTGTTGACTATACTGGTATATTAGTTGACATCATTATTATCTTGTTCACTGTTAACATTATAATCATTTCAGGATTATTGCCACCAGCAAAAGGAAGATATGAACTTTTCCTTTATCCTACTCATCACTCTGTCATTGTTTGAATCTACAACTAGATCTTTTATTAAATTTTTTTAAAAAATTAGCTATTTATTTGGATTGGATGCTCAGAAGCTATCACAATACAGAATGAAGATAAAAATAGGTGTAATTCTTATCTTTTTTAAAAAACTTTTATTTAGTAAATTTAATTTTCCAAAGTACAGTTTATGGATTACAATGGCTCCCCCCCATAACTTCCCTCTCACCCCCAACCCTCCCATCTCCCGTTCCCTCTCCCATTCCATTCACATGAAGATTCATTTTCAATTATCTTTATATACAGAAGATCGATTTAGTATATATTAAGTAAAGATTTCATCAGTTTGCACCCACACAGAACATAAAGTGTAAAATACTGTTTGAGTACTAGTTACAGCATCAATTCACATTGGACAGCACATTAAGGAGAGATCCCACACAAGGAGTAAGTACACAGTGACTCCTGTTGTTGACTTAACGATTTGACACTCTTGTTTATGGTGTCAGAAATTTCCCTAGGCTCTAGTCATGAGTTTCCAAGGCTATGGAAACCTCTTGAGTTTGCTGACTTTGATCTTATTTAGACAAGGTCATAGTCAAAGTGTAAGTTATCTCCTCCATTCATAGAAAGGTACCTCCTTCTTTGATGGCCCATTCTTTCTACTGGGATCTCACTCACAGAGATCTTTCATTTAGGTCCTCTTTTTTTTTTTACCGGAGTGTCTTGGCTTTCCATGCCTAAAATACTCTCATGGGCTCTTCAGCCATATCTGAATGCCTTAAGGGCTGATTCTGAGGCCAGAGTGCTATTTAGGAGATCTGCCCTTCTATGAATCTGCTGTGTATCCCATTTCCCATGTTGGATCGTTCTCTCCCTTTTTTATTCTATCAGTTAGTATTCACAGACACTAGTCTTTTTTGTGTGATCCCTTTGACTCTTAGACCTATCAGTGTGATCAACTGTGAACTGAAATTGATCACTTGGACTAGTGAGATTGCATTGATACTTGCCACCTTGATGGGATTGAATTGGAATCCCCTGGAACATTTCTAACCCCACCATTTGGGGCAAGTCCTATTGAGCATGTCCCAAATTGTACATCTCCTCCCTCTCTTATTCCCACTCTTATATTTAACAGGGATCACTTTTCAGTTAAATTTAAACACCTAAGAATAATTGTGTGTTGATTATAGAGTTCAACCAATAGTATTAAGTAGAACAAAAAATAATATAAGGGATAAAGTATTAAATTGTACATCAGCAGTCAGGACAAGGGCTGATCAAGTCACTGTTTCTCATATGTCCCTTTCACTTCAACAGGTTTCCTTTTATGTGGTTGGTTAGTTGTCATCAATCAGAGAGAACATATGATATTTGTCCCTTTGGGACTGGCTTAATTCACTCAACATGATGTTTTCCAGATTCCTCCATTTTGTTGCAAATGACTGAATTTCATTGTTTTTGACTGCTGTATAGTATTCTATAGAGTACATGTCCCATAGTTTCTTTATCCAGTCTACTGTTGATGGGCATTTGGGTTGATTCCAGGTCTTCGTTATTGTGAACTGAGCTGCAATAAACATTAAGGTGCAGGCAATATTTTTGTTTGCCATTTAATATTCTTTGTTTAAATTCCAAGGAGTGGGATGGCTGGGTTGTATGGTAGGGTTATCTTCAGGTTTCTGAGGAATCTCCAGACTGACTTCCATAGTGGCTTGACCAGTTTGCATTCCCACCAACAGTGGGTTAGTGTCCCTTTTTCCCCACATCCTTGGCAGTATCTGTTGTTGGTAGATTTCTGTATGTGAGCCATTCTAACCGGGGTGAGGTGGAACCTCATTGTGGTTTTGATTTGCATTTCCCTGATTGCTAATGACCTTGAACATTTTTTCATGTGCCTGTTGGCCATTTGGATTTCCTCTTTTGAAAAATGTCTATTGAGGTCCTTGGCCCATCTCTTAAGTGGGTTGTTTGTATTGTTGTGGAACTTTCTTGATCTCATTGTAGATTCTGGTTATTAACCCTTTATCTGTAGCATATTTTGCAAATATTTTTTCCCATTCTCTCAGTTGTCTCTTCACTTCTTGACTGTTTCTTTTGCAGTACAGAAACTTCTCAATTTGATGCAATTCCAATAGTTAATTTTGTCTTTGACTGCCTGTACTTCTGAGATTTACCAGAAATAGATAGATTCCTGGACACATGCAACCTACATGAATTGAACCATGAATACATAGAAAACCTAAACAGACCCATAACTGAGACAGAAATTGAGACAGTAATAAAGGCCCTCCCAACAAAGAAAAGACCAGGACCAGATGGATTCACTGCTGAATTCATTAAAATCTAAAGAAGAACTAACTCCAATTCTCCTCAAACTATTCAGAACAATAGAAAAAGTTGGAATCCTCCCAAATTCTATCTATGAAGCCACCATCACCTTGATCCCTAAGCCAGAGAAAGATGCAGCATTGAAAGAAAATTACAGACCAATATCCCTGAAGAACATAGATACAAAAATCCTCAATATAATTCTCCCCAATAGAATACAACAACTCATCAGAAAGATCATGCACCCAGACCAAGTGGGATTTATCCCTGGTATGCAGGGATGGTTCAATGTGTGCAAATCAAACAATGTGATACACCACATTAACAGACTGCAGAAGGAAAACCATATGATTATCTCAATAGACACAGAGAAAGCATTTAAGAAAATACAATACCCTTTCATGATGAAAACTCTAAGCAAATTGGGTATGGAAGGAACATTCCTCAATGCAATCAAAGAAATTTATGAAAAACCCATGGGCAGCATCCTATTGAATGGGGAAATGTTGGAAGCATTTCCACTGAGAGCTGGTACCAGACAGGGATGCCCACTCTCACCACTGCTATTCAATATAGTTCTGGAAGTTCTAGCCAGAGCTATTAGGCAAGAAAAAGAAATTAGAGGGATACAAATCGGGAAGGAAGAAGTCAAACTATCTCTGCAGATGATATGATTCTTTATTTAGGGGATCCAAAGAACTCTACTAAGAGACTATTGAAACTCATAGAAGAGTTTGGCAAAGTAGCAGGATATAAAATCAATGCAGAAAAATCAATAGGCTTTGTATACACAGCCAATGCCACAGCTGAGAAAGAACTGCTAAGATCAATCCCATTCAGAATAGCTACAAAAACAATCAAATACCTTGGAATAAACTTAACCAAGGATGTTAAAGATCTCTACGATGAGAATTACAAAATCTTAAAGAAAGAAATAGAAGAGGATACCAAGAAATGGAAAAATCTTCCATGCTCACGGATTGGAAGAATCAACATCATCAAAATGTCTATTCTCCCAAAAGCAATTTATAAATTCAATGTGATATCAATCAAGATACCAAAGACATTCTTCACAGATTTGGAAAAAATGATGCAGAAATTCATATGGAGAAGCAAGAGACCTTGAATACCTAAAGCAACCTTGTACTACAAAATCAAAGCCGGAGGCATCACAATACCAGATTTCAGGACATACTACAGGGCAGTTGTAATCAAAACAACGTGGTACTGATACAGAAACAGATGGATAGACCAATGGAACAGAATAGAAACACCAGAAATCAATCCAAACATCTACAGGTAACTTATATTTGATCAAGTACCCAAAACCAATCCCTGGAGTAAGGACAGTCTATTCAATAAATGGTGCTGGGAAAACTGGATTTCCACATGCAGAAGCATGAAGCAAGACCCTACCTTGAACCTTACACAAAAATCCACTCAACATGGATTAAAGATCTCAATCTATGACCTGACACCATCAAATTACTAGAGAACATTGGAGAAACCCTGCAAGATATAGGTACTTGCAAATACTTCTTGGAAAAGACCCTGGAAGCACAGGCAGTCAAAGCCAAAATTAACTATTTTGATTGCATCAAATTGAGAAGTTTCATTTTGTGCTTTTTTTTTTAACTTTTATTTAATGAATATAAATTTCCAAAGTACGATTTATGGATTACAATGGCTTCCCCCCCATACCGTCCCTCCCACCCACAACCCTCCCCTTTCCCATTCCCTCTCCCCTTCCATTCACATCAAGATTCATTTTCGATTATCTTAATATACAGAAGATCAGCTTAGTATACATTAAGTAAGGATTTCAACAGTTTGCTCCCACACAGAAACATAAAGTGAAAATAATAGATGATTTTTTTAAATGATGATGAAATCAGATCAGACCTATTGTCATGTTTAATCCCAGTGAGAGTCAAGTTGGGAGTTGATAATTTCTTTTTTTTTTTTTTTTTTTTACAGAGGATCAGTTTAGCGTGCATTAAGTAAAGCTTTCAACAGTTTGTACCCCCATAGAAACACAAAGTGAAATATATTGTTTGAGTACTCGTTATAGCATTAAATCTCAATGCACAGCACATTAAGGACAGAGATCCCACATGAGGAGTAAGTGCACAGTGACTCCTGTTGTTGACTTTACCAATTGACACTCCTGTCTATGGCATCAGTAATCTCCCTATGCTCCAGTCATGAGTTTCCAAGGCTATGGAAGCCCTCTGAGTTCTCCGATTCTTATCTTGTTTAGACAAGGTCATAGTCAAAGTGGAGGTTCTCTCCTCCCTTCAGAGAAAGGTACCTCCTTCTTTGAAGACCTGTTCTTTCCACTGAGATCTCACTCGCAGAGATCTTTTGCCAGAGTGTCTTGGCTTTCCATGCCTGAAATACTCTCATGGGCTTTTCAGCCAGATCCGAATGCCTTTAGGGCTGATTCTGAGGCCAGAGTGCTGTTTAGGACATCTGCCATTCTATGAGTCTGCTGAGTATCTCACTTCCCATGATGGATCACTCTCCCCTTTATTTATTCTATCGGTTAGTGTTAGCAGGTACTAGACTTGTTTATGCGCTCCCTTTGACTCTTAGTCCTTTCATTATGATCAATTGTGAACTGAAATTGATCACTTGGAATAGTGAGATGGCATTGGTACATGCCACCTTGATGGGATTAAATTGGAGTCCCCTGGTATGTTTCTAACTCTACCATTTGGGACAAGTCAGCTTGAGCATGTCCCAAATTATATATCTCTTCCCTCTCTTATTCCTACTCTTATGTTTAACAGGGATCACATTTCAGTTAATTTTCAACACTTAAGAATACCTGTGTATTAATTACAGAATTAACCCAGTCATATTAAGTAGAACAGACAAAAAAACTACTAAGAGGGATAATGTATTAAGTTGTTCATTAACAGTCAGGGCTATGCTGATCAAGTCACCGTTTCCCATAGTGTCCATTCCACTTCAACAGGTTTCCTTTTTGGTGTTCAGTCAGTTGTCACCGATCAGGGAGAACATATGGTATTTGTCCCTTTGGGACTGGCTTATTTCACTCAG
Organism: Oryctolagus cuniculus; assembly: GCF_051225735.1. Classification (NCBI taxonomy): domain Eukaryota; kingdom Metazoa; phylum Chordata; class Mammalia; order Lagomorpha; family Leporidae; genus Oryctolagus; species Oryctolagus cuniculus. The sequence continues at coordinate 17,603,767 of NC_142867.1, read as the reverse complement.
CATGATGTGTTCCAGATTCCTCCATTTTGTTGCAAATGACTGGATTTCATTGTTTCTTACTGCGGTATAGTATTCTAAAGAGTACATATCCCATAATTTCTTTATCCAGTCTACCGTTGATGGGCATTTAGGTTGGTTCCAGATCTTAGCTATTGTGAATTGAGCTGCAATAAACATTAGGCTGCAGACCGCTTTTTTGTTTGCCAATTTAAATTCCTTTGGGTAAATTCCAAGGAGTGGGATGGCTGGGTTGAATGGTAGGGTTATCTTCAGGTTTCTGAGGAATCTCCAGACTGACTTCCATAGTGGATTGACCAGTTTGCATTCCCACCAACAGTGGGTTAGTGTCCCTTTTTCCCCACATCCTCGCCAGCATCTGTTGTTGGTAGATTTCTGTATGTGAGCCATTCTAACCGGGGTGAGGTGGAACCTCATTGTGGTTTTGATTTGCATTTCCCTGATTGCTAATGACCTTGAACATTTTTTCATGTGCCTGTTGGCCATTTGGATTTCCTCTTTTGAAAAATGTCTATTGAGGTCCTTGGCCCATCTCTTAATTGGGTTGTTGGTTTTGTTTTTGTGGAGTTTCTTGATCTCTTTGTAGATTCTGGTTATTAACCCTTTATCTGTTGCATAGTTTGCAAATATTTTTTCCCATTCTGTCGGTTGTCTCTTCACTCTCCTGACTGTTTCTTTTGCAGTACAGAAACTTCTCAATTTGATGCAATCCCAATAGTTAATTTTGGCTTTGACTGCCTGTGCCTCCCGGGTCTTTTCCAGAAACTCTTTGCCTGTGCCAATATCTTGAAGGGTTTCTCCAATGTTTTCTAGTAACTTGATGGTGTCAGGACGTAGATTTAGGTCTTTAATCCATGTTGAGTGGATTTTTGTGTAAGGTGTAAGGTAGGGGTCTTGCTTCATGATTCTGCACGTGGAAATCCAATTTTCCCAGCACCATTTAAATGGATCTAACAGATATATACAGAACTTTCAAGCCTACAGCTAAAGATTTTACATTCTTCTCAGCAGTACATGGAACCTTCTCTAGGATTGACCACATACTAGGCCATAAAGCAAGTCTCAGCAAATTCAAAAGAATTAGAATCATACCATTCAGCTTCTCAGACCATAAAGGAATGAAGTTGGAAATTAGCAACTCAGGAATCCCTAGAGCATACGCAAACACATGGAGATTGAACAACATGCTCCTGAATGAACAATGGGTCATAGAAGAAATCAAAAGAGTAATCAAAAACTTTCTGGAAGTAAATGAGGATAACAGCACAACATACCAAAACTTATGGGACACAGCAAAAGCAGTGTTAAGAGGGAAGTTTATATCAATAGGTGCCTACATCAAGAAATTGGAAAGGCACCAAATAGAGGAGCTTTCAAATCACCTCAAGGATCTAGAAAACCTACAGCAAACCAGACCCAAATCTAGTAGGAGAAGAGAAATAATTAAAATCAGAGAAGAAATCAACAGGATTGAATCAAGAAAAACATTACAAAAAATCAGCCAAACGAGGAGCTGGTTTTTTGAAAAAATAAACAAAATTGACACCCCATTGGCCCAACTAACTAAAAAAAGAAGAGAAAAGACCCAAATCAATAAAATCAGAGATGAAAAAGGAAACGTAACAACAGACACCACAGAAATAAAAAGAATCATCAGAAATTACTACAAGGACTTGTATGCCAGCAAACAGGGAAACCTATCACAAATGGATAGATTCCTGGACACATGCAACCTACCTAAATTGAACCAGGAAGACATCGAAAACCTAAACAGACCAAAACTGAGACAGAAATGGAAACAGTAATAAAGGCCCTCCCAACAAAGGAAAGCCCAGGACCAGATGGATTCACTGCTGAATTCTACCAGACATTTAAAGAAGAACTAACTCCAATTCTTCTCAAACTATTCAGAACAATCGAAGAAGAGGGAGTCCTCCCAAATTCTTTCTATGAAGCCAGCATCACCTTAATTCCTAAGCCAGAAAAAGATGCAGCACTGAAAGAGAATTACAGACCAATATCCCTGATGAACATAGATGCAAAAATCCTCAATAAAATTCTCGCCAATAGAATGCAACAACACATCAGAAAGATCATCCACCCAGACCAAGTGGGATTTATCCCTGGTACGCAGGGATGGTTTAATGTGCGCAAGACAATCAATGTGATACACCACATTAACAGACTGCAGAAGAAAAACCATATGATTATCTCAATAGATGCCGAGAAAGCATTTGATAAAATACAACACCCGTTCATGATGAAAACTCTAAGCAAACTGGGTTTGGAAGGAACATTCCTCAATACAATCAAAGCAATCTATGAAAAACCCACAGCCAACATCCTATTGAATGGGGAAAAGTTGGAAGCATTTCCATTGAGATCTGGGACCAGACAGGGATGTCCACTCTCACAACAGCTATTCAATATAGTTCTGGAGGTTCTAGCCAGAGCTATTAGGCAAGAAAAAGAAATTAAAGGGATACAAATTGGGAAGGAAGAACTCAAACTATCCCTCTTTGCAGATGACATGATTCTGTATTTAGGGGACCCAAAGAACTCTACTAAGAGACTATTGGAACTCATAGAAGAGTTTGGCAAAGTAGCAGGATATAAAATCAATGCACAAAAATCAACAGCCTTTGTATACACAGACAATGCCATGGCTGAGGAAGAACTTCTAAGTTCAATCCCTTTCACAATAGCTACAAAAACAATCAAATACCTTGGAATAAACTTAACCAAGGACGTTAAAGATCTCTACGATGAAAATTACAAAACCTTAAAGAAAGAAATAGAAGAGGATACCAAGAAATGGAAAAATCTTCCATGCTCATGGATTGGAAGAATCAATATCATCAAAATGTCCATTCTCCCAAAAGTAATTTATTAATTCAATGCAATACCAATCAAGATACCGAAGACCTTCTTCTCAGATCTGGAAAAATTGGTGCTGAAATTTATATGGAGGCACAAGAGACCTCAAATAGCTAAAGCAATCTTGTACAACAAAAACAAAGCCGGAGGCATCACAATACCAGATTTCAGGACATACTACAGGGCAGTTGTAATCCAAACAGCATGGTACTGGTACAGAAACAGATGGATAGACCAATGGAACAGAATTGAAACACCAGAAATCAACCCAAACATCTACAGCCAACTTATATTTGATCAAGGATCTAAAACTAATTCCTGGAGCAAGGACAGTCTATTCATTTTGTGCTTTTAATATTGTTTGTTAATGATTTGATAAAGTTAAGATTGAAAAGTCAGTCAGTTTTTCAAAATGACAGCATGCACAGTGGCATCTAAAATATCAAATAATTCTGCTACGCTTGATTTCATTTCCCCTCACAGTCGTTTCTCATCTTGAATTGAAAGTTTATTTTAGTTGTTTTCTTGGGGATGAAAAGGACTCAAGAGTATCATGTTGATCTCTTTTATGCCTGCATTAGGGAACTATTATGAATTTGGCAACCTTTTATAAAATATTAAAAATTACATTTTATGACTTTATGTAGTGATGAAAATAATCAGGTTGCTTTTCTGAATGTATGCACTTTTTCTTCTAATTAGAAAATAAACTAGGCAATTTCCAGGGCTGTTACAAATGTGCTGGGCCCTAGCCAATGCCTTCGGTGCCGTGGGAGATGTGGGCTCTGTCCAGTATAAGCAGATGCTTAATGAAAGGTGACCCACACAAGGTATTTAACTGTCTCAATTTAGATGAACCAAAAGGAGAACAAATGCCAATGAAAATCACTAGATTTTTTTTGGCTTAAAAATCAAATCACAAGATTTATTTATCCTCAGTTTTCATGATTTGCCCCAGAGCTTCTTCATAACATTTTTCACTTCTGCATTTCTGAAAGTGTAGATTAAAGGATTCAGCATAGGAGTTACTAAGGAGCAAAACACAGTCACAGCCTTGTCAGTGGGGAAGTTGGTCATGGGTCTCAGGTACAGGTAAGTACAAGGTACAAAGAATAAGATGACAACAGTGATATGAGAGGCACAGGTAGACAGCGCTTTTTGACGTCCTACCGAGCTATGAGCCCTCACAGAACGCAGGATGATGGCATACGAAGCAACCAGCATAGGGAAACTGAGCAAAAATACTGCCCCACTGTTGACAGCAATCAGGGGTCCCAAAGAGTGAGTGTCAGTGCAGGCCAGCTGCAAGAGGGGCATGAGATCACATGCAAAATGGTCAATAACGTTGGGGCCACAGAATGGTAACTGGACCATAAACAAAATCTGGATGCTTCCATGCAGAAATCCGATGATCCCAGCCACACTCACCAGGGAAGCACACACAGGTCAGCTCATGATGGTCAGATAGTGCAGGGGCTTACAGATGGCCACATAGCGGTCATAGGCCATGACAATCAATAATATTACCTCAGCTGCAGCAAACAAATGGACAAAAAATACCTGAGTCATGCATCCATTGAAGGAGATGGTGCTCTTCTCAGAGACCAACTCAAAGATCATTTTGGGTGTTGAGGAAGAAGAGTAGAAACCATCTATAATGGACAGATAGGACAGGAAAAAGTACATGGGAGAGCCCAGGGCTGGGCTGACAAAGATGGTTACTGCGATGAGCAGGTTACCTGCCAGTGTGATCAAGTAGGTGACTGAAAACACAGCAAATAGGAATTTCTGCAGTTCTGGATTCTGGGTGAGGCCCAGCAGGATGAATTCTGTTACATTGTTCATCCTTTCCCTCAGTTTAGGTTGATTTTGGGTATAGTGTTTGGAAGATAACCACAGTATTTCTCAGTGATAATTTTTTTTTAAAGTTTTGCAGACTATATTCCTGTGGAATCCCACTTGGCTAATCTACTGACAACTTAGTTCCTAAAGTTTCTTTCTCTTTTTTTTATTATTTATTTGAGAATCAGAGCTATACACAGAGAGAAGGAGAGGCAGAGAAAGAGAGAGGTCTTCCATCTGCTGGTTCACTCCCCATTTGGCCACAATGGCCAGAGCTGTTCCGGTCAGGAGCCAGGAGCCATGAGCTTCTTCTGGGTCTCCCTTGTGGGTGCAAGGGCCCAAGGACTTGGGTCATCTTCTACTGCTTTCCCAGGCCATAGCAGAGAGCTGGGTCAGAAGTGTAGCAGCCTGGTCTTGAACACGTGTCCATATGGGATGCCAGCACTGCAGGTGGCAGCTTTGGCTGCTATGCCACAGCGCTGGCCCCAGTGATAATGTTTCAAAGGTAATATGAAAGTACCTTTGACCCCTTTGGTTCTGGTCTCTGAGGTCGGTCGAGCCAAACTTCCACTCACTTTTTCGATCTTCAGATAGTTTTAAGAAGCAGAGAAAGGTAAGATTTCTCCTCCTTCGTATTAACTGAATAGTGACTGCACCTTACAAGTACCTATATTAAAGCAAGTGGTATTATGAATGTGTCCCTGCATTGACTTGCAAAGTTTTTGGCTCTAAAAAGTCTCCTAGATGGCTCTCTTTCAAATTTTGGGACAATGTTCATCAGCTTTATACTTGTGTTTTGGTCTGAATGTTTATAGATATCTATTTATTCTTTTCAAGGTCATCAGTGTATTAGATATGAAAGTACCAAGCCTAGATAAGCTTATGCCTGCCTGTTATGTGATCTATGATTCCTTTTTGTAAAATGAATATACATGCACTGAGCAGGGACAGAGCTGTAGTTGCAATTTTTTTGTTGATAGAACAGTTGAGCATAATTCACTCAACAGCCCCAGTTTTTCATGTTCATTCTTTCCACATCTGCCCACACAGGCTAATAAATGGTGCAAATTTCCATGAAAAGCGCACAATACCTCTCAAGTATATTTTCTTTTCAATTCATTACATCAAATATAGAGTTAACTTCTGATTAGATATATTTTCCCTTTCACTTGATAGAAATAGAACTAAATGACACTTGAAATTCCCTGAGTTTTCCATTGATCAGACATAATGGTTAGGATAATAGGCTCTTCCTTTTCTTCTTGCCAATGGGTAGAAATATTTAATATATATACACATTTTAATAAGGGCATAGATTTTCTAGATGAGTACATGTTTTTGTTACAAAGAGACATAACAGTTTTTATTCCTTCTCCTTACTTTCTCCAATATCTTTCAAAAACTATAGCAATATTATTTTCCTCACATTTCTGGTCAAGATTCTAAGTTCAAATCAACAATTTTTAAACTTTCTTATATGAGACAGACATACAATATTTGTCTTTCTGTGTTGGGTGACTGCATTTCACAACATGTTATGTAGGCTCCAAATATGAAAAATGAAAAGGTTCATTTTTGACTTGACTGGCTTATGCTGTGCTTAAGTGCTAAGTTACTGCACTGTCCTCCATAAAATGTGCAAGTATTACACACTAACCAAAAATTTAAAAATAAAATAATAAAAAAATCCTGGGCACAGAGATTAGCATCATGACCTCTCTGTTTTAGCAAAGTAGAGGAAAACCTTAGCTTTCAGGACTGCTCAGTGTTGTTTCCTCTATATTTATAGGTTCTCTAGATGGAGACTATGTGAGTAATCACTCCAAGTAGATTTCATTCATGAATTCTAACACGAATGTGGCAATTTGGAGGCTGTGAAAAGGTCAAAGCAATTCCACACTATTGAAAATTGAAATTCATGAAATCAATGTCTTTAGTGAGGCACAAACATTAATCATAACGTTATAAACACGACATCAGTAGTTCTTAACAGAGTCTGATCTAATAGAATTATGAATTGTGTTTCCTATTGGTGTGTGGAATCAAATGACACATGGAGTTATCCTGAGTTTCTTATTTTCAATTTCATACTAATCTGTAAGTCACAAATGTAACTCTAGAAACTAGTTGAGTAAAAGTAAGTAGAATAATTTAAATGAATTTGCTTACATTTGGGAACAAAGATTTACCACTGACCTTGGGTCTAATTCATTGTGGAGTCCTCTGTTTTTCGATGGATTCCAGGCATCAGTTTCTTCCCTCCTGGCATTTGCAACACAGTCATCTGACTTGATTGAGATGTAGGACACTGAAGTTCATATCTCTTTAGACACCTCGTCAGAGTATGGATATCGTTGTTTAGTTCTCATTGTCAACCTGCATTATGCAGAAAATAACCATTTTCATTTTTGAAACTACAATAGCGCTAGAATTAATTTCCATGCATTTTCTTGGCAGTATGAGGATATTTGAAGAAGTTCATGGAAAACTGAAGGAAAAACTAAGTTTATTTTTGTGTAAAAATGTTGAAATCCATGCATTGAACAGGACTTCATCAAAAGTTTAAGAAAGAGGCATAAAATTCATTTTTCTGTACCAATAGAGACATCTTTTAATTTCATTGCCACCACAAACATTGTGAAGTATAAGCAAGTCTTCAAAACACATATAGTGTTACAGATACTTTAGAGATCCATATAACCAAAATTGAAAACAATGAGAATGTGGCAACCACAGTTAATAATAATGTATTACATATTTAAAAATTATTAAAATAGACTTTTTTAACCAATCTCACCACCAAAAATATATGATTGTGAGGTTATTATGGATATGAAATCAGATTCATTCTATGCTTTTATAATACATCAGTGGATTACATCAGTGAGAACAATACCAAATTATTCAAAATCAGGACGAGCTAGCTCATGAACCCTAACACTAATTTAATCAAATCCACTCGATTGGACTCAATCAAGTTTGTCAAACTTTTGTTTGCTAAGGAGTTCATGAACAATGTGGCGAGAAAATTCCTTTCATTCTGGTTTGAAATCCTTCTTCCAAGTGTCTCTCTAGAAACAGAGCCCAAGAATTATATCCCCAAATCTTAGGCTTCTTCTTAGAAGACTTTGCTGGTGTCGTTTGCTCACAGGTCCTTCTTAGTCTTGGCTCTTTGAGTTTCCAAAAATGTTTAAGTAGAGTCTCTCAACTGCAGGATTTGGTAATGCACTGACTTCTTAAGTCCTCAGAGAATGAGTAATAGGCTCCTGGGAAACTTTGCCAGAGTGACAGTTAAGGTCCTTTATTTACTCCCACTAGGTACTCAGTAAGATCAATAGAGGCAGTGTTTGGAGAAACAATTGAGCTTGGGATAGATATGCCTCTGGGTATAATTTAGGAGAGTTCTTGGGTAAGATCATTTGGAAACCATAATTGTAGACCGTTTTTCTCCTTATGACTGACTAATATAGTTTCAGGTTTGGATGGGGTGGCTGTAGGCATAGGTCAGAGTCAGACAATGTTTCTTTATGAAAACATGGCTGGTTCATGCTTGAGAATGAAAGTGCCAATCTTCAGGGTTGTGTGCCTGATGATGCTGGAAAATTGTGGCATTTTTATCAGTGGTGACCGAGGGGACATAGATAGCAGGAGTCCCACCTACCAAAGATTAGAAACATGAGATATTTTCAAAAAGTGCACAGAAAGTCTGTATTATCAAAAAGTATTCATAGATTTCAATATTTTTACACCAAAAATGACCTTTTTAAATTCAATTATCCATGACCTTTCTGAAATGCCCTTGTTTAAAAGTCATAAACTGTCAATTTCATTCAGTGGGATTTCCTAAAGGACAAATTCTTATTATGTATTCTGGGAATATAAATTTTCCTTCTATCCTACAAAGAGGAAATGCTGATCCTTAGACTTGAACATCATAGTTTCCCACATCAGCCATTGAGAAATCATGTTCAGCCAATCACTACAGACATCTAGTGGTGGAGACTAGAAATACTACAAAAGGAGACACCGCTACTGGCTTCTCTTCAGTTTTTCAGATGGTGAAGAACTGGCTGCAAATGTGCATGGAATTACCTTTTTTTTTTTTTTAAAGATTTATGTATTTATTTGAAATTCAGAGTTATACAGAGAGAGGAGAGGCAGAGTGAGAGAGGTCTTCCATCTGCTGGTTCACTCCCCAACTGGCCACAATGGCCAGAGCAGTGCTGATCCGAAGCCAAAGCCAGGAGCTTCCTCTGGGTCTCCCACGTGGGCGCAGGGGCCCAAGTACTTGGGCCATCTTCTACTGCTTTCCCAGGCCACAGCAGAGAGCTGGACCGGAATAGCAGCCGTTGGGACTTGAACCAGCACCCATATGGGATGCCAGTGCTTCAGGCCAGGGCCTTAACCTGCTCTGCCACAGCGCCGACCCCAAGAATTACCTTTCTGGTAATCAGCATTTACCTTAGTCATATAGATACTTCTGAAGCCCAGGAGTAGACTAGGGAAGCAACGCCCTTAGCTCCATCCTCAACACTCAACAATGTTTTCCTTCAATGTTGCTGACATAATTCATTGTCCATTACTCTCCCTTGATGTGTTTTTATTGTGACATAACATACATAAAATTTACCATTTAACCACTTTCAGTATACATGTGAATGATATTAAATGTATTGATTGTATAGTCATGCCCACCAAATGCCTCCAGAACTTTTCCATTTTCCCAAAGTGAAATATCACGGCTATTAAAGAATAGATCCTCACTTCCCACTTCACCAAGAAGCTGAAAAAATTGTAATTCTTTCTGTCTCTATGAATTCAATTTCTCTGAGTCCTTCATAACAACATTTGCCCTTTCGTGTCAGGTTTATTTAATTTGTCATGAAGTCCTCAAGGTTCAGTCATGTCATAGTATGTATCAGAACTTAATTGTTTATTTTAAGGCTGGAAAAGCTTCCATTGTTTGTATATATTACATTTTGTTTGTCAACTATTCCTTTGTTTTCTTCAAGCTTGTGAAGCAAACACTGAGCATGTCTAATTTTTACAAGTTTTTAAAATGTAAAATCAGCATTGACTCTAAGATGATTTTTGTGTAGCAGATCCAGTTTTCCCAGAACTGTTTATTGAAAACACCGTCCTTGCTCCAGGGATTGATTTTAGCTCATTTGTCAAAGGTAAGTTGGTTGTAGATGTGTGAATTGATTTCTGAAGTTTCCATTCTGTTCCGTTGGTCTACCTGTCTGTTTTTGTGCCAGTATCAGACTGCTTTGATTATAACTGCCCTGTAGTATGTCTTTAAATCTGGTATTGTGATGCCTCCAGCTATATTTTTGTTGTACAAGGCTGTTTCAGCTATTCAGGAAGTCTTGTGTTTCAACATGAATTTCAGCATAATTTTCTCTAGATCTGTCTGCCATGAATATCAAAGGTATTTTCATTAGGATTGAGCCAAATCTTTACATTGATTTTGGTAGTATGGACATTTTGATGATGTTGATATTTCCAATCCTTGAACATGGAAGATTTTTCCATTTTTTAATGTCTTCAATTTCTTTATTTAATGCTTTGAAATTTTCTTTCTTTTTTTTAACTTTTATTTAATGAATATAAATTTCCAAAGTACAGCTCATGGAGCACAATGGCTTCCCCCCCATAACTTCCCTCCCACCTGCAACCCTCCCCTTTCCCGCTCCCTCTCCCCTTCCATTCGCATTGAGATTCATTTTCAATTCTCTTTATATACAGAAGATCAGGTTAGCATATATTAAGTAAAGATTTCAACAGTTTGCACCCACATAGAAACACAAAGTGATAATCTGTGGGGAGGAGGCAAGATGGCGGAATAGGAAGGGAGCACACTGAAAGTCCGTGGAGAGACAGTTTAATAACAGTGGAGATACTGCAGGTTCAAGGAAGAGTAGGGGAGGAAACAGCAGAAGAAACTCTTCCGGAATGCGTGATTCACAGTGGACCTGCGTGGAGAGCGTGGGAGCCCACAGTTCGGGACACCAGTGGCAGACTCAACACACCAGCGCTGGAATGCGAGGTGAGCCGAACCTCAATAGCCCGAGACACTGGCAGGCAAGCGGAGTGAGGAGACTAGAGGGAACGACACCCGGTGTGTGTGGGGGGAAGTTCACCAGGCTAACTGGAAGAGAGAGAGAGAGAGAGAAAAAAAAAAGGTGACTGGTACGGACACGGGTTTCTCTCTCTCTGCTCACCTCTCAAGGGTGAGCAAGACAAAGAGCAGGCGCCATCTTGGACATACGTCATAAGCAGAGCGACCTCAGGTCTGCACTGGCCCTGAGCCTAGCAGAAAAACCTGACTCTGGGCGGGGCGAATTAACAGGAGATTAGGACCTAGTAAATTTGTGGTGCTACTGAACTGAGACTGTGAAAAAAGAGACGGTGGGGGAGAGAACTCACAGAATTCACGTGAGTACTCTCCAGAGACGCTACAATTCCGTAACTTTGGCAACCCAGTGGGAGACTGAAGGAGAATCTGAGCCCACTCTGAGGGCAGAACAGATTCCCTGTGTGGTCCTTGGGAAAGAGCTTCTGATCTCTGGCTCCTGTGGGGATATCATTTGCCTGCTAACTACCTCCAACTTCGTTCAGCTGTGCGGAATTACTTCCCTTTTGAATCAAAAAAAGAAAGAAAGAGAGAGAGAGAGATCTATCACGCCTAACCTGGGAGTTTCACCTTTGGCACACCAAACAGACCTCTCAGGTCACACCCATCTCAAGCCTCTAAGGCTCCATCAAAAACAGACAGTCCACTTAATCTAGAGTCATAGTATAACAAGAAAAAGCACCACAGTGAAGAAACCAAATATCTCCAATATGCCAAATAACAAACGCAAAAACCAAGATAATAGAAACAAGGAAGTCACCATGACGCCCCCAAATGTAAAAGACACCCCAATTCAAGATTATGAAGATGATGAGTTAGAAGAAATGCAAGAAGCAGATCTCAAAAAATTGATAAGAACATTAAGAAGTTCTCAAAAACAAATTCTTGAACTACAGAAATCCTTAATGGACAAGATAGAACATCTCTCTCGTGAAAATGAAATATTAAGGAGGAATCAAAATGAAACAAAACAACTAGTACAATAGGAAACTGTGATAGTGACGAGAAATCATAATGAAGTGAAGAATTCAATAGATCAAATGAAAAACACAATAGAGAGCCTTACAAACAGAATGGGTGAAGCAGAAGAGAGAATATCGGACTTAGAAGACAGAGAACAGGAACGGATACAGTCAGACCAAAGAAAAGAAGAGGAAATTAGAAATCTAAAACATATTGTCAGGAATCTTCAGGATACTATTAAAAAACCCAACATTCGGGTTCTAGGAGTTCCTGAAGGCATGGAGAGGGAGAAAGTATTAGAAGGCCTTTTTAGTGAGATACTAGCAGAAAATTTCCCAGGTTTGGAGAAGGACAGAGAAATCCTAGTACAGGAAGCTCACAGAACCCCTAATAAACATGACCAAAAGAGATCCTCACCACGACACGTTGTAATTAAACTCTCCACAGTGAAACATAAAGAAAAGATCCTAAAATGTGCAAGAGAGAAACGTCAGATTACTCTCAGAGGATCTCCAATCAGACTCACAGACTCACAGCTGACTTCTCATCAGAAACCCTACAAGCTAGGAGGGAATGGAGAGATATAGCCCAGGTACTAAGAGAGAAAAACTGCCAGCCCAGAATATTATATTCTGCAAAGCTCTCATTTGTGAATGAAGGTGAAATAAAGACTTTTCATAGCAAACAGAAATTGAAAGAATTTGTTGCCACTCGTCCAGCCCTGCAAAAGATGCTTAAAGATGTGTTACACACAGAAACACAGAAACACGGTCATCAGTATGAAAGAAGGTAAAGGAAGGATACCTCACAGCAAAAGATCACAGGGAATTCAAAGCATATATTAGAACTTATCTTTGGCAAATGGCAGGGCAAAGTTACCACTTATCATTAGTCACATTGAACGTGAATGGCCTGAACTGTCCAGTTAAAAGACACCGATTGGCTGATTGGGTTAAGGAACAAAACCCATCTATTTGCTGCTTACAAGAAACGCATCTTTCCAACAAAGATCCATACAGACTGAAAGTGAAAGGCTGGAAAAAGATATACCATGCCAACAGAAATGAAAAAAGAGCGGGCGTAGCCATCTTAATATCGAACAACATAAACTTTACCACAAAAACTGTTAAGAGTGACAAAGAGGGACACTATATAATGATTAAGAGATCAATACAACAAGAAGATATAACAATTATCAATGTATATGCACCTAATTACAGGGCACCGGTTTATCTAAAAGATTTGTTAACAGACTTAAAGGGAGACTTAGACCCCAATACAATAGTACTGGGGGACTTCAATACTCCACTCTCAGAAATAGACAGATCAACAGGACAGAAGATCAACAAGGATACAGTAGATTTAAACGACACTATAGCCCAAATGGATCTAACAGATATATACAGAACTTTCAATCCTACAGCTAAAGATTTTACATTCTTCTCAGCAGTACATGGAACCTTGTCTAGGATTGACCATATACTAGGCCATAAAGCAAGTCTCAGCAAATTCAAAAGAATTAGAATCATACCATGCAGCTTCTCAGACCATAAAGGAATGAAGTTGGAAATTAGCAACTCAGGAATCCCTAGAGCATACGCAAACACATGGAGATTGAACAACATGCTCCTGAATGAACAATGGGTCATAGAAGAAATCAAAAGAGTAATCAAACACTTTCTGGAAGTAAATGAGGATAACAGCACAACATACCAAAACTTATGGGACACAGCAAAAGCAGTGTTAAGAGGGAAGTTTATATCAATAGGTGCCTACATCAAGAAATTGGAAAGGCACCAAATAGAGGAGCTTTCAAATCACCTCAAGGATCTAGAAAACCTACAGCAAACCAGACCCAAATCTAGTAGGAGAAGAGAAATAATTAAAATCAGAGAAGAAATCAACAGGATTGAATCAAGAAAAACATTACAAAAAATCAGCCAAACGAGGAGCTGGTTTTTTGAAAAAATAAACAAAATTGACACCCCATTGGCCCAACTAACTAAAAAAAGAAGAGAAAAGACCCAAATCAATAAAATCAGAGATGAAAAAGGAAACGTAACAACAGACACCACAGAAATAAAAAGAATCATCAGAAATTACTACAAGGACTTGTATGCCAGCAAACAGGGAAACCTATCACAAATGGATAGATTCCTGGACACATGCAACCTGCCTAAATTGAACCAGGAAGACATCAAAAACCTAAACAGACCCATAACTGAGACAGAAATGGAAACAGTAATAAAGGCCCTCCCAACAAAGAAAAGCCAAGGACCAGATGGATTCACTGCTGAATTCTACCAGACATTTAAAGAAGAACTGACTCCAATTCTTCTCAAACTATTCAGAACAATCAAAAAAGAGGGAGTCCTCCCAAATTCTTTCTATGAAGCCAGCATCACCTTAATTCCTAAGCCAGAAAAAGATGCAGCATTGAAAGAGAATTACAGACCAATATCCCTGATGAACATAGATGCAAAAATCCTCAATAAAATTCTCGCCAATAGAATGCAACAACACATCAGAAAGATCATCCACCCAGACCAAGTGGGATTTATCCCTCGTACACAGGGATAGTTGAATGTTCACATCAATCTATGTGATACACCACATTAACAGATTGCAGAAGAAAAACCATATGATTATCTCAATAGATGCCGAGAAAGCATTTGATAAAATACAACACCCGTTCATGATGAAAACTCTAAGCAAACTGGGGATGGAAGGAACATTCCTCAATACAATCAAAGCAATCTATGAAAAACCCACAGCCAACATCCTATTGAATGGGGAAAAGTTGGAAGCATTTCCACTGAGATCTGGCACCAGACACGGATGCCCACTCTTACCACTGCTATTCAATATAGTTCTGGAAGTTCTAGCCAGAGCCATTAGGCAAGAAAAAGAAATTAAAGGGATACAAATTGGGAAGGAAGAACTCAAACTACCCCCCTTTGCAGATGATATGATTCTTTATTTAGGGGACCCAAAGAACTCTACTAAGAGACTATTGGAACTCATAGAAGAGTTTGGCAAAGTAGCAGGATATAAAATCAATGCACAAAAATCAACAGCCTTTGTATACACAGACAATGCCATGGCTGAGGAAGAACTTCTAAGTTCAATCCCTTTCACAATAGCTACAAAAACAATCAAATACCTTGGAACAAACTTAACCAAGGACGTTAAAGACCTCTACGATGAAAATTACAAAACCTTAAAGAAAGAAATAGAAGAGGATACCAAAAAAATGGCAAAATCTTCCATGCTCATGGATTGGAAGAATCAATATCATCAAAAAGTCCATTCTCCCAAAAGCAATTTATACATTCAATGCAATACCAATCAAGATACCGAAGACCTTCTTCTCAGATCTGGAAAAAATGGTGATGAAATTTATATGGAGGCACAAGAGACCTCAAATAGCTAAAGCAATCTTGTACAACAAAAACAAAGCCGGAGGCATCACAATACCAGATTTCAGGACATACTACAGGGCGGTTGTAATCAAAACAGCATGGTACTGGTACAGAAACAGATGGATAGACCAATGGAACAGAATTGAAACACCAGAAATCAACCCAAACATCTACAGCCAACTTATATTTGATCAAGGATCTAAAACCAATTCCTGGAGCAAGGACAGTCTATTCATTAAATGGTGCTGGGAAAACTGGATTTCCACATGCAGAAGCATGAAGCAAGACCCCTACCTTACACCTTACACAAAAAATCCACTCAACATGGATTAAAGACCTAAATCTACGTCCTGACACCATCAAGTTATTAGAGAACATTGGAGAAACCCTTCAAGATATTGGCACAGGCAAAGAATTTCTGGAAAAGACCCGGGAGGCACAGGCAGTCAAAGCCAAAATCAACTATTGGGATTGCATCAAATTGAGAAGTTTCTGTACTGCAAAAGAAACAGTCAGGAGAGTGAAGAGACAACCGACAGAATGGGAAAAAATATTTGCAAACTATGCAACAGATAAAGGGTTAATAACCAGAATCTACAAAGAGATCAAGAAACTCCACAAAAACAAAACCAACAACCCACTTAATAGATGGGCCAAGGACCTCAATAGACATTTTTCAAAAGAGGAAATCCAAATGGCCAACAGGCACATGAAAAAATGTTCAAGGTCATTAGCAATCAGGGAAATGCAAATCAAAACCACAATGAGGTTTTACCTCACCCCGGTTAGAATGGCTCACATACAGAAATCTACCAACAACAGATGCTGGCGAGGATGTGGGGAAAAAGGAACACTAACCCACTGTTGGTGGGAATGCAAACTGGTCAAGCCTCTATGGAAGTCAGTCTGGAGATTCCTCAGAAACCTGAATATAACCCTACCATTCGACCCAGCCATCCCACTCCTTGGAATTTACCCAAAGGAAATTAAATTGGCAAACAAAAACGCGGTCTGCACCTTAATGTTTATTGCAGCACAATTCACAATAGCCAAGACCTGGAACCAACCTAAATGTCCATCAACGGTAGACTGGATAAAGAAATTATGGGATATGTACTCTTTAGAATACTATACCGCAGTAAGAAATAATGAAATCCAGTCATTTGTAACAAAATGGAGGAATCTGGAACACATCATGCTGAGTGAAATAAGCCAGTCCCAAAGGTACAAATACCATATGTTCACCCTGATCGGTGACAACTGACTGAACACCAAAAAGGAAACCTGTTGAAGTGGAATGGACACTATGGGAAACGGTGACTTGATCAGCATAGCCCTGACTGTTAATGAACAACTTAATACATTATCCCTCTTAGTAGTTTTTTTGTCTGTTCTACTTAATATGACTGGTTTAATTCTGTAATTAATACACAGTTATTCTTAAGTGTTGAAATTTAACTGAAATGTGATCCCTGTTAAACATAAGAGTGGGGATAAGAGAGGGAAGAGATGTACAATTTGGGAAATGCTCAAGCTGACTTGCCCCAAATGGTAGAGTTAGAAACATACCAGGGGACTCCAATTTAATCCCATCAAGGTGGCATGTACCAATGCCATCTCACTAGTCCAAGTGATCAATTTCAGTTCACCATTGATCATAATGAAAGGACTAAGAGTCAAAGGGAGCACATAAACAAGTCTAGTACCTGCTAATACTAACTGATAGAATAAATAAAGGGGAGAGTGATCCAACATGGGAAGTGAGATACTCAGCAGACTCATAGAATGGCGGATGTCCTAAACAGCACTCTGGCCTCAGAATCAGCCCTAAAGGCATTCGGATCTGGCTGAAAAGCCCATGAGAGTATTTCAGGCATGGAAAGCCAACTCTCGCAAAACAAAACAAAACAAAACAAAACAAAGCAAAAAAAAACAAACCTAAATGTAAGATCTCTGTGAGTGAGATCCCAGTGGAAAGAACAGGTCATCAAAGAAGGAGGTACCTTTCTCTGAAGGGGGGAGAGAACCTCCACTTTGACTATGACCTTGTCTAAACAAGATAAGAGTCGGAGAACTCAAGGGGCTTCCACAGCCTTGGAAACTCATGACTGGTGCATAGGGAGATTACTGATGTCATAAACAGGAGTGTTAATTTGTAAAGTCAACAACAGGAGTCACTGTGCACTTACTCCTCATGTAGGATCTCTGTCCTTAATGTGCTGTACATTGAGACTTAATGCTATAACGAGTACTCAAACAGTATATTTCACTTTGTGTTTCTATGTGGGTGCAAACTGTTGAAATCTTTACTTAATGTATACTAAACTGATCTTCTGTTAAAAAAAGAAGAAATTATCAATTCCCCACTTGACTCTCGCTGGGATTAAACATGACAATAGGTTTGATCCGATTTCATCATCATTTAAAAAAATCATCTATTATTTTTCACTTTATGTTTCTGTGTGGGAGCAAACTGTTGAAATCTTTACTTAATGTATGCTAAACTGGTCTTCTGTATATAAAGAGAATTGAAAATGAATCCTCATGTGAATGGAAGGGGAGAGGGAATGGGAAAGGGGAGGGTTGCGGGTGGGAGGGACGTTATGGGGGGGAAGCCATTGTAATCCAGAAGCCGTACTTTGGAAATTTATATTCATTAAATAAAAGTTAAAAAAAAAAAACTGAAAAAAAAAAAAGAAACACAAAGTGAAAAATACTGTTTGAGTACTAGTTATAGCATTAAATCACAATGTACAGCACATTAAGGACAGAGATCCTACATGAGGAGTAAGTGCACAGTGATTCCTGTTGTTGACTTAACAAACTGACACTCTTGTTTATGGCATCAGTAATCACCCTAGTAATGCTTTGAAATTTTCAATGTAGATATCTTTGACATCCTTAATTAAACTTCTTCCAAGGCATTTAATTCTTTTTGCAGTTATGTTTTTCCAGGTTCCTCATTTTATTATCACCAACAACTCTGCATGAGGGAGACAAAAATTGCTCTTGAAACCTGAAAAATACCTGACCCCTAAGTCCCTCCTCTTCACCTCTCACCACTTTGAATTTCTATAAAAAATCCAAGGTTCCAATATCCCATATATTTAATTGATAAGGAATCTGTTCCTCTTAGGATTTCCGTGAAATGTACTCCTGCATGTTCTCCAGGCGTTCTGCCCCGTAGGCTTCCTGGGCCACGAGGGTAGCACTCCTATATGGGCCAGGTGCACAGCAAAGCATCTGGATTTGGGTCTACAAAGTTGTTTAAACATTTTCATTCTCACTCCCACAGCTACATGAATTAGGTTTAGAAATCTGTTTACTGAAGTCTATTCAGATCTTCTACCATTTTAGTAACTTAATTAAGGAATCTCAAATACTAGAAATTATTTCTACAATTACCAGAGATCCATTTCAAGATCCTATCAAATCAGGAACATTTTGGAAGAAAATTATAACCACACCATATTGTAACAATATTGGGAGATGAACTAATAGTGGGAATAAAAAGGGAAAAAGAGGAATAAGGACACAGAAACAAAAGGACTATGGTTTTGTGGAGAAGTAATAAAATGACGATTGTTTCCATAAGCTGAAGAAACTGTACAAAGTCCTAAATAGCAATTTTTACAACAAACCAGAGGCTCGACTGCATGCCAATGGCATCACCTTGCGTGAAGATCTGTGGCTATCATGGGCAGCACAGGTCCTGCTCACACGATCCAGCAGCTGGGCCTGTGTCCATACCTGCCAGCCCAGCTATCCCCTGGGGAGGACAGGGGCTGCCCACTATGCCTCTGTAGCAGTGGTGGCACTCTGTTGTGCCTTGTGGGCTCCTCCATGCATGGTGAACTGAGCGTCAGTCAACTCACAAGGCGCCAGAAACACAGCCCGAGTTGGCCTCAGTCTGAATCTCAAGTCTGATCTACGCCAGCCAGGGAGTCAGGACACAGGACCTCCCTGACGCAGCATTCCAGCGGACTGTGTGTGAGTGCCCTAGACCTTCCCCAGGAAGGAGGAGACATGGAGGAGAGAGGGGTGCAGCCCCACACTGCTCCTAAAGGCTGAAGTCAGGTTTAGTTTCCAAAGACCCTGCTCTCCTCCCATCACCTCGTGGGGAGATGGCATATCTGGGATAACAGAGCAGAAGCAACTGGCTCCAAGTGTGTGCTGTGCAGAAGCTGTGCCCTCTGGGGGCTGTCAGGTTAAATCTGTGATGTGGATCCTCTGGGAGGGTCCATCAGGCACCCACCTGTCCCGACTTCCTGACACTGCAGTACAGCAGCTTTAGTTAAGAGCTCACAAGTAGAAAAGCGAGGAGGTGATAGACATCAGAGCAGGAACACACAGGACCCAGCCCCGCGTGGATCCCAGCCCCTCATCCATCCCAGCCCACAAAGGAGACAGGAAACTATGGTTCAGACCTAGTACCCCCCATCTCCTCTCCCTGGGGGGCACAGTGTCCTGAAACTCCCCCATTCTAGCTGGCACAGTCAGAAATCAACTGCACTGAACTAGACAACCCTCCGCCTGTGCTGGGTTGTGGGCCTGGGCACTCTCTCCTTCACTGCTGTGTCTGTAAGGGACAGAAGTGCCGCAGTCTGAGGTGACGCTTACTCCCATGCACCCCTGTGAGTGCTGTGACAAAGGCCACGCTGTGGAGGGACAATCTGATCAACACTGCAGACACTCCATTTGCTTGCATGGAATTCTCAGCTTCAACAACCAAAGGTGTTTTGAGTCACTACAGGGACTTCTGCTGTGGTGTGGTAGCCTAAGCCTCCACCTGTGGTGCCAGCCTCCCACATGGGTGCCAACTCTGTCCAGGATGCTCCTCTTCTGATCTAGCTCCCCTCCATGGGCTGGGAAAGCAGAAGAAGTTAGCCACGTGCCTGGGCCCTGGCACCCATGTGAGAGATCTGCAAGAAGCTCTTGGACCCTGGCCCTGGATCAGCCCAGCTCTGGGTGCTGCGTCCACCTGGGGTACAAACCAGAGATGGAAGACCTCTCCATCTCTCCTGTCTCTCTGTAACTCTGCCTCTCAAATAAATAATCTAAAAAAAAAAGTCTCTCTAATGCAGGAATTCACAAAGTTAGTGAACTTAGATCTTGGGCTATCTGCATTTTTTTGAGCAAGAGGTTCATGTACCTAAGCACAGGAGATCTGGGACTGCCTGCACAAGCACCCACCCACAGGGTTGGTTACAACCAAGACAAGGCAGCCTCCCTGTCTGATCATGGAGTTTAGGGCTCTTAAGCTTTGGTGCTTTTTTACAAGGCACAAAAGGCACTATAAATGAGAGAGCACATATAGAAACTGAACTGAAAATAGTTTTCATATTGTAAGATGTGCCCTATGGATCTAATTTAGTTTATGAAGTAAGAAGAAAGCTTCATTTTTTCGCATGGGACTTCAAAGCTCTATTAAATGTCCACTTCTGGCCAGTGCCGCGGCTCAATAGGCTAATCCTCTGCCTGCGACGCCGTCACACTGGGTTCTAGTCCCGGTTGGGGCACTGGATTCTGTCCCAGTTGCCCCTCTTCCCAGCCAGTTCTCTGCTACGGCCAGGGAGTGCAGTGGAGGATGGCCCAGGTCCTTGGGTCCTGCACCCCATGGGAGACCAGGAGAAACATCTGGCTCCTTCCTGGCTTCGGATCAGCGTAGTGCGCCAGCTAAAGCTCACGGGCCACGGCATGCTGGCCACGGCGGCCATTGGAGGGTGAATCAACGGCAAAGGAAGACCTTTCTCTGTCTCTGTCTCTCTCTCTCACTGTCCACTCTGTTAAAAAAAAAAAAAAAGAAAAATAAACGTCCACTTCACAGATTTGGCAGTTGGGACAGTGCACAATCCTTAAGTCTAAACATTCACGAGCAGCCAGGAAGTACTCTCCCGTCCAGCCCAGCAACAAACCCAGCACTTGGCCGCCGCAGGAGCCTCCACCACCGGCTGGAAGACCTTGAGCTTTTTCCTGCCGCTCGGCTGCGCGGCCTTCGCGATTCTCCCCTTGATCCCTTGGTCCTCATGGGACCGCGGCTCTAAGGTTCCCACACTCCTCGGAGCTGTGCCCTCAGCGCCGCCGGGGTCACTCTCATGTCCTGCTGGTCCGTGGCTTCCGAGTCAGGCTCACCCTGCACGTGCAGGATCCTGCAGTTTGGGCTCCAAAAGCCTGCCCCGAGTGTCAGAAATGACCACGCGGTCGCCGTGAAACCCTTCTTCACATCGGTCACAGCTGTGAGGCTGGCGGGAGACGCAGCACAGGGTGCTGGGGTCGTAGCCCTCGCACTCGGGCTTAGGTCTGCCCGCGTCCCTGGGCTCCTCTTCGGCTCCACTTGTCCCTCGGGCTCGCTCTCCGGGCCCTCCTGCGCCACCTGGACTCAGCCCCTCGGCCAGTCTCGGGCTCCTGCTGACCGGGCAGCACCGCCCGCCTCCACATCCACGGGTCTGTGGGGTCGCCTCCCGACACTTCTTCCTCAGGCGATCTGGGACCCCTTTCACGGGCCTCTGGCCGGCCCCTGCTCTCGCTTTCTCCAGAGGCGATTTTGAAGTCCTTTCAGAGTCTGGCGGTCACCGTCACTGTCGGAGATAGTGGTTATACGAAAACCCACGTCTCCCTGAACTCCTTACTTGCAGGTTAGAAAGCCTTGGGGGCCTCCTCACTGCGTGGGTCTCCCGCATCTCCATACCTTGAGAATTTTCCCAAGCTGTGCAGGCTTCCATCACATTTAACTGCTAAGGGTGACTCTGATTTCATGCCACGTTGCATCCTAGGGCAAGGTACACCATGAAACCTGCCCAGTGCTGAGAGCTTGGGCGCTTTTCCCAAAAGTCCTAAATGCATCAAAAATCCCAGCAAAGTCTCCTCCGCAGACAGGGCTGGGCCTCCACACGCAGAGCTGCTGGTCACTGTGCACGAGTAACAGGATTCGTACTTGCAACGACTGCTTCTCTGGAACAAGATCACAAGCGATGGGAGTGGAGCTGGGACCTTCCCCACAATGTGGTGGAGGGTCTGGTCAGGGCACAAGGATGCCCCGCTGGGAGCCTCCATAGCCGCCATCCTGCCCGGTGCCAATCCTTTTTTTTTTTTTTTTTGTAGCTATTTTGAATGTTATCCTCTTTTTTTAATTATTATTTTTTTAATTCAACTTTAGGAATATAGTTAGTCTTCCCACCATACCTGCTCTCCCACCCACACTCCCACCCCTTCTCCTCTCCCTCTCCCTTTACCAGGCCCATTCTCCATTAAGATTCATTTTCAATTAACTTTGTACACAGAAGACCAACTCTATACTAAGTAAAGATTTCAACAGTTTGCACGCACATGCACACACACATACAAACTGTTTGAGAGCAAGTTTTACAGTTAACTCTCATAATGCAACCTATTGAGGACAGAGGTCCTGCATGGGGAGTTAGTGCACAGTGACTCCTGTTATTTATTCAACAATTAACACTCTTGTATATGAAGGCAGTGATTACCCGAGGCTCTTAACATGAGCTGCCTAGGCTATGGAAGCCCTTTGAATGTTACTGATTTTGAAAGTTCTTTCTCAACCATGATGTTTGTGTATACAAAGGCTATGGACTTTTGTGTGTTGATTTTATATCCTGCTACTTTACCAAACTCTTCTATGAGTTTCAATAGTCTCTTAGTGGAGTGTTTTGGATCCCCTATATACAGAATCATGCCATCTGCAAACAGGGATAGTTGGACCTCCTCCTTTCCAATTTGTATCCCTTTGATTTCTGTTTCTTGCCTAATGGCTCTGGCTAAAACTTCCAGGATTATATTAAATAGCAAGGGTGAGAGGGGCTAATCTCATCTGGTTCCGGATCTTAGGGGAAATGCTTCTAGCTTTTCCCCATTGAGTAGGATGCTGGCCGTGAGTTTGTCATAAATTGCCTTGATTGTATTGAGGAATGTTCCTTCCATGCCAATTTGCTTAGGGTTTTCATCATGGAAGAGTGTTGTATTTTATCAAATGCTTTCTCTGTATCTATTGAGACAACCATATGGTTTTGTTCTTCAGTTTGTTAATGTTATGTCTCACATTTATTGATTTGCAAATGTTGCACCATCTGATGTGTTCTTGAATTCAATTAACTAGAATTTTTTTAAAAATTTTATTTAGGAAATATAAATTTCCAAAGTACAGTTTATGGATTACAATGGCTCCCCCCCCCCATAACTTCCCTCACACCCACAACCCTCCCCTTTCCCGCTCCCGCTCCCCTTCCATTCACATCAAGATTCATTTTCAATTCTCTTTATATGCAGAAGATCAGTTTAGCATATATTAAGTAAAGGTTTCAACAGTTTGCAACCACATAGAAACACAGAGTGAAAAAAACCGTTTGAGTACTAGTTATAGCATTAAATCACAATGTACAGCACATTAAGGACAGAGATCCTACATGAGGAGTAAGTGCACAGTGACTCCTATTGTTGACTTAACAAATTGACACTCTTGTTTATGGTGTCAGTAATCTCCCTAGGCTCTAGTCATGAGTTGCCAAGGTTATGGAAGCCTTTTGAGTTCACCAACTCTGATCTTATTTAGACAAGGTAGTAGTCAAAGTGGAAGTTCTCTCCTCCCTTCAGAGAAAGGTACCTCCTTCTTTGATGACCTGTTCTTTCCACTGGGATCTCACTCATGGAGATCTTTCATTTATGTCATTTTATTTTTTGGCAGAGTGTGTTGGCTTTCCATGCCTAAAATACTCTCATGGTTCAGCTGGATCCGCATGCCTTAAGGGCCGATTCTGAGGCCAGAGTGCTGTTTAGGACATCTGCCGTTCTATGAGTCTGCTGTGTATCTCGCTTCCCATGTTGGATCGTTCTCTCTCTTTTTTATTCCATCGGTTAGTATTTGCAGACACTAGTCTTGTTCATGTGATCCCTTTGACTCTTAGACGTATCAGTATGATCAATTGTGAACTGAAATTGATCCCTTGGACTAGTGAGATGGCATTGGTACATGCCACCTTGATGGGATTGAATTGGAATCACCTGGTATGTTTCTAACTCTACCCGTTTGGGGAAGTCAGCTTGAGTATGTCCCAAATTGTACATCTCTTCCCTCTCTTATTCCCACTCTTATATTTAACAGCCATTTTTGTAAATCTTTAGAGCTAACCTTAGAATGGGAAAATTTTCTGTGCAGTTAGGGAATTTACAAGTGAGTTAACATCTCTCTGGTTGAACGTTATTTTCTGAAATCATCTCTGACCTGTTTTACTTTCTTATAGTCCTTTCTCAAGCAGGAGAGAGTCTCTTGGGTCCCCAGTTAAAGATTTTTACCACTGTGTTTTCCTGAAAACCCACTCCAACATTAAAACATGTGTTCCCCCTGATCCTATGCTGCTGGAAAGACCTGACCAAATTTAGGCCAAAGCCTGTTGTCAGGAAAGGGCACTGCAGCTGTGAGTGGCTCATTGTCCAGTCTCAGTTCTTTCTAACCTAGAAAAATGTTTCAACAGAATTTGAATGCAGATGCAGGGATCTGTTAATCTTCTGACTTGTCAAGTCCTCAGAGGATTTATAAGTATTCCTGTAGGAATTTCAGGGAAATATAAATTATAGTAACTTTCATCATACATATTAATTTGAAAAGTCTAAAACAGTTGCCAGCATGAAAAATGAAACTACTAGAGGCCAATATTATTTCTTTCTGTGTATTTATATGGGTTTGCATTTGTGTATTTGAAAACATCATTTTTTAGAAAAGACTGGAAGAATAGCACTAAATTTATAATTGTATTTCTGTGTCACATAGAGATAGAAAGGCAAAAGAAATTTTTACTTTTATATCAAACATTCAAAAGAACAATGTAGTCATACATTCTTTTGTGTAATTAAAAAGGGAAAAATTAACAAGAAACAGATATGATAAACATAATAATACTTGCATGCTAGATTTAAGAATATGAATATTTGCTTTCTTTATTTTTTTGTAGTTTTTACATCTAAAATTCAGACAGAGTCTTTTTTTTAGATCAAGTCAAAACGTAGATATTGTGCTGATGTTTCTCTCTGGTGCCACAAATTCCCCATTGCCCTACAAACGGATCCACATCTGCACTTATGTGGACTCCTCCCATTCAAGGTCATGTTTCCATTGCTTCCCATGATCCTCGCTTACCACATCTACTCTAGGACCTCTTTACTTCTCAATTACTTTGTTTAAAAATGTTTACCTCTGGTTTCATCAAAAATTTAGCCTAAAAACTGGAAGAAGCTGTCTGAGGGAGGAATGAGTTTCCTGTGAATGGTCTTGAAGGAACATGATGTCCATCTCCATTTCATTCTTTCCAGTGTGGAAACCCTGAGCTGGGGGCTTATCCGTGTGTGGTATATTGACAGCTTGTTTAGGGAAGGTTGTTGCCATTAGATCTGCTCCCATACGTTTTTCCATGATGTCTGTCTTTTCTGCATACCAAAGGGTTGCCAAAGCTTCTATTTCAAATTCTTGGATATTCTGGTGGTAGTTTGGCCATTGGACAGTGATTCATTGGCTTTATGTGGGGGAAAGTGAAGCCTGATACATCCTGATTTATCATTTTGTTGATGACACTCAGTTTGATGTTTTAAAAACATACCTTTTAATGTACTGCATGTATTTACAAGATGGAAACTCATAGGATGTTATGGAAACTGTTATTTTTAAAAATGTAATTATACGTGGAATTTATATTATAAAAATGTCATGTATGAGACATGACCTGACGCCAAGTCCTGAGATCACAGGGAATGTGAGCATCAGGTGATTTGAATTCCTGGGTTGGACAGAGTTCTGAGCTGTCCCTCAGATACCCACGCTCAGTACATAGGTTGAGCTTTTGGTCCCTGGCACTGGTCCCTTCCTCTTTTCCACCTTCTTCCAGAGGACCCGAGTGGACAGGACCCCTCATCATCCATGAGAACTTTTGAAATGTGTGCTCAGCTATCTCACAGTTTCCCCACTTCCCCTTCATTTTAACAATAGAGACTGCTGAGAGCATTTTAATTCCAGATACTGGAGAGGTGATGAGCTATCCCTTAGTTTGGAGGGACCTGGCCACAGCAACAGGCACACAGCCTGGAAATTATCCTGTGATGGCTAAGGGTGGTGCAGCACTGGAGCAAATACAAAGTCCATGGTCCCTGAGACTCACCTGCCTCAAACTTTTTTGAAACCCTAGGCTGGAATAGCCAATTGGTAGTGATACAGATTCAAACTCCACTCCATCTCAGGGGCTGCAAAGTCTCATCTGCTGCCAGGGCAGATCTAGAGATGCGGTCACTAGAATTGCCTCCAGTCTGGGGCTATGTGGTCTACCCAGTGCTTGGTTTTACTGTGCCATGGTCATTATTGGGGTCCTCAGGAAAGCCTTATTGTTACATCCCTATCTTTCCTCCAAGTGGATGATATCTCTCTCTACACTGTGATGCCAGGTGTTGGAGAAAGAGTGTTTCTGGGGATATAGAACTGTTCTTCCTATCTTCTTCAATATTTTACTAATATTAGGCTATAATGAGAGGCTGTGATCTTTCATCTGGTTACTTTGCGCTTATGAAGGTACTTTTATGCATGCATAAGTGTTCAGTTGCTGAGCAATCCTATTTCACTCTCTTTCTTTGTTTCTTTTTTTTTTAAATGAGGTGAATTGGTTGCCAGGATAGCTGCTTCTTCTTCTTTTCTTTAAGATTTATTTATTTACTTGAAAGTCAGAGTTTTTCAGAGAGAGAGGTGGGGAGGGTATTCCATCTGTCGGTTCACTCCCCAGTTGGCTGCAATGGCTGGAGCTGTGCTAATCCGAGCCCGGAGCCAGGAGCTTCCTCCAGGTCTCCCAGGCGGGTGCAAGGGCTCAAGGACTTCGGTCATCCTCTACGGCTTTCACAGGCAATACAAGAGAGCTGGATCAGACGAAGAGCAGCTGAGACCCAAACTGGAGCCCACATAGGATGCTGGCACTGAAGGCGGTGGCCCTACACACTATGCCACAGCACCGGCCCCTCCACCATCATTCTTTGTCTTCTTCTCACTTGTAGTTTTCATTATTGTAGTGTTTTTGAGTGGCTTTGGTATCAGCATAACACTGGCCTTCTAAAAGGGGCTTGGAAATGTTTCATTCTCTTTAGTAGTTTGGAAGCATTTGAAAAGATTGGCTCTTCCTTCCTTCCTTCCTTCCTTCCTTCCTTCCTTCCTTCCTTCCTTCCCTCCCTCCCTCCCTCCCTCCTCCTTCCTTCCTTCTTCAGTCACTAATAACAATTTCAGAATCTCCCAGTGTTTTTAGACACACAAACTTTCTTCTTAGCACCCATAACATGGCGAGGAGTCTTTTTTTTTCCCACAGAGAAATCCATTTTCTGAGCTCTGCCCTATGCAGTCAGGATCAACAATGTCACAATTAGCACACATACACACACACACACAATTGCCTTTAATGAAGATTTCCAAATTGCATCACCCACATCTTATCCTAACCTATAGCTACAGATATAACTTTAACCCGAGCTCAAGTGTGTACCTGATGTGTGTACCCACAACTAGTACCTGATGATGTGCATGGCTTCCAAGTGGGAGTAAGTGAAAACTGACAGGTAATTTGGTAAAGATTACAAATGCTCAATTACTAAATCTCTGGATACTTGAGAGTTTATCACATGACTGAATCCTGTGGTCTACAAAAGGCTATTTAAACCCTAAAGTCAATGAAGACAAAGAAGGGACTGAGACCCAATGACAGCAGCAGAGCCTTGCACCAACAATCGGAAGGTTCGTTTCAGAGCTTAGTGTGTTTCTAGGGAAATGGCGTTGAAAGGAGGACTTGAATCAGGAGTAAAACAAATTCTCCATCCACGTTGTTCTTGGACTTTTAAGAAAACAAAAATTGAAAGACTATCTTGAAAAAAAGTCAATATCCAAATAAGTGGGTTTGATTTACTTGCATATTCTAGCTTTTCCTGTTTTGAGGAATGTGGTAATATTCTCATTTTTAAAAATTAACCATGGTTCTAAGAGTTCTTTTATTTACACTTTCATAGGAAATCAAGAAAGTGATCAGAAGTCCTAGAGCTATCGTGGTCACCTATTTTCTGACCAAAGAAAGAGAATATAAACGTAAATATCCTACTTTGGAGAGCTGCCTAGAGAGGTAAGAATCCCAGCATTCTGCTTGTCACATTACAGAATTTATTTATTGCTTTCTTGATATGGTTTAAGAGGAAGGAAGACATGACTGAGGTTGATCTAAAAACAGAGGACTGCAATGAATTCAGCACAGGTCAGTGAAAATTAAACCTTTTTTCTCAAAGTTCAGGCAGATTACCTTAATTTAGCTCATTTGTGTTCTCTGAAATAGTTTTTGTAGTTGTGTAACTGACTTAAGATTAGTATTGTTCATTCTGTCTCTAATGCTGTCAGACCAGATGCTAAGAATGACTGAAGTCGTTTTTACAACAGTATGATTTGCCACTCGTGTCTATTTGAGTAAGCTGATGCTCTATATTTCCATTTGCAATAGTTTGGAATTGATTGTTTCTCTTTTCCTGCCTTCTGTGTTATCACGCTGAAATGACAATTTGTGAAATGTATGTGTTAAGAATGATGAATCCTATTATTCCTATCTACAGGAGCCATGACAGGCAACAACTCAAGGACTGAGCTTCCTGTAAGCCAAGACAATTTTTCTTACTTTTACTGAAGCTGGGAAGTCATGATATTATTGTCTGTGTCCTGGTATTTTGGGGAAGATTATAAGTTTTTTTTTTTTCAGCAATCAGGTTAAAAAAGAGAAAAAGAGAAAGAAAGGAATAAAATATCACAGACTGCTTTACAGTAACAAGTAGTCATTTAAAAATAATTACAATTCATTCATATAATGAATATTCTATATGTATATATACACGCATATATATTCATATATATTTACATATATACATGGTAATGAACACTTTAAGTTCATCAGCTCATTAAAACATTGTCAACAAGAGAGAAATGTTAGGGTCACTTAATACAAATAAAACTTTGTCAAATGGGAAAACTTATTTGTATTAAGTGACTAACATTTCTCTCTTGTCAATAAGAAAATTCAAATCTCATATAATTCCATATGTATAATGGGTAAACATATTTAACATAGATCATTATCTTACATATGATGATAGACCACTATCACAAAAATGCCTTTATGAAATATTGAGAACTTTTCAGGAAACTTTGTACTATTTAAATGCTCTTCTCCAAAGATATGTGTATGGACACAGTGAGCTTCAAAGAAAGGGTAATGCTGAGCATGGCACAACATCTGTGGCTGCTGAGAGAATTACATTCTTTGGCATATTGGGAAAAACTCCATCTTCAGCTTCGCCTCTCTCTCTCTATGTGAACGTGCATTCATTTGGAAAAACAAGATTTTTATTCTTTTTAAATATTTTATTAGCATAAAGAAAGCAGACTTTATGTGTTTCAAAGATACAATTCCAAGAACATAAGGATACTTCCATTCCTCCTCATTCCTTTCTTTTAAAAAATTTTGCTCAACATATTTTCAATTTGCTTTATAAATTTCAGAGCACAACTTGATTCGATATAGTGAGACTTGACACTTTGTATCTCATGCACAACCACCTTTAAAACCATAATGTGTTCAAATATATACAAATAGCCATGCCAACAGGTAAGTATAACCACAACATAAGAGATATTGATATTAGCTGTCCCAAAAGTGAAAGTAAAACATCTGTGTAACTTTTGAGACCAAAAATGAAATTTTTCAAATCATATGTTAGCATTCATAATAACACCTGGCTTTTGTTGTGTAAAGTGGTGTTGCTACACAGCTCTATGAAATGGGAAAATCTAAGTTGCTTCTGTTCTTTGCAATCATCTACAAAATGGCAGGAGAGAATGGACTTTTACCTTCATCAGCTAAATCTTAGAGTGGAACATTTTATACCATGAATATTTTACATTGAATTAAAAACATCCACTAATAAATACTGGTTTTATTTTTTCAGATGCTCCATATGTCAACCACCCCAAGTAAAACAATGGAAAGGATGAACAACGTAACAGAATTCATCCTGCTGGGCCTCACCCAGAATCCAGAACTGCAGAAATTCCTATTTGCTGTGTTTTCAGTCACCTACTTGATCACACTGGCAGGTAACCTGTTCATCGCAGTCACCATCTTCATGAGCCCAGCCCTGGGCTCTCCCATGTACTTTTTCCTGTCCTATCTGTCCATTATAGATGGTTTCTACTCTTCTTCCATAGCACCCAAAATGATCTTTGACTTGGTCTCTGAGAAGAGCACCATCTCCTTCAGTGGATGCATGACTCAGCTCTTTGCTGAACATTTCTTTGCAGCTGCTGAGATCCTCTTGTTAATTGTGATGGCCTGTGACCGCTATGTGGCCATCTGTAAGCCCCTGCACTACCTCACCATCATGAGCCGACCTGTGTGTGTCTTTCTCGTGGGGGCAGCTGCAGTCTTGGCGTTTATGCATGGAGGCATCCAGATTTTGTTTATGGTCCAGTTGCCATTCTGTGGCCCCAATATCATTGACCATTTTTTGTGTGACTTAATACCTCTCCTCGAGCTGGCCTGTACAGACACTCACATCTTGGGACCCCTGATTGCTGCCAACAGTGGGTCCTTGTGTTTCCTTAGTTTTTCTATGCTGGTAGCTTCCTATGTCATCATCCTGCGCTCTCTGAGGACTTACAGCTCTGCAGGTCGTCAAAAAGCCCTGTCTACCTGTGCCTCTCACATCACTGTTGTTGTCTTATTCTTTGTACCTTGTTCATACCTCTACCTAAGACCCATGGCCTCCTTCCCCACTGACAAAGCTGTGACTGTGTTTTGCACCCTCGTGACACCCATGTTGAATCCTTTAATCTACACCCTCAGAAATGAGGAAGTGAAAAATGTCATGAAGAAGTTCTGGGAGAAAATCTTGAAAAGTGATGAAAAGAAATCTTTTTTCCTCCAAACTTAAACAGTTTGCCAGATGTGACCGTTGTAATCCACTCTGTGAGATTAAAGCAAAACACTGTTGTGGAAATGAAATTATAAATAAAGCAATATTAAGATTATAAAATGTTTTCAGTCTCATTGTTTTGCATTCTCAAACTACCAGTGCTGTTCCATCAAATCTAAGGGCATATATAATACAAATTAAATTCTGAATAAAAGAAGGTAAAATCATTAGTCATTTCTATGTAAATACATACAAATTAAACAACATACAATCTCTTCCAATGTTAATATCATTAAATAATATATTTCTAAGCTGAGAAGTGATGTGAGGATTTATTGTGTTATATTATGGGCAAACATTAATCACATTCTACATATTGTATGTTCCTCGTATGTAAGGTAAATCTAATTGTTTAGTTAACATATATACTAATATTTTGTCATTTATAAGTGGACTTATTTCACTACATATTATGTTCCTAATACATGTAGACCACAATTAAATTCCATATATGAAGACCAAAAGCTATGGTCCTTGATTTTTAAGAATATTCTAATTTTCTTATTTAATGTTTTGTATTCAAATTATTATAACATTTGAGGTTAAGTATATCTTTAATACATAATAGTTTTAAAAATAAGCTACATTGCTATTTGGGAGGAAATAAAAGGGAAAATACTGTGATTTTAAATAATATATATTAATTCCATATTTACAGAGCAGCTTGAGAACTTTCTACTGCAAATCTAATCTAGACCATGTTTTTTAACATATGCTTAATGAATATTAAAGAACCAATAATGAAGTTTTCAAATCATCAAAGTAAAATAAGACATTATCTTAAAGAATAAAAAGGTAATTTTGTGTTAATTCTCCAGTGGAAAGGATGCAAGAAAGAAGAAAATGGATTAATATGTCTGGAAGGCTAAGGTGAGGAGGGCAAAACCAAACTAAAATAAAATCCATATACAATTGAAAAACATTTTTTGCATGAAATAAAACATTTGTTTTCAATGGTTGCAGTTGGCTTGGTGGTTCTGCCAATCAGGGTTTGACTTACCTTCTTTGACTGGGGTTCCTTATGAATATATAATCAAGTAGTGGTCAGCAGCAGGCTAGCTCGTCCAAGATGGCCTTAACTCTCTTGGCCAGGATAACACGAGAGGTAACTCTTTTTTTTTTTAACTTTTATTTAGTAAATATAAATTTCCAAATACAGTTTATGGATTACAATGGCCCCCCCATAATTTCCCTCCCAATCGCACCCCTCCCATCTCCCTCTCCCTCTCCCATTCCATTCACATCAAGATTCATTTTCAATTCTCTTTATATACAGAAGATTGATTTAATATATATTAAGTAAAGATTTCATCAGTTTGCACCCACACAGAAACACAAAGTGTAAAATACTGTTTCAGTACTACTTATAGCATTAATTCACATTGAACTACACATAAAGGACAGAGATCCTTCATGGGGAGTGAGTACATAGTGACTCCTGTTGTTGACTTAACTTATGGACACTCTTGTTCACGGTGTCAGTAATCTCCCTAGGCTCTTGTCATGAGTTGCCAAGGCTATGGAAGCCTTTTGATTTTGCCAACTTCGATCTTATTCTGACAGGGTCATAGTCAAAGTGGAAGTTCTCTCTTCCCTTCAGAGAAAGTTACCTCCTTTGATGGCCCATTCTTTCTACTGGGATCTCACTAACAGTGATCTTTCATTTAGGTCTTCTTTTTTTTTTTAAATTTCCATAGTGTCTTGGCTTTCCATGCCTAAAATACACTCATGGGCTCTTCAGCCATATCCGAATGCCTTCAGGGCTGATTCTGAGGCCAGAGTGCTATTTAGGACATCTGCCATTCTATGAGTTTGCTGTGTATTCCGCTTCCCATGTTGGATCGTTCTCTCCCTTTTTTATTCTGTCAGTTAGTATTAGCAGACACTAGTCATGTTTGTGTGATCCCTTTGACTCTTAGAACTATCAGTGTGATCAATTGTGAACTGAAATTGATCCCTTGGACTAGTGAGATGGCATTGGTACATGCCACCTTGATGGGATTGAATTGAAATCCCCTGGCATGTTTCTAACTCCACCATTTGGGGCAAGTCCTATTGAGCATGTCCCAAATTGCACAACTCCTTCCTTTCTTTTTTTTTTTTTTTGACAGGCAGAGTGGACAGTGAGAGAGAGACAGAGAGAGAAAGGTCTTCCTTTGCCGTTGGTTCACCCTCCAATGGCCACCGCGGCCGGCACACCGTGCTTATCCGAAGGCAGGAGCCAGGTGCTTCTCCTGGTCTCCAATGGGGTGCAGGGCCCAAGCACTTGGGCCATTCTCCACTGCACTCCTGGGCCACAGCAGAGAGCTGGCCTGGAAGAGGAGCAACAGGGACAGAATCCGGTGCCCCGACCGGGACTAGAACCCGGTGTGCCGCCACCACAAGGTGGAGGATTAGCCTATTGAGCCACAGAGCCAGGCTCCTCCCTCTCTTATTCCCACTCTTATACTTAACCGGGATCACTTTTCAGTTAAATGTCAACACCTAAGAATAATTGTGTGTTAATTACAGAGTTCAACCAATAATACTAGAACAGAAAACATACTAAAAGGGATAAAGTATTACATTGTACATCAACAGTCAGGACAAGGGCTGATCAAGTCACTGTTTCTCATAGAGTCCATTTCACTTCAACAGGTTTCCTTTTTGGTGCTCAGTTAGTTGTTACCGGTTAGGAGGAACATATGATATTTGTCCCTTTGGGACTGGTTAATTCACTCAGCATAATTTTTTCTAGATTCCTAGAAAATTCCTAGCTATTAAAAATGTTTAAAGTTTAATCTCTTCAGACTTCAAGCCTTTTGGCTTCTACAAGTCCCTGTCTATTTCCCTTTATATAAACACAATATAAACTTCTTAAATTTTTCTCTTTGCTTTTGAATTCTCTTCTTGAAACCCTTCAGCCTCACTTTTTCATAGTCACTTGAAGGTAGGCTTTCCTTCACAGGCAATAGAAGTGCCATGGGGTCCAGCTATCCCACTATTGCATAAATATCCAAAAGACATGGAATCATTTTAGCAAAGTAAAAACGTGCTACCCCTTGTAATTGCAGCACTGTTCACAATAACCAAGATATGGAATCAACCGAGGTGCCCATCACCAGATGAATGGAAAAAGAAAATGTGACATATAAACACAAAAGAATATTATTCATCTACTAAAAATATTAAAATCTTGTCATCCGCAGCAAATGGATGGAACTAGAAAACAACATGTTAAGTGAAATAAGCCAGGCACAGAAAGACAAATATCTCATGTTATTCCTCATATGTGGAAGTTTTAAAAGGGAATCTGAAATCAGAACGGTGATCAGTAGACCCTGGGAGAGATAGAAGGAGACAGATGAAGTTTGCACAACAGGCACCAAATCAGAGTGGGATCAATCAAATAACTGGTGTTGCATGGCACAGATAGGTGCCTACAGCTCAAAATACTTTTATGAGTAATGGAGGAGAAGAGCTATGGGGCTCCAATCATAAAGTAGTGTTAAGGAAGGGGAAATATTGCTTACCCAGATTCAATCAGCACACATGGTGTACAGAAACCCTCTAGATTCTAAAATCCTTAAAGCTTTAAAGATTATGACAAAATTAAATAGTTTTAAGACATATTTATTTATGTTTTTTTTAGCTTACAGATTTTTTTAACTTTTATTTAATGAATATAAATTTCCAAAGTACAGCTTATGGATTACACTGGCTTCCCCCCCCATAATTTCCCTCCCACCCACAATCCTCACCTTTCCTACTCCCTCCCCTCTTCCATTCACATCAAGATTCATTTTCAATTCTCTTTATATACAGAAGATCACTTTAGCATACATTAAGTAAAGATTTCAACAGTTTGCTCCCACACAGAAACATAAGTTTTAAGAGATATTTATTTATGTTTTAATGGAGGCTTAGTTCATAAACTTATAGAATGCAACATAGTCCATTTCACACAATAAATTAGACCATAATATCATACACATATTTTGTGAATACTCACATATTCTTTTTCTTGAAGATTTATTTATTTGAATGTCAGAGTTACACAGATAGTGAAGGAGAGGCAGAGAGAGAGAGAGGTCTCCATTCACTGGGTCACTCCCCAATTGGCTGCAACAGCTGAAGCTGGGCTGATCTGAAGCCAGGAGCCAGGAGCTTCTTCTTGGTCTCCCATGTGGGTACAGGGGTCCAAAGGACTTGGGCCACCCTGCACTGCTTCCCCGGGCCATAGCAGAGATCTGGATCAGAATTGGAGCAGCTGGGACTTGAATCAGGGCCCACAGGAGATGCCAGCACTGCAGCAACGGCTTCACCAGCTATGTCCCAGCACCGGCTCCGAATGCTCACATATTTGAAAAACAGTCACACATATAACACCAATGAACAGAAGAACCATACTGAAGAAAAACAGAAGAACCATTTAGATCAAAAGGCAGGATTCTGCCTTGATTACTCACATATTTTCAGCTCTCTTGTGTCACCTATTTTTGTTCCCATTAACTAAAGCACAGATCCACTCACAAAAACTATTTTGGAATCGTCATTGTGCATAGGATGTATTGGAAGAAAAAGTTGTTCTAAAAAGTATCTTCTACCAGAGAAATCATGCCCAAAATTGTTTCATGCTACATCTGCAAAAGTTGTACGCTCCTTGCCTTTAGGCAGGTAAAAATAATTTACCTGGGAAGTGTCAGAAAACAATGTAAATGAGCCGGCGCCGCGGCTCACTAGGCTAATCCTCCGCCTAGCGGCGCCGGCACACCGGGTTCTAGTCCCGGTCGGGGCGCCGGATTCTGTCCCGGTTGCCCCTCTTCCAGGCCAGCCCTCTGCTGTGGCCAGGGAGTGCAGCGGAGGATGGCCCAGGTGCTTGGGCCCTGCACCCCATGGGAGACCAGGAAAAGCACCTGGCTCCTGGCTCCTGCCATCGGATCAGCGCGGTGCGCCGGCCGCGGCGGCCATTGGAGGGTGAACCAACGGCAAAAGGAAGACCTTTCTCTCTGTCTCTCTCTCTCACTGTCCACTCTGCCTGTCAAAAAAAAAAAAAAAAAAAAAAAAAAAAACAATGTAAATGGCACCCCAGGGCCTGCAATGCACAGCAGCCTTAGCTTGGGATGACTCTCACTCCTCAAAGCCCTTTCATTCCTGGTTGCTCTCTATTTCTCACTTTGACAAGTCTGTCCTGATTCCATTGCTTGGGTTCCAACAAAATATTTAGTTGTTAGGCCTTTCATTTAAATGTTTAGTGCTTGGGTCTTTTAGTTACCTAATCTATACCTGAAGATTTGCAGATAATCTTCTAGTAAATACCTAAATTTATGGATCCATATATTGTAGTGTTTTTACGTTGACTAGAAATGATCCTTGTTCAATGAATTTGTAAATGCCAAGAAAGAGAGGTTAGTCCTCATTTATTCAAATACAGATCTTTTGTGAAATAGAAATCATTAAAGATTCCAGAAAACAAGGAACACAAAATATATTGAAACTCACACATTCTTCTTCACTAATCACTTTGCACTGGTCACACATGTTAAGATATGAAAATAATATGTGTTTTGTTTAAAGATTTATTTATTTATTTGAAAATCAGAGTTACAAAGAGAGAAGAGGGGCGGAGGGGGGTGGGGTCTTCCATCCCATGGTTCACTCCCCAATTGGCCGCAATGGCTGGAGCTGTGCCGATCTGAAGCCAGGAGCCAGGAGTTCCTTCCAGGTCTCCCACATGGGTGTAGGGGCCCAAGGACTTGGGCCATCTTCTACTGCTATCCCAGGCCACAGCAGAGAGCTGGATGGGAAGTGGAGCAGCTGAGTTTCGAACCGGCGCCCATATGGGATGCGGACGCTCCAGGCCAGGGTTTTACCCTGCTGTGCCACAGTGCTGGCCCTATAGATTTCGTGTGTACCTTCTCTATTCACACAAATTGTTTCCCAAGACTGCTGTTTGGCTCCAGAGCTTCCGCATGGCATTTTTCACCTCTGAATTTCTGAGAGTATAGATTAAAGGGTTTAGCATGGGTGTTACCATAGTATAAAACACAGCCACTGCTTTGTCAATGGAGAAGGTGATCATGGGCCGAAGGTATACAAATATACATGGTACAAAGAACAGGATGACTACAGTGATGTGGGAGGCACAGGTCGAGAGAGCCTTTTGCTGTTCTTCAACTTTGTGAGCCTTTAGGGAGCAAAGGATGAGAACATAGGAGGTGATAAGAATGGAAAAGATGATCAGACACATCAGTCCACTGTTGGCTGCAACAAAGAGTCCAAAGATGTGAGTGTCAGTGCAAGAAAGTTTCAGCAGAGGGAAAAGGTCACAGATGAAGTGATCGATGATGTTGGGGCCACAGAAGGGTAACCAGGCCATAAAAAGAATTTGAATCAGAGCATGAAGGAATCCCCCAGCCCAGGCCAGGGCCACCAAGAGGCCACACATCTGCCTGTTCATCGTGGTCATGTAGTGCAGGGGCTTGCAGATGGCCACATAGCGGTCATAGGCCATCACTGTGAGTAAGATGATCTCAACTCCCCCAAAGAAATGTTCTGCAAAGAGCTGGGTCATGCACCCACTGAAGGAGATGGTTTTCTTTTCAGCTAATAAGTCAAATATCATCTTGGGGGCCATAGTAGAAGAGCCACAGCCATCTATGAAGGAAAAGAAAGACAGAAAAAAATACATGGGGGATCCCAGGGCTGGGCTGGTGGTGACTGTCACCACAATGAGTATGTTGCCTATCAGGGTGAGGAAGTAGATGACTGTGAACACAGCAAACAGAAGTTTCTGCATGTCTGGGTTTGGTGTCAGGCCAAGCAAGATAAATTCTGTTACGTTGTTCATTTCGTTCCATGAGCCCAGTTTGACATTTGCTTCATGGATTCATCTGCAGATAGCACAAGGTTGCAGTTGTGAAGGACACAAGCAACTAATTTCGGTTAGGAATGTTTTCTGGAACACTGATGGAAACCCAAAGCAGACAAACCCAAGTTATAAACTTGGCTCATGTTATTAGTCATATAATCAACATACAGCCCTCTTCTCCCTCATAGACACACACACACACACACACAAACACACACATTCGTTGGTACACATAAGCCTTATTTTATGATGTTGACATGTCAGGCACCTGTCTTCTAGTTATATCTGTCTGGAGATTCTCCCAACCATTACCATTATAGATATTGTTTACCATAAAAAATCATACATGCAAAGAAGACATGTAAGGAAGAGCAGAGCCTTGAATTCATGAACATCTATGTCTTATTATCTGATCTCTAACTACTGTGTAGATGAAGCAATACCACAGAAGAGTTTATTATTCATGTTATAGCCGGCGCCGTGGCTCAATAGGCTAATCCTTCACCTTGCGGCGCCGGCACACCGGGTTCTAGTCCCGGTTGGGGCGCCGGATTCTGTCCCGGTTGCCCCTCTTCCAGGCCAGCTCTCTGCTATGGCCAGGGAGTGCAGTGGAGGATGGCCCAGGTGCTTGGGCCCTGCACCCCATGGGAGACCAGGAAAAGCACCTGGCTCCTGGCTCCTGCCAGGATCAGCGCGGTGCGCCGGCTGCAGCGGCGGCCATTGGAGGGTGAACCAGCGGCAAAGGAAGACCTTTCTCTCTCTGTCTCTCTCTCTCACTGTCCACTCTGCCTGTCAAAAAAAAAAAAAAAAAAAAAAAAAAAAAAATATTATTCATGTTATGTTTAACTTGTGTCTTGATGAATATAAACTATCAGGTGAGTTCTGTCTGAAAATAGGGAAGAGGTAATCATATTTCAGAATCAATGGAACTGATCGGGGCTGCATAAAGTTACACCCCAGTGATTAAATTTGTGAGCCTTTCCTGCTTCCCAACAGAGCTGTGTGAGGATCTGATGGAACATTGTTGAAAGAAGCATGATGAGAGAGCACAGAGGAGACGGCGTGGTGCCATGGAACTGCCCCACGTCCACCTGAAACTTCAGAATCCACTATTTGGAAGACTTTTGTCATATTTAGATTTCAGGGAGCATTTTTCACATAAAAATGCAATTTAAGGAAGACTTTGAAAAGTTCTGGATATTTAGAAAATGGATATTTTTAAGGTGAAGAAACAAAAGAATCATAATTTATCGGACTGAATGTGTTCTACAGAGTCAGATAGGCTATTTTTACATTCCATTTTCACTGATTATTAGCAACACAGTATGTACAGATCTTAGCCTTGCTGCTCCTAAACATGCTTATATATATAATGGGAAAGTAGTAATAAATAATAAATCCTATAAAGGAGTTGAAGGATATTATATATAACATATATATATATATCAAAGTTTGAATCCTAAAGGTAAAATATATAGCTTTTTACATACTCCAGATATTAGCTTGAAGGACAAATGAAAGAAAATATTATTCTTATATTTTTAAAATGATTTACTTCATTTATTTGAAAGACACAGTTACAGAAAGAGGTAAAGGTAGAGAAGGAGAGGGAGAGAGAAAGAGAGAAAAAAAGTGAGAAAATGATTTAGAGATAGAGAGAGAGAGAGAGAATCTTCCATCTGCTAGTTAAATGCCCAAATGGCCACAATGGACAGGAGCTTCTGCTGAGTCTCCCATTTGGGTGCCAGGGCCCTAAGACTCGGGTCATCTTCCATTACTTTTCAGGCGCACCAACAGAAAGCTGGATTGGAAAATGAGCAGTGGAACTCAACCCGGATGCCAGCATCATAGGCTGCAGCTGTACCAGCTATGCAACAATACTGGCAATATTTTCTTCTGTTTGAATATTTGATTATGTAATATCAAATATTAATAAGTTTCAAAAATTGATTATTTAATATGAAGATAGAAGATAAGTGAACTAACGTCTCAACAGGTGCAAAACAGCCAATTATATTAATACAAACCTGGAAAGCAGAAATGAATACAGCATGTAATTGAAAAATATTAGGCTTAAAAATGTAAAAGCTTTTTGGCATTCTAAAGATACAAATAAAATATTTATCAGATAATTTTAACAAGAAGCAAGTATGGTCAAATCATAAAAAGACTATTTTGAAGATTATTGAAAGCATATTATGTGTAGTTTGCAAAATATTTTTCAATAAAAGATAGGCATTTTTCAACAAAATAAGTCTTCTCAAAACCATTGCCAAAAATGTTTGCATTGAAGAGTTCATATAAAATACAGAAGTGTTCAAAAACAGAAACAAAGTACTCTATATATAAAGGCACATGTGAATTTCAAATATTTTTACAGAAGAATAAATTTGTCTTTTAATTCTGTTTCTATGAACATTTTGAGATTCCTTCATATATCTAACCTCTAGCTTGGAAAGGACATTTGAACAAAATTCAGTCGTATCAGACACAAGTCAAACTAATGAACTCAAGTACATAAAGGCATGGGAAACACTAGAAAAATATTTGCAACAAGTACGACAACTGTTATTACAGAAATAGTTTTTAACAAATTAAAATGTTTACGCACATCATTATAAAAATAAGGCCAAACTAATGAAAAGATAATTCTCAGAAAAAAATATATGGAAAATCCTTTATTTCATGCTGTGGAGGAAGTGCAATTTAAACACCATGAAAACTGGATGAGATTTATGGTAACTGTATTATCTAGTGATGGTGAGTGTTGGTTGACAAAAAAAATATTCTGAAGTTTGACTCCACATAAAAGGGGCTTGAATTGACTCATTCTTATAAATTTATTCTTGATTAAAATATGAAAAAATTATGCAGATTTTTTCACAATATGTTGTAACAGTGGAAAAGTAAAACAATCAAAATGTCTATAAAAAGGATCAGTTAAATGAGTAATAGTCATGAAATATAAAGTGGAAATTCAAGTCATTTGAAAGATGAACTAATGATATGGAAAGATTCAGTAAAATGTGACTGGAAAACATGTTATAAAATAGCATAAATATAATCTTCTAAATTTTTTAAAATGCAATATGTGCCTATAAAATATCTGAAGAAGTACGGAAAAGATTAATTATGCTGATCTGAACTGAGGAATTAAAGGAAAGTTTTTGTTACTCAAAATTTCCCTGGTCTGAATTTTCTGCAAGGGGAATATAACACCTTTATATTAGTAAAGTAATATAATAACAGAAGACTGATTTATTATCAAGCCTAGGTTTATATATTTGAAGTGTTTTTTTTTTCCTTAGGAGACTGGATATGCCTGTAATTATTCATAAAAATCTGTGTCAGAGGAAACATTTATTTAAATACAACTCTCATATAAATGAAGAATAGAATATTAATGGGAAAGTTAGTGAGGACTGTCCCTGTCTCTACAAATGTGTTTGAGTCTGATATAATAAGTTCATTCCGTAACAAGTCATCTTATTGTAAAGACGAGTTAGTGTGGACTTAGCATTCACTGTTCCATCACCAACTGCTGCTTTGCAGGCTCATCCATTTTCCAGCTTACATATAATCTCTTTTCCTTGGTTGGTGACTTGCAAATGATTGTGAAGGGAGATTTCCTAAATAAAGTTGAATGTTTGGACTGAATTTATTTTGTGAGTGAGGCACAAGCATCTCAGCTCAGAAAATTAATTTATTTAGTCATCTTCCAAAGCATTGGATTTCAAAAGAAGTTTCTGGAGAAAAAAAATCTAACCATTGATGATTGCTCTCTAAGTTGCCAATCTTTCTTGGTGACCAGATGAAATACATTACAAAAACTGCCATCTCAACCTAACTTGACTTAAGTCATAGAAATTCCAAACTACACTAAAGCAGAAAAAGGAGGGATTGTAAGTGCCATGAAATTAGCAACAAAGGAAACTTACACTGAGGTAGTAGTTCCCTAAAGTCAGCCTTTTTCTTGCAGTGTTGGTCCTTGGACGTCTGCATCCAAATGGATTGGAAACTCAGAACCAAGCAGCATCTGTGATCTGTGGCTTTTTGATGCTTATGTGGTCTTTCTAGGTAAGGGATCCTCAGAGTCCATCCTTCTCAACCACTTCCTGTGTACATTCGGGGAAACCTTTAATGGAAACTACGAGTGTGCGAGGAGTTAGGGGTGCTCTGGGCTCTCAGTTCCCACGGGATTAGAGTGAACAGCTCCAGGCAGGATGACAGCCAGTTCAACTTATCCTGTTCTGTCTCTTGTGACTCTATCTCTGACCAAAATGTTGAGGAAAGTCAGGTCTGCCAGGTTAATAGCCTCTCTTCTGGCTGTAGTTAAGTCGGTTATCTTAGAGCCTGAGACCTAAAGCACAGAATGTTCTAGTCATGGGAATATGGATACTTGAAGTAGTGTGAGTCTAAAAAATAACCATGACAATGTTCATATCACAGTGTCACAGGGAGGATCTATCTCTCCTTTTCACTGTCTAACTCTATCTGTCAAAAAAATAAAAAAAAATTATGACAAAATTAAATAGTTTTAAGAGATATTTACTTATGTTTTAATGTAGGCTTATTTCATTAACTTATAAGTAACCCAACAACCCACCATAGTCTATTTCACACAACAAATTAGGCCATAATATCATACACATATTTTGTGAATACTCACTTTTTTTTTTGACAGGCTGAGTTAGACAGTGAGAGATAGAGACAGAGAGAAAGGTGTTCCTTCCATTGTTTCACTCCCCAGGTGGCCACAACGGCCGGAGCTGTGCTGATCCAAAGCCAGGAGCCAGGTGTTGCCTCCTGGTCTCCCATACGGGTGCAGGGACCCAAGCACTTGAGCAATCCTCCTTGCTTTCCCAGGCCACAGCAGAGAGCTGGACTTGAAGAGGAACAACCGGGACTAGAACCGGCACCCATACGTGATGCCGGCACCGCAGGCGGAGGATTAACCTAGTGCACCAGGGCGCCAGCCCCTGAATTTCGCTTTAATAATTGAAATCTCTGATTATTTTCCTATTTTCTGGAATGATTATATGATTGGATATTTTGTGTGTCAAAGTCATGCCCATCCTTCAGTGATAAATTTAGTTTCAGCTAGGGGCCAGTGCTGTGGCTCAGTGGGTTAATGCCCTGGCCTGAAGCGCCAGCATCCCATTTGGGCACCGCTTCTAGTCCTGGCTGCTCCTCTTCTGATCCAGCTCTCTTCTATGGTCTGGGAAAGCATAGAAGATGGCCCAAGTTCTTGGGCCCCTGCACCCTTTTGGGATACCTCAAAGAAGCTCCTGGCTCCTGGATCCTGTCTTCAGATCGGCGCAGTTCCGGCCATTACAGCCAATTGGGGAGTGAACCATCGGATGGAAGACCTCTCTCTTTGCCTCGCCTCTCTCTGTGTAACATTGTCTTTCAAATTAATAAACAAATCTTTAAAAAATTAGTTTCAGCTCAAGTCCAATCACAAACTAGCAATCACTTTTCAAATGGAGCATACTTTTGCAGGTGTTTCAGATAAGTCCCAGGTCCAAAATTCCACAAGTTTAGCACTGAGTGACAATTCCATAAGCCCTTGCAGAAAGCATTGTTTAGGAAACAGATTTTTTTTTCCTCATGAGCCTCTTTTTAGGGTCAAAGAACATCATCCAAAACCCCCCTGGAGTTTTTCCTCTTGTCTCACTGGCTAGAAATACGTCATATGCCTATTTGTAAGTCAGCTGCTGAAAGAGAAAAGCATTACCATAAGTGATTTAGGCTAATCCTGAGTCACACCTAAAGCCTGCGTGGACCCC
The DNA here is from genome assembly GCF_051225735.1 of Oryctolagus cuniculus. NCBI lineage: Eukaryota > Metazoa > Chordata > Mammalia > Lagomorpha > Leporidae > Oryctolagus > Oryctolagus cuniculus. The sequence continues at coordinate 17,559,838 of NC_142867.1, read as the reverse complement.
GTGTTGCTCCCAAACACATGGCCTCCTGACACCAGAAAAAAAACAGAGTTCTAAAAGGAAGGAAGGAAGGAAGGAAGGACGGAGGGAAGGAAGTAAGGAAGGAAAGAAAAATGGGAAGTAGCTGCCCTATGGACAACTAAAAACTGTCTGCTCACGCAGCATTCCTGTGTCGATTACCTCCATCCTCTCTTACATAACAGAGTAGAAAAGCCTGCAAAGCAAATTTGACCATTGGACATTAAAGAGAAATATCTCTAGCCTACATGTGTCCATTATTGGAGCACTAAGAGCAGGATGACAGTTTTGCTCTGACTTATACATATTCACGTGATATCTTACTCAATCCTTCCTGTGACACTGTGATATGAACATTGTCACGGTTATTTTTTAGACTCACACTACTTCAAGTATCCATATTCCCATGACTAGAACATTCTGTGCTTTAGGTCTCAGGCTCTAAGATAACCGACTTAACTACAGCCAGAAGAGAGGCTATTAACCTGGCAGACCTGACTTTCCTCAACATTTTGGTCAGAGATAGAGTCACAAGAGACAGAACAGGATAAGTTGAACTGGCTGTCATCCTGCCTGGAGCTGTTCACTCTAATCCCGTGGGAACTGAGAGCCCAGAGCACCCCTAACTCCTCGCACACTCGTAGTTTCCATTAAAGGTTTCCCCGAATGTACACAGGAAGTGGTTGAGAAGGATGGACTCTGAGGATCCCTTACCTAGAAAGACCACATAAGCATCAAAAAGCCACAGATCACAGATGCTGCTTGGTTCTGAGTTTCCAATCCATTTGGATGCAGACGTCCAAGGACCAACACTGCAAGAAAAAGGCTGACTTTAGGGAACTACTACCTCAGTGTAAGTTTCCTTTGTTGCTAATTTCATGGCACTTACAATCCCTCCTTTTTCTGCTTTAGTGTAGTTTGGAATTTCTATGACTTAAGTCAAGTTAGGTTGAGATGGCAGTTTTTGTAATGTATTTCATCTGGTCACCAAGAAAGATTGGCAACTTAGAGAGCAATCATCAATGGTTAGATTTTTTTTCTCCAGAAACTTCTTTTGAAATCCAATGCTTTGGAAGATGACTAAATAAATTAATTTTCTGAGCTGAGATGCTTGTGCCTCACTCACAAAATAAATTCAGTCCAAACATTCAACTTTATTTAGGAAATCTCCCTTCACAATCATTTGCAAGTCACCAACCAAGGAAAAGAGATTATATGTAAGCTGGAAAATGGATGAGCCTGCAAAGCAGCAGTTGGTGATGGAACAGTGAATGCTAAGTCCACACTAACTCGTCTTTACAATAAGATGACTTGTTACGGAATGAACTTATTATATCAGACTCAAACACATTTGTAGAGACAGGGACAGTCCTCACTAACTTTCCCATTAATATTCTATTCTTCATTTATATGAGAGTTGTATTTAAATAAATGTTTCCTCTGACACAGATTTTTATGAATAATTACAGGCATATCCAGTCTCCTAAGGAAAAAAAAAACACTTCAAATATATAAACCTAGGCTTGATAATAAATCAGTCTTCTGTTATTATATTACTTTACTAATATAAAGGTGTTATATTCCCCTTGCAGAAAATTCAGACCAGGGAAAGTTTTGAGTAACAAAAACTTTCCTTTAATTCCTCAGTTCAGATCAGCATAATTAATCTTTTCCGTACTTCTTCAGATATTTTATAGGCACATATTGCATTTTAAAAAATTTAGAAGATTATATTTATGCTATTTTATAACATGTTTTCCAGTCACATTTTACTGAATCTTTCCATATCATTAGTTCATCTTTCAAATGACTTGAATTTCCACTTTATATTTCATGACTATTACTCATTTAACTGATCCTTTTTATAGACATTTTGATTGTTTTACTTTTCCACTGTTACAACATATTGTGAAAAAATCTGCATAATTTTTTCATATTTTAATCAAGAATAAATTTATAAGAATGAGTCAATTCAAGCCCCTTTTATGTGGAGTCAAACTTCAGAATATTTTTTTTGTCAACCAACACTCACCATCACTAGATAATACAGTTACCATAAATCTCATCCAGTTTTCATGGTGTTTAAATTGCACTTCCTCCACAGCATGAAATAAAGGATTTTCCATATATTTTTTTCTGAGAATTATCTTTTCATTAGTTTGGCCTTATTTTTATAATGATGTGCGTAAACATTTTAATTTGTTAAAAACTATTTCTGTAATAACAGTTGTCGTACTTGTTGCAAATATTTTTCTAGTGTTTCCCATGCCTTTATGTACTTGAGTTCATTAGTTTGACTTGTGTCTGATACGACTGGATTTTGTTCAAATGTCCTTTCCAAGCTAGAGGTTAGATATATGAAGGAATCTCAAAATGTTCATAGAAACAGAATTAAAAGACAAATTTATTCTTCTGTAAAAATATTTGAAATTCATGTGTGCCTTTAAATATAGAGCTCTTTGTTTCTGTTTTTGAACACTTCTGTATTTTATATGAACTCTTCAATGCAAACATTTTTGGCAATGGTTTTGAGAAGACTTATTTTGTTGAAAAATGCCTATCTTTTATTGAAAAATATTTTGCAAACTACACATAATATGCTTTCAATAGTCTTCAAAATAGTCTTTTTATGATTTGACCATACTTGCTTCTTGTTAAAATTATCTGATAAATATTTTATTTGTATCTTTAGAATGCCAAGAAGCTTTTACATTTTTAAGCCTAATATTTTTCAATTACATGCTGTTTTCATTTCTGCTTTCCAGGTTTGTATTAATATAATTGGCTGTTTTGCACCTGTTGAGACGTTAGTTCACTTATCTTCTATCTTCATATTAAATAATCAATTTTTGAAACATATTAATATTTGATATTACATAATCAAATATTCAAACAGAAGAAAATATTGCCAGTATTGTTGCATAGCTGGTACAGCTGCAGCCTATGATGCTGGCATCCGGGTTGAGTTCCACTGCTCATTTTCCAATCCAGCTTTCTGTTGGTGCGCCTGAAAAGTAATGGAAGATGACCCGAGTCTTAGGGCCCTGGCACCCAAATGGGAGACTCAGCAGAAGCTCCTGTCCATTGTGGCCATTTGGGCATTTAACTAGCAGATGGAAGATTCTCTCTCTCTCTCTCTCTCTTTATCTCCATCTCTATATCACATTCTCACTTTTTTTCTCCCTTTCTCTCTCTCCTTCTCTACCTTTACCTCTTTCTGTAACTGTGCCTTTTAAATAAATGAAGTAAATCATTTTAAAAATATAATAATATTTTCTTTCATTTGTCCTTCAGGCTAATATCTGGAGTATGTAAAAAGCTATATATTTTACCTTTAGGATTCAAACTTTGATATATATATATATGTTATATATAATATCCTTCAACTCCTTTATAGGATTTATTATTTATTACTACTTTCCCATTATATATATATATATATATATATATATATATGCATGTTTAGGAGCAGCAAGGCTAAGATCTGTACATACTGTGTTGCTAATAATCAGTGAAAATGGAATGTAAAAATAGCCTGACTCTGTAGAACACATTCAGTCCGATAAATTATGATTCTTTTGTTTCTTCACCTTAAAAATATCTGTTTTGTAAATATCCAGAACTTTTCAAAGTCTTCCTTAAATTGCATTTTTATGTGAAAAATGCTCCCTGAAATCTAAATATGACAAAAGTCTTCCAAATAGTGGATTCTGAAGTTTCAGGTGGACGTGGGGCAGTTCCATGGCACCATGCCGTCTCCTCTGTGCTCTCTCATCATGCTTCTTCAACAGTGTTCCATCAGATCCTCACACAGCTCTGTTGGGAAGCAGGAAAGGCTCACAAATTTAATCACTGGGGTGTAACTTTTTCAGCCCCGATCAGTTCCATTGATTCTGAAATATGACTACCTCTTCCCTACTTTCAGACTGAACTCACCTGATAGTTTATATTCATCAAGACACACGTTAAACATAACATGAATAATAAACTCTTCTGTGGTATTGCTTCATCTACACAGTAGTTAGAGAACAGATAATAAGACATAGATGTTCATGAATTCAAGGCTCTGCTCTTCCTTGCATGTCTTCTTTGCATGTATGATTTTTATGGTAAACAATATCTATAATGGTAATGGTTGGGAGAATCTCCAGACAGATATAACTAGAAGACAGGTGCCTGACATGTCAACATCATAAAATAAGGCTTATGTGTACCAACGAATGTGTGTGTTTGTGTGTGTGTGTGTGTGTGTGTGCGTGTGTCTATGAGGGAGAAGAGGGCTGTATGTTGATTATATGACTAATAACATGAGCCAAGTTTATAACTTGGGTTTGTCTGCTTTGGGTTTCCATCAGTGTTCCAGAAAACATTCCTAACCGAAATTAGTTGCTTGTGTCCTTCACAACTGCAACCTTGTGCTATCTGCAGATGAATCCATGAAGCAAATGTCAAACTGGGCTCATGAACGAAATGAACAACGTAACAGAATTTGTCTTGCTTGGCCTGACACCAAACCCAGACATGCAGAAACTCCTGTTCGCTGTGTTCACAATCATCTACTTCCTCACCCTGGTAGGCAACATACTCATTGTGGTGACAGTCACCACCAGCCCAGCCCTGGGATCCCCCATGTATTTTTTTCTGTCTTTCTTGTCCTTTATAGATGGCTGCTGCTCTTCTACTATGGCCCCCAAGATGATATTTGACTTATTAGCCGAAAAGAAAACCATCTCCTTCAGTGGGTGCATGACCCAGCTCTTTGCGGAACATTTCTTTGGGGGAGTTGAGATCATCTTACTCACAGTGATGGCCTATGACCGCTATGTGGCCATCTGCAAGCCCCTGCACTACATGACCACGATGAACAGGCAGATGTGTGGCCTCTTGGTGGCCCTGGCCTGGGCTGGGGGATTCCTTCATGCTCTGATTCAAATTCTTTTTATGGCCTGGTTACCCTTCTGTGGCCCCAACATCATCGATCACTTCATCTGTGACCTTTTCCCTCTGCTGAAACTTTCTTGCACTGACACTCACATCTTTGGACTCTTTGTTGCAGCCAACAGTGGACTGATGTGTCTGATCATCTTTTCCATTCTTATCACCTCCTATGTTCTCATCCTTTGCTCCCTAAAGGCTCACAAAGTTGAAGAACAGCAAAAGGCTCTCTCGACCTGTGCCTCCCACATCACTGTAGTCATCCTGTTCTTTGTACCATGTATATTTGTATACCTTCGGCCCATGATCACCTTCTCCATTGACAAAGCAGTGGCTGTGTTTTATACTATGGTAACACCCATGCTAAACCCTTTAATCTATACTCTCAGAAATTCAGAGGTGAAAAATGCCATGCGGAAGCTCTGGAGCCAAACAGTAGTCTTGGGAAACAATTTGTGTGAATAGAGAAGGTACACACGAAATCTATGGGGCCAGCACTGTGGCACAGCAGGGTAACACCCTGGCCTGCAGCGTCCGCATCCCATATGGGCGCCGGTTCGAAACTCAGCTGCTCCACTTCCCATCCAGCTCTCTGCGGTGGCCTGAAAAGCATAGAAGGTGGCCCAAGTCCTTGGGCCCCTACACCCATGTGGGAGACCTGGAAGAAACTCCTGGCTCCTGTCTTCAGATCGGCACAGCTCTAGCCATTGCAGCCAATTGGGGAGTGAGCCATGGGATGGAAGACCCCACCCCCCTCCGCCCCTCTTCTCTCTGTGTAACTCTGACTTTCAAATGAATACATAAATCTTGAAAAAAACACAAAATCTTTTCATATCTTAACATGTGTGACCAGTGCAAAGTGATTAGTGAAGTAAGAATGCATGAGTTTCGATATATTTTGTGCTCCTTGTTTTCTGGAATCTTTAATGATTTCTATTTCACAAAAGATCTGTATTTGAATAAATGAGGACTAACCTCTCTTTCTTGGCATTTACAAATTCATTGAACAAGGATCATTTCTAGTCAATGTAAAAACACTACAATATATGGATCCATAAATTTAGGTATTTACTAGAAGATTATCTGCAAATCTTCAGGTATAGATTAGGTAACTAAAAGACCCAAGCACTAAACATTTAAATGAAAGGCCTAACAACTAAATATTTTGTTGGAACCCAAGCAATGGAATCAGGACAGACTTGTCAAAGTGAGAAATAGAGAGCAACCAGGAATGAAAGGGCTTTGAGGAGTGAGAATCATCCCAGGGCAAGGCTGCTGTGCACTGCAGGCCCAGGGGTACCATTTACATCATTTTCTGACATTTCCCAGAAAAATTATTTTTACCTGCCTAAAGGCAAGGAGCGTACAACTTTTGCAGATGTAGCATGAAACAATTCTGGGCATGATTTCTCTGGTAGAAGATACTTTTTAGAGCAACTTTTTCTTCCAATACATCCTATGCACAATGACGCTTCCAAAATAGTTTTTGTGAGTGGATCTGTGCCTTAGTTAATGGGAACAAAAATAGATGACACAAGAGAGCTGAAAATATGTGAGTAATCAAGGCAGAATCCTGCCTTTTGATCTAAATGGTTCTTCTGTTTTTCTTCAGTATGGTCCTTCTGTTCCTTAATGTTATATGTGTGCCTGTTTTTCGAATATGTGAGCATTCAGAGCCGGTGCTGTGACGTAGCTGGTGAAGCCGTTGCTGCAGTGCTGGCATCTCCTGTGGGCCCTGATTCAAGTCCCAGCTGCTCCAATTCTGATCCAGATCTCTGCTATGGCCCGGGGAAGCAGTGCAGGGTGGCCCAAGTCCTTTGGACCCCTGTACCCACATGGGAGACCAAGAAGAAGCTCCTGGCTCCTGGCTTCAGATCAGCCCAGCTTCAGCTGTTGCAGCCAATTGGGGAGTGACCCAGTGAATGGAGACCTCTCTCTCTCTCTCTCTTTATCTCTCTCTCTCTGCCTCTCCTTCACTCTCTGTGTAATTCTGATGTTCAAATAAATAAATCTTCAAGAAAAAGAATATGTAAGTATTCACAAAATATGTGTATGATATTATGGTCTAATTTATTGTGTGAAATGGACTATGGTGCGTTCTATAAATTTATGAACTAAGCCTCCATTAAAACATAAATAAATCTCACTTAAAAAAAAAAAACAAACCTAAATGAAAGATCTCTGCGAGTGAGAGCCCAGTGGAAAGAATGGGCCATAAAAGAAGGAGGTACCTTTCTCTGAAGGGAGGAGAGAACTTCCACTTTGACTATGACCTTGTCTAAATATGATCACAGTTGGTGAACTCAAAAGGCTTCCATAGCCTTGGCGACTCATGACAAGAGCCTAGGGTGATTACTGATGCCATAAACAAGGGTGTCAGTTTGTTAAGTCGACAACAGGAGTCACTGTGCACTTACTCCTCATGTAGGATCTCTGTCCTTAAGGTGCTGTACATTGTGATATAATGCTATAACTAATACTCAAACAGTATTTTTCACTTTATGTTTCTGTGTGGGAGCAAACTGTTGAAATCTTTACTTAATGTATGCTAAAGTGATCTTCTGTATATAAAGAGAATTGAAAATGAATCTTGATGTGAATGGAAGAGGGGAGGGAGTAGGAAAGGTGAGGATTGTGGGTGGGAGGGAAATTATGGGGGGGGAAGCCAGTGTAATCCATAAGCTGTACTTTGGAAATTTATATTCATTAAATAAAAGTTAAAAAAATCTGTAAGCTAAAAAAAACATAAATAAATATGTCTTAAAACTATTTAATTTTGTCATAATCTTTAAAGCTTTAAGGATTTTAGAATCTAGAGGGTTTCTGTACACCATGTGTGCTGATTGAATCTGGGTAAGCAATATTTCCCCTTCCTTAACACTACTTTATGATTGGAGCCCCATAGCTCTTCTCCTCCATTACTCATAAAAGTATTTTGAGCTGTAGGCACCTATCTGTGCCATGCAACACCAGTTATTTGATTGATCCCACTCTGATTTGGTGCCTGTTGTGCAAACTTCATCTGTCTCCTTCTATCTCTCCCAGGGTCTAGTGATCACGGTTCTGATTTCAGATTCCTTTGTAAAACTTCCACATATGAGGAATAACATGAGATATTTTTCTCTCTGTTCCTGGCTTATTTCACTTAACATGTTGTTTTCTAGTTCCATCCATTTGCTGCAGATGACAAAATTTTAATATTTTTAGTAGATGAATAATATTCTTTTGTGTTTATATGTCACATTTTCTTTTTCCATTCATCTGGTGATGGGCACCTTGGTTGATTCCATATCTTGGTTATTGTGAACAGTGCTGCAATTACAAGGGGTAGCACGTTTTTACTTTGCTAAAATGATTCCATGTCTTTTGGATATTTATGCAATAGTGGGATAGCTGGACCCCATGGCACTTCTATTGCCTGTGAAGGAAAGCCTACCTTCAAGTGACTATGAAAAAGTGAGGCTGAAGGGTTTCAAGAAGAGAATTCAAAAGCAAAGAGAAAAATTTAAGAAGTTCAATATTGTGTTTATATAAAGGGAAACAGACAGGGACTTGTGGAAGCTGAAAGGCTAGAAGTCTGATGAGGTTAAGCTTTAAATATTCTTTACTAGCGAAACTGACATCTTGTGTTTGACTGTTGTCTATAACCCTTGTCTATACTCCAGCAGAAAAGTGGTCTACCTACTTTTACTTGTAGATCTTGCTTTCTTTTTCTTTTCTTTTTTTTTTGATAGGCAGAGTGGACAGTGAGAGAGAGACAGAGAGAAAGGTCTTCCTTTGCCGTTGGTTCACCCTCCAATGGCCGCCACAGCTGGCGCGCTGTGGCCGGCGAACCGCGCTGGTCCGATGGCAGGAGCCAGGTGCTTCTCCTGGTCTCCCATGGGTTGCAGGGCCCAAGTACTTGGGCCATCCTCCACTGCACTCCCTGGACACAACAGAGAGCTGTCCTGGAAGAGGGGCAACCAGGACAGAATCCGGTGCCCTGACCTGGACTAGAACCCCGTGTGTCGGCGACGCAAGGTGGAGGATTAGCCTAGTGAGCTGTGGCGCCGGCCTCTTTCCTTCTTTCCTTCTTTCCTTCTTTCCTTCTTTCCTTCTTTCCTTCTTTCCTTCTTTCCTTCTTTCCTTCCTTCCTTCCTTCCTTCCTTCCTTCCTTCCTTCCTTCCCTCCCTCCCTCCCTCCCTCCCTCCCTCCCTCCCTCCCTCCCTTCTTTCTTTCTTTCTTTCTTTCTTTCTTTCTTTCTTTCTTTCTTTCTTTCTTTCTTTCTTTCTTTCTTTCTTTCTTTCTTTCTTTCTTTCTCTTTCTTTCGACAGGCCGAGTGGACAGTGAGAGAGAGAGAGACAGAGAGAAAGGTCTTCCTTTTGCCATTGGTTCACCCTCCAATGGCCACCACAGCTGGTGCGCTGCGGCCGGCACACTGCGCTGATCCGAAGGCAGGAGCCAGGTGCCTCTCCTGGTCTCCCATGTGGGTGCAGGGCCCAAGCACTTGGTCCATCCTCCACTGCACTCCCGGGCCACAGCAGAGAGCTGGCCTGGAAGAGGGGCAACTGGGACAGAATCCGGCGCCCCAACTGGGACTAGAACCCTGTGTGCCAGCGCCACAGGTGGAGGATTAGCCTATTGAGCAGTGGCGCCGGCCAGAGCTCTTTTTTTAGAGGAGCATTGGGTCTGTGATTTTGAAGTAAAGTGAAAGTAATATTGCAAAAAATTAAAAGTTAAAAAAAAAAAGAAAATAAAGGAAGGAGGAGTGAGAAATGCCTCGTATTTTTTGGAATTGTTGCTATGTAATTCATGAAATTTGTTCTCTCTTAATAAATTTAAAAAGTGAAAAAAAAAAAAGATTTACAAAGAGAAGGAGGCCCACACACATACATACACAGAGGTCTTAATACCTGTTGGTTCACTCACCAAATGGCTGCAATGGCCAGTGCTTTGCCAGGGTGAAGCCAGGAGCTTCATCCAGATCTCTCATGAGCTGCAGGGGTCAAGGCAAATGGATCACCTTTTGCTGCTTTCCCAGGGACATTAAATGGGAGCTGGATCAGAAGTGGAGCAGGTAGGTTTGAACCAGTGCTCATATAGATACAGGCATCACCAGTGGCTGTTTCACCAGGTAGGCCACAATGCTAGCCCCAACCCCATCAGATAGAGGATGATAGAATAAAGTGTGTTTTGATGGAAGCACTTCTTAAAGATGGCTCACCTATTATTGCACAATTTTTTCCTTTATTGTCTTCTTTATCCTTTTTTTCTTTCTTTTTTTTTATTTATTTATTTCATGAATATAAGTTTCCAAAGTACGAATAATGGATTACAATGGCTTCCCCCCCATACCGTCCCTCCCACCCACAACCCTCCCCTTTCCCACTCCCTCTCCCCTTCCATTCACATCAAGATTCATTTTCGATTATCTTAATATACAGAAGATGAGCTTAGTATACATTAAGTAAGGATTTCAACAGTTTGCTCCCACACAGAAACATAAAGTGAAAAATTTATCCTTTTTTAAAAACATCTTTCTAGCTACAGAATTTAAGAATATTTCTGTTGCTATGTGTCATACTCACCGAAGGGAGACAGTGTAACCTATGTGAGCCCGTGGTACTCTTGTCCTCTGCGGTCATTCCTCTACAAAAATAGTAATAATCATGTTTTATGGTGTTTTGTTATTAAATTGAATATGAGATTTTGGTTCTTAATTTTTTAAAAATTAAAATAGTGCTGTTACTCCTAGAACTATCATGGGGTCCAGGCACTGTTCTCTGCCTTAATAGGTATGTAAGCTCCAATCATAGCAATGTTTGGGATCCTAATAAAAAGTTCACTCAGACAGGAAAGGAGAACAATAAATCTCTGTCAAATCTCACTAGAAATTTTTGCCTAAGAATTCCAGTTTTAATAGTTACCTGTCGTGTTATCCTGGCCAAGAGGTTTAAGGCCATCTTGGACAAGCTAGCCTGCTGCTGACCACTACTTGATTATAGATTCATTAGGAAACCCAGTCAAAGAAGGCAAGTCAAAGCCTGATTGGCAGAACCACCAAGCCAACTGCAAACACTGAAAACAAACATTTTATTTCATGCAAAAAATATATTTTAATTGTATATGGATTTTATTTTAGTTTGATTTTTCCCTCCTCATCTTAGCCTTCCAGATATATCAATCCATTTTCTTCTTTCTTGCATCCTTTCCACTGGAGAGTTAACACAAAATTACCTTTTTATTCTTTAAGATAATCTCTTATTTTATTTTGATTGTTTGATAACTTCATTATTGGTTCTTTAATATTCATTAAGCATATGTTAAAAAACATGGTCTAGATTAGATTTGCAGTAGAAAGTTCTCAAGCTGCTCTGTAAATGTGGAATTAATATATATTATTTAAAATCACAGCATTTTCTTTTTTATTCCTCCCCCAAATAGCAATGTAACTTATTTTAAAAACTATTATGTACTAAAGATATAGTTACCCTCAAATGTTATAATAATCTGAATATAAAACATTGTTAGAATATTAGAATATTCTTAAAAATCAAGGACCATATGCTTTTGGTCTTCATATATGGAATTTAATAGTGCTCTACATGTATTAGGAACATAATATGTAGTGAAATAAGTCCACTTATAAATGACAAAATATTAGTATATGTGTGAACTAAACAATTAGATTTACCTTACGTATAAAGAACACACAATATGAGAATGTGATTAATGTTTGTCCATAATATAACACAATAAACCTCACATCACTTCTCAGCTTAGAAGTATATTATTTAATGATATTAACATTGGAAGAGATTTTATGTTGTTTAATTTGTGTGTATTTACATAGAAATGACTAATGATTATACCTTCTTTTATTCAGAATTTAATTATATTGCAGATGCCCTTAGATTTGATGGAACAGCACTGGTAGTTTGAGAATGCAAAACAATGAGACTGAAAACATTTTATAATCTTAATATTGCTTTATTTATGATTTCATTTCCACAACAGTGTTTTGCTTTAATCTCACAGAGAGGATTACAACGGTCACATCTGACAAACTGTTTAAGTTTGGAGGAAAAAAGATTTCTTTTCATCACTTTTCAAGATTTGCCCCCAGAACTTCTTCATGACATTTTTCACTTCCTCATTTCTGAGGGTGTAGATTAAAGGATTCAACATGGGTGTCACGAGGGTGCAAAACACCATCACAGCTTTGTCAGTGGGGAAGGAGGCCATGGGTCTTAGGTAGAGGTATGAACAAGGTACAAAGAATAAGACAACAACAGTGATATGAGAGGCACAGGTAGACAGGGCTTTTTGACGACCTGCAGAGCTGTAAGTCCTCAGAGAGCGCAGGATGATGACATAGGAAGCTACCAGCATAGAAAAACTAAGGAAACACAAGGACCCACTGTTGGCAGCAATCAGGGGTCCCAAGATGTGAGTGTCTGTACAGGCCAGCTCGAGGAGAGGTATTAAGTCACACAAAAAATGGTCAATGATATTGGGGCCACAGAATGGCAGCTGGACCATAAACAAAATCTGGATGCCTCCATGCATAAACGCCAAGACTGCAGCTGCCCCCACGAGAAAGACACACACAGGTCGGCTCATGATGGTGAGGTAGTGCAGGGGCTTACAGATGGCCACATAGCGGTCACAGGCCATCACAATTAACAAGAGGATCTCAGCAGCCGCAAAGAAATGTTCAGCAAAGAGCTGAGTCATGCATCCACTGAAGGAGATGGTGCTCTTCTCAGAGACCAAGTCAAAGATCATTTTGGGTGCTATGGAAGAAGAGTAGAAACCATCTATAATGGACAGATAGGACAGGAAAAAGTACATGGGAGAGCCCAGGGCTGGGCTCATGAAGATGGTGACTGCGATGAACAGGTTACCTGCCAGTGTGATCAAGTAGGTGACTGAAAACACAGCAAATAGGAATTTCTGCAGTTCTGGATTCTGGGTGAGGCCCAGCAGGATGAATTCTGTTACGTTGTTCATCCTTTCCATTGTTTTACTTGCGGTGGTTGACATATGGAGCATCTGAAAAAATAAAACCAGTATTTATTAGTGGATGTTTTTAATTCAATGTAAAATATTCATGATGTAAAATATTCCACTCTAAGATTTAACTGATGGAGGTAAAAGTCCATTCTCTCCTGCTATTTTGTAGATGATTGCAAAGAACAGAAGCAACTTAGATTTTCCCATTTCATAGAGCTGTGTAGCAACACTACTTTACACAACAAAAGCCAGGTGTTATTATGAATGCTAACATATGATTTGAAAAATTTCATTTTTGGTCTCAAAAGTTACACAGATGTTTTACTTTCACTTTTGGGACAGCTAATATCAATATCTCTTATGTTGTGGTTATACTTACCTGTTGGCATGGCTATTTGTATATATTTGAACACATTATGGTTTTAAAGGTGGTTGTGCATGAGATACAAAGTGTGAAGCCTCACTATATCGAATCAAGTTGTGCTCTGCAATTTTTTATGTTTTTTAATTTTTTTAAAATTTTATTTAGTATATATAAATTTCAAAAGTACAGTTAATTGATTACAGTGGCTTTTGTCACCCCCATAACTTCCCTCCCACCCACAACCCTCCCCTTTCCAACTCCCTCTCCCCTTCCATTCACATCAAGATTCATTTTCGATTCTCTTTATATACAGGAGATCAATTTAGTATATATTAAGTAAAGATTTCAACAGTTTGCACCCACACAGAAACACAATGTGTAAAATACTGTTTCAGTACTAGTTATAGCATCAACTCACATTGGACAACACATTAAGGACAGAGATCCCACGTGAGGAGTAAGTACACAGTGACTCCTGTTGACTTAATAATTTGACACTCTTGTTTATGGCATCAGTAATCTCCCTAGGCTCTTGTCATGAGTTACCAAGGGTTGGAAGCCTTTTGAGTTTGCTGACTTCGATCTTATTCTGACAGGGTCATAGTCAAAGTGTAAGTTCTCTCCTCCCTTCAGAGAAAGGTACCTCCTTCTTTGATGGCCCGTTCTTTCTACTGGGATCTCACTCGCAGAGATCTTTCATTTAGGTCCTCTTTTTTTTTTTCCATAGTGTCTTGGCTTTCCATGCCTAAAATACTCTGAAATTTATAAAGCAAATTGAAAATATGTTGGGCAAAATTTTTTTAAAAAGAAAGGAATGAGGAGGAATGGAAGTACCCTTATGTTCTTGGAATTGTATCTTTGAAACACATGAAGTCTGCTCTCTGTATGCTAATAAAATATTTAAAAAAGAAAAAAAATATTTTTTTTTCAAATGAATGCATGTGCACATAGAGAGAGAGACGAAGCTGAAGATGGAGTTTTTCCCAATATGCCAAAGAACGTAATTCTCTCAGCAGCCACAGATGTTGTGCCATGCTCAGCATTACCGTTTCTTTGAAGCTCACTGTGTCCATACACATATCTTTGGAGAAGAGCATTTAAATAGTACAAAATTTCCTGAAAAGTTCTCAATATTTCATAAAGGCATTTTTGTGATAGTGGTCTATCATCATATGTAAGATAATGGTCTATGTTAAATATGTTTACTCATTTTACAAATGGAATTATATGAGATTTGAATTTTCTTTGATTTTCTATTTGACAAGAGAGAAATGTTAATCACTTAATACAATAAGTTTTCCCATTTGACAATATTTTATTTGAATTAAGCGATCCTAACTTTTCTCTCTTGTTGACAATGTTTCAATGAGCTGATGAACTTAAAGTGTTCATTACCATGCATATATGTAAATTTTTATATGAATATATATGCAAATATCAGTGTAAATATACATATAGAAAATTAATTTTATGAATGAACTGTACTGGAATTTTAAGTGACTACTTGTTACTGTAAAGCAGTTTGTGATATTTTATTCCTTTTCTTTCCCTTTTTCTCTTTTTTAACCTGATTTCTGCAAAAAAAATGAGCACACAGACAATATCATGACTTCTTAGCTTCAGTAAAAGTAAGGAAAACTGTCTTGGCTTACAGGAAGCTCAGTCCTTGAGTTGTTGCCTATCATGGCTCCTGTAGATAGGAATACTGGGATTCATCATTCTTAACACATATATTTCACAAATTGTCATTTCAGCGTGATAACACAGAAGGCATGAAAAGAGAAACAATTAATTCCAAACTATTACAAATGGAAATATAGAGCATCAGCTTACTCAAATAGACACGAGTGGCAAATCATACTGTTGTAAAAACGACTTCAGTCATTCTTAGCATCTGGTCTGACAGCATTAGAGACAGAATGAACAATACTAATCTTAAGTCAGTTACACAACTACAAAAACTATTTCAGAGAAAACAAATGAGCTAAATTAAGGTAATCTGCCTGAACTTTGAGAAAAAAGGTTTAATTTTCACTGACCTGTGTTGAATTCATTGCAGAGTCCTCTGTTTTTAGGTCAACCTCAGTCATGTCTTCCTTCCTCTTAAACCATATCAAGAAAGCAACAAATAAATTCTGTAATGTGACAAGCAGAACGCTGGGATTCTTACCTCTCTAGGCAACTCTCCAAAGTAGGATATTTACATTTATATTCTCTTTCTTTGGTCAGAAAATAGGTGACCACGATAGCTCTAGGACTTCTGATCACTTTCTTGATTTCCTATGAAAGTGTAAATAAAAGAACTCTTAGAACCATGGTTAATTTTTAAAAATGAGAATATTGCCAAATTCCTCAAAACAGGAAAAGCTAGAATATGCAAGTAAATCAAACCCACTTATTTGGATATTAACTTTTTTTCAAGATAGTCTTTCAATTTTTGTTTTCTTAAAAGTCCAAGAACAACGTGGATGGAGAATTTGTTTTACTCCTGATTCAAGTCCTCCTTTCAACTTCGTTTCCCTAGAAACACACTAAGCTCTGAAACGAACCTTCCGATTGTTGGTGCAAGGCTCTGCTGCTGTCATTGGGTCGCAGTCCCTTCTTTGTCTTCATTGACTTTAGGGTTTAAATAGACTTTCATAGACCACAGGATTCGGTCATGTGATAAACTCTCAAGTATCCAGAGATTTAGTAATTGAGCATTTGTAATCTTTACCAAATTACCTGTCAGTTTTCACTTACTCCCACTTGGAAGCCATGCACATCATCAGGCACTAGTTGTGGGTACACACATCAGGTACACACCTGAGCTCGGGTTAAAGTTATATCTGTAGCTATATGTTAGGATAAGATGTGGGTGATGCAATTTGGAAATCTTCATTAAAGGCAATTGTGTGTGTGTGTGTATGTGTGCTAATTGTGACATTGTTGATCCTGACTGCATAGGGCAGAGCTCAGAAAATGGATTTCTCTGTGGGAAAAAAAAAGACTCCTCGCCATGTTATGGGTGCTAAGAAGATAGTTTATATGTCTAATAACACTGGGAGTTCTGAATTTGTTATTAGTGACTGACTAAAGCTACTTAGATGGGAGGATTCTCACACACCCAAAACTAAGTATGAGTATAGATGACAGATTCTTGTGATGGACTCTGGTGAACTTCAGGTTTTCTTTCTACCCTGCAGAGACAGAGTGCTGATTCTAGAAGTTTTAGATATCAACCTACCCACAGGAGCCACTGAGAAAAAACACTTAGTGTAGCACTCATGTGTAGAGACATCTAGAGGTGGAGAAGAGAAAAAACAGAAGGAAGTTCTATTGCCATCTTCTCTCCTTTGACTTCTGAGGTGAGGAGGAACTGGCCCCAACCTCACATGAATTCACGTTTCTTTTTAATCAACTTTTACCTTAAACCAAATTGACACACTCCTGAAATTGAAGGCCAGAAGAAAAAAGCAGTGCTTTCAGCTTTATTTCTAATGTTCAATAATTTTGCTCCTTTGTTTTGCCTATGCCATTCACAATCTTTCATCTCCTTTTCCCATTTTTTTAAAAAAGTGGTCATATATGTGTGTGGAGGGGAACATCAAAAGGTTTGTGGAAAAATGGAATTAGAATACATTTATTTTGGTAAAAAATATTCTGAAATCCATGCGTAGTTTTTTATTAAAAACATGCATTTTTGGGACCAGCGCTGTGGCATAGCAGGTTGAGCCACCACTTGCCATATCAGCATCCCATATGGGTGCCAGTTTGAGTTCCAGCTGCTCCTCTTCTGATCCAGCTCTCTGCTATGGCCTGGGAAAGCAGTAGAAGATGGCCCAAGTCCTTGGGCCCCTGCACCCACCTGGGAGACCCGGAAGAAGTTCCTAGCTCCAGGCTTCTGATCAGCACAGCTCTGGCCATTGAAGCCAACTGGGGAAAGAACCAGCAGATGGAAGACCTCTCTCTCTCTCTCTCTGCCTCTCCTTCTCTCTCTGTGTAACTCTGACTTTCAAATAGATAAAATTAAAAAACAAAATATGCATTTTTCATGAAGTCTGATGATACTTCAAAAAGTTCATGGAAAATTATATTATGAAAAATTGACACATGGATGTCAAAATCTTTTTTGTACCTAAATAAACTATCTTTTAATTCCATTTTCCATTATCGTTTTGAACTCCACTTGTGTCTGTGTTTATGTGTGTGTACTAAAATGTGTAATTTTAACCTTGTAAATGTAAAGTTTAGTAAAATTAAATATTTTCACATTATTTTATAAGCATCCCACCACTCACATATAGCATATTTTCATTAACCCAAACTGAAGCCAGTAGTCTCATCCAGGCTAAGCCTCCACCTGCAGTACTGGCATCCCATATAGGTGCTGTTTCAAGTCTCGGCTACTCCTCCTCCTATTCAGATCTCTGCTATGGCCTGGGAAAGCAACAGAAGATGGCCCAAATACCCATGTAGGAGACCTGGAAGAAGCTTCCTGGCTCCTGGCTTCAGAACTACCCAGCTCTGGCCATTGCAGCCATTTGGGGAGTGAGTCGATGAAAGGAAGACCTTTCCTTCTGTCTCTTTCTCTGTGTCTGTAGCTCTGATTCTCAAATAAAAAAAAATGCTTCACTTCGGGCCAGCACTGTGGCATTGCAGGTTAAACCACTGCCTAGGCCGGCACTGTGATAGGCTAATCCTCCCCCTGCAGTGCTGGCACGCCGGTTTCTAGTCCCGGTTGGGGCACCGGATTCTGTCCTGTTTACTCCTCTTACAGTCCAGCTCTCTGCTGTGGCCCGGGAAGGCAGTGGAGGATGGCCCAAGCCCTTGGGCCCTGCACCCGCATGGGAGACCAGGAGAAGCACCTGGCTCCTGGCTTCGGATCAGCAAAGTGCGCCGGCTGCAGTGTGCCGGCCACAGCGGCCATTGCGGGGTGAACCAACAGCAAGGAAGACCTTTCTCTCTCTCTCTCTCTCTCTCTCTCTCTCTCACTGTCTACTCTGCTTGTCAAAATAAATAAATAAATAAATAAAATAAACAACTGCCTGCAGCCCAAGAATCCCATACAGGTGCCAGTTTTTTTAGATTCATTCGAGCACAAATTGTTTATATTGATTTTTTTTTCATTTTCAATTATCTTTATATACAGAAGATCAACTTAGTATATATTAAGTAAATATTTCAAAAATTTGCACCCAAACAGAAACATAAAGTGTAAAATACTGTTTGAGTACTATTTTAGCATTAATTCACATTGTACAACACATTAAGGACAGAGATCCTACATGAGGAATAAGTGCATAGTGACTCTTGTTGTTGACGTAACAATTTGACACTCTTGTTTATGGCGTCAGTAATCAGCCAAGGCTCTTGTCATGAATTGCCAAGGCTATGGAGGCCTTTTGAGTTCACCGACTTCAATCTTATTCTGACAGGGTCATAGTCAAAGTGTAAGTTCTCTCCTCCCTTCAGAGAAAGGTACCTCCTTCTTTGATGGCCCGTACTTTCCACTGGGATCTCACTCACAGAGATCTTTCATTTAGGTTTTTTCCTTTTTCTTTTCTTTTCTTTTTTTTTTTTGCCAGAATGTCTTGGCTTTCCATGCCTAAAATACACTCATGGGCTCTTCAGCCGGATCCGAATGCCTTAAGGGCTGATTCTGAGTCCAGAGTGCTGTTTAGGGCATCTGCCATTCTATGAGTCTGCTGTGTATCCTGTTTCCCACGTTGGATCATTCTTTCCTTTTTAATTCTATCAGCTTGTATTAGCAGACACTATTCTTGTTTGTGTGATCCCTTTGACTCTTAGACCTATCAGTGTGATCAATTGTGAACTGAAACTGATCACTTGGATTAGTGAGATGGCATTGGTACATGCCATCTTGATGGGATTGAATTGGAATCCCCTGGCACATTTTTTTTATTTTTTTATTTAGTAAATATAAATTTACAAAGTGCAGTTTATGGATTACAATGGCTTCCCCCACTATGATTTCTCTCCCACTCACACCCCTCCCATCTCCCGCTCCCTCTTCCATTCCATTAACATCAAGATTCATTTTCAAATCACTTTATATACAGAAGATCAATTTAGTATATATTAAGTAAAGATTTCATCAGTTTGCAGCCACACACAGAAACACAAAGTGTAAAACTGTTTCAGTACTAGTTATAACATTACTTCACATTGGACAACACATTAAGGACAGAGATCCCACATGAGAAGTAAGTACACAGTGACTCCTGTTGTTGACTTAACAATTTGACACTCTTGTTTATGGCGTCAGTAATCATCCTAGGCTCTTGTCATGAGTTGCCAAGGGTATTGAAGCCTTTTGAGATCACCGACTTCAATCTTATTCTGACAGGGTCATAGTCAAAGTGTAAGTTCTCTCCTCCCTTCAGAGAAAGGTACCTCCTTCTTTGATGGCCCTGTTCTTTCTACTGGGATCTCACTCACAGATATCTTTCATTTAGGTCTTCGTTTTTTTTTTTTTTTTCTAGAGTGTCTTGGCTTTCCATGCCTAAAATTCTTATGGGCTCTTCAGCCATATCTGAATGCCTTGAGGGCTGATTCTGAGGCCAGAGTGCTATTTAGGACATCTGCCATTCTATCAGTCTGATGTGTATCCTGCTTCCCATGATGGATTGTTCTCTCCCTTTTTGATTCTATCAGTTAGTATTAGTAGACACTAGTCTTGTTTGTGTGATCCCTTTGACTCTTAGACCTATCAGTGTGATCAACTGTGAACTGAAATTGATCCCTTGGACTAGTGAGATTGCATTGGTGCATGCAACCTTGATGGGATTGTATTGGAATCCCCTGGCATGTTTCTAACTTCATCATTTGGGGCAAGTCCTATTGAGCGAGCATGTCTCAAATTGTACATCTCTTTCCATTCTTATTTCCACTCTTATTTTTAACAGGGATCACTTTTCAGTTAAAATTTAAACACCTAAGAATAACTGTTTGTTAATTACAGAGTTCAGCCAATAGTACTAGAACAAAAAAAATACTAAAATGGATAAAGTATTAAATTGTACATCAACAGTCAGGGCTATGCTGATCAAGTCACTGTTTATCATAGTGTCCATTTCACTTCAACAGGTTTCCCCTTTGGTACTCAGTTAGTTGTCACTGATCAGGGAGAACATATAGTATTTGTCCCTTTGGGACTGGCTTAATTCACTCAGCATGATGTTTTCCAGATTCCTCCATCTTGTTGCAAATGACCAGATTTCACTGTTTTTGACTGCTGTATAGTATTCTATAGAGCACATGTCCCATAATTTCTTTATCCAGTCTACTGTTGATGGGTTTTGGGTTTGTTCCAGGTCTTAGCTATTGTGAATTGAGCTGCAATAAACATTAATGTGCAGACAGCTTTTTTGTTTGCCAATTTCATTTCCTTTGGGTAAATTCCAAGGAGTGGGATGGCTGGGTTGTATGGTAGGGTTATATTCAGGTCTCTGAGGAATCTCCAAACTGACCTCCATAGTGGCTTAACCAGTTTGCATTCCCACCAACAGTGGGTTAGTGTCCCTTTTTCCCCACATCCTCGCCAGCATCTATTGTTGGTAGATTTCTGAATGTGAGCCATTCTAACTGGGGTGAGGTGAAACCTCATTGTGGTTTTGATTTGCATTTCCCTAATTGCTAGTGATCCTGAACATTTTTTCATGTGTCTGTTGGCCATTTGGATTTCCTCTTTTGAAAAATGTCTATTGAGGTCCTTGGCCCATGTCTTAAGTGGATTGTTTGTTTTGATGTTGTGGAGTTTCTTGTTTTCTTTGTAGATTCTGGTTGCCAACCCTTTATCTGTTGCGTAGTTTGCAAATATTTTTTTCTCATTCTGTTGGATGCCTCTTCATTCTGCTTTAGTACAGAAGTACTTCAGAGTAAGTGCATAGTGACTCTTGTTGTTGACTTAACAAATTGACTCTCTTGTTTATGGCAGAAGTACAGAAACTTCTCAATTTGATGCAATCCCAAATGTTAATTTTGGCTTTGACTGCCTGTGCCTCCAGGATCTTTTTAGGAAGTCTTTTCCAGTACCTATATCTTGCAGGGTTTCTCCAATGCTCTCTAATAATTTGATGATGTCGGGTCATAGATTTAAGTCTTTCATCCATGTTGAGTGAATTTTTGTGTAAGGTGAAAGGTAGGGGTCTTGCTTCATGATTCTGCACATGAAAATCCAATTTTCCCAGCCCCATTTATTGAATAGACTGTCCTTACTCCAGGGATTGGTTTTAGATCCTTGCTCAATATAAGTTGGCTGTAGATGTTTGGATTGATTTCTGGTGTTTCAATTCTGTTCCATTGGTCTATCCATCTGTTTCTGTACCAGTACCATGCTGTTTTGATTACAACTGCCCTGTAGTATGTCCTGAAATCTGGTATTGTGATGCCTCCAGCTTTGTTTTTGTTGTACAAGATTGCTTTAGCTATTCGAGGTCTCCTGTGTCTCCATATGAATTTAAGTATCATTTTTTCCAGATCTGAGAAGAATGTGTTTGGTATTTTGATTGGTATGGCATTGAATGTATAAATTGCTTTTGGGAGAATGGACATTTTGATGATATTGATTCTTCCAATCCATGAGCATGGAAGATTTTTCCATTTTTTGGTATCCTCTTCAATTTTTTCTTTATATTGATTCTAAAAAGAGAAAGTGAGGACAATTTTGAAAGTGCAATCCATGCTTAGTGTCTGATATGTTCAGTGGGAAATACATGAAATCCAATTCCATCTAAACATGAAGAATTTAATGTAATTTTAACACTGAGGAACCTCTATAGACAAAAGTATCTTTACTTGGAAAGGTCACTGAGGTTGTCAAATTATTTTAGTTTTTGATAAAGGATTACAAGCATGATGCTATGTATAGGAGATGAAGTAGTGCACGACTGAAATTTGTCAGGAAAGATTTATTGTATTGTTTCTCTGTGTTGTTTCTTCTTCTTCTTCTTCTTCTTCTTCTTCTTCTTCTTCTTCTTCTTCTTCTTCTTCCTCTTCTTCTTTGATAGGCAGAGTTAGACAGTGAGAGAGAGAAGCAGAGAGAAAGGTCTTCCTTCTGTTGGTTCATCCCCAAATTGCCGCTAAGGCTGGCGCACTGCGCCGATCCGAAGCCACGTGCCAGGTGGTTCCTCCTGGTCTCCCATGGGGTGCAGGGCCCAAACACTTGGGCCGTCCTCCACTGCCTTCCCGGGCCACAGCAGAGAGCTGGACTGGAAGAAGAGCAACCAGGACAGAACCGGCGTTCCAACCGGGACTAGAACCCAGAGTGCCAGCTCTGCAGGCAGAGGATTAGCCTAGTGAGCCGTGGCACCGGCTTTACTTCTTCTTTGATCTTTGAAGCACTCACTAGTTTTGCAGAGTGGTATGCTCTTCGAATTTTGTAAGTATGGAAAAAATATCTGTGGACTTGGGAAGGGGGTTTGGAAGAGTCAGGGGAATAAGTCCTGAGGGCCAAAGCCTGGTGAGCCTGGACTTCTGACATACAAGGCAGCAGAAGGAAACTCTGTTCACCTTCTAGATCTGTTCTCTGTAGGCCCCTGGTCAACTGGATGGTGCCCACCCACATTAAGATCTTCCCCTAGCCTTGATTTTCAATGGGAATTATGGTTTTTCATGATTTCACCTCTTGAGGTTTTAATTTTTTGGGATTACAATTCTTAGATTTTAGACAGGAATTTTAATCTTTTTTTTAACTTTTATTTAATGAATATAAATTTCCAAAGTACGATTTATGGGTTACAATGGCTTCACCCCATACCGTCCCTCCCACCCACAGCCCTCCCCTTTCCCACTCCCTCTCCCCTTCCATTCACATCAAGATTCATTTTCGATTATCTTAATATACAGAAGATCAGCTTAGTATACATTAAGTAAAGATTTCAACAGTTTGCTCCCACACAGAAACATAAAGTGAGGAATAATAGATGATTTTTTTAAAATGATGATGAAATCAGATCAGACCTATTGTCATGTTTAATCCCAGTGAGAGTCAAGTTGGGAATTGATAATTTTTTTTTTTTTTTACAGAGGATCAGTTTAGTATGCATTAAGTAAAGATTTCAACAGTTTGCACCCCCATAGAAACACAAAGTGAAATATATTGTTTGAGTACTTGTTATAGCATTAAATCTCAAAGCACAGCACATTAAGGACAGAGATCCTACATGAGGAGTAAGTGCACAGTGACTCCTGTTGTTGACTTTACCAATTGATACTCCTGTCTATGGCATCAGTAATCTCCCTATGCTCCAGTCATGAGTTCCCAAGGCTATGGAAGCCCTCTGAGTTCTCCGACTCTTATCTTGTTTAGACAAGGTCATAGTCAAAGTGGAGGTTCTCTCCTCCCTTCAGAGAAAGGTACCTCCTTCTTTGAAGACCTGTTCTTTCCACTGAGATCTCACTCACAGAGATCTTTTGCCAGAGTGTCTTGGCTTTCCATGCCTGAAATACTCTCATGGGCTTTTCAGCCAGATCCGAATGCCTTTAGGGCTGATTCTGAGGCCAGAGTGCTATTTAGGACATCTGCCATTCTATGAGTCTGCTGGGTATCTCACTTCCCATGTTGGATCACTCTCCCCTTTATTTATTCTATCGGTTAGTGTTAGCAGGTACTAGACTTGTTTATGTGCTCCCTTTGACTCTTAGTCCTTTCATTATGATCAATGGTGAACTGAAATTGACCACTTGGACTAGTGAGATGGCATTGGTACATGCCACCTTGATGGGATTAAATTGGAGTCCCCTGGTATGTTTCTAACTCTACCATTTGGGTCAGCTTGAGCATGTCCCAAATTATATATCTCTTCCCTCTCTTATTCCTACTCTTATGTTTAACAGGGATCACATTTCAGTTAATTTTCAACACTTAAGAATAACTGTGTATTAATTACAGAATTAAACCAGTCATATTAAGTAGAACAGACAAAACAACTACTAAGAGGGATAATGTATTAAGTTGTTCATTAACAGTCAGGGCTATGCTGATCAAGTCACCGTTTCCCATAGTGTCCATTCCACTTCAACATGTTTCCTTTTTGGTGTTCAGTCAGTTGTCACCGATCAGGGAGAACATATGGTATTTGTCCCTTTGGGATTGGCTTATTTCACTCAGCATGATGTGTTCCAGATTCCTCCATTTTGTTGCAAATGACTGGATTTCATTGTTTCTTACTGCGGTATAGTATTCTAAAGAGTACATATCCCATAATTTCTTTATCCAGTCTACCGTTGATGGGCATTTAGGTTGGTTCCAGGTCTTAGCTATTGTGAATTGAGCTGCAATAAACATTAGGGTGCAGACCGCTTTTTTGTTTGCCAATTTAAATTCCTTTGGGTAAATTCCAAGGAGTGGGATGGCTGGGTCGAATGGTAGGGTTATCTTCAGGTTTCTGAGGGATCTCCAGACTGACTTCCATAGTGGCTTGACCAGTTTGCATTCCCACCAACAGTGGGTTAGTGTCCCTTTTTCCCTACATCCTCGCCAGCATCTGTTGGTAGATTTCTGAATGTGAGCCATTCTAACATTTTAACATTTTGAATTATGGTATTTGAGACTGTGTCTTTTGGAATTACAAATGACATTAATTTTCAGCAGTGCTTAAGGTTTGGGGATTTTATGGTTCTAGCTCTTATTCTTCTGTTTCCCTTTAGTCACTGAGAGGGAAGGGATATTAATATTTATCAGACTCCTATCATTTGTTAGACATTATATTTTTCATATACCTTCTCCTCTCAAAAGGGTATAACCTAAGGAATAAAATACCCATTTGGAGACAAGGAAATTGGACAGCTGGAAAGTTTATTTAGTGATGATAGCTTGTAAAGAGCACAGATAAATAATGTAGCCACCGAGTTTAGTTGCCACCTTTTAAATTGGGGTGACTTAACAAAATTTATAGATGAAGTTTAAGAATGAAGAAACAATAATTGAGAAGTAATGAGGTCCAGTAGATGATGTGTTGGGGGGGACCACAGGGAGCAATGAAAAATATTGGCCTTGAATAGGATAAGACAAAGTAAATGCCGGCGTCAATAGGTTTGAAGGTACATAGGAAAGTGAAGGCACTAGGAGAGGGGCATCGGAACAATATCTTTGTCTCATGTTTATCTAAAGAGAACGCCACAATGTCTGATTTTTAGCTTTAAAAAAAACATAAAAATACAATTAGCAAAAACAGTCACCATATGATTACTACAATAAGCAAACATTAAGTTTAGCATGTCTGGTTTTATTGTTTCTTTCCTATTAAAAAGAGATATATGTGGCTCAGTAGGCTAATCCTCCACCTAGCGGCGCCGGCACACCAGGTTCTAGTCCCGGTCGGGGTGCCGAATTCTTTCCCGGTTGCCCCTCTTCCAGGCCAGCTCTCTGCTGTGGCCTGGGAGTGCAGTGGAGGATGGCCCAAGTGCTTGGGCCCTGCACCCCATGGGAGACCAGGAGAAGCACCTGGCTCCTGCCTTCGGATCAGCGCGGTGCGCCGGCCGCAGCGCACCAGCTGTGGCGGCCATTGGAGGGTGAACCAACGTCAAAAGGAAGACCTTTCTCTCTCTCTCTCACTATCCACTCTGCCTGTCAAAAAAATAAAAAAAAAAGAGATATATGAATATCTTATCCTGATAAAATCAGGATATAAAAAGTAGAAGATTCCCCTGCCTGAGGCTGACATTGTGACTTAAGAGGTTGAACTGCTGCTCTCAATGCTAACATCCCATATGGGCACCAGCTCAAGTCCTAGCTGCTCTGCTTCTGATTCCAACTGCCTGCTAATGTACTGGGAAAGTAGTGGACAATGGTTTCAATCACTGGGCCCCTGCACCCACATGAGAGACCCAGATGAAGTTCCTGGCTCCTGGTTTTGGATCAGCCCCAGGTATTGGTGGCCACTGGGGAGTCAACCCGCAGACAAAAACGATTATCTCTCTCTCTCTCTCTCTCTCTCTCTCTATTTCTCGTAAAAAATGAATCATTAAAAAATGAAGATTCCTCTCCCTTTCCACTTCTGTGTGACAAAACAAAACAAAACAAAACACCACTATTACAAATTTGGTAGTGTTCATCCAGTCCTTTCGAAAGCTACTACCTAACCATCAAGTACACAAATACATATGTAAGCATGCACATACAAAGAGGAAACAGTTTGCTTTCAAGGTCTTGCTTTCGGGGCAGGTGCTATGGCTCAGTAAATCCTCCACCTGCAGCACTGGCATCCCATATGGGTGCCGGTTCTAGTCCTGGTTGCTCCTCTTCCAGTCCAGCTCTCTGCTGTGGCCCGGGAAGGCAGTGAAGGATGACCCAAGTGCTTGGGCCCCTGCACCCGCACTGGAGACCAGGAAGAAGCACCTGCCTCCTGTCTTCGGATCAGCACAATTCTGGCTGTAGAGGTCATTTGGGGAGTGAACCAATGGAAGGAAGACCTTTCTCTCTGTCTCTCTCTCACTGTCTATAACTCTACCTGTCAAATAAATAAAAAAAAAAGATCTTGTTTTTTATGTAACACTAACAATTGCTTTAGTCTTTGCCAAGGTATTAGTAAAATACAAACTCAGTGATATTTCCCTATAAGTATTCTAACAAGATCATTTACTTTCTCAAAGGATTTGTAAAATCAGAGCATTAAAATATATTAAAATATTGCTCAAGGTTAGAAAGCCAAGAATTGAGAAAGGGCAGTGAGGAACAGCTACAGTGCATATTTTTTTGACAGGCAGAGTGGACAGTGAGAGAGAGAGACAGAGAGAAAGGTCTTCCTTTGCCGTTGGTTCACCCTCCAGTGGCTGCCGCGGCCAGCGCCCTGTGGCCGGCGCACCGCGCTGATCCGAAGGCAGGAGGAGCCAGGTGCTTCTCCTGGTCTCCCATGGGGTGCAGGGCCCAAGTACTTGGGCCATCCTCCACTGCACTCCCGGGCCACAGCAGAGAGCTGGCCTGGAAGAGGGGCAACCGGGACAGAATCCAGTGCCCCGACTGGGACTAGAACCCAGTGTGCCGGCGCCGCTAGGCAGAGGATTAGCCTATTGAGCCATGGCCCCAGCCTACAGTGCATGTTCTACACAGTAGCCATATCTTTGATTTGGCCTGGGGTTTTTCACTGTAAAGGAACAGGAGGGACAAAGTGTTGGTGTTCCAGTATAGAGCTTCTTCTTGATCTCCAAGTGGGTGCAGGAGCCCAAGAACTTGGGTCATCCTCCAATGCTTCCTGAGGCACATTTTCAGGAAGCTGGATCAGAACTGAAGTAGCCGGGACTAAAAGCAGTGCAGATATGGGATGTCAGCACTGCAGGCCATGGTTTTAACCCATTGCACTACAGTTCTGGCCCCAACTTGTGATCTTTCAACTCTAAAAAATGTTTCTATTCCTGTTACTAGTTCTAATTAATTTTAGTGGATATTCTATGTATTTACATATAGCTCTATGGATATTCAAGAATACAAACTGAATTTAAGTCCAAAAGGCATAAAACTGTTTTAACAAAAGCACTTCACTTTCTGACCAAGTTAGACAAATACTGAGGACTAAGTATTGACCAAAATTCTAGATTTAGTGAATTCTATAAAGATAGATGGCCCAATATTTTCGTAGTTAAAATTTCAATTTATAGTTCTTGGAAACTCTTCCTTCTCTAGTATAAAAAGGAAAAGTCGAAATATCTCAAGAAAACTAATAATGTTTTTAAAGGTAAACAGAATTAATAAAGCTTTATAAGACTAAGAATAAAGCCCAAAACCCAAATCAATAAAAATCAAGTGTGAAACTAGAGATATCAGAATTGATGCCACAGAAGTAAAAAGATCATAAAGGAGTACCATAAACACACACCAACAAATTCGTTAACTTAGAGAAATGGGAAAATGTACAGGAACATGCAACTTAACAAAACCGAATTGTGAAGAACAGAATATCTGGAGACTGATAAAATAATGAGAATTTTAGTGACCCAAACTCCCAAAATAGAAAACCTCTCAACCAAATAAATTTGCTGGTGGATATTACCACAGCTTTAAAGAAGAAACAATGTCAGGGGCTGGTGCTGTGGTGTAGCAGGTAAAGCCGCCACCTGCTGACATCTCAAATGGGTGCTGGTTTGAGTGCTGGCTGCTCCACTTCCAATCCAGCTCCCTGCTAATGTGCCTGGGAAAGCAGTGAAAGACGGCCCAAGCCCTTGGTTTCCTGCACCCGTGTGGGAGACCCAGAATAAGTTCCAGGCTCCTTGCTTCAGATTAGCCCAGCTCTGGCCATTGTGGCCATTTGGGGAGTGAATAAGTAGATGGAAGAACTCTCTCTCTGTCTCTCTTCCCCTGTCTCTCTGTAACTCTGCCTTTCAATAAATAAATAAATCTTGAAAGAAAGAAAGAAAGAAAGCCAATTCTTCTCAAATGCTTCCAAACTATTACAAGCCCCTTTTAGAAGGCCAGTGTTATGCTGATACCAAAGCAAAGCAAAAACACTACAATAAAGAAAACTACAAGTCAGAAGAAGACAAAGAAAGATGGTGGAGGGGCCAGTGCTGTGGCATAGTAGGTAAGGCCACTGCCTTCAGTGTCAGCATCCTATGTGGGCTCCGGTTCGGGTTCCAGCTGCTCCACATCCAATCCAGATATCTGCTATGGACTGGGAAAACAGAAGAAGATGGCCCAAGTCCTTGGCCCCTTGCACCTGCGTGAGGGACCTGGGAGAAGCTCCTGGCTCCTGGCTTTGGATTGGCGCAGCTCCAGCCGTTGCAGCCAATTGGTGAGTGAACCGGTAGGTGGAAGACCTCTCTCTTTCTCTCTCTCTCTCTTTCTCTCTCTCTCTGCCTCTTCTTCTCTCTCTGTATAACTCTGACTTTCAAGTAAATGAATAAATCTGAAATAAAAGAAAGAAGCTATCCTGGCAACCAATTCACCTCATTTAAAAAAAAAAGAAAGAAAGATAGTGAAATAGGATTGTTCAGCAACTGAACACTTATGCATGCACAAAAGTACCTTCATAAGTGCAAAGTAACCAGATGAAAGATCACAGCCTCTCATTACAG
The DNA here is from genome assembly GCF_051225735.1 of Oryctolagus cuniculus. Classification (NCBI taxonomy): domain Eukaryota; kingdom Metazoa; phylum Chordata; class Mammalia; order Lagomorpha; family Leporidae; genus Oryctolagus; species Oryctolagus cuniculus. Next base: position 17,530,518 of record NC_142867.1, on the reverse strand, counting down.
CCTAATATTAGTTAAATATTGAAGAAGATGGGAAGAACAGTTCTATATCCCCTGAAACACTCTTTCTCCAACACCTGGCATCACAGTGTAGAGAGAGATATCATCCACTTGGAGGAAAGATAGGGATGTAACAATAAGGCTTTCCTGAGGACCCCAATAATGACCATGGCACAGTAAACCCAAGCACTGGGTAGACCACATAGCCCCAGACTGGAGGCCAATTCTAGTGACCACATCTCTAGATCTACCCTGGCAGCAGATGAGACTTTGCAGCCCCTGAGATGGAGTGGAGTTTGAATCTGTATCACTACCAATTGGCTATTCCAGCCTAGGGTTTCAAAAAAGTTTGAGGCAGGTGAGTCTCAGGGACCTTGGACTTTATATTTCCTCCAGTGCTGCACCACCCTTAGCCATCACAGGATAATTCCCAAGCTGTGTGCCTGTTGCTGTGGGCAGGTCCCTCCAAACTAAGGGATAGCTCATCACCTCTCCTGTATCTGGAATTAAAATGCTCTCAGCAGTCTCTATTGTTAAAATGAAGGGGAAGTGGGGAAACTGTGAGATACCTGAGCACACATTTCAAAAGTTCTCATGGATGATGAGGGGTCCTGTCCACTCGGGTCCTCTGGAAGAAGGCGGAAAAGAGGAAGGGACCAGTGCCAGGGACCAAAAACTCTACCTATGTACTGAGCTTGGGTATCTGAGGGACAGCTCAGAACTCTGTCCAACCCAGGAATTCAAATCACCTGATGCTGACGTTCCCTGTGTTCTCAGGACTTGACTTCAGGTCAGGTCTCATACATAATGACATTTTTATAATATCAATTTCACATATAATTACATTTTTAAAAATAACATTTTCCATAACATCCTATGAGTTTCCATCTTGTAAATACAAGCAGTACATAAAAAGGTATGTGTTTAAAACATCAAACTGAGTGTCATCAACAAAATTATAAATCAGGATGTATCAGGCTTCACTTTCCCCCACATAAAGCCAATGAATCACTGTCCAATGGCAAAATTACCACCAGAATATCCCAAGATTTGAAATGGAACCTTTGGCAACCTTTTGAGATGCAGAGAAGACAGAAACCATAAACAAAAGTATGGGAGCAGATCTCTAACGGCAACAACCTTCCCTAAACAAGCTGTCAATATAGCACACACGGATAAGCCCCCGGCTCAGGGTTTCTACACTGGAAAGAATGAAATGGAGATGGACATCATGTTCCTTCAAGTCCATTCACAGGAAACTCATTCCTCCCTCAGACAGCTTCTTCCACTTTTTAGGCTGATAAAGTTTTGATGAAATACAGAGGTGAACATTTTTAAACGCAGTAATTGAGAAGTAAAGAGGTCCTAGAGTAGATGTGGTAAGCGAGGATCATGGGAAGCAATGGAAACATGACCTTGAATGGGAGGAGTCCACATAAGTGCAGATGTGGATCCGTTTGTAGGGCAATGGGGAATTGTGGCAACAGAGAGAAACATCAGCCCAATATCTACGTTTTGACTTGATCTAAAAAAAAACGACTGTCTGAATTTTAGATATAAAAACTACAAAAAAATAAAGAAAGCAAATAAATATTCATATTCTTAAATCTAGCATGCAAGTATTATTATGTTTATCATATCTGTTTCTTGTTAATTTTTCCCTTTTTAATTACACAAAAGAATGTATGACTACATTGTTCTTTTGAATGTTTGATATAAAAGTAAAAATTTCTTTTGCCTTTCTATCTCTATGTGACACAGAAATACAATTATAAATTTAGTGCTATTCTTCCAGTCTTTTCTAAAAAATGATGTTTTCAAATACACAAATGCAAACCCATATAAATACACAGAAAGAAATAATATTGGCCTCTAGTAGTTTCATTTTTCATGCTGGCAACTGTTTTAGACTTTTCAAATTAATATGTACGATGAAAGTTACTATAATTGATATTTCCCTGAAATTCCTACAGGAATACTTATAAATCCTCTGAGGATTTGACAAGTCAGATTAACAGATCCCTGCATCTGCATTCAAATTCTGTTGAAACATTTTTCTAGGTTAGAAAGAACTGAGACTGGACAATGAGCCACTCACAGCTGCAGTGCCCTCTCCTGACAACAGGCTTTGGCCTAAATTTGGTCAGGTCTTTCCAGCAGCATAGGATTAGGGGGAACACATGTTTTAATGTTGGAGTGGGTTTTCAGGAAAACACAGTGGTAAAAATCTTTAATTGGGGACCCAAGAGACTCTCTCCTGCTTGAGAAAGGACTATAAGAAAATAAAACAGGTCAGAGATGACTTCAGAAAATAACGTTCAACCAGAAAGATGTTAACTCACTTGTAAATTTCATAACTGCACAGAAAATTTTCCCATTCTAAGGTTAGCTCTAAAGATTTCCAAAAATGTATTATGTAAATATTTACATATAGTATCATGGATAGCCAAGAACACAGACAACACTTACATCATAGAGGTGAAAAATGTCATAACAAGAGGACATTATTTTATAAGCAAATAACACAGATAATGATGAAAATGTTCACTAAATTTTCCTTGATTTAGTAAAGAGATAAGAAACCCAATTTCTTCCAAATTGTTTTTCAATTGAAATTCTTGGAAACCTCTCTTTTCTAACACATAGAATCTGTTGCTTAGATTGTTTTTTTAAAGATTTATTTTATTGATTTGACAGGCAGAGTTACAGAGAGAGGCAGAGAGAGAGAGAGAGAGGTCTTCTAGCCACTGGAAGATGGCTGGAAAGGCCGGAGCTGCACCAATCTGAAGCCAGGAGCCAGGAGCTTCCTCCAGGTCATCCACGCAGGTGCAGGGACCCAAGGACTTGGGCCATCTTCCAATGTTATCCTAGGCCATAGCAGAGAACTGGATCAGAAGAGGAGCAGCCGGGATTAGAACCGGTCCCCATATGGGATGCTTCACGCCAGGGCGTTAACCCGCTGAGCCACAGGGCTGGTCCTTCCGATTGATTTTTAAAATTAGTAACTTTTAATCAACTAGACAGAGCAGTGATTGTGATGACCATGCTGTTCTGAAATTTGAAGCAGCCTCTACTTATCCAAGTATGCTCACTAAAATTATGTTGTTATGAAGAATCTGGGATGTACAGGATAAAAATAAATAAGAAGCCTATGAAAAAGTGTTTATTGTAGCAATAAATGTAACCATGTATAGATTCAAATACTTAATGGTTATATACCATTTATCCAGCATCTATCATAGAGTTTGGTATAACCTAGGCTCTCGAGATGTACTTATTTTAAGAAAATAAAAAATAAGGGCAGGTGCCGTGGCTCACTTGGTTAATTCTCCGCCTGTGTACCGGCATCCCAAATGGGCCCCGGGTTCTAGTCCTGGTTGCTCCTCTTCCAGTCCAGCTCTCTGCTGTGGCCTGGGAAGGCAGTGGACGATGGCCCAAGTGCTTGGGCTTCTGCACCCCCATGGGAGACCAGAAAGAAGCACCTGGCTCCTGGCTTCAGATAGGCGCAACGGCCATTTGGGGGGTGAACCAACAGAAGGAAGACCTTTCTCTCTGTCTCACTGTCTTAACTCTGTCAAATAAATAAAAAAAAAAAGAAAAAATAAAATAAAATAGCATCCTTGGAAAAAGTGAACTAAACACATCAGTAGAAATCTCACTCAAGTCACCTTTAATACAGAATTTGTCAACATCTACTGAGCTACCTTTCCAACAATATAGTTAACATTCATGTCTCACCAGGTGGACTCTTGACATGAAACTTCGTGTTGTGGTTTGAATGCTTTCCTCTGCTTTGTGGGTTAGAAACAATCCCCATAGCAACAGTGTTGAGAGGTGTAGCCTTTAAGAGCTTATTAGGATCAGAGTCTACATGGATGGACTGCTGCCACTATCATGAGAGTGGGTTCATGTTCCAAGGAGTGGGCTTCTGATTAAAGGAGGAGTTTGGACCTCATTCACTCCTACCTCTTGCCTAAATGTCTTTCACCATGAGATGATCCTGCAAGAAGGCCCTGGTCAGAAGTGAGCACCTCATCTTGGAACTTCCAACCTCTAAAACTGTAAGAAACATACCTTCACCTTTATAAATTACTCAGGCTCAGATATTCTGAGATAGTAGCACTGACTAATAAACTTAGTTTCACTGTAATGTAAATTTCTGTTTAGTACTACTGATTGGCTACCACATTGTCAAATTTCAGTTACAACATGTGGATTGAAAGTATTAAGAGATTGGATTAAGATGGCAGAGAAGGGAAACTAGAGTAGTAGTGCTTACGGCACTTTTCTAGGAGAAAATAGTTTTTAAAAAGTGGAGAGTGCAGTCTTAGGAAAGAGTTAGGGAAAAAATGGCAGAGGAAGTTCCACACAAATTACACCACACTGTGGACCTACATGGAGAGCGTAGAAATGCATAACTCAGGACTCCAGCATCTGAGAACCTTCACATCAGCTCTGAAGTGAGTGAGACCAGTCTGCAGCAGTCAATATAATTCTAATGTCAGTATTCTAAATAGTTGCCATCAAAACAGGAAATTTACCTAGAAGTATAAAATTTGTACCAAAAATAGAATTATATTTTGTGAACCAAACATTTTCATCTTGTTAGGTGAAAACTGAGAGAAACTTCAGGCCCTTTTTATAGCCATTTAAAAAATATTGAAGGGGACTATCTCTCAAACATAAAGACATCTATGTCTTGACACATTCTTTAATGTAACTGTAAAAATTAGTGTGTTCTTTACAGGGTTACCTATGTCACTCACATGTGCATAATTTCCTATTTTTTGTTGAGTTACAAAAGAGAACAAATGAGAAAATGGCTTCTTTTGATACATACATAACATATGAGCTACTGAAGAGTTGATGCACTGTGTATTACAAATAAATGGCCACTTTCCTATACTCCAGCAAAGAGTAAGTGGAACTTGAATTTAAAAACATAATAGCACATTTATTATTCTTTGATTTATTCTTGTCTAGTAGCTGTATGAAAAAAATTGATATCCTTAATCATTAAGAAAATGAAACTAAAGTGCACAGTGAGATATCAGATCAAATTTGTTACAATAGTGTTTATAAAAATGCAAGCTATGACAAGTAAGTAGCTAGGATGTGGAAACAAAAAGACACTTTCACATTGTTGGTGAGAACATAATTAATAAAGCCATAGAAAATAGAATAGTGACTCCTCAAAAAATTCAAAATTGGAGGCCAGTACTCTGGCATAGTGGGGAAAGCTACTGTAGTGACGGCATCCCATATGGGCGCTGATTCAAGTTCTGACTGCTCTACTTCTGATCCAGCTCTCTGTTATGGCCTGGGAAAGCAGAAGGAGATGGCCCACATGCTTGGGCCCCTGAACCAATATGGAAGACCTGAAAGAAGTTCCTGGCTCCTGGCTTCAGACCTGTGTAGCTCTGGCCATTGTAGCCATCTGGGAAGTAAACCAGTGGATAGAAAACCTCTCTCTCTCACTCTGTGTGTGTGTGTGTGTGTGTGTGTGTGTGTGTATCTGCCCCTCTGTAACTCTGCCTTTCAAAAAAATAAATAATCTTTTAAAAATTCAAAATTGAACTATCATATGCTCTAAAAAGTCCACTTCTAGGTTTTATTAGTCAACTTTTCATTACTAAAATAGAATACATAGGAGAGGCTACTTATGAAGAAAGGAAGTATATTTCATCTCATGGATTAGAGGTCCACAATCCCGGATCACTTGACCCCATTGACTCAGCATCCAGTGATGGCATTCTAGCAAGATTAATCCTAAAATAGTCCAAAGCATCACACAATAAGAAGGAGTGCATGTGGAGGAAGGACCATTCCCCTCCTTCTACTAACAAGAGATTTGCCATGCCCAAATTAGGTATTACCCTGGATAATTGCTCCACCATGGAGCACTGACCACATCTCCCTAGCCACCCAGCACACACCTCAGGGTATTCACTGAAAGTGTGGAAATTCCACTAGTACACAGAGGCATAGTTCAAAGTTAAAAGCCATCAGGGGAAAACATCAGCAAGCAACTCCATAAATGACTAAAAATAAACACAAGAAACAAGAATGAGGAAGTCATGACCCCACTCAAAAGAACACAACAACATTGAACATGAGAGATTGAGGAATGCCAGAAATTAAATTCCAAAAATTAATGAGGATTACTCAAAAACAATCAGAAGCAAATCTATGAACTAAAGAAAATCATATATGACATGAATGAAAAATTTTTCCAAGAAATTAAGATTTTTAAAGAGATATAAAAATGAAATATTAGAAATGAAGAACTCAGTAGATCAAATAAAAATGTGGTGGAAATCCTTAACAACAGACTTGATCAGGCAGAAGAAAGAACACCAGAGCTAGAAAACAAATCTTTGGAAAATTTTCAGTTAGACCAATAAAAAAAGAAAAATAACAGCAATTTAGAAAAATTGAAAACAGTGTTAGAGATTGATAGGATACTATCAGAAGACCTAAAATATGAGTGTTTGGCATTCCTGAAGGCATGGAAAGAGAAAGTGGACTAGAAGGCCAGTTAGTGAAATAATTACAGAGAACTTCCCCAACTCAGAGATAGAAAGTGGCATCCAAGTAAAGGAAGCACATAGAACTCCTAATAGACATGTCCAGAAAAGATCTTCACCACAACACGTTGTAGTCAAACATTTTGGAGTAAAACATACATAAAAGATTCTAAAATGCATATGAAAGAAAAGCCAGATTACTTTCAGAGTATCTCCTATTAGACTCACAGCTGATGTCTCATCAAAAACTATACAGGCTAGAAGAGAATGATGAGACATATTCCAGGTCTTAAGAGAAGAAAACTGTCAACACAGAATACTGTACCCTGAAAGACTTCATTTATGAATGAATGTGAAATAAAGACCTTCTATAACAAAGGAAATTAAAATAATTTATCACCATTCACCCAGACTTACCAAAGATGCTTAAGGATGTACAACACACAGAAACACAGAAGGATAGCCATCATTATGAAATAATGTGAAGGCAGAAAGTCCCCTAGCAAAAGCACAAAAGAAATCCAAAGTAAACATTAGAAATATTTATGGGAAAATGGCAGGCTAAGTCATTACTCATCAATAGTCACCTTGAATGTAAATGGCCTCAACAGTTAAAAGATACAGACTGGATAGATGGATTAAAAACAAGACCAATCTATTTGCTGCCTACTAGAAACACATCTCACCAACAAAGATGCACATAGATGAAAGTGAAAGGATAGAAAAAGATATTCCATTTTAATAGACAGCAAAAAAGGGCAGGTGTAGCCATCCTAATATCAGAAAAATAGACTTTAACACAAAAACTGTTAAAAGAGATGAAGAAAGGCACTATGTAATGATCAAAGGATCATCCAACAGGAAGATGCGACTATGAAATGTATATATACCCAATCACAAGTTGCATGATTATTTAAGAGAAATGTTAATGGGTCTAAAGGGAGAAACAGACTCCAATATAGTAGTAATGAGGGACTTGAACACCCCTCTTTCATCAATGGGTAGATCAGCTAGACAGAAAATCAACAAAGAAACAATAGACCTAATCGATACTATGGACAAAAATGGACCTGATAACTACAGAACTTTTCACCCCACAGTTGCAGAATACACATTCTCTCATTAGTGCATGGAACTTTCTCCAAGATAGATCATATGCTCCTCCACTAAAGAAAGTCTCAGCAAATTAAAAAAAAAAGAATCATACCATGCATCTACTCTGACCACAATGGAATGAAGTTGGATATCTACAACTCAAGAATCTCTAATAATATACAAACACATAGAAAATGAATAACATGTTCCTGAATGAACAGTGAATCATAGAAGATCAAAAGAGAAAAAAAAATAAACTCTGTAAAAGAAGGAAGATGACAATACATCGTATCAAAACTTACAGGATACTGCAAAAGCAGTTTTAGAGGAAAGTTTATAGCAGTTAGTGCCTACATCAGTGTGGGGAGCAACTCGGACTAGACTGTTACTGGAATTAAGACTTATTCTATGCATCTGCTCTCCCACAATATGGCGCTGGGAGAGGAGGAAACAGCTTCTACACAGCTGCTTCCAGTTCAACCAATAAACAGCAGGAGCTGCTCCTGATTGGAGGAGAGCAGCGTACTCGGCGTGTGGGTAGCAGAGTTGGGATTGGTGGAAGAGGACTATAAAGGAGGAGAGAGACAACATGCACCAGGAACATCTATCTGAAGGAACACCTGTGCAGCCCCCGAGAGAGCCGGCCGGCGGTGTGCTGCTCCCCCGCGGAAGTGGGGAAAGTGGCAGGGGGAACCGCCCTTCCACGGAGGTGGAAGGGACGGTAGCCAACCCGGGAAGAACCAGCAGCAAACCCGGGAAGGGCCGAGCAGACAAAAGAACAACGCAGGGTCCTGTGTCGTTCCTCCACGAAGACGGGGAGCGACATAATGGTGCCGTGACTCGGATATGAAGCCTAGGCAGGGTTTAGTGTCGTTCCTCCGTGAAGAGGGGGAGCGACACATCAGGAAATTGGAAAGGCATCAAATAATAATAATATGAGCTATTATAAATGAGCTATCAATGCATCTCAGGACCTAGAAAAACAATAGTATACCAAACTCCAAATTAGCAGGAGGAAAAAGTAATTATAATTAGAGAAGAAATAAACAAAATTGAAACAAAAAACCACAAAAGATTGGAGAAGTGAAACTCTAGTTCTTTCAAAAATAAACAAAACTAATACACCATTGGCCCAACTAACCAAAAAGAAAGAAGACCCAAATCAATAAAATCAGAGATGAAAAAGGAAATGTAACAACAGATGCCACAGAAATATAAAAATCATCAAGAATTACTACAAAAAGCTGTATGGCAACAAAACGGGAAAGCTAGAAGAAATGGATACATTCCTAGACACATGCAACCTACCAAAATTGAATCATGAAGATGTAGAAATCCTAAACAAACCAATTTCCAAAATGGAAATGGAAATTGAATCACTAATAAAGACCCTCCTAACAATGAAATGCACAGGACTGGATGGCTTCACTGCTGAATTCTACAAGACATTAAAAGCAGAGCTAATTCCAATTATTCTCAGGCTATTCAAATAGAACTGAAAAAGAGAGAATGCTCACAAACTCCTTCTATGAAGCCAGCATCACCTTAATTCCTAAATTAGAAAAAGATGCAACAGATTAAGAGAACAATAGCCTGATGAACACAGATGCAAAATGTCTCAAAAAAATTCAGTTAATTGAATTCAAGAACACATCAGATGGTGCAACATTTGCAAATCAATAAATGTGACACATAACATTAACAAACTGAAGAACAAAACCATATGGTTGTCTCAATAGATGCAGAGAAAGCATTTGATAAAATACAACACTCTTTCATGATGAAAACCCTAAGCAAATTGGTATGGAAGGAACATTCCTCAATACAATCAAGGCAATTTATGACAAACCCACGGCCAGCATCCTACTGAATGGAGAAAAGCTAGAAGCATTTCCCCTAAGATCGGGAACCAGGTGAGATTAGCCCCTCTCTCCCTTGCTATTTAATATAATCCTGGAAGTTTTAGCCAGAGCCATTAGGCAAGAAACAGAAATCAAAGGGATACAAATTGGAAAGGAGGAGGTCCAACTATCCCTGTTTGCAGATGGCATGATTCTGTATATAGGGGATCCAAAAGACTCCACTAAGAGACTATTGGAACTCACAGAAGAATTTGGTAAAGTAGCAGGATATAAAATCAACACACAAAAGTCCATAGCCTTTGTATACACAAAAATCATGGTTGAGAAAGAACTTTCAAAATCAGTAACATTCAAAGGGCTTTCATAGCCTAGGCAGCTCATGTCAAGAGCCTTGGGTGGTCACTGCCTTCCTACATGAGTGTTAATTGTTGAATTAATAAAAGGAGTCACTGTGCACTAACTCCCCATGCAGGACCTCTGTCCTCAATAGGTTGTATTATGAGAGTTAACTGTAAAACTTGCTCTCAGACAGTTTGTATGTGTGTGTGCATGTGTGTGCAAACTGTTGAAATCTTTACTTAGTATAGAGTTGGTCTTCTCTGTACAAAGTTAATTGAAAATGAATCTTAATGGAGAATGGGCCTGGTAAAGGGAGAGGGAAGAGGAGAAGGGGTGGGAGTGTGGGTGGGAGGGCGGGTATGGTGGGAAGACTAACTATATTCTTAAAGTTGAACTTTTGAAATGTGTATTCCTTAAAACATAATTAATAAAAGAGGAATAACATTCAAAATAGCTGCAAAATAAAAGGATTGGCACCGGGCAGGATGGCGGCTATGGAGGCTCCCAGCAGGGCATCCTTGTGCCCTGACCAGACCCTCCACCGCGTTGGTGGGGAAGGTCCCAGCTCCGCTCCCATCGCTTGTGAGCTTGTTCCAGAGAAGCAGTCGTTGCAAGTACGAATCCTATTACTCGTGCACAGTGACCAGCAGCCCTGCGTGTGGAGGCCCAGCCCTGTCTGCGGAGGAGACTTTGCTGGGATTTTTGATGCATTTAGGACTTTTGGGAAAAGCGCCCAAGCTCTCAGCACTGGGCAGGTTTCATGGTGTACCTTGCCCTAGGATGCAACGTGGCATGAAATCAGAGTCACCCTTAGCAGTTAAATGTGATGGAAGCCTGCACAGCTTGGGAAAATTCTCAAGGTATGGAGATGCGGGAGACCCACGCAGTGAGGAGGCCCCCAAAGCTTTCTAACCTGCAAGTAAGGAGTTCAGGGAGACGTGGGTTTTCGTAGAACCACTATCTCCGACAGTGACGGTGACCGCCAGACTCTGAAAGGACTTCAAAATCGCCTCTGGAGAAAGCGAGAGGAGCCGGCCAGAGGCCCGTGGAAGGGGTCCCAGATTGTCTGAGGAAGAAGCGTCGGGAGGCGACCCCACAGACCCGTGGATGTGGAGGCGGGCGGTGCTGCCCAGCCGGTGCTGCCCGGTCAGCAGGAGCCCGAGACTGGCCGAGGGGCTGAGTCCAGGTGGCGCAGGAGGGCCCGGAGAGCGAGCGCGAGGGACAAGTGGAGCCGAAGAGGAGCCCAGGGACGCGGGCAGACCTAAGCCCGAGTACGAGGTCTACGACCCCAGCACCCTGTGCTGCGTCTCCCGCCAGCCTCACAGCTGTGACTGATGTGAAGAAGGGTTTCACGGCGACCGCGTGGTCATTTCTGACACTCGGGGCAGGCTTTTGGAGCCCAAACTGCAGGATCCTGCATGTGCAGGGTGAGCCTGACTCGGAAGCCATGAACCAGCAGGACATGAGAGTGACCCCGGCGGCGCTGATGGCACAGGTCTGAGGAGCGTGGGAACCTTACAGCGGAGGTCCCCTGAGGACCAAGGGATCAAGGGGAGAATCGAGAAGGCCGCGCAGCCGAGCGGCAGGAAAAGCTCAAGGTCTTCCAGCCGGTGGTGGAGGCTCCTGCGGCGGCCAAGTGCATTGTCCCTCAGTGCGCCAGCGTGACTGGCTACTGAGTAACGACCACAACCTCATAGACGCTGCCACCACCAATAAACAAAACCTAAGGCAAAGATGAAGTCAGAAATGCTCCGTCTTCCCACATGGAGCGTGCAGGCAGGGATTCAAATCTCTTCTGTGCACAAGAGACCAGCTCCAGGAAAACAAAACAAAACAAAACAAATGAAAACAAAACAATAAGGACAGAGAAGGTGCTGATGGCTCCTCCTAGCAGCGAAGCCTTGAGGGAGGAAGTGCCCAGTTACAACACAGCTGCTCCCCCGGCGCTCTCTTCGGTCACTGTTGTATGAATGTACGTGGCCCCCTGGACCCCTCTGGCTCGTCTGGAAAGCGTTTTCTGGCCTCTTCAGGACTGGGAGTTCTGCTGTTGTCCTTACGCTGACCCTGAACACAGGCAGCACCGTCAGAGCTGGAAGCAAATGCCCATGTCCAAGATGCTCTTTGACCCTGTGTGTGTCCCTGGTGTGTGTGGGGACATCTGTCAGTCTTTTCCACAAAGCTATGCAAACCTCTGTGCTGAGGGTCTCATCTTGACCATTAGCTTCTCTAGTCTCTGTTTGCATTGTTAGGCTCTGGTAAGTATCCGTGTGCTAAGTCTGAACAGATGCACACTGGAGGTTCATGGCTGCCCCGACAGCAGGTGGTTTTGTTAAATCCCTGTATGAAATGTATGGTTTTTTTCCACATTGTCCACTTTTTTTTTAACTTTTATTTAATGAATATAAATTTCCAAAGTACGATTTATGGATTACAATGGCTTCCGCCCCCATAACGTCCCTCCCACCCACAACCCTCCCCTTTCCCACTCCCTCTCCCCTTCCATTCACATCAAGATTCATTTTCGATTATCTTAATATACAGAAGATCAGCTTAGTATACATTAAGTAAGGATTTCAACAGTTTGCTCCCACACAGAAGCATAAAGTGAAAAATAATAGATGATTTTTTTTAAATGATGATGAAATCAGATCAGACCTATTGTCATGTTTAATCCCAGTGAGAGTCAAGTTGGGAGTTGATAATTTTTTTTTTTTTTTTTTTTTTTTACAGAGGATCAGTTTAGTATACATTAAGTAAAGATTTCAACAGTTTGCACCCCCATAGAAACACAAAGTGAAATATATTGTTTGAGTACTCGTTCTAGCATTAAATCTCAATACACAGCACATTAAGGACAGAGATCCTACATGAGGAGTAAGTGCACAGTGACTCCTGTTGTTGACTTTACCAATTGACACTCCTGTCTATGGCATCAGTAATCTCCCTATGCTCCAGTCATGAGTTTCCAAGGCTATGGAAGCCCTCTGAGTTCTCCGATTCTTATCTTGTTTAGACAAGGTCATAGTCAAAGTGGAGGTTCTCTCCTCCCTTCAGAGAAAGGTACCTCCTTCTTTGAAGACCTGTTCTTTCCACTGGGATCTCACTCACAGAGATCTTTTGCCAGAGTGTCTTGGCTTTCCATGCCTGAAATACTCTCATGGGCTTTTCATCCAGATCCGAATGCCTTTAGGGCTGATTCTGAGGCCAGAGTGCTATTTAGGACATCTGCCATTCTATGAGTCTGCTGAGTATCTCACTTCCCATGTTGGATCACTCTCCCCTTTATTTATTCTATCGGTTAGTGTTAGCAGGTACTAGACTTGTTTATGTGCTCCCTTTGACACTTAGTCCTTTCATTATGATCAATTGTGAACTGAAATTGATCACTTGGAATAGTGAGATGGCATTGGTACATGCCACCTTGATGGGATTGAATTGGAATCCCCTGGTATGTTTCTAACTCTACCATTTGGGGCAAGTCAGCTTGAGCATGTCCCAAATTATACATCTCTTCCTTCTCTTATTCCCACTCTTATGTTTAACAGGGATCACATTTCAGTTAAATTCAACACTTAAGAATAACTGTGTATTAATTACAGAATTAAACCAGTCATATTAAGTAGAACAGACAAAAAAACTACTAAGAGGGATAATGTATTAAGTTGTTCATTAACAGTCAGGGCTATGCTGATCAAGTCACCGTTTTCCATAGTGTCCATTTCACTTCAGGAGGTTTCCTTTTTGGTGTTCAGTCAGTTGTCACCTATCAGGGAGAACATATGGTATTTGTCCCTTTGGGATTGGCTTATTTCACTCAGCATGATGTGTTCCAGATTCCTCCATTTTGTTGCAAATGACTGGATTTCATTGTTTCTTACTGCGGTATAGTATTCTAAAGAGTACATATCCCATAATTTCTTTATCCAGTCTACCGTTGATGGGCATTTAGGTTGGTTCCAGGTCTTAGCTATTGTGAATTGAGCTGCAATAAACATTAGGCTGCAGACCGCCTTTTTGTTTGCCAATTTAAATTCCTTTGGGTAAATTCCAAGGAGTGGGATGGCTGGGTCGAACGGTTGGGTTATCTTCAGGTTTCTGAGGAATCTCCAGACTGACTTCCAAAGTGGCTTGACCAGTTTGCATTCCCACCAACAGTGGGTTAGTGTCCCTTTTTCCCCACATCCTCGCCAGCATCTGTTGTTGGTAGATTTCTGAATGTGAGCCATTCTAACCGGGGTGAGGTGAAACCTCATTGTGGTTTTGATTTGCATTTCCCTGATTGCTAGTGACCTTGAACATTTTTTCATGTGCCTGTTGGCCATTTGGATTTCCTCTTTTGAAAAATGTCTATTGAGGTCCTTGGCCCATCTCTTAAGTGGGTTGTTGGTTTTGTTTTTGTGGAGTTTCTTGATCTCTTTGTAGATTCTGGTTATTAACCCTTTATCTGTTGCATAGTTTGCAAATATTTTTTCCCATTCTGTCGGTTGTCTCTTCACTCTCCTGACTGTTTCTTTTGCAGTACAGAAACTTCTCAATTTGATGCAATCCCAATAGTTGATTTTGGCTTTGACTGCCTGTGCCTCCCGGGTCTTTTCCAGAAATTCTTTGCCTGTGCCAATATCTTGAAGGGTTTCTCCAATGTTCTCTAGTAACTTGATGGTGTCAGGTCATAGATTTAGGTCTTTAATCCATGTTGAGTGGATTTTTGTGTAAGGTGTAAGGTAGGGGTCTTGCTTCATGATTCTGCACGTGGAAATCCAATTTTCCCAGCAGCATTTATTGAATAGACTGTCCTTGCTCCAGGAATTAGTTTTAGATCCTTGATCAAATATAAGTTGGCTGTAGATGTTTGGGTTGATTTCTGGTATTTCAATTCTGTTCCATTGGTCTATCCATCTGTTTCTGTACCAGTACCATGCTGTTTTGATAACACTGCCCTGTAGTATGTCCTGAAATCTGGTATTGTGATGCCTCCGGCTTTGTTTTTGTTGTACAAGATTGCTTTAGCTATTCGAGGTCTCTTGTGCCTCCATATAAATTTCAGCACCATTTTTTCCAGATCTGAGAAGAAGGTCTTCGGTATCTTGATTGGTATTGCATTGAATTTATAAATTGCTTTTGGGAGAATGGACATTTTGATGATATTGATTCTTCCAATCCATGAGCATGGAAGATTTTTCCATTTTTGGTATCCTCTTCTATTTCTTTCTTTAAGGTTTTGTAATTTTCATCGCAGAGATCTTGAACGTCCTTTGTTAAGTTTATTCCAAGGTATTTGATTGTTTTTGTAGCTATTGTGAATGGGATTGATCTTAGAAGTTCTTCCTCAGCCATGGCATTGTCTGTGTATACAAAGGCTGTTGATTTTTGTGCATTGATTTTATACCCTGCTACTTTGCCAAAATCTTCTATGAGTTCCAATAGTCTCTTAGTAGAGTTCTTTGGGTCCCCTAAATAAAGAATCATGTCATCTGCAAGGAGGGATAGTTTGAGTTCTTCCTTCCCAATTTGTATCCCTTTAATTTCTTTTTCTTGCCTAATAGCTCTGGCTAGAACCTCCAGAACTATATTGAATAGCAGTGGTGAGAGTGGACATCCCTGTCTGGTCCCAGATCTCAGTGGAAATGCTTCCAACTTTTCCCCATTCAATAGGATGTTGGCCGTGGGTTTTTCATAGATTGCTTTGATTGTATTGAGGAATGTTCCTTCCATACCCAGTTTGCTTAGAGTTTTCATCATGAACGGGTGTTGTATTTTATCAAATGCTTTCTCGGCATCTATTGAGAGAATCATATGGTTTTTCTTCTGCAGTCTGTTAATGTGGTGTATCACATTGATTGTCTTGCGCACATTAAACCATCCCTGCATACCAGGGATAAATCCCACTTGGTCTGGGTGGATCATCTTTCTGATGTGTTGTTGCATTCTATTGGCGAGAATTTTATTGAGGATTTTTGCATCTATGTTCATCAGGGATATTGGTCTGTAATTCTCTTTCAATCCTGCGTCTTTTTCTGGCTTAGGAATTAAGGTGATGCTGGCTTCATAGAAACAATTTGGGAGGATTCCCTCTTCTTCGATTGTTCTGAATAGTTTGAGAAGAATTGGAGTTAGTTCTTCTTTAAATGTCTGGTAGAATTCATCAGTGAATCCATCTGGTCCTGGGCTTTTCTTTGTTGGGAGGGCCTTTATTACTGTTTCAATTTCTGTCTCAGTTATGGGTCTGTTTAGGTTTTCTATGTCTTCCTGGTTCAATTTAGGTAGGTTGCATGTGTCCAGGAATCTATCCATTTCTGATAGGTTTCCCTGTTTGCTGGCATACAAGTCCTTGTAGTAATTTCTGATGATTCTTTTTATTTCTGTGGTGTCTGTTGTTACATTTCCTTTTTCATCTCTGATTTTATTGATTTGGGTCTTTTCTCTTCTTTTTTTATTTGTTGGGCCAATAGGGTGTCAATTTTGTTTATTTTTTCAAAAAACCAGCTCCTCGTTTGGCTGATTTTTTGGAATGTTTTTCTTGATTCAATCCTGTTGATTTCTTCTCTGATTTTAATTATTTCTCTTCTCCTACTAGATTTGGGTCTGGTTTGCTGTAGGTTTTCTAGATCCTTGAGGTGAATTGAAAGCTCATCTATTTGGTGCCTTTCCAATTTCTTGATGTAGGCACCTATTGATATAAACTTTCCTCTTAACACTGCTTTTGCTGTATCCCATAAGTTTTGGTATGTTGTGCTGTTATCCTCATTTACTTCCAGAAAGTTTTTGATTTCTCTTTTAATTTCTTCTATGACCCATTGTTCATTCAGGAGCATGTTGTTCAATCTGCATGTGTTTGCATACTTTCTGGGGTTTCCTGAGTTGCTAATTTCCAACTTCATTCCTTTATGGTCTGAGAAGTTGCATGGTATGATTGTAATTCTTTTGAATTTGCTGAGACTTGCTTTATGGCCTAGTATGTGGTCAATCCTAGAGAAGGTTCCATGTACTGCTGAGAAGAATGTAAAATCTTTAGCTGTAGGATTGAAAGTTCTGTATATATCTGTTAGATCCATTTGTGCAATAGTGTTGTTTAAATCTATTGTATCCTTGTTGATCTTCTGTCCTGTTGATCTGTCTATTTCTGAGAGTGGATTATTGAAGTCCCCCAGTACTATTGTATTGGGGTCTAAGTCACCCTTTAAGTCTGTTAATAAATCTTTTAGATAAACCGGTGCCCTGTAGTTAGGTGCATACACATTGATAATTGTTATATCTTCCTGTTGAATTGATCCCTTAATCATTATGTAGTGTCCCTCTTTGTCTCTCTTAACGGTTTTTGTGGTAAAGTTTATGTTGTCTGATATTAAGATGGCTACGCCCGCTCTTTTTTCATTTCTGTTGGCATGGTATATCTTTTTCCAGCCTTTCACTTTCAGTCTGTATGGATCTTTGTTGGAAAGATGCGTTTCTTGTAAGCAGCAAATAGATGGGTTTTGTTCCTTAACCCAATCAGCCAAACGGTGTCTTTTAACTGGACAGTTCAGGCCATTCACGTTCAATGTGACTAATGATAAGTGGTAACTTTGCCCTGCCATTTGCCAAAGATAAGTTCTAATATATGCTTTGAATTCCCTGTGATCTTTTGCTGTGAGCTTTCCTTCCCTTACCTTCTTTCATATTGATGACTGTGTTTCTGTGTTTCTGTGTGCAACACATCTTTAAGCATCTTTTGCAGGGCTGGACGAGTGGCAACAAATTCTTTCAATTTCTGTTTGCTATGAAAAGTCTTTATTTCACCTTCATTCACAAATGATAGCTTTGCAGGATATAATATTCTGGGCTGGCAGTTGCTCTCTCTTAGTACCTGGGCTATATCTCGCCATTCCCTCCTAGCTTGTAGGGTTTCTGATGAGAAGTCAGCTGTGAGTCTGATTGGAGATCCTCTGAGAGTAATCTGACGTTTCTCTCTTGCACATTTTAGGATCTTTTCTTTATGTTTCACTGTGGTAAGTTTAATTACAACGTGTCGTGGTGAGGATCTCTTTTGGTCGTGTTTATTAGGGGTTCTGTGAGCTTCCTGTACTAGGACTTCTCTGTCCTTCTCCAAACCTGGGAAATTTTCTGCTAATATCTCACTAAAAAGGCCTTCTAATCCTTTCTCCCTCTCCATGCCTTCAGGAACTCCTAGAACCCGAATGTTGGGTTTTTTAATAGTATCCTGAAGATTCCCGACAATATGTTTTAGATTTCTAATTTCCTCTTCTTTTCTTTGGTCTGACTGTATCCTTTCCTGTTCTCTGTCTTCTAAGTCCGATATTCTCTCTTCTGCTTCACCCATTCTGTTTGTAAGGCTCTCTATTGTGTTTTTCATTTGATCTATTGAATTCTTCACTTCAGTCACTATCCCAGTTTCCTGTTGTACTAGTTGTTTCGTTTCATTTTGATTCCTCCTTAATATTTCATTTTCACGAGAGAGATGTTCTATCTTGTCCATTAAGGATTTCTGTAGTTCAAGAATTTGTTTTTGAGAACTTCTTAAGGTTCTTATCAATTTTTTGAGATGCTTCTTGCATTTCTTCTATGTCATCATCTTCATAATCTTGAATTGGGGTGTCTTTTTCATTTGAGGGCATCATGGTGACTTCCTTGTTTTTATTACCTTGGTTTTTGCGTTTGTTATTTGGCATATTGGAGATATTTGGTTTCTTCACTGTGGTGCTTTTTCTTGTTATACTATGACTCTAGATTAAGTGGACTATCTGTTTTTGATGGAGCATTAGGGCTTGAGATGGGTGTGGCCTGAGAGCTCTGTTTGGTGTGCCAAAGGTGACACTCCCAGGTTAGGCGTGGTAAACCTCTCTCTCTCTCTCTCTCTCTTTCTTTTTTTTTTGATTCAAAAGGGAAGTTATTCTGCACAGCTGAATGAAGTTGGAGGTAGTTAGCAGGCAAATGATATACCCACAGGAGCCAGAGATCGGAAGCTCTTTACCAAGGACCACACAGGGAATCTGTTTGGCCCTCAGAGTGGGCTCAAATTCTCCTTCAGCCTCCCACTGGGTTGCCAAAGTTACGGAATTGTAGTGTCTCTGGAGAGTGCTCACGTGAATTCCGTGAGTTCTCTCCCCCACCGTCTCTTTTTTCACAGTCTCAGTTCAGTAGCACCACAAATTTACTAGGTCCTAATCTCCTGTTAATTCGCCCCGCCCAGAGTCAGGTTTTTCTGCTAGGCTCAGGGCCGGTGCAGACCTGAGGTCGCTCTGCTTATGACGTATGTCCAAGATGGCGCCTGCTCTTTGTCTTGCTCGCCCTTGAGAGGTGAGCAGATAGAGAGAAACCCGTGTCCGTACCAGTCAGCTTTTTTTTTTTTTTCTCTCTCTCTCTTCCAGCTAGACTGGTGAACCCCCCCCCCCGGGGGGTCGTTCCCTCTAGTCTCCTCTCTCCGCTTGCCTGCCGGTGTCTCGGGCTATTGAAGTTCGGCTCACCTCGCGTTCCAGCGCTGGTGTGTTGAGTCTGCCGCTGGTGTCCCGAACTGTGGGCTCCCACGCTCTCCATGCAGGTCCGTTCCCCTTCCAGCACTGATGTGTGGACTCGGAGCCCTGAACTTCCCAAGCCTCCCCGCTGTTGTCTGTGTGGCACACACTCCCCTTCGAGCACTGTGGCACAGACCCTGCGGCTCGGTCCCGCGGCTCGGCTTCCGCGCGGTGGGCGACCTTGTTCTCCCAGTAGGTCCTCCGATTCACAGCCACTCGATCCAGAAGGGTTTCCTCTGCAATATTTTCCTGGTTCTTTTTTCTGAGGCTACCGTAACTCCCCTTTTATTAAACTAAATTTTCCCGGACTATCGGTGCGCGCCCTCACTATTCCCCCATCTTGGCTCCGCCTGTCCACATTATCCACTTTTAGCACATGCAGTCATCACTACTATTGTATGTTCTGGAATCTCTTTCTGCACATTAGTGTAGCATCTGATACTTAGTGAGGGTGTGATGGTCGAGATGATGTTTTTTAACTGTACAGATACAGATTTTTCTCACATCCATTCACGTGCCACACACCCACCTAAAACACATGCACTTGCAAGGGCTTCTGCAGAGCCATAGTAAGTGACAGTGCCCATCCTGAGGGTGGTGGCTGGGGTTGTTGCTGGGCTGGACGGGGGAGTACTTCCTGGCTGCTCGGGAATATTTAGACTTAAAGATTGTGCCCTGCCCCAACTGCCAGATCAGTGAAGTGGACATTTCAATAGAGCTTTGAAGTCCCATGCCAAAAAATGAAGCTTTCATCTTACTTCATAAATTAAATTAGATCCACAGGGCACATCTTACAATATGAAGACTATTTTCAGTTCAGTTTCAATATATGCTCTCTTGTTTATAGTGCCTTTTGTGCCTTAAAAGCACCAAAGATTAAGAGCCCTAAATTCCATGATCAGACAGAGACGCTGCCTTGTCTTGGTTGTCACCAACCCTGTGGGTGGGTGATTGTTCAGGCAGTGCTTAGCAAGGTGATCCCCATGTTTTGAGAATGCAGATGGCCCAAGATCTAAGTTCACTGACTCCATGAATTGCTGCATTACAGTGACTCTTTTTTTTAATATTTTTTATTTGAGAGGAAGAGTTACACAGAGAGAGGAGAGATGGAGAGGTCTTCCATCGCTGGTTTGCTCCCCGGGTGGCCAAAGCAGCCAGAGCTGGTCTAATCCAGGGCCAGGGGCCAAGAGCTTCTTGCAGATCTCTCACTTGGGTGCCAGGGCCCAGGCACTTGGGTGATCTTCTGCTGCTTTCCCAGCCCGTGGAGGGGAGTTAGATCAGAAGAGGAGCGTCCTGGACAGAGTTGGCGCTCATGTGGGAGGCTGGCACCACAGGTGGAGGCTTAGGCTACCACACCACAGCGGAAGTCCCTGTAGTGACTCAAAACACCTTCGGTTGTAGTGTCTGCAGTGTTGATCAGATTGTCCCTCCACAGCGTGGCCTTTGTCACAGTGCTCACAGGGGTGCGTGGGAGTAGGCGTCACCTCAGAATGCAGCACTTCTGTCCCTTACAGACACAGCAGTGAAGGAGAGAGTGCCCAGGCCCACAACCCAGCACAGGCAGAGGGTTGTCTAGTTCAATGCAGTTGATTTCTGACTGTGCCAGCTAGAATGGGGGAGTTTCAGGACACTGTACCCCCCAGGGAGAGGAGATGGGGGGTACTAGGTCTGAACCATAGTTTCCTGTCTCCTTTGTGGGCTGGGATGGATGAGGGGCTGGGATCCACGTGGGGCTGGGTCCTGTGTGTTCCTGTTCTGATGTCTCCCACCTCCTTGCTTTTCTACTTGTGAGCTCTTGACTAAAGCTGCTGTACTGCAGTGTCAGGAAGTCGGGACAGATGGGTGCCTGATGGACCCTCCCAGAGGATCCACATCACAGATTTAACCTGACAGCCCCCAGAGGGCACAGCTTCTGCACAGCACACACTTGGAGCCAGTTGCTTCTGCTCTGTTATCCCAGATATGCCATCTCCCCACGAGCCAATGGGAGGAGAGCAGGGTCTTTGGAAACTAAACCTGACTTCAGCCTTTAGGAGCAGTGTGGGGTTGCACCCCTCTCTCCTCCATGTCTCCTCCTTCCTGGGGAAGGTCTAGGGCACTCACACACAGTCCGCTGGAACGCTGCGTCAGGGAGGTCCTGTGTCCTGACTCCCTGGCTGGCATTGATCAGACTTGAGATTCAGACTGAGGCCAACTCGGGCTGTGTTTCTGGCCCCTTGTGAGTTGACTGACACTCAGCCCACCATGCATGGAGGAGCCCACATGGCACAACGGAGTGCCACCACTGCTGCAGAGGCATAGTGGGCAGCCCCTGTCCTCCCCAGGGGATAGCTGGGCTGGCAGGTATGGACACAGGCCCAGCTGCTGGAGCATGTGAGCAGGACCTGTGCTGCCCATGAAGCCACAGATCTTCACGCAAGGTGATGCCATTTGCAAGCAGTCGAGCCTCTGGTTTGTTGTAAAAATTGCTATTTAGGACTTTGTACAGTTTCTTCAGCTTATGGAAACAATCGTCATTTTATTATTTCTCCTCAAAACCATAGTCCTTTTGTTTCTGTGTCCTTATTCCTCTTTTTCCCTTTTATTCCCACTATTAGTTCATCTCCCATTATTTTTATGATATGGTGTGGCTATAATTTTCTTCCAAAATGTTCCTGATTTGATAGGATCTTGAAATGGATCTCTGGTAATTGTAGAAATAATTTCTAGTATTTGAGATTCCTTAATTAAAAAGATCTGAATAGACTTCAGTAAACAGATTTCTAAACCTCATTTTATGTAGCTGTGGGAGTGAGTATGAAAATCTTTAAACAACTTTGTAGACCCAAATCCAGATGCCTTGCTGTGCACCTGGCCCAGATGGGAGTGTTACCCACGTGGCCCAGGAGGCCTACGGGGCACACTGCCTGGAGAACATGCGGAAGTACATTTCACGGAAATCCTAAGAGGAACAGATTCCTTATCAATTAAATTAATGGTATATTGGAACCTTGGATTGTTTTGTAGAAATTCAAAGTGGTGGGAGGTGCAGAGGAGGGAATTTGGGGTCAGGTGTTTTCTGCTTTCAAGAGAAATTTTTGTCTCCCTTGTCCAGAGTTGTTGGTGACAATAATATGAGAAACCTGGAAAAACACAGCTGCAAAAAGAATTAAATGCCTTGGAAGAAATGTAAATAAGGATCTCAAAGATATCAACATTGAAAATTTCAAAGCATTAAAGAAAGAAATTGAAGACATTAAAAAATGGAAAAATCTTCCATGTTCAAGGATTGGAAATATCAACATCATCAAAATGTCCATACTACCAAAATCAGTGTAAAGATTCGGCTCAATCCTAATGAAAATACCTTTGATATTCATGGCAGACAGATCTAGAGAAAATTATGCTGAAATTCATGTTGAAACACAAGACTTCCTGAATAGCTGAAACAGCATTATACAACACAAATAAAGCTGGAGGCACCACAATACCAGATTTAAAGACACACTACAGGGCAGTTATAATCAAAGCAGTCTGATACTGGCACAAAAACAGACAGGTAGACCGACGGAACAGAATGGAAACTCCAGAAATCAATCCACACATCTACAACCGACTTACCTTTGACAAGGAGCTAAAATCAATCCCTGGAGCAGGGATGATCTTTTCAATAAACAGTTCTGGGAAAACTGGATCTGCTACACAAATATTGTCTTATACTTAAAGCTGATTTTACATTTTAAAAACTTGTAAAAATTTGTCATGCTCAGTATTTGCTTCACAAGCTTGAAGAAAACCAAGGAATAGTTGACAAACAAAATGTAATATATACAAACAATGGAAGCTTTTCCAGCCTTAAAATAAACAATTAAGTTCTGATACATACTACGACATGACTGAACCTTGAGGACTTTATGACAAATTAAATAAACCTGACACGAAAGGGCAAATGTTGTTAGGAAGTATGTAGAGAAGTTGAATTCATAGAGACAGAAAGAATTACAATTTTTTCGGCTTCTTGGTGAAGTGGGAAGTGAGGATCTATTCTTTAATAGCCATGACATTTCAGTTTGGGAACATGGAAAAGTTCTGGAGGCATTTGGTGGGCATGACTATACAATCAATACATTTAATATCATTCACATGTACACTGAAAGTGGTTAAATGGTAAATTTTATGTATGTTTTGTTACAATAAAAATACATCAAGGGAAAGTAATGGACAATGAATTATGTCAGCAACATTGAAGGAAAACATTGTTGAGTGTTGAGGATGGAGCTAAGGGCGTTGCTTCCCTAGTTTACTCCTGGGCTTCAGAAGTATCTATATGACTAAGGTAAATGTTGATTACCAGAAAGGTAATTCTTGGGGTCGGCGCTGTGGCAGAGCAGGCTAAGGCCCTGGCCTGAAGCACTGGCATCCCATATGGGTGCCAGTTCAAGTCCCAGCTGCTCCTCTTCCGGTCCAGTTCTCTGCTATGGCCTGGGAAAGCAGTAGACGATGGCCCAAGTCCTTGGGCCCCTGCATCTGTATGGGAGACCCAAAGGAAGCTCCTGGCTCCTGGCTTCAGATCGGCACAGCTCTGGCCACTAAGGCCAACTGGGGAGTGAACCAGCAGATGGAAGACCTCTCTGTCTCTCTGCCTCTCCTCTCTGTGTAAATCTGAATTTCAAATAAATAAATAAATCTCTAAAAAAAGAAAGGTAATTCCATGCACATTTGCAGCCAGTTCTTCACCATTTGAAAAACTGAAGAGAAGCTAGTAGCGGTGCCTCCTTTTGTAGTATTTCTAGTCTCCACCACTAGATGTCTGTAGTGATTGGCTGAACATGATTTCTCAATGGCTGATGTGGGAAACTATGATGTTCAAGTCTAAGGATCAGCATTTCGTCTCTGAAGGATAGAAGGAAAATTTATATTCCCAGAATACATAATAAGAATTTGTCCTTTAGGAAATCCCACTGAATGAAATTGACAGTTTATGACTTTTAAACAAGGGCATTTCAGAAAGGTCATGGATAATTGAATTTAAAAAGATCATTTTTGGTGTAAAAATATTGAAATCTATGAATACTTTTTCATAATACAGACTTTCTGTGCACTTTTTGAAGATATCTCATGTTTCTAATCTTTGGTAGGTGGGACTCCTGCTATCTATGTCCCCTCGGTCACCACTGATAAAAATGCCACAATTTTCCAGCATAATCAGGCACACAACCCTGAAGATTGGCACTTTCATTCTCAAGCATGAACCAGCCATGCTTTCATAAAGAAACATTGTCTGACTCTGACCTATGCCTACAGCCACCCCATCCAAACCTGAAACTATATTAGTCAGTCATAAGGAGAAAAACGGTCTACAATTATGGTTTCCAAATTATCTTACCCAAGAACTCTCCTAAATTATACCCAGAGGCATATCTCTCCCAAGCTCAATTGTTTCTCCAAACACGGGCCTCTATTGATCTTCCTGGGTACCCAGTGGGAGTAAATAAAGGACCTTAACTGTCACTCTGGCAAAGTTTCCCAGGAGCCTATTACTCATTCTCTGAGGACTTGAGAAGTCATTGCATTACCAAATCCTGCAGTTGAGAGACTCTACTTAAACATTTTTGGAAACTCAAAGAGCCAAGACTAAGAAGGACCTGTGAGCAAACGACACCAGCAAAGTCTTCTAAGAAGAAGCCTAAGATTTGGGGTTATAATTCTTGGGCTCTGTTTCTAGAGAGACACTTGGAAGAAGGATTTCAAACCAGAATGAAAGGAATTTTCTTGCCACATTGTTCATGAACTCCTTAGCAAACAAAAATTTGACAAACTTGATTGAGTCCAATCGAGTGAATTTGATTAAATTAGTGTTAGGGTTCATGAGCTAGCTCATCCTGATTTTGAATAATTTGGTATTGTTCTCACTGATGTAATCCACTGATGTATTATAAAAGGATAGAATGAATCTGATTTCATATCCATAATAACCTCACAATCATATATTTTTGGTGGTGAGATTGGTTAAAAAGTCTATTTTAATAATTTTGAAATATGTAATACATTGTTAATAAATGTGGTTGCCACATTCTCATTGTTTTCAATTTTGGTCATATGGATCTCTAAAGTATCTGTAACATTACATGTGTTTTGAAGACTTGCTTATACTTCACAATGTTTGTGGTGGCAATGAAATTAAAAGATGTCTCTATTGGTACAGAAAAATGAATTTTATGCCTCTTTCTTAAAATAAACTTTTGATGAAGTCCTGTCAAATGCATGGATTTCAACATTTTTACACAAATATAAACTTAGTTTTTCCTTCAGTTTTCCATGAACTTCTTCAAATATCCTCATACTGCCAAGAAAATGCATGGAAATTAATTCTAGTGCTATTGTAGTTTCAAAAATGAAAATGGTTATTTTCTGCATAATGCAGGTTGACAATGAGAACTAAACAACGATATCCATACTCTGACGAGGTGTCTAAAGAGATATGAACTTCAGTGTCCTACTTCTCAATCAAGTCAGATGACTGTGTTGCATATGCCAGGAGGGAAGAAACTGATGCCTGGAATCCATTGAAAAACAGAGGACTCCACAATGAATTAGACCCAAGGTCAGTGGTAAATCTTTGTTCCCAAATGTAAGCAAATTCATTTAAATTATTCTACTTACTTTTACTCAACTAGTTTCTAGAGTTACATTTGTGACTTACAGATTAGTATGAAATTGAAAATAAGAAACTCAGGATAACTCCATGTGTCATTTGATTCCACACACCAATAGGAAACACAATCCATAATTCTATTAGATCAGACTCTGTTAAAAACTACTGACGTCGTGTTTATAACGTTATGATTAATGCTTGTGCCTCACCAAAGACATTGATTTCATGAATTTCAGTTTTCAATAGTGTGGAATTGCTTTGACCTTTTCATAGCCTCCAAATTGCCACATTCGTGTTAGAATTCATGAATGAAATCTACTTGGAGTGATTACTCACATAGTCTCCATCTAGAGAACTTATCAATACAGAGGAAGCAACACTGAGCTGTCCTGAAAGCTAAAGATTTCCTCTCCTTTGCTAAAACAGAGAGGTCATGATGCTAATCTCTGTGCCCAGGAATTTCTTTATTATTTTGTTTTTAAATTTTTAGTTAGTGTGTAATACTTGTACATTTTATGGAGGACAGTGCAGTAACTTGGCACTTAAGCACAGCATAAGCCAGTCAAGTCAAAAAATGAACCTTTTCATTTTTCATATTTGGAGCCTACATAACATGTTGTGAAATGCAGTCACCCAACACAGAAAGACAAATATTGTATGTCTGTCTCATATAAGGAAGTTTAAAAAATTGTTGATTTGAACTTAGAATCTTGGCCAGAAATGTGAGGAAAATAATATTGCTATAGTTTTTGAAAGATATTGGAGAAAGGGAGGAGAAGGAATAAAAACTGATATGTGTCTTTGTAACAACAACATGTATTCATTTAGAAAATCCATGCCCTTATTAAAATGTGTATATATATTAAATACTTCTACCCATTGGCAAGACGAAAAGGAAGAGCCATATTATCCTAACCATTATATCTGATCAATGGAAAACTCAGGGAATTTCAAGTGTCATTTAATTCTATTTCTGTCAAGTGAAAGGGAAAATATATCTAATCAGAGGTTAACTCTATATTTGATGTAATGAATTGAAAAGAAAATATACTTGAGAGGTACTGTGCACTTTTCATGGAAATTTGCACCATTTATTAGCCTGTGTGGACAGATGTGGAAAGAATGAACATGAAAAACTGGGGCTGTTGAGTGATTTATGCTCAATTGTTATATCAGTGGAAAAAACTGCAACAACAGCTCTGTCCCTGCTCAGTGCATGTATATTCATTTTACAAAAAGGAATCATAGATCACATAACAGGCAGGCATAAACTTATCTAGGCTTGGCACTTTCATATCTAATACACTGATGACCTTGAAAAGAATAAATAGATATCTATAAAGATTCAGACCAAAACACAAGTATAAAGCTGATGAACATTGTCCCAAAATTTAAAAGAGAGCCATCTGGGAGGCTTTTTAGAGCCAACAACTTCGCAAGTCAACGCAGGGACACATTCATAATACCACTTGCTTTAATATAGGTACTTGTAAGGTGCTGCCACTATTCAGTTAATACGAAGGAGGAGAAATCCAACCTTTCTCTGCTTCTTAAAACTATCTGAAGATTGAAAAAGTGAGTGGAAGTGTGGCTCGACTGACCTCAGAGACCAGAACCAAAGGGGTCATAGGTACTTTCATATTACCTTTAAAACATTATCACTGGGGCCAGCACTGTGGCATAGCAGGCAAAGCTGCCACCTGCAGTGCCAGCATCTCATACGGATGCTGGTTTGAGACCAGGCTGCTCCACTTCTGATCCAGCTCTCTGCTATGGCCTGGGAAAGCAGTAGAAGATGGCCCACATCCTTGGGCCCTTGCACCCACATGGGAGACCCAGAAGAAGCTCCTGGCTCCTGGCTTCGGATCGGCACAGCTCTGGCCATTGTGGCCAAATGGGGAGTGAACCAGCAGATGGAAATCCTCTCTCTTTCTCTGCTTTTCCTTCTCTCTGTGTGTAGCTCTGATTCTCAAATAAATAATTAAAAAAAAGAGAAAGAAACTTTAGGAACTAAGTTGTCAGTAGATTAGCCAAGTGGGATTCCACAGGAATATAGTCTGCAAAACTTTTTAAAAAATTATCACTGAGAAATACTGTGGTTATCTTCCAAACACTATACCCAAAATCAACCTAAACTGAGGGAAAGGATGAACAATGTAACAGAATTCATCTTGCTGGGCCTCACCCAGAATCCAGAACTGCAGAAATTCCTATTTGCTGTGTTTTCAGTCATCTACTTGATCACACTGGCAGGTAACCTGCTCATCGCAGTCACCATCTTTGTCAGCCCAGCCTTGGGCTCTCCCATGTACTTTTTCCTGTCCTATCTGTCCATTATAGATGGTTTCTACTCTTCTTCCACAGCACCCAAAATGATCTTTGAGTTGGTTTCTGAGAAGAGCACCATCTCCTTCAATGGATGCATGACTCAGGTATTTTTCGTACATTTCTTTGCTGCAGCTGAGGTCGTATTATTGATTGTCATGGCCTATGACCGCTATGTGGCCATCTGTAAGCCCCTGCACTATCTGACCATCATGAGCCCACCTGTGTGTGCTTCCCTGGTGAGTGTGGCTGGGATCATCGGATTTCTGCATGGAAGCATCCAGATTTTGTTTATGGTCCAGTTACCATTCTGTGGCCCCAACGTTATTGACCATTTTGCATGTGATCTCATGCCCCTCTTGCAGCTGGCCTGCACTGACACTGATACTTTGGGACCCCTGATTGCTGTCAACAGTGGGGCAGTATGTTTGCTCAGTTTCCCTATGCTGGTTGCTTCGTATGTCATCATCCTGCGTTCTGTGAGGGCTCATAGCTCAGTAGGACGTCAAAAAGCGCTGTCTACCTGTGCCTCTCATATCACTGTTGTCATCTTATTCTTTGTACCTTGTACTTACCTGTACCTGAGACCCATGACCAACTTCCCCACTGACAAGGCTGTGACTGTGTTTTGCTCCTTAGTAACTCCTATGCTGAATCCTTTAATCTACACTTTCAGAAATGCAGAAGTGAAAAATGTTATGAAGAAGCTCTGGGGCAAATCATGAAAACTGAGGATAAATAAATCTTGTGATTTGATTTTTAAGCCAAAAAAAATCTAGTGATTTTCATTGGCATTTGTTCTCCTTTTGGTTCATCTAAATTGAGACAGTTAAATACCTTGTGTGGGTCACCTTTCATTAAGCATCTGCTTATACTGGACAGAGCCCACATCTCCCACGGCACCGAAGGCATTGGCTAGGCCCAGCACATTTGTAACAGCCCTGGAAATTGCCTAGTTTATGTTCTAATTAGAAGAAAAAGTGCATACATTCAGAAAAGCAACCTGATTGTATTCATCATTACATAAAGTCATAAAATGTAATTTTTAATATTTTATAAAAGGTTGGCAAATTCATAATAGTTCCCTAATGCAGGCATAAAAGAGATCAACATGATACTCTTGAGTCCTTTTCATCCCCACCAAAACAACTAAAATAAACTTTCAATTCACAAGATGAGAAACCACTGTGAGGGGAAATGAAGTCAAGCATAGCAGAATTATTTGATCTTTTAGATGCCACTGTGCATGCTGTCATTTTGAAAAACTGACTTTTCAATCTTAACTTTATCAAATCATTAACAAACAATATTAAAAGCACAAAATGTATTCCAATGAAATGGGTAGAACTGGACATCATCAAGCTCAGTGAAATAAACTGGACCCAGAAAGACAAATATCACATGTTTTCTCTTATTTGTAGGAACTAATAGAGAGTATAAAAATTGGGTGGATGCCACATCATTTGGAATGTTGCTATAAATTTTGCTTCACTAAATCATGCATGTACATGACAATTTACCCTCTTTCCTCATCTTTCAATTATCATTAATCTCTCACTTTGTGATATTAGTAATTGTTTTCAAGAAAAAGTAGTATATGTGTGTATAATGTCTATATATGATGTGAATATGGAAAAATGTTACAAATTGTTAAATATTAAAGCTAAAAGATAAACAAAGTAAAATGTAAAAAAGTACTTTCTTCAAAATATAATTTTTATATCTTCTAAGTGTGAGAAATTTTAAAAATGCTCTTGTAGAAACATGAAAAACTTGTTTTTCTTACTACAACACAGAAAAGTAAGTACTCTCCCATCAAATATTCTTTTTAAAAATTGAATAGCCACAATTTTCTGTGTAATGCAATTATCAAAAAAAAAGCACCAGGGGCACATTGACTAGAGCAAAATGAGTCCAGTTGATAAAGTCTGTGGACTAGACAGAAAAGTCTTCACATTGAAGTCTGGCTTTAGATACCAACAAAGGCATAGAAGGCTCTGAAATCAAAGTAGTTTTATGGGATATTAAAGTGATGTAACGGTGATGAGTAAGGAACCTGACAACAATGATCAAATGTCTGAGTTACAGCAAAGAATCCACACCATGAATGTAATAAAGTACTAAATGATTCAGAAATAATCACTCGATGACAGCTAACTGAGCACCTAAAAGGAAACCCGTTGAAGTGAAATGGACACTATGAGAAACAATGACCAGAGCAGCCCTGGTCTTGACTGTTGAGGAACAACTTACTATTTTATTCCTTGTAGTATTTTTTTGTTGTTGTTGTACTTAATACCATTGGTTGAACTCTGTAATTAATACACAATTATTCTTAGGTGTTTAAAATTAACTGAAAAATGATCTTTGTTAAATATAAGAGTGGGAATAAGAGAGTGAGAAGATACACAGTTCAGCACAGGCTCACTTGGACTTACCTACAATGGTAGAGCTAGAAATGTGCCAGGGGATTCCAATTCAGTCTCATCAAGGAGCCATGTTCCAATGCCATCTCACTTGTTAAAGTGATCAGTTTAAGAACATAATTGATCAAAAAGATAGGTTAAGTGTCAAAGAGATTTCACATATAAGAACAGTGTTTGCAAATAACGAAGGATAGAATTAAAAGGGAGAGAATGATCCTGCGGGGAAAGCAGGACACACAGCAGACTCATAGAATGGCAAATGCCCTAAACAGCACTCCAGACTTGGAATCAACCCTTGGGGCATTCAGATCTTGCTAAAAGGCAAGTCTCATAGGCATGGAAAGCCAAGACACTGTGGCAAAAACGACCTGAATGAAAGATCTCGATGAGTGAGATCTCTGCAGAAAAAATGGGCCATCAAAGAAGGAGGCACCTTTCTCTGAAGGGAGGAAGGAACTTCCACTGTGATAATGGCCTTGACTAAATAAGATCAGAGTTGGTGAACTCAAGGGGCTTCCATAGCCTTTACAGCTCATGGCAAGAGCCTCGGGTGATTACTGACATCATAAATAAGAATGTCAATTGTTAAATCAACAATGGGAGTCACTGTGCACCTGCTCCCCATGAAGGATCTCTGTTCTTAATGTGTTGTACTATGAGAATTAACGGTAAAACTACTAGTCGAACAGTACTCTATATTTTGTGAGGTTATGTGGGTGCAGTCTGTTGAAATCTTTACTTAGTATATGCTAAGTTGATCTTCTGTATATAAAGATAATTGAAAATGAAAAAAAAAGATAATTGAAAATGAATCTTGATGAAGAATGGGATGGGAGAGGGAGTGGGAGATGGGATGGTTGCGGGTCGGAGGAACATTATGGGGGAAAAATCCACAACAATGCAAAAGTTGTACTTTGTAAATTTATATTTATTAAATAAAAAAAGAAATAATCAGATGAACTGAAGACAGAGATTAGGTGCTTCAATCAAATAGATCTGATATATTGTCTTCAATATTAATCAGGCTTACAAATGTAAGCAAATTATTTTACCACTCCATCTTCCATAAACAATAAGAATCAAATGATTTAAACTTTTTTAAGTAAGTGAAATGCATGCGAGATTTGAGTGAGTTCCTGGGTCCTGGTTTCAGCCTACCCAAGAGTGGATGGAACTTCGAACTCTCCCTCTTCCCGTCCCCCTCTACCTTCCCCCTCTTCTGTTCCTCCTCCCCTCCCCTTCTCCCTCTCCCTCACCCTCACCTTTCCTGGCACTCTCTCCCTTCCATTCCTCCTCTTGCTCTTCCTTTCCATGTCCCCTTCCCCCTCCAATAAATAAATATATCTTTAAAATTAATTATGTGGGGGCCAGTGCTGTGGTGTAGTGGGTAAAGCCGCCACCTGCAGTACCGGCATCCCATATGGGCACTGGTTCGAGTCCCAGCAGCTCCACTTCCAATCCAGCTCTCTGCTATGGCCTGGGAAAGCAGTAGAAGATGGCCCAAGTCCTTGGAACCCTGCACCCATGTGGGAGACAAGGAGGAAGCTCCTGGCTCCCGGCTTCAGATCAGCACAGCTCCAGCCATTTCCGGCCACCTGGGGAGTGAACCTGTGGATGGAAGACCTCTCTCTCTCTCTGCCTCTCCTCTCTCTGTGTAACTCTGATTTTCAAGTAAATCAATCTTTAAAAAAATAAATAAATAAAATTAATTATGTGAAAAATTGTTCAAATACTGAACAATACTCAAAGACATCACCAGAGGTTAAGGTATGCTACAGGCTAGAGTTTCTGATAGGAAAGCCATAGAACACTGCTACTGTCCTTAGCTAACCACAAACAGAGGAGGACACATCTGTCCCAGTCTCATCTCACTGCAAAATACATTGTAAACGCTGTTCCTTTGTGTGTGGGATGGTGTAACAGAGGGGTATCATCTTAGCAGACATGCTTGGTGGGGCCCGTAACCGGGTCTCTGGAAACCAAGGGTTAACTCATCACCAACTCCTTGAATCTGTGATTAAATTTCCACTAGATGTCTCTGCAGTTACAAATGAGGGAACTGGTGGGAGAGACTGTGAGAAGCCTGAGCAGAACTAATGTCAAAAGCTCTCACGAATGATGGATTCTGTCCACGATGATTCTCTAAAAGTAGGAGAAGAGACAGAGACCAGTGCCAGGGCCCAAAAGCTTTCCCTCTGTACTGACTTGTGATATCTATGGGAGAGCTCAGAACTACGTTCAACCCAGGGATTCAGATAGCACCAGACTCTGACACGCCCTGCGGTCTCAGGACGTTACTCGAGGTGAAAGGTCACATACAATGCTTTTAGGACAATAGTGGCTCTGCCACGGTTTTCTATGAGTGCCTATCTTGTAAATGTTTGTAGCCATCAGTACATTTTTAAAATCAAATTTATCTTTGAAAGATAAGAATTACTCCCATTTTTAACTTCATTCTATATTGTGATAGTATCTGAGCATCCAAACCAAATAAATAGCTAATTTCAAAAAAAATTTTTTTTTAAAAGATCTAGTTGTAGATCCAAACAATGACAAAGTGATGAATAGGATAAAGGAAAAATAAATATCTTCCTGTTGCTGGTGGCAAAATAATCCTGATAATGATTATAAGGTTGATGGTGAAGAAGATGATGATGATGCCAACTAATATGCCAGCATAGTCAACACTTTGTGTCTATATATCCCTGACCTAAGTTTCCGTGTTTTCACATTTTGAAAGCAGCAATTTCTGACTTATTTCTGTCCTTAATTTGTTTAAACCCCAAACTACAGAACTTACCTAATTATGCAACATTTCATTCATTGAATGTAACAATGACCCTACTCACAGCATTGTGTGAGCAAAAAATTTTAAATGATAGTATTCAAAATTACTATAGCACTTCCAAATTTATTTGAGTATTGTGTGCAAAGTATTTTTTATTCTATTAATTCTCTATTCTGCTACATTAGTATTGTCATAGTGATTCACTCATGTCATAAGTTGTTAAAATGAGGATTTTAGAGTTCAGTTATGTTACTTAAGATCAGTTAGATGGGGCAGGTTAGATGTGACATAGCAGGTTAAGCTTCTGCTAATGATACCATCATCCCATATGTGTGCCAGTTTGAGACCTGACTGCTCCACTCCTGATCCAGCTTCCTGGTGTTGTTCCTGGGAAAGCAATGGAAGCTGGCACAAATCCTTGGGTCCCTGCAACCACATGGGAAACTCAGATGAAGCACCTGGCTCCTGGCTTCAGCCTGGCCCAGTCCGGGCTGTGCCAGCCATTTGTGTAGTGAACCAGCCCATGGATGACATCTCTCTCTCTTTCTCTCTCCCTCTCCTCCTCTTCCCCCTCCTCCTCCTCTTCCTCCCTCTGTAACTCTGCCTTTCAAATAAATAAAAAACAAATCAAAATAAAATCAGGGGCTGGCACTGTGGCATAATAGGCTAAGCCTCCGCCTGCAATGCTGGCATCCCATATTGGTGCCGGTTTGTGTCCTGGCTTCTTCTCTTCTGATATAGCTCCCAGCTGATGGACTGGAAAAAGCATTAGAAGATGGCCCAAGTACATGGGCCTCTGCACCTACATAGGACACCTGCATGAAGCTCCTGGCTCCTGGCTTTGGGTCAGCCCAGCTTTGCCCATTGTGGTCATTTAGTGAGTGAGCCAGTGGGTGGAAGACCTTTCTCTCTATCTCACTCTATCTGTCTGTAATTATGCCTCTCAAATGAATAAATAAAATCTTTTTTAAAAAGTCAAATCCTGGATTAAGATGGTGGAGTAGGGAGGGAGCTTGTTGCTTGAGTCTAAGAGAAGATAGTTTTAAAAAGTGGAAAGAGCGCACAGTCTCAGAGAAGATTTAGGGAGAAAACAGCAGAAGAAACTCTACATAAATTAGAGGAACACAGTGGACCTACACAGAGGGAGAAGATGCACACAAATTAGGACCCCACCAGCCAAGAGTCTCCACACCAGTGTTGGAGAGCAAGGCACTGGTGAAACAACTGCAAGAGCCTAGAGGGAATCCAGTTTGGAGACCCATGGGGGATGGTGTGCCCACCAAACTAAAGGGGAAAAAACAAAGAGGGGGCATATTTTCTCTCTCCCCAATCATCCTGCAAAGGCATCCTGTACTAGCTAACAGAATGCAGGCACCATTTTGGACATACATACAGCTGCACCAGCTTGTGTCTTCACCCAGCATCCAGCCAAGCAGAACTTATGAGTCTGATGGGGAGAACAGACAGGGATCTGGGTGCTCATGACTATGGGAGGCTTGTGTTCTGGGACTGTGAAAACACTGAGGCTGCGTGGGAGGACTCAGGGTGTGGCTGGGACATTGGGCAGTCACTGTGCAAGGCTCCACACAATCAGATTTCCCTGGTTACCTGGTGAGAGACATTGCTGGAGAATATGAGATTATACTGAGAACTGCACAGATCCTTTGTGTGGTCTTTGTGGCAGAGTAAACAAATAATATACTCACTGGGGCTAGGGCCCAGGCATTGATCTCCTTTGAGTAGAAGAGCTCAGCTGAGCCGATGCCAACAAGTAAGAAGAAACCTCCCCCTCTAAAAAGAGAGAGAGGGAGAGAGAGAGAGAGAAAGAGAGAGAGAGGGAGTGAGGGAGGGAGTGAGAGAGAGAGAGAGAGAGAGAGAGAGAGACATTCACCACACCAAACCTCTGTGTGTCATCTCAGACAGCCTCTTCACCCTGGAGCACTGAAGAGAACTCCCCGGCCACTCCCATCACACTCCTTCAATTATTCCCTGAAAGCAGACACTCCACTAATCCAATCAGACATAGTCTAAAGATAAAAGAAGCCACCACAGCAAAAAATCAAAGAAGAAACCAACAAATATCCCACAAATGCCAAATAACAAATGGACCAATCCAAGAAACAAGAACAAGGAATACAACATGACACCCCCAAAAGACCAAAACACCTCAATACTAGATTGTGACAATAATGAGATTGAAGAAATGTCAGAAATGAAATTCAAAAATTGATCATAGGATTACTTAGAAGATATCAGAAGCAAATGCACAAACTAATGAAACCCATACATGACATGAAAGAAAATTTCTCCCATGAAATTGAAAACTTAAAAAGAAATCAAAATGAAATCTTGGAAATGAAGAACTCAAGAAGAAATAATACAGTGGAGAGCCTTAATAACAGAATCAGTGAAGCAGAAGAAACAATATCAGACTTAGAAGACAAAGCACAAGAAATTATAAAGCAAATCAAACACAAGAAGAAGAAATTAGAAAACTAAAAAACAATGCTGGAAATCTATAAGATACTATCAAATGACCCAACACACAGGTTCTATGAGATCCTGAAGGTGTGGAAAAAGAGAAATGATTAGAAGGCCTTTTTAGTGAAATAATAACAGAAACTTTCCCCAATTTAGAGAAAGGGGCACCAAAGTACAGGAAGCACATAGAACTCCTAATATACATGACAAGAAAAGATATGCACTATGACACATTGTAGTCAAACTCTCCACAGTAAACCTAAAATGTGCATGAAAGAAATTCCAGATTACTTTCAGAGGAACTCCAATTAGACTCACAATGGTCATCTCATCAGAAGCCCTATAGGATAGGAAAGAACGGCAAGATATACTCCAAGTCTTAAGAGAAAAAGCTGTCAACCCAGAATACTATATCCTGCAAAGTTCTCACTTATGAATGAAGGTAAAATAAACACCTTCCATGACAAACGGAAACTGAAAGAATTTGTCACCACTCCTCCAGCCCTGTGGAAAATACTTAAGGATGTGCTGTACACAGAAACACAGAAACATGGTCATCACTACAGAAGAACGTAAAGGAGGAAAGCTCCCAGTAAAAGTTCAAAGGAAATCCAAAGTAAAAAAATGGGAATATTTATGGAAAATGGCAGGGCAAAATTGTTACTTACTGATAGTTAAGAGAAATCATAAAATTTTTGAAAAAAATGAAGATGACAACAAAACATATCAAAACATATGGAATACACCAAAATCAGGGTGAAGAAGAAAGTTTATAACAATGGGTGCCTACATAAAGATATTGGAAAATCATCAAATAAACGAGCTATCAATGTATCTCAAGGACCTAGAAGAACAACAGCAAACCAAACCCAAAACTAGTGGAGGAAAGAAATAATTAAAATTAGAGAAGAAATAAACAAAATTGAAACCAAGGGGCCAGTGCTGTGTACAGTGGTTTAAAGTCCTGGATTGAAGAGTCAGCATCCCATTTGGGCACTGGTTCTAATCCTAGCTGCTCCTCTTCAGATCCAACTCTCTGCTATGGTCTGGGATAACATTGGAAGATGGCCCAAGTCCTTGGGCCCCTGCACCCACGTGGGAGACCTGGAAGAAGCTCCCGGCTCCTGGCTTCGGATTGGCACAGCCAATGCAGCCATCTGGGGAGCGAACCAGCAGATGGAAGACCCCTCTCTCTCTCTGTCTCTACATCTCTCTGTCACTCTGTCTTTTTTTTTGACAGGCAGAGTGGACAGTGAGAGAGAGAGAGAGAGAGAGAGAGAGAGAAAGGTCTTCCTTTGCCGTTGGTTCACCCTCCAATGGCCGCCGCGGCCGGCGCACCACGCTGATCCGATGGCAGGAGCCAGGTACTTAGCCTGGTCTCCCATGGGGTGCAGGGCCCAAGCATTTGGGCCATCCTCCACTGCACTCCCTGGCCATAGCAGAGAGCTGGCCTGGAAGAGGGGCAACCAGGACAGAATCCGACGCCCCGACCTGTGGGGAGCAACTGACTAGACTAAATTACTGGAATTGCTAAGACTAATTCTATGCATCTGATCTCCCACAATATGGCACTGAGAGAGAGCAAACAACTTCCACACAGCTGCCTCACCAATTCAACTAACAAGCTGCAGGAGCTGAGCCTGCTCCTGATTGGAGGAGAGCAGCATGCTCAGCGCGTGGGGAGAGAAAGCCAGGAGAGTTGGGATTGGTGGAAGAGGACTGTAAAGGAGGAGAGAGACAACATGCACCAGGAACATCTGAGGAACACCTGAGCAACCCCTGAGAGAGCCGTCCGGCGGTGTGCCGCTCCTCTGTGGAAGCGGGGAAAGCAGCGGGTGTGCCGCCCCTCCGTGGAGGCGGGGGGCCAGCAGCAAACCCGGGATGGTGTCGTTCCTCCTGCGAGGCGGGAATGGCAGCAAACCCGGGAAGGGCCGGGCAAAGAGAACAGCGCAGGGTCCGGTGTCATTCCTCCATGAGTTGTGGAGCTACATAATGGTGCCATGACTTGGATATGAAACCTAGGAGGGAAAAGGCGGGAAAATACTGGAGAGAGATTAGGGAGAGCCTAGGGAAAAGCCAGACGGAAAAAGTGCCAGAAGAAGCTAGCGAAAGCCTAGGCATAGATCCGGATATGGACTGTGTGGAGAAGCTAGGAGAAACCTAAGATTGAAAGTGAAAGTGAAAGCTAGAAGAAACAGACTCGGATACGGACTGCGGGGAGAAGCTAGGAGAAATCTAAGATTAAAAGAGAAAGTGAAAGCTAGAAAAAACTTAGACTCATATACGGACTGTGGGGAGAAGCTAGGAGAAATTAGAGAGAAATATTGCTGGAGGAAAGCTAGGAAAAGTACCGGGGAGAGAAAAAATATAAGCTAGGGAAAGTGAAGCCGCGGGGGTAGGCCGAAGCGGAGACGTAAGCTAGGTTGGGATTCGTCAGATTAGCCCGGGGAGCAAAGACAAAGCCAAACCGAAAGTGGAGACGTAAGCTAGGTTGGGATTCATCAGATTAGCCTGGGGAGCAAAGACAAAGCCAAGCTGAAAGCGGAGACATAAGCTAGGTTGGGATTCGTCAGATTAGCCTGGGGAACAAAGGTGGAAGCTAAACTGTAGCAGAAACGTAAGCTAGGCTATGATTCGCGGAAGCCGCCGAGAGCGGAGAGCACGGGGGCACGAGCAGATAAGAGAGCACGGGGCTAGCACCGAGGCCGTGGGGCGGAATTGGCACATCATTGGACCAACTAAACAAAAGAGAGAGGATACCCAAATCAATAAAATTAGAGATTAAAAAAGAAATGTAACAACAGGAACCACAGAAATAAAAAGAATAATCAGAAATAACTATAAAGAAAGTAATACAAATTGAGCCATGAAGACATAGAAAGCCTACACAGGCCTATTACCAAAACAGAAGTTGAATCAGTAATAAAGACCTTCCCAAAAAAGAAAAGCCAAGTACTGGATGGCTTAACTGCTGAATTCTACCAGGCATTTAAAGAAGAACTCCACTTCTTCTCAAATTATTCAAAACAATTGAAAGGGAGGGAATTCTCCCAAATTCTTTCTATGAAGCCAGCATCACCTTAACTTCCAAATTTGAGAAAGATACAACAGAGAAAAAGAACTACAGACCAAATTTTCTTACGAACATGGGCACAAAAATCCTCTACAAAATTCTGGCCAATCAAATCCAACAACACATCAGAAAGATCATTTACCCAGACCAAGTGAAATTTATTCCTGGTATGCAGGATGGCTCAACATTCACAAATCAATCAATGTGACATCATATTAACAAACTGAAGAACATAAACCTTATGATTATCTCAAAAGATGCAGAGAAAGCATTTGATAAAATACAGCATCCTTTCATGATGAAAACTCTGAGTAAAGTGGGTGTAGAAAAAACATTCCTCAACATAATCAAGGCAATTTACTCCAAACCCACAGACAGCATCCTACTGAATGGGGAAAAAATGGAACCATTCCTACTGAGATCCGAAACCAGAAAAGGATGCCCACTCTCACCATTGCTGTTCAATATAGTCCTGGAAGTTTTAGACAGAGCCATTAGACAAGAAAAAGAAATAAAAGGAATTCAAATTGGGGAGGAGAAAGTCAAACTATCCCTTCTTGCAGATGACATGATTCTAAATATGGGGGAATCCAAAAGACTCCACCAAGAGATTATTGGAACTCATACAAAAGTTTGGAGTCTATGGTCACAAAAGGCCTCCATAGCCCTGGCAGCTCACGACAAGAGCCTCAGATGATCACTAACAAAGAGTTTTAATTGTTAAAGGAACAACAGTAGTCAATGTGCACTTGCTCCCCAGGTAGGACCTCTGTCCCTATGGAATTGCAATATGAGAATCGACTGCAAATTCTCTCCCCAAACTTCACTCTATATATTGTGTGTGGGCATGGTGGCAAATTGTTGAAATCTATGATTAGCATAGAAATGGTCTTCTATATATAAAGTCATACTAAAAATGATCCATAATGAAGAAGGAGATGGGAGAGAGAACGGGAGGCGGGAAGGGAGCGGGGTGGGGGGCATGAGGGAAAGAACCATTGTATTCCTAAAGTTGTATCTATGTAAATTGTACTCATTAAATTAAAAAAGTTTAATAAAAAATTTGGTAAACTAGCAGGATATAAAATAAATACACAAAAATCAACAGCCTGTGTATACACTGACAATGCCAAGGCTAAAAAAAGAACTTCTAAGATCGATCCCATTCACAGTAGCTACAAAAAAAAAATACCTTGGAATAAATTTAACCAAGGATGTCAAAGATCTCTACAGTGAGAATTACAAACCATTAAACAAGGAAATAGAAGAAGTTACAAAATTATTCCATTTTCATGGATTTTGGAAGAATCAACAACATCAAAATGTCCATTTGTCTGAAAGACAAAATACCAAACATATTCTTCTCACATCTAGAAAAAATGGTGTTGAAATTCATATGGAAACACAGGAGTAATCTTATACAACAAAAACAATGCCAGAAGCATCACAATACCAGATTTCAGGACATACTACTGAGCAGTTTTAATCAAAACAGCCTGGTACTGGTACAAAAAAAGATGGATAGACCAATGGAACAGAATAGAATTTCCAGAAAGCAATCCAAGCATCTACAACTAACTTACATTTGACCAAGGAGCTAAAACAAATCCCTGGAGCAAGGACAGTCTCTTCAACAAATTGTCCTGGGAAAACTGGATTTCAACATGTAAGCAGGATCCCTATCTTACACCTTACATGAAAAGCTGTTCAAAATGGATTAAAGACCTCCATCTATGACCTGATGATACTATCAAATTCCTAGAGAATATTGGGGAAACCCTGCAAGACACTGACACAAGCAAAGAGTTCTTTTTTTTAAAAAAATAATTATTTTATTTATTTGAAAGAGTTAGAGAGAGAGGTAGAGCCAGAAAGAGAGCAATGTCTTCTACTCCTCTGGTTCACGCCCCAATTCACTGCAATGGCTGGAGCTGCACCAATCTGAAGTCAAGAGCCAGGAGCTTCTTCCAGGTCTCCCACATGGGTGAAGGGGCCCAAGGATTTGGGCCATCTTCTATTGCTTGAAATACTTGAAAAACAGAAATCAGTGTCAGTTTAGGGTGATTTGAATTCAATGTCCACTGGTGTACTCTATGGAAAGCTCTTCAGCATGTTCAAATTAATAAAATTTAGTGATGACTAAATGGCATTATGATAGGGCACACAAGATGATTCAGCCCAAAATATATGCTCATGAAGAAAACTTGGTATAATGTAGAATATTATATTATTCAGCCATAAATAATAATGGAATCCTGCTATTTATGGTAAAATGGATGGAAATAGAGGACATTATTAAATGAAATAAACCATAAACAGAATATAAATGTTCCATTTTCTTTCTCATACTTTGGAAGCTAAAAATACCGATCTCAAAGTAGAAAAGTGGGCAAATAGTATGATTGATTTAGAAAATCTGATCATGGGAGATGATCATGAGTCAAAACTAGCTACAAATGGGAACAAGCTTATATTATAGTAAAGAGAAGAGGTTCTCATAAGTGGGTGATTATCCAAGGGAAGAAACATTGACTCTATTTCCCTAGTACAATTTTGGAATAAGATATACTCCCCGTAGCCATCTCTCACACACGATGCTGTCTCAGTCTGTTTTGGTTGCTTTAACAAATACCATAGGCTGGGTGATTTAACAACAGACA
Organism: Oryctolagus cuniculus; assembly: GCF_051225735.1. NCBI lineage: Eukaryota > Metazoa > Chordata > Mammalia > Lagomorpha > Leporidae > Oryctolagus > Oryctolagus cuniculus. The sequence goes on along the minus strand of NC_142867.1, from coordinate 17,488,802 downwards.
TCTAGTTCTCAGTTTTGGAGGCGGGAAATTCCAAATCATAGTACTAATGAATCTGATTCATAGTGAGGGTATTTTCTTGGTCTTCAGATGGCTGGCTTTTTGCTCTGTGCTTATATAGCAGTTGCAGAGAGATAGAGATAGAGATAGAGATAGAGATAGAGATAGAGATAGAGATAGAGATAGAGATAGATAGAGATAGAGAAAGAGAGAGAGAGAGATCATCCTCTAAATGTATCATGAGAACTTCATCTTCATGACCTCATCTAATCTTAATTACACTATCACATTCACGATTAGTTTCAAGATGGGAATTTTAGAATATGATTCAATCCAATCTATAGTGAACACAGATTAAATGTAGATCTTTTGTCTCCAGAAAAGATAGATTTCTCTTGATCTTCAAGTTCTTCCTAAAAGTTTAATATTTGCTAATATGGAAAGAAGAAGTAATATGGGAACACATTGATGACTCAGCTTATGGGTAGTCAATGGTGACTATAATTTGGTTTCGGTTTGTGGACTCTGTGCTACATATACTATCTTGTTATATTTCATATGACCCAAGAGAAACAACACCAGAATCATAGAGGGGAAGAATTTTGAATAACAGGGCTTATATGCTGTTGGCATGATAACTAGATTACTGATGGCTACTTTAGGAAATACACCAAACATAAAGGTATAAAAAATATCTTTAAAGAAAGCTTAACAGAAACATTGAAATCTTGGAAGGAGGTCAATATCGGTATGATTTGGTGGCTCATTATTACTGAGAGGAAGGACATTGATGAGAACTCCCGTTGGAGCTGTAATTGGGAGAGAACACATGTAGCTGACAATCTCATGAAGCACACAGTATTTTTGTGAAAACTTTCCCCCAAATTACCTAAATTCATGAATGTCCAGAATGGCACCAAAATAAAATGGTAGTTAACCAACCCTGATCCTACCTTGCTGATATCTTGTAAGAATTGTATTGCTAATTTTGGGATACTGGTGAATAAAAAGTGATATTCGTGAATGTCTACCATGATAAAAGAGACCTGCTAATTCAAACAGAGACACTGGTTAGACCCCTGTTACAGAAGACTGGCTGAGGCTGAAAAAAACGGCCTGAAAAAACAAAGTTACAAGTGAGCGGACAAATTGAATACACACTTCAATGGAGCACAATGGCCATCATCATTAATGAGTGAAGGCTTGTATTTTTACGCAGAAAATCATACTGGTTATTTTAATGACTCTGGAATGATTCCCTTGAAGTCTGGTGGCCATGTGGGCTAGAGTGTCCGACTAGGTACACCATAGTATTTATAGAAACATTATGGTAGGGGCCGGCCCTGTGGCGTAGCGGGTAAAGCCGCCGCCTGCAGTGCTGGCATCCTATATGGGCACCGGTTCAAGTCCTGGCTGTTCCACTTCCTATCCAGCTCTCTGCTATGGCCTGGGAAAACAATTGAAGATGGCCCACGTCCTTCAACCCGTGCAACCACGTGGGAGACCTGGAAGAAGCTCCTGGCTCCTGGCTTCAGATCAGCGCAGCTCTGGCAGTTGCGGCCAACTGGGGAGTGAACCAGCAGACAGATGGAAGACTTCTCTCTCTGTCTCTGCCTCTCCTTTTCTCTCTGTGTAACTCTTTCAAGTAAATAATAAATAAATCTTTAAAAAAAGAAACATGGTAAGCTTAGTTTATGGAAGGTGTTATATCACAATGACTTTTTATTGTTCTCCAGTGCCTGGATACTATAAATATTTCTGGCAATTTATCTCTTCTGTGGTGTACCTGGTTGGGATTGAACAGATAAAGGGGAAATACTTTATTATTAATGAGGGTGATATATGGACATTATGATACACCTGGAATTCAGTATATGAAACAAAAAGTACTATGATTGTAGGATATACTTATGTCCAAAACCCATGGAGACTCCAGGACTTACTAAACAATGGCTTCTGGTTACCATCCTAGACTTTGGGAAAGTGTAACACATGGGAAAAGATTGTTTTTTGGTTGGAAGGAGAATGATACTGAATTTGCAGTTGGTTTATGATACACTGGTAAATGGCATGTGTGCATGTAAGTAGCTAACATAGAGGAGCTGAGATTTGACAGCCCTAGGTGATCTGCACTGTACTGGCTGACCTATTCCAATATGGCTCTGGATGACCTGGTGTGAGACAGCCAGGCGTGAGACAGCACATGTAGCAACCTTAGCTGGCATGGTGTAGCAGCCATGTGATGTCTGCCTGACAGTGCAGCCTGACCCACATGACAGCACAGGCTGCAAACATCCAAACCCCCTTTCTGTGAGCCACCATAACCTCCCTCTCTGTGTACTGCTCAAACCCGCCTTCCTTGTGCCACCAAGTACCAGCCCACTCCTACGTAATGGAAACTGTCAGTTTTACGACATTGCAAACTCACAACCCGCGCTAGTTGGAAATATCCAATATGGCTTCAGGCTGTGTTCCCACAGTAACCTTTAGGTCATTATAATAATATTACCATGGCTGGCACTTCCAGTTCCATCATGTACTTGATGACCTGACAATTCTGAGATTTCCAAAAAAGGCATGGAAATGGGCATAGTTAAGCAACCTCCCCCACCAAAACCCACAAAACTTTGCCCCCTTTGAATATTCAATTAAGCCCTACCCCAGACACTACCCCCTATGCCTCCTGAGAGCACAGAAGGATGGCTCTAACCTTGTTGGGGGGTCTGGTTGGTTTGTGTGTGTGTTGGGTTCTTTTCCTTTGTTCATTCTCTCTTGCTCTCTCTATCTCTTTCTTACCCATGCTTAGTTCTTGAGTGTGCACATTTCCTTTCCTTTAAATCAATCCTGCTATCATTGTGCATCTTTACATCTCCACCTTGAATTACTTCACATGTAGAGGGAAGAGCCTGCAATAAGCCAGCCGGGGGCCCTGCTGCCCACAAGAATGTGACGGCGAGTTTGAATATTCATTGATGAGAAGATACTTTGGGATGCCGATTTGAAGTCCTTAATTGTTGTGATGTCTATGGAATCAGACGGAGCAAAAAAGTGAATCTGGCCTTAGAATCACTAAAAGTGTAATTAAAGCCTCCATGAACATGCAAAACATTTCAAAAAACCATGGATGATGCAGAAAAAGAATAATTGTAAGAAAATGTAAAAAAATTTGTTGAGGTAAGGCCATTATTAGTCCTTTTTAAAATTTTTTATGAATTATTCTTCCCTATAGGATAAGTTCAAATCCTCATGGTCTTCAAGGCGTTGGTGGGCTTATTCTATGTAGTGTTCATTGAATGCATTATAAGACAAATTAAAAATGATCGTTAAGAATATGTGGCAAGGAGATGCTGATCAAGTCAGAAGATAAACAGAGTAGGAAAGAGAGAATCCCTGGATAGTAACAGATTACTCCTCTTACAATTCTTACTGCTTTGGGAAAGAAAGGTGACTCGTGGAGATCCCGTCAAGAGGGTGACTTAGAAAGCCCTGCCGTACTTTTCAGAGGAGAATCCCAACCTGTGGAGTGTTTGAAGCAGGATGTGTTTCATCTGTCTAGGATTCCTTATGATAAGCAAATCTAGAATCTATGGATTTATGGGGCACAGCTTTGTGGAAAAATTTCATTTAGGCTACATGGTTACCAGAATGCAAAATGGAAGTGATTCATAACTAACACTGTTCCATTTTGTTTAACTGAGGAGTGCACGCATTACTCAGAGGAGTCACACCCTATACAATAATTATAGAGCATTTACTGAGGTGAGAGAGGTCCTGACAGGCAGCACGGAAATCTTGGATTTCAGTTTTATACTATCTCACAATTACTTTTACCTTTTAGATTATTAGTAAAGGATGATTCTAAATAAGGCCCCTGATTTTTGTAGTTCAATTCTTTTTTGCATTTCTAAGCATTGATTTTTAATTTTAATGTTTTTCCATATTCACTTCAAATGTACTTATTATATACATACACATATATTGTATTTTTGAGAAATAAGAATATTAATATCACAATATGTATGATTCATGATGAAAGAAGAGTAAATTGTCACATACATGGTGTAAGTCAGTGAAGAGAATATTTATAACCATATGCTAAATAGTATGACAACCACATGATTTCCCTCTGTCTCTTTCTCTCTTTCTCCCCTTTCTCTTAACTTCCACATGTAAGAGAAAGTGTGTGATATTTATCTTTCTTAATGAGTCTGGCTTATTTCACTGAGTATAATGATCACTGGTTCCAGCCATTTTGTTGCAAATGTCAGGATTTTACTATTTTAAATAGCTGAGTAATATTCTATTGTGCACATATCCCACATTTTTTTTATCTAGTCATTGGTTGATGGATGTCTAGGTTGACTCCATATCTTTGCTATTGTGAATTGGGCTGCTGTGAACATGAAGAGTGCAGATATCTCTTTTGTAAGGCTAGAGTTTTTTCTTTGAAAAGCTTAATGAAAATGATAAGCCCTGATAAAGACCAATCAAGAACAAAAGAGATAAAGCAAATTATTCAAATTAGAAATGAGAAAGGAACATTACACAGATTTTATTGGCACAAGGTCCAATATCATTCTTTCATAATTTCTTCCTCCAATCTATCATTATCAGAAGCACGAGTCTGGTCCTATTTCCACATACTGTTTCAATTGATCTTATAGTTCTGACCCAAAGGTGATAAAACTTAGAGGAAAAGTGTGGTTTTGACCCCAGAAAAACTGGGGCTTGAATCCTGGATCTGACTCAGCTTCTAAATTGGTGGCTGTTTTTATAAACTATATTGTTTGTTCCCAATTCCAGAAAGCACAACATAGAAAAAGTAATTGTCTATTTAAGGGAAGAAAAGACACTGCACAGAGGCTGCTTCCTCTGTGGTGAAGCCCAGGGCAAGGCAGATTTTGTGGCTAACCATAGACTACTGACTGTGGAAGAGGCATCTGCACCTACCACAGTACCAAGAATAAGCATGGAAGGGTGGACTACACTCTTAAATATTTTCCCAGTTCAATTTGAACAATATAGCAACTGCAGATTTGGACTGAATCTGGGGCAGGGTGTAATACGATACTGAAATGACAATTTAAGGTGAACAATCAGCAAACCTTAACTTACAATGCCATCTAGTGCTAAAATAGTGGAAGTGTCCATAGGTTTTTTATATATATATATATATATATATATATATATATATGGACTGCTTTGCATTTATGGAAGGGCATACACAAACAAAGCCATATTGTAAAAGACTGAAGAATATACCCAACCCATCAATGCACAGGTGGTATTTTATCCCGACAGTGGTCAGGAGTTTTCAGGGAACCATAAGCTCATCTAATAAACAAAATTGGATGTCAGAAATCAACCAGATAGTAACTGCTATCTGCAAATTATTGGATGAAGAGCTCAAAGTAGTTGTTTTAAGAAGACTCATTGAGTTTCAAGAAACAGAGAAACAAATAATTTAAAACTCTAATAGAGAAATTTCACAGAGACACAGATATGATTTTAAAAAATGAAATAGAAATTCTTTAGTTGACAGCTACATCAAGTGAAGTTAAAAATGCAATATAAGACATCCATAGCAGAACAGATCAGACAGAAGAAGGAATAGTGAACTCAAAAATAGGTTAATTTGGTTCAGGCTCTGCATGCTGTGCTGCCCAGAGTGGCTGTTAACAACTTTGGCTGGTGAGGGTACTTGGACTCAACACTCTCAGAAGGACATCCATTCCTACAGTCCCTGGACCCTTGAGTTTTGCAGGGGAATTACTGAACAAAATTGTCTGTCACTCATTACCTACAAAATAAATGACAATAAAGAATACGTGATTTAGCCGGTGCCGCGGCTCACGAGGCTAATCCTCCGCCTTGCGGCGCCGGCACACAGGGTTCTAGTCCCGGTCGGGGCACCGGATTCTGTCCCGGTTGCCCCTCTTCCAGGCCAGCTCTCTGCTGTGGCCCGGGAGTGCAGTGGAGGATGGCCCAAGTACTTGGGCCCTGCACCCCATGGGGGACCAGGATAAGTACCTGGCTCCTGCCATCGGATCAGCGTGGTGTGCCGGCCGTGGGGGCCATTGGAGGGTGAACCAACGGCAAAGGAAGACCTTTCTCTCTATCTCTGTCTCTCACTGTCCACTCTGCCTGTCAGAAAAAAAAAAACACCATAGAGAGGAGAATGAACCACCATGTCCAGGGTCTCCTTCACCCAGATTCTCTTAGAGTCAAAATTAACTCTCTCTCTCTCTTTTAAAGATTTATTTTATTTATTTGAAAGACAGAGTTACAGAGAGAGGCAGAGACAGAGAGAGGTCTGCCATCCGCTGGTTCACTCCCCAGATGGCCGCAACGGCTGGAGCTGCGCTGATTCGAAGCCAGGAGCTAGGAGCTTCTTCCAGATCTCCCACGTGGGTGCAGGGGCCCAAGAACTTGGGACATCCTCCACTGCTTTCCCAGGCCATAGCAGAGAGCTGGATGGGAAGTGGAGCAGGCGAGACTCGAACTGGCATCCATATGGGATGGCTGCACTATAGGCCAAGGCTTTAACCCACTGCACCACAGCGCTGGCCTCATGAACTTCTCTTTACAGGGAAAAAGCAGGAGATGCCCAGTGGTTCCCGCTGATGCTGCAGATGACTGCACTGACTATACTCACACTCCTCACAGATCTTGAACACAGTTAGGGAGTTGCCTGGAGTTAATGCTGCTGTAGCGACACAGGGAAGGAGTCTGTGTCCTACATCTACCATTTTCAGCTGCTACAGTTAGGCCACATCCTGAAATTGGATCCACTGTAGAGTGAAGCTCACCTTCGGGCTAGTCGCAGTATAACTTCATTTTTGAGACTTTGTGGTCCACACACCTATGTGTCCCCAAACCCAGCCCAACAGTCAGCAAGATGATGGCTCCACCAACTAGAGAGCACACACATATCTGCAGGCACGCAGATTCTGCAGGCACTTACAGTAACTCAATAGCCAGCCAGGAAACAGTCTCATTCCTGGAAAAATCATGGCACACCTCAGCTCTGCACTAACAAACAGCTGAAGCCTCGCCCCTGGTGCAACCACTGGTGCAAGCATTATTGATAAATTTTAAACCTGAAGAAACTACACAGAAACTGCACTACCATGCTCACCCAGAATCAAAGCTAACACACCGTAGCAAGTCAACACTCTAGCACCCTTTCATGGGGAAAAAATCTCTCCCTACAGAATGACTTCCATAAAACTAGAAAAAATTGTTTTATATTAGATGCACAAAAGGTAATGTACACACATGAGATATAAAAAAGGAAGAAAATATGACACCACAAAGGAACACAACAATTTTTTAGTAGAGAAGAAGACATTTACAAAATGTTGGTGAAAGAACTCAACATAGTAGTTTTAAGGATACGCAATGAAAGATAAGAGAATATGAAAAAAATTTTAATGAAATCAATAAAATGCTTTATACGCAGAGTGAGCTATTCAACATAGAGAACGATGTCGCAGAAAACAGCCACAAAAATCTTGCAGAAAAGATAATTCGATGAAATAGATACAACTGAGAACCACAAAAAGAGACTAGATCAAGTAGAAAAAATAATTTATGAACTCAAAGATAGGTACTTTTAATTAACCCAGAGGAAAACAATGGAAAGGAACAGAGAAAACTTAGAACTATGGAACACCACTAAGTAAACAAATATTCACATTATAGGAGTTCCAGAGGGAAAAGAGATGGAGAAAGTCACAAAAACCATATTTTGTGAAAAAATAGCTGAAAAGTTCACAAGGAACAAATGTACATTCAGATCCATTAAGCCCCCAAAACCCAAATAAGCATAGCCCAAGAGGTCCTGTACAAGGCACATTATAATAAAGGTTTCAAAAATCAAGGACATAGAGAGTATTCTTAAAGCCAAAGAAAACTGTCAAGTGTTGCCTAAGGGGATCTCCCTCAGACTTGCAGTAACCTTCCCAACAGAACATTTGGGAATTGGTTATTGTTTACGGCCCTTGTCTCTACTGTTGAGGAACAGTGTTTTCTTTTCTGCGTACTACTTGTTGAATTCTTTTCTTAGTGGAGGGTTAAATTTATGATTATAAAATAAATTGAAAGTATTTCATTGCAAAAATTAAAAGAAAGAATAAGAAAGGAACTAGGAGGTAGGGTAAGAGAGTGATAGGGAGGGTGGGGTGGGAAATATCACTATACTTCTAATCAGTATATATGAAATATATGAAATTTGTTCACCTTACATAAATTATAAAAAGAAAAAAATAATTTGACATTGCTTTGTAAAGAAGAAGAAGAAAAAAAGAAACCTTGGCTGATGCCGAGGCTCACTAGGCTAATCCTCCGCCTGTGTCGCCGGCACCCCGGGGTTCTAGTCCGGGTCGGGGCGCTGGATTCTGTCCCGGTTGCTCCTCTTCCATTCCAACTCTCTGCTGTGCCCCGGGAGTGCAGTGGAGGATGGCGCAAGTGATTGGGCCCTGCACCGGCATGGGAGACCAGGAGGAAGCACGTGGCTCCTGGCTTCGGATCGGTGCAGCGCGCCGGCCGCAATGCGCTGTCCATAGGGGTCACTTAGGGGGTGAAACAATGGAAAAGGAAGACCTTTCTCTCTCTGTCTCTCTCTCTGTCTCTCACTGTCTAACACTGCCTGTCAAAAAAATAAAAAAAAAGAAAAAAAGAAACCTGGCAGGCTGGGAGAGAATGATATATTCAGAGTGGTAAAAGAAAAAAAAGTAAGAAAACTACCAATCATGAATACTATGCTCAGTAAGTCTTACCTTCAGAATTGAAGGGAAAATAATGTATTTCTTGGAAAAGAAAAACTGAGGGAATTCATTACCACTATACCAGCCCTTTAAGAAATAGTAAAGGAATCCTATATCTAGAAGCAATAAGATGATAACACCATCACAGAAATACACAAAAGTGTAAAGCTTAGTGACAGAATAGATGCACAAATTAGAAAGAGAAAGAATCAAACATTATCACTGCAGAAAACAATGCATAAAGATTAACGATGAGAGGAAGAAAATAAAGGATACACAAACAACCAGAAAACATTGAATAAAGTGAGAGAAGGATATTGTTATCTATTAGCTTCAAATGTAAATTGATTAAGTTTCCCATTTAAAGGATATAATCAAGTGAATGGATCAAAAATGAGACAAAATTGTATGCTTCCCAGAAGAAACTCAGTTTTTTTGAAAGCTTTTATTAAATAAATATAAATTTCATAAGCACAGCTTTTGGATTATAGAGGTTCTTTCCCCCATACCAGCCCTCCCATCCCCACTTCTGTCCCAGCTCCTACCCCTCTCCCATCCCATTCTTCATTAAGATTCATTTTTAATTATCTTTATATACAGAAGATCCACTCTACACTAAGTAAAGATTTCAACAGTTTGCATCCACACAGATACACAAAGTATAAAGTACTGTTTGAAGATAGGTTTTACCATTAATTCTCATAATATAACTCATTAAGGACAGAGGTCCTTCATGGGGAGCAAGTGCAGTGATCACCCGAGGCTCTTGTCATAAGCTGCCTAGGCTATGGAAGCCTCTTGAGTCCACAAACTCCATCATTATTCAGACAAGGCCGTAATCAAAGTGGAAGTTCTCTTCTCCCTTCAGAGAAAGGTACCTCCCTCTCTGATGGCCTCTTTTTCCCATTGGGATCTCACTCACAGGGATCTTTCAAGTAGGGCATTTTTTGCCACAGTGTCTTGGCTTCCCATTCCTGAAATGCTCTCATGGGCTATTTAGCCAGATCCAAATGCTTTAGGGGCTAATTTTGAAGCCAGAGTGCCATTTAGGTCATTTGTCATTCTATGAGTCTGCTGTGTGGCCTGCTTCCCATGTTGGATCATTCTCTCCTTTTTTTTTTTTTTTTTTAAAGATTTATATATTTACTTGAGAGAGCTACACAGAGAGAGGAGTGGCAGAAAGAGACAGAGAGAGAGAGAGAGAGAGAGAGGTCTTCCATCTGCTGGTTCACTCCCCAAATGGCTGCAACAGCTGGAGCTGTGCAGATCAGAAGCCAGGATCCAGGAGTTTCTTCCGGGTCTCCCACGTGGATGCAGGGGCCCAAGGACTTGCGCAGACTTCCACTGCTTTCTCAGGTTTTGGCAGAGAGCTGGATCAGAAGTGGAGCATCTGGGTCTTGAACTGGTGCCATTTAGGATACCAGCACTGCAGGTGGCGGCTTTACCCGGTACCCCACAGCACTGGCCCCAGTTTTCTCTCCTCTTTAATTCTGTCTATTATTATTAGCAGACACTTGGTCTTATTTATGTGATCCCTTTGATACTTACTACTATCTTTATGAGCAGTTATGCACTTAAATTGATCACTTTAGTAAGATGGCATTGGTACCTGCCAACTTAATGGGATTTGGAGTCCCATGGTAAGTTTTTAGCTTTACCCTTAGGGGTAAGTCCAAGGGAATGTGTGCCAAACTGTACATCTCCTCCCTCTCTCACTTCCTCTCTTATTTTTAATAGGGATCAATTTTCAATTGGATTTAAACACCTAAGAATAATTCTGTGTTAAGTAAAGAAAAACTCACTTCTTAAAGAAAAGTGAAGGGATGGAAAAACATGTTCCACACAAATGGAAACTAAAGTGCAAAAAGTAGCTCTATTCATAAAATAGAGTTTAAGTAAAAAACCATAAAAATGACAAATAAGACATTTTATAATGATAAATGTGTTAATCCAGCAAGAAGTTATAACAATTGTGTGTGTGTGTGTGTGTGTGTATCCCTAAGTGGCTCCTTGTAGGCAAACCAAATTTCTAGTAAACAAATTTAGCAAAATTGGAGGATATGAAGTCAGTGTGTACAAAGATCAGTAGCGCTGTTATCCACCCTTAGTGAATCACCTGAAAAAGAAATCAAGAAAGCAATCGTGTTTCCAGTGGCTACAATAAAATCAAACGCCTCGGAATACCTTTAACTAAGGAAGTGAAGATCTCTGCAATAAAAACTACAAATCACTGATGCAAGAAATTGTACAGGACACAAAGAAAGAGAAAGACATGTCTTGTTTTGTTTTGTTTTCTTTCTCTTCATACTATTTGTTGAACTCTTTTACTTAGAGTAGGGTTAACTATACGGTCATTAAGTGTCCTGAAAATAGATCATTGTATAATTGAGAGTGTGAATCCAAGCGAGAGGGGGAGGAAGCGTTGGAGCATGGGAGGGACAGAGGGTATGGGGGAAGTGCCACTATATTCCAAAATCCATATATATGCAATATATGAAACTTATCTAACTTAAATAAATTTTTTAAAGAAAGACATCTCTTGTTGATGGATTGGAAGAATCATATTTTTAAAATGTGTATGCTGCTTAAAGTGATATACAGATTTAATAAAATCCCAAACAAAACCCCAATGCATTTTTCATAGAACCAGAACAAATTACTAAAATTTGTATAGAAATACAAAAGAGCCTAATGATTGTATAGTTAACCCTACTCTAAGTAAAAGAGTTCAACAAATCAATTTGAGCTAAAAGAACAAAGCAGGAAGCGTTACACCACTAGAGTTTAAAATATATTAAAAAGATGCAGAAATAAAAAAAGCATGGTTTTGGCTTAAAAAACAGATCCATAGACCAATGAAACACTCGAAAAATTTCAATACAATCACCATACTTGCTTCTTAAGATGCAGGAAGAACAACTAACTATCCCCAAAGTAAACAGGAAAGAAATAATAGGATTACAAAAGAAACAAGCAAATTAGAGAACACAATACACAGAACAAAACTAAACAAACATACACACAAGATTATTAAAGTGATAAAACAACAAGTGATTCAGAAAAGAAAAAGAGAAAACACTGAAATTACTAAAATTAGGGATGAATGAGGAAACATCACCAGTGAATTTATAAAAATGCAAACATTGCAAAAGAATGAAACAGTTTTGTCAACAAATTTTACAACTTGGAAAGTAAGTAATGGTAAATCTATATGATAAAAGCTGAATGGGAAATGTTTTGAAGCAATGTAAATAATATGCTTGAGAAGTAGAAAAATGTAAAAGAAAAATACAAAATTAGAATTGCAGAAATAAAGTATTTGAAGTATTTGAAGCAAATCTATAAAGATACAAACCACTGAAATAGATCCATGAGAAAATGATAACAGGAATGTATTTATAAGTAAAGAATTGAATTAGTAAACAAAAAGGATTTTTACCAAAAAAACCCTGGCCAACATAGCTTCAGATTCATGGATAAATTTTATGAAGTATTTAGGAAAGGATAATAAACACCAACAATTTACAAATTCTTTCAAAGAAAAGAAGATGAGGGAATATTTCCAAATTCTTTCTGTCACACCACTATTAATTTGATACCAAAACCAAAAATATTATAAGAAAAGAAAATTACAATCAATTTTTATGACTAGCAGATACATAAATTTTCAAAAACTGGGTCTAGTAGCCTATGAAGCTTATGCGTTATGACCAAGTTGTATTTATCCTTTGAATGCAAGGTTGCTTCAATATATGCAAATCACTCAATGTAATATATCATATTGATAGAACAAAGGACATAGTACTTAGGAATGATAGCAGCAACTATTACTATTTTTCTTGGTTCTCTATTCACTGTCTAGCTGTTTATGTAACTACAGCTAATGCTTCCATTTTTATGATATATGACTTAAATATCACTCTATCCACCAGGCTACAGAATCATTGCAACAATGTTTATTGTTTCTTTTTTTAAAGTTTATTTATTTGAAAGGTAGAGATACAGAGAGGAGGCGGGGAGAGAGAGAGAGAGAGAGAGAAATATCTTCCATCTGCTGGTTCACTTCACAAATGGTTGCAAAGGCTGGGGCTGGGCCAGGCCAAAGACAGGAGCAGCTGTGTGGTATAGTTGAGAGATTGATTCAATGTCTCTGCCATCTCCATGACCTTAGGTTAATTAGCATTCCTATATTCTTTTTTAAAAAGGTTTTATTTATTTAAGAATTAAATTAAAGAATCAATTTTAATTGCATGTAATTTGGGGATACACACATAGTATTTATATATTGTGTGTAATGATCAAATTAGATTAATTAACATTCCTATATTATTTTTAAAAAAGACATTATTCACTTTTTTGAAAGACAGTTACAGAGAGAAGGGGAGACAGAGATTTTGCATCCTCTGTTTCACTCCCCAAATGGCTGTAACTGCCAGGATTGGACTGGTCCAAAGTCAGGAGCCAGAAGCTTCTTCTGGGCCTCCCAAGTGGGTGCAGGGGCCCAAACACTTGTTCCATCCTCTGCTGTTTTCTCAGGCCATTAGCAGGGAGCTGGATCAGAAGAGGAACAGCTATATCTTGAACCAGTGCCCATATGGAATGCCGGTGTTGCAGGTGGAGGGTTAACCTGCTGTGCCACAGCGCCAGACGCTCCAAGGTTTCCTTCTATGGACATATATGCCCTGATTTATTTAGGTTGAGAGACTGATTGAGTGTCTCAGCCTCCTCCGTGACCTCAGCCAGTGAGGGACTTTCCTCAGGGGAACCTGTGTTATTCACATGATGATTAGAGTCCTTCATTTCCCCGTTAATGATACCCCAGGCTTTAGGAGAAGAGCTTCATCACATAGCATGCACATCAGAAATGTAGGCTGTTAACAGAGCATTTAAAATGCAGGGCAGGGACTAACCAGGTGATTATGTGTTATTCATAGATGGATACTTCTAAATATCTTCTAAGGAAATTAAAAAAGAATCAGAGTTAATTAATTCCTAAGAGGTCAAAACCTTGACTTTAAAGAGATGTCCTTCAATAAAAATTTCAGTATCCTCTGCAAACATGATCAGTGTTGTTTCCAGTTTTAAGGGAAGAGGAATTCTTATGTGACAGAAATATTTCTATCTCTTGGTTTGTAGCCATAGATTTAGGTGCAGGAGACCAGAAGATTCTTGCAGCACTTAAAGACTTTAAGCTTCAATTTCAACACGTGGTTTTTCTTTTCCTCCGATGTGAGTTTCAAAAGGCATTGGAGCTTTGAAAATGCTTGCTTTATTCACTTGAAGAATTTTGTGCCATTGTTTGCTTCCTATAATATTGTTCAGTCAGTGAGGATGGGAGATATACACATTACCCAGGGTACTATTTGGTGACATATAATGGTTACTTCTCATTTATGAACATGTTGGCCATTATTTTCAGCTACAGAGGCAATCACAGTAAGTTACCTAGAATTACTGTCTTTATCCAGTTTTAAACTTTCATTTCTCCCCCAAAGGTGTTCATAGTAAAAATAATCAAAACTTGGGCCGTCACTGTGGCTCACTTGGTTAATCCTCTGCCTGCGGCGCTGGCACCCCGGATTCTAGTCCCGGTTGGGGCGCTGGGTACTAGTCCTAGTTGCTTCTCTTCCAGTCCAGCTCTCTGCTGTGGCCCGGGAGTGCAGTGGAGGAAGGCCCAAGTGCTTGGGTCCCTGCACCTGCATGGGAGACCAGGAGAAGCACCCGGCTCCTGGCTTTGGATCGGCACAGCGCCAGCTGTAGCAGCCATTTGCAGGGGTGAACGTTGGTAAGGAAGACCTTTCTCTCTGTCTCTCTCTCACTGTCTAACTCTGCCTGGCGAAAAAAAAAATCAAAACATTACTTTCTGATTTTGATGTAGGATGATTTTGTGCATGTTTTAGGATATCTCACAGAAATATTTATATTCTAAATTGTACATTTAGGTATATCTATGATTTATTAAGAAAATGTTTACATTTTGTGAATTCCTGAGTCAATTTCTAGGCTTCCAAGTGCAGAGTTGAGTGCAGTGGTTGGATGTGTCTGTGAGGGTTCCCTCCAGGAACAGGGCATTTGGTATGGTGTGTTTGGAGAGTCAGACTGGCTTGTGCAGTCTCTAATTTAGAAAGGGGACAAATCTCACCTAACAATGACAAAAGCAGCTAAGACAACAGAGTCTAAAAGGGACAAATTCTAAGTACTGCTGGGGTAAGCTATGTGACCCTCACTCAGGTCAGGACAGGACAGCACCAGAGGAAGACGCTGCATGTGGATTCTGTTTATCAGACGCAGCCTTCAGCTCGGAAGCTGAGGTCTCAAAGACAAATAGAATGAAAGGCAAGCTCTGCAGGGAACAGCACGCCCTTCTGTACGACTTCTCAGTTTGATTCTATTCATAGTTTATTCTTTAAAAAGACTTTAAACGGATTACTTGTTGTTTTCTGTATTATAATACATACAGTAAAATATGCTTTACTATATGAGTGAAAATAGCATTAAAATTCATTCAAATGTAATGTACTGGAAATATCTGTAGGAATTCACTTTAATGTATTTTCTGACTTGCTTTATATCAATTTTATATACATATTTACTTTTTCAGTAATACTCTGTAGAAATCTATTGAAAATATTTCTTTTATCTTGATTTGCCTTTCAGTTAGCAATATTTCTTGAAATAGTGTCAAGATCATGGCTGGTACCAATTTGTTTTTTAGGAAGTCTATTGGATTTCTCTTGTGTTGTAGTTGATGTAAACAATACTAATATATGTGTTTCTTCTATCTATGTAATTTCATGTTTTCTAGAATTATAGAAAAATATTGCATATCTTGAACTTGGAATTTTCTATAGTTTTCTGTATATAGGTCTTTTAAGTTTGTAGAATAATGGAATTAAAATTTAATTTTATAGGTTTAACGCTCCAATAATAAAGAGTTCAACAAGTATACCATGCATTTGCTGTGACCCTGAGTCTAATGTATTAATAAGTTCCTTTAAAAAATAGAAAAACAGAAAAAGTTGTCTTGTATATAAAAAATCTGAAATCCATGCATAATTTATTTAAATATGCATTTCTATGAACTTTGAAAGAATTCTCATATGCATTGATTAAAATTTTTTGCACTGAAAGAAACTTATCTTTAACTTCTATTTTCTGTCTTTTTTTTTTTTTTTTGGACAGGTAGAGTGGACAGTGAGAGAAAGAGACAGAAAGAAAGGTCTTCCTTTGCCGTTGGTTCACCCTTCAATGGCTGCCGTGACTGGCGCACCGCGCTGATCCGATGGCAGGAGCCAGGTACTTCTCCTGGTCTCCCATGGGGTGCAGGGCCCAAGCACTTGGGCCATCCTCTGCTGCACTCCCTGGCCACAGCAGAGAGCTGGCCTGGAAGAGGGGCAACTGGGACAGAATCCGGCACCCCGACCGGGACTAGAACCTGGTGTGCTGGTGCCGCAAGGCGGAGGATTAGCCTAGTGAGCCGTGGCACCGGCCTTTAACTTCTATTTTCTATATACCCCTTGAAGTATCCTCATCCATATGAAAGAATAAGAAAAATCCACACCCCAGTGCCAGCACTGTGGCATAGGTGGGAAAGCTACTGCCTGGGAGGTGACATTTTATATGGGCACCGATCAACTCCTGGCTGCTCCACTTCTGCTCCAGCTCCCTGCTAAAGGCACGTGGGAAAGCAGCAGAAGATGGCCCAAGGGCTTGGGCCCCTGCACCCACGTGGAAGACCTGGATGAAGCTCCTGGCTCCTGACTCTGACATGGCCCAGCCGTGGTCATTGTGGCCATTTGGGGAGTGAACCAGCAAATGGAACATCACTGTAATTTTGCCTTTGAAATAAATAAATAAATCCTAAGAAAAAGAAAAAGAAAAATTCTCATAATCCTAAAATAATGTTAAAATTCATGATAAAATATGAACATTTTCCACCAAGTTTTTACTACATTGCTAAGTCTTTTTAGTCCCCAGTAGTATTCATTCTAATGATTAAACTTCCATCATATTGATCTTTACCCTGATTCTAGAAAATGGAATCTGTTTCTTCTGGAAGACCTATATCTGATAAAAACATTGTTGTGCTCAAGATAATAAAAGATTAAAAAGGTCAACTCAGAAAATGAGGGAGCACACTTACTAGAGACTTAGGAAGATAAATAATAATTTGTGGCACAGGAAAAATTGGAGTTTGGACAACTTGATCTTTTTATGTTGTCTTTTCCTTCTCTCCTTTTCTCTAAAGGTGAAGTATTTCTTCCCGGAGATTTTACCACCGACCTCTCATAGATGGAGAACAAAAGGAATGTGACTGAATTCATCTTAGCTGGTCTTTCACAGAACCCCAAAGTGCAGAAAGTCGTGTTTGTGGTGTTTTTGTTGCTGTATTTGACAACGCTCTCGGGAAACCTCCTCATTGTGGCCACCATCATCACCAGCCAGGCTCTGAGCTCTCCCATGTGCTTCTTCCTGACCCACCTTTCCTTCATAGACACGGTTTATTCCTCTTCTTCAGCTCCCAGGCTGATTGCAGACTCCCTGCAGGAGCGGAAAACCATCTCCTTCACTGGGTGTATGGCTCAAGTCTATGCAGAACACATTTTTGGTGCTGCTGAGATCATTCTCCTGACAGCCATGGCCTACGACCGCTACGTGGCCATCTGCAAACCTCTGCACTACGCCAGCATCATGAGCCATAGGCTGTGCATCCTGCTGGTGGGAGTGGCCTGGGCTGGAGGATTTCTGCACGCAACCATCCAGATCCTCTTCACACTCTGGCTGCCCTTCTGTGGCCCCAATGTCATAGACCACTTCATGTGCGACCTGTACCCTTTGTTGAAACTTGTCTGCATGGACACACACATCCTTGGTCTCTTTGTTGCTGCCAACAGTGGCCTCATCTGCCTGTTGAATTTTCTCCTCTTGGTGGCTTCCTATGTGATCATCTTGCGTGCTCTAAAGAACTATAGCCTGGAGGGGAGGCGCAAAGCCCTCTCCACCTGTGTATCTCACATCACCGTGGTTGTCTTATGTTTTTTGCCCTGCATATTTGTGTATCTGCGCCCAGTGACCACTCTCTCTATTGATAAAGCTGTTGCTGTATTT
Source organism: Oryctolagus cuniculus (assembly GCF_051225735.1). Lineage (NCBI taxonomy): Eukaryota > Metazoa > Chordata > Mammalia > Lagomorpha > Leporidae > Oryctolagus > Oryctolagus cuniculus. Next base: position 17,470,929 of record NC_142867.1, on the reverse strand, counting down.
TATACAGTGATGGCCCCTATGTTAAATCCTTTAATCTACACTCTCAGAAATGCTGAGGTAAAAAATGCAATAAAGAAACTCTTGAGGAACAGAATGAATTCAGATAGGAACTAAGTAGGACCATTGAGTGTAGCATGTAGAAGTAATACAATTTTCTCGATCTGTAGATCAAGACGTTAACTCTAGGTGTGTGTGTTTGGTCCAGGGGTTAAGCTGCTGGTTCTGAAACCTATATTCCATTCTGAATGTCTATGTTTGATTTCTGGATCCACTCCTGATTTGAAGTTCTTGCTAATGAGCACTATAGGAGGTAGCAGGTGATGGTTCAGTTGGTTGGATCTCTGTTGCCCATGTGGGAGACTTAGATCAAGTTTCTAGCTTCTGGATTTATCCTTGCCTAGCCTTGTCCATGGTGGGCATCAGGGGGGTGAACCAGCAGATGGGAGCACTCTCTCTCTCTCCTTCTCTGCCTCTTGGTTAAAGACAGATTAAAAAGGACATTGACTCTGGCCGGCGCCGTGGCTCAATAGGCTAATCCTCCGCCTTGAGGCACCGGAACACCGGGTTCTAGTCCTGGTCGGGGCGCCGGATTCTGCCCTGGTTGCCCCTCTTCCAGGACAGCTCTCTGCTGTAGCCAGGGAGTGCAGTGGAGGATGGCCCAAGTGCTTGGGCCCTGCACCCCATGGGAGACCAGGATAAGCACCTGGCTCCTGCCATTGGATCAGCGCGGTGCGCTGGCCACAGCGGCCATTGGAGGGTGAACCAACGGCAAGAAAGGAAGACCTTTCTCTCTGTCTCTCTCTCTCACTGTCCACTCTGCCTGTCAAAAAAAAAAGGGGGGGGGCATTGGCTCTAAAAAGGGGTTGGGTAATACTTACAGATATCCACTTAAGTCTAAAAGCTTGAACCGTCATCCAGATTTACTCTCTCCCATTCCATACTTGTTATCACAACTTATTGTTTCTAAACTGATAAATATTTTTCCATTACCTGGAAGTCCCAAACATATCTAGTATCTAAAATTTTGAATATAGGATATTTGGTTGACATTCAAATAATCTTGCTGGCTCCGGTGCTGTGGCGTAGTGGGTAAAGCTGCTGCCTACAGTGCTGGTAACCTATATGGGCACTGGTTCAAGTTCTGGCTGCTCCACTTCTGATCCAGGTCTCTGCTATGGCCTGGGAAAGCAGTAGAAGATGGCCCAAGTCCTTGGGGCCCTGCACCCACGTGAGAGACCTGGGGAAGAAACTCCTGGCTCCTGGCTTCTTATGGGTGCAGCTCCCGCCATTGTGGCCAAGTAGGGAGTGAACCAGCGGATGGAGGACCTCTTTCTCTCTCTGTCTCTCCTTCTCTTTCTGGGTAACTCTGACTTTCAAATAAATAAATAAATCTTTTAAAAAATAATCTTGCTATGTAACTTTGAGATATTGGTTACTACTGATGATTGAAAATAATGTTTAATTGCAGTCTTTTATTTTGGTTTCTGGTCCTACTATAAAATTTTTTAATTTTGTGAATTTTATTGTTCTTTAAACATTGTTGTATAATAAAAGGAGATAATGTATATGTAATGCCTGTAAGACTGGCATTTTATGAAACATTTTCCATATTGCATTTGTTAGATCCAATCAGACAACATAGTTTCCTTGGGAAAGTTTGAACAAGGAAAGTTTAGATATAATTATTAATTATATCAAGAGTTTAATGAGAAAGTATTAAAGGATGCCCTGGGACTAGAAGATGAGTATGCAAGAAAGGAATTCGTTTAGAAGGGGTGCTTCCTGCCCATGTAGCAGTAATTTGGAAAGATATGGCTTCTTCCTATGTGATGATGGAAAGGTTCATTCTGTTTTTGGAGGCCAGAACTGGTTCACATTATCTATACAGAAGTTGACTCACATAACACTTATCTGAAACACCCCACTGGGATAATTGTGGGGAAAGGCTGGTGAGCAAGGAACTGTGGCTTGGATTGACAGCCATCCTGGGGTACAGTTGGACCAAGTCTGGCAGAAATGCCCCCATCACAGAGCTGCTAGTCAGAGTTGGGAAACTGCTCAGTGAGGTGCCGGAGATTCTCTAGGATGTTTTGCGTAGCTGCCACTGAAACTGAATGGGAAACTGACCATGAGGGTGTCAGTCAAACTTCATGGAGGTCGGCATCCCTGGATACATCCCCATGAAATACATGTGCGAGCGTATGCACACCGTTGGAATTTATAGTCGGAGCAAGATGGAGACAGGGACTTATTTAAATCATGAAGAGATGCACCTTTCATTACTTGGGTTCTTGACATCCATGGGGGAGACCCAGACATAGTTCCTGGGTCCTAACTTGTTCCTAGCCCAGCCCTGACTATTGCTGGCATTTGGAGACTGAACCAGTGGATGGAAGACTGATTCTCTCTCTCTCTCTCTCTCTCTCTCTCTCTCTCTCTCTCTCTCTCTTTGAGATGGTTCATTCCCCAATTGGCCGCAATGCCCAGAGCTCCATCGATCCGAAGCCAGGAGCCAAGAGCCAGAAGCCTCTTCCGGGTCTCCCACGTGGGTGTAGGGGCCCAAGGACTCGTGCCATTTTCTTCTGCTTTCCCAGGCATAGCAGAGAGCCGGATCAGAAGAGGAGCAGCCAGGACTAGAACCGGTGGCCATATGGGATGCTGGCTCTTCAGACCAGGGCATTAACCCACTGTGCCACAGCACCGGCCCCCAAAAACAAGAAATTCTTTAAAAACTACAAAACACTGAAATGGACTCATGTGAAGGAGGTAATAGTAATATATCTATAAGTAAAGGAATCAACTTAGTAATAAAAAACAAAACAAAACAAAAAAACCTTCTCCCAAAGAAAAATCGGACCAAGATAGCTTCAGCTTTGTTGGTGAATCTTATTTCACATTTACCAAGTAATTAACACCAACTCTTCACAAATTCAGAAAATAGAAGAGGAGGGAACACTTCCAAATGTATTCTATCATACCAGTATCAGCTGGATACCAAAAGCAAAGATAATACAAGAAAAGAAAACTAAAATCAATTTTTATGACTGGCAGATACACAAATTCTCAAAAGCTATGATTACTAGCCTATAAAGAATATTATGCATCATGACCATGTGGTATTTATCTCAGGAATACAAGGTTCTTTCAACATGTGAAAATCAATCAGTGTAATGCATCATATTGATAGAGCAAAGGATACAGTGCTTAGTAACGACAGCAGCAATTATTATTATTTTTCTTGGTTCTCCAACACTGCCTAGCCACCCATTTAAATACAGCCATGGTTTCAACTTTTATGACTTAGGATTTAGACAACACCCCATCCTCCAGCCTGTAGTCATTGTTATAATAAGTGTTTGAAGGATGTTAGAAGATATTGATTCCATTCCACAATCCTGGGGATATTATATGTGAAGAAAATTTGAAATTTCTTTGTCTAGGTTAACTTTATTCTATTGAATGATCATAGAATTTCTAAACGCTCAGAAAGCATGAATGGAAAGGCATCGAAATCAAGACAGAATTAACTTTGAACACCGGAAAAGTTATCAGTGGGATTTTAGCTTCCCTTTAGCATCCAACTCTAGGTATCCCCCTGCCTGACAATGTTTCCTGTTGAGATTGATTCGATGTCTCAACCTCTCCATGGCCACAGTCGGCTAGGACATCTCCTCAGGGAACCCTGTGTTGTTATTCCCACAGCATTCGAGTCCTTCTTATCCCAATTAAGGATACCTAAAGGGCTTCAAGAGGAGTACTTTATCACAAATACACAGACCACAAATGTAAGCTTTTAGTAGAATATTCAAAACTCAGGGACAACACCTAATCAGGTGAAGATGTATTATTTATAGATGAATGCTTCTGCATATCTTCTAAGGAAATTAAAAGAAAAACACCCAGAGATAATTAATTCCTGAGAGGGCAAAGCCTTGAATCGAAGAGGCCCTTTAATGAAAATTTCTGTATCCTTTCTAAACATGATAATTAAAAGAGAACTTGTCTTCTTAGTTTAGGGGAATAGTTAGCCAGGGTTTAAAATGCTGAGTGTATTTCTGTATTTTGGTCAGTACCCATAGATCTACATGCTAGGAAAGATCAGAAGATTCTTTTTAGCAAAGACTTTGATCTTCAAATTCAACATAGAATTTTTATTTTCCTTTGACATGAATTTCAAAGGGCATTGGAGCTTTGAAAATTTTTGCTTCACTCATTTGAGGAAATTTATGCCATCCTTTGCTTTCTATAATATTATACCATCACTGGGGACTGGGGAAATATACATTACCTAACATACATTCGAACAACTTCATAGAATAGTTACTTCTTATTTCTGAACACATTGGTTACTCACCTCGACTACAGAGGCAATCATCACAGTAAGTTACCTGGAATTGCTGATTTTTAATCCAATTTTATATTTTCATTTCTTGCTAAGGGGTTTACAGTTAAAATAGTTGAAGAATTACTTTCAGATATCTGATAAGTGATCGCTTTAGATGTTTCAGGATATTTTGCAGATATACGTATTATACTATATTGTAGACTTCGGTATATATAATTTATTAAGAAAAGGTTTACATTTTATGAATTCCTGAGACAATTTCTAGGTTTTTGAGTGTGGAGTGAGTGTAGTGGCTGGGTGTGTCAGTGAGGGTTCCCTCCATGAATAGGGCATATGCTATAGTGGGTTTGGGGAGTTAAACTGGCTTGTGTACTGTCTGTAATTTACTTGAAACAATGCCCTGGCTTGCATAATTCACAGGAATCAAGAAGGGGAACCTGTCAGGTTAAAATGATAGAAGGAGATAGAAGAGACAATTGAGAGTAAAAAGGACAAACTCAAGATCGTGTGGGACAAGACACGTGAGCCTCTTACAGACAGGACAGGTCAACATAAGGGAGGAGGGTAGCGCGTGGATTCTGTTTATCAAAGGAAACCTTCCCTGAAACAGCGGTCCAAAAGGCATATGCAGTGTATTCCAAACTCTGCAAAGGAATAGGACACCCTCTGCTGGAACTTTTCATTTGATTCTGCTCAAACTTTCTTTTTTAAAAAAATAATATTTGTTGAAATTAATTGTTTTTCCATATAACATTGTATACTAATAGTAAAATATACTTTGTATGAATGAAAATGGCATTAAAATTCATGCAAATGTAACACACTAGGATTATCTTTGTAGGGGTTAATTTAAATTTATTTTATTTTCTGGCTTGTTTATGTCAGTTTTACCTACATATTTGCTTTTTTACTAAAACTACATAGGAATATATTCAACATATTTTCCATTATGTCTTGGTTTTCAGTTAGCAATATTACTTGAAATGTTGTCAAGATCATGACTTTTTAAATTTTTTTAATTAGGGGGCTTCTCTGATGTTGATGTGTTAAATAATTGACTAACATATTTATTTTTATCTATATATTATATATTTTTCCAGAGTTGAAGAAGAATACTGCACATCTAGAATGTGGGAATGTCTGTAGTTTCCAGTATGTGTGTGTATGTGTATATATATATATATATATATATATAAAATATGAGGTACTTCAAAAAGTTCATAGAAAAACAGAATTAAAATTTAAGTTTATTCTTGTACAAAAAATTCTCAAGACCATGATCAAGTCACTGTTTCTCACAGTGTCCATTTCAGCTCAACAAGTTTCCCCTTTGGTGCTCAGTTAGTTGTCGCCGATCAGGGAGAACATACGATATCTGTCCTTTTGGGACTGCCTTAATTCACTCAGCATGATGTTTTCCAAATTCCTCCATCTTGTTGCAAATGACCAGGTTTCGTTGTTTTTGACTGCTGTATAGTATTCTATAGAGTACATGCTGAAGGCATTTTAAGGAAGGCAGTATGTGGTTCCAGTCCAGTTTTAGATAATAGTAGACTTGGATTCCTGTTTTCTTATGATATTAATCAATTAGTTGTGTTTCCTTGGACTTTTCCTGTCTGTTGCTTGGTTACTCATCTTTCTAAGAAATTTTTATAATTTGTTTAAAGGGAACATGTATTCATCGATACAGTTTTTTAAAAAAGATTTTATTTGTTTATTTGAGAGTTACAGACAGTGAGAGGAAGAGACAGAGAGAAAGGTCTTCCATCCGCTGGTTTACTCCCCAAATGGCTGTAATGGCTGGAGCTGGGCCTATCTGAAGCCAGGAGCCAGGAGCTTCTTTTGGGTCTCCCACAAGGGTGCAGGGGCCCAAGCGCTTGAGCCATCTTCTACTGCTTTCTCAGACCATAACAGAAAACTGGATGGGAAGAGGAGCAGCTGGGACTAGAACCGGCACCCATATGGAATGCCAGCGCAGCAGGCAGAGGATTAACCTTCTGCGCTACAGTGCCAGCCCCTCATAGACACAGTTTTAAGTATATAATTGTGCTTTCCACCCTCCCTTTCTTTCTTCCCTCACTCCTACCATCCCTCCTTTTTCCTTTCTTATTTTTCTTTTAATTTTTATAATGACATACTTTCAATTTACTTTGTAATCACAAGCTTAGCCCTCCATTATAGAAAGAATTCAATAAGTAGCAAGGAAAAAAACCACCATTTCTCAGGAGTATAGAAAAGAAGTAGGAGAAGGAGTATAGACAAATGCTATAAACAATAGTCAGATTTCAAAATTTGCTCATATACAGTATATTTTTATACTCTGATATTTATTACCACAAATCAGGGAAAACATATTGGTCTTTTTGGGATTGGCTTATTTCACTGAGCATAATGGTTTCCAACTGTATCCATTTTGTTGCAAAAGATAGGATTTCATTTTTTTTTCTATGTCTGAGTAGTATTCCATTGTGTGCATACCACAGCATATGCTTGCAAAATGGAAGGTACTGAGGATTTCTAACGCACAGCACTTCTAGAGCGTTGCCCCTGAACTGTCCTGGATTTCCTATTGCCACAAGTGGTGGCTTTAGATGCTATCCCACTTGTCAAAAATCTAAGATTGCTGCTTCTCAGAAGTAAACTGGATCTGTTTTGGAGGCGCTGGTTAACTTTGCTGGAGAGTAAGAGAGAAATCCTGGGTTTGAATACAGACTCTTCTAGAGTTTTTAGCCTTAGGACTTAGGGTAAGTTGCTTATTTTTTCTAACAACAATTTCCCTTCCTTTAAAATAAAAATAATAGTGTGCTTACCTCATGCTGCTGAAAGGATTAAGTGAAACAACTCATGTAAAACACTTTTATACAACTCATCACAGTAAAAGTTATTATAAGAGGCATGTGGTGTAAAATTTATATCTGTCTGCTATTACAAATGGGGAAATGTACTCAGAGTAAAAGTTTGCCTTTTTGAAATGTTGGAGTATATGGAATTTAAGCAAGTAGTAATGCTTTCTAGGAAAATAAGTTTGTCTGTTAAAGTCCGTGCCTCTCAGTTGGAGTCTGAGGGCCCTTTTGTGGGAGATAAAGGTGTGACCTTGACCCTTTTCTCCACTTCTGTAAATGTGAATGGATATTTGAGGATTTGAGTGGTGTGAGGCACACTGTTTTTGTTTTTTTAGATTTATTTATTTATTTGAAAGGCAGAGATACAGAGAGGTAGAGGAAGAGAGAGAGGGAGAGAGGGAGAGAGAGAGGTTTTCCATCTGCTGGTTTACTCCCCAGAGGGCCACAATGGCTGGAACCATGCCGATCTGAAGCCAGGAGCCAGGAGCTTCTTCCAGGTCTCCCACACGGGTGCAGAAGACCCTGGACTTGGGCCATTCTTCCATTGCTTTCCCTGGCCATAGCAGAGAGCTGGATCGGAAGTAGAGTAGCTGGGACTGAAACCAGCACCTATATGGGATGCTGGCTCTGCAGGCAGCAGCTATACCTGCTATGCCACAGCACCAGCTGCATGCTGTTGGTTTTTAGGACAGAAAAAAATATAGTCTAGTGCTTGAGTTTGCCAATGAAAAGTTGACATCAAAGGCATAAATTTGGACACAAGATGAAATTATTTTGTTTCAATATTTGTCTCTGTTTTGTGAGGAAGAATGAGACTGATGAAATATATAAAATAGAACTACATTTAAAGTAAATTCCAGTACTTCAAGATTTGCAGGAAACTGAAATAATTAGTAAAATATTGAAGATTTACTGTCTGATTTTGATCATGAAATCCAACCTTTACTGCTGGCACTGTGGCTCAGTGGGTTGGATCACAGCCTGCAGTGCCTGCATCTCATGTGGGTGCTGGTTCGGGTCCCGGCTGCTCCTCTTCCAATCCAGCTCTCTGCTGTGGTCCGGGAGTACGGTGGAGAATGGCTCAGCTCCTTGTGCCCCTGCACCCGTGTAGGAGACCCAGAAGCTCCTGGCTCCTGGCTTCGGATTCGAGCAGCTTCAGCTGTTGCAGCCAATTGGGGAGTGATCCAGCAGATGGAAGACCTCTCTCTCTCTCTCTCTTTCTCTGTCTCTCCTTCTCTCTCTGTGTAACTCTGCCTTTCAAATAAATAAATAAATCTTTAAAAAAAAAGAAATGCAACCTTTGACGAAAGCTATAAAAATGCATTAGTTGTTGGTTCTCCCAAGAGCTAAGTAGAGCTGGCAATTACAAATGCACTCAGTTTCACTCTCAAGGGTCCTTGCCTGTGGAGGGCTTTTCTCATGCCTTGGGCTATCCAGAAGAACAACAGGATGCCCCGGGCTTGGAGCCTGAAGGCCAGCTTCTTCAGAAGGCATTTTTGGGGTCATCTGGAAGAGGTTTCCATTCTGTGTGCAACACTATGTATCATGTCCACCCCTAAAAGGGACCATTCATCCTGCTCTGCACTGCCTTGGAAATTTTGGAACACATTAAGAAATAAAGGAGCCCAGAGAACCAGGAATGAATGAGGGTGGATAATGGCAAAGCTTAGTTTTAAAGATCATCTTGAACTTTAACTGAGGGCTAAATATACTTGATATATAACCAAATATATATATATATATATCTACCTCTCTTTTTAAAGATTTATTTATTTATTTGAAAGGAGAGTTACAGAGAGGCAGAGGCAGAGAGAGAGAGAGAGAGAGAGAGAGAGAGAGAGAGAGAGGTCTTTTATCTGCTGGGTCACACCCCAATTGGCCACAATGGCTGGAGTTGTGCTGATCCAAAGCCAGGATCCAGAAACTTCTTCCGGGTCTCCCACATGGGTGCAGGGGCCCAAGGACTTGGGCCATCTTCTACTGCTTTACCAGGCCATAGCAGAGAGCTGGATTGGAAGTGGAGCATCCGGGACACAAACTGATACCCATATGGGATGCTGGTGCTAAAGACCGTGGCTTTACCTACTATGCCACAAGTGATGATCTTTTGTCTTTATCTTCTTAAAGTAGTTAGTGCCCAATAAAGCTCTCATTCTATCTTTACTGGTGAATTGATAACACCAATTTGATGGGCAAACTACAGCAATTACTTCAATTTTATTAGATAATATTTCCAAGGTTCCCATGATGTGCCAAAGTACAATTTTCTATGTATGTTTTCCTATGTATTCCATTTAGCTAAAAAGTTCTTAGTTTTAATTTCATTCCTCAAAGGAAAAAATAAAAGTGTGTATATTCCCTTTTTGATTATGACATCCATAGAAACTGTACAAATCTGGAAAATACTAAAAAAAATAAAGAAATAAAGACTACTCATAATTTCACTTCCAGAATTAAATGTCTTAAGTATGAAGGGACTTCAAAAAGGTGATGAAAAATGCCATTAAAAGATAGAAACAAAAAAAAAACTTTATTTCTCAAACTAAGCTTTCTCAAGTTCAAGACAATTTTGTAAGTGATGATACCAGCCATTTAGTCTCCCCCTAAAGAATGAAGTTCCTGTACATTTAACCATGTCAATGCAGTATTTTTTAATTTACTAACTGAAGAGAAATGGATGCTCTTAAATATCATTTTTAACATTAGGAAATAAAACAATTCAGGAGGAACCAATCAGGACATTAGTTGCCTGCATAATTATTTACCATCAAATTGTTACAGAATTGCCCTGATGAGAGAAAACAGCAGGCATGTTTGTCATGCTGATCAAGAACTTTCTGAGGAAGCTTTTCCAGGCATTTTTCTGCTAAAGCTTTGACTAATGTTCTCCCCTCTCCTAATAAGCAGATGTATCTTTCTTTGGCTCAACAGAATGTCAAGAAACAATTCCTTGAGCATTCCAACAAAATGACACCATGAATTTGCTCTTGACTGGGCCACTTGTGTTTTACTCAGTATCTTTTGCCCCTTGGTAGCCATTGCTTTGATTGTGTTTTAATTCAGGATTATAATGGTAAGACCATGCTTTGCCATCTGTTACTGTTCTTGTAGAAATACTCCAGGATCTTGATAACACCTGCTAAACTTTCCATTAAAAGCTCTGCTCTTGTCTGCAGCTGATCTGGGTACAACAGTTTTGGGATCCATTGAGTGGAAAGTATTCTGTTTTAAATTTTTGGACAGATTACATAAAATTAAAAACCTGAGCTGTCTATAGTGTTGGTCATTGTTCCTGCTGTTAATTAATAGAGTTAGGGGGTGCAAATATTAATAGCCTCCTTGTAAATAGGTATGAGTTGTCTAGTGCTGTGGATTTCTTTTTCAAGATCATCTTGTCTCTTCCTAAAATGAATTGTTAATTTGCAAGTAGTTTAATTTTGGGGACATTATCCCAAAAGCTTCAATAATGTCACCATTGTTCCACCCAAGCTTCACCATAAATTTGATGTTTATTCCTGTTTAAATTTCAGCAGAGCTCATGTTGCCCTGCTGGATGTTACTTTAAACTGTTATTTTACCTGTAGTTCCTCAAAGTAGATCCTGATAAGACATGTTTTAAAGACATGAATTTATATTGGTGCAAAAATTTTAAAGCTCATTCGTAGTTTTCTCATAATTTTCATTTTCATGAATCTCCTGAAAATTGATTACATGCTTATTTCCTTATCAATATTTTAATCAGATAAATGTATATAAAATTTTATAAGGAAAATTTTGAATTTAATTCTTAAAATACATAAAATTAATATTCAAATACTAATTAATCCTATAAATATCATTCATGTATTTTTGTATAGAATACATTACATATTAGTGAATTTATATGATTTTGTGATTTTTGTTATTTTGATATATGTATTGTTAAGTCTTGTTAGTCTCCAAAGCTATTCTTTCTTTCTTTTCTTTTTTTTTTTTGACAGAGTGGACAGTGAGAGAGAGAGACAGAGAGAAAGGTCTTTCTTTGCCGTTGGTCTACCCTCCAATGGCCCCCACGGCCAGTGCGCTGCGGCCGGCGCACCGCGCTGACTGATCTGATGGCAGGAGCCAGGTGCTTCTCCTAGTCTCCCATGGGGTGCAGGGCCCAAGTACTTGGGCCATCCTCCACTGCACTCCCTGGCCACAGCAGAGAGCTGGCCTGGAAGAAGGGCAACCGGGACAGAATCCGGCGCCCCGACTGGGACTAGAACCTGGTGTGCTGGCGCCACAAGGTGGAGGATTAGCCTAGTGAACCGCGGCGCCGGCTCAAAACTATTATTTCTAATGACTACATTTTTCCATCATACTGGTGTTCAAGTGGTTTTAAAATTACCCAGATTCTAGAAAATGGAATTTCTTTTTTTGTAAAATCCTATAACTTATTAAAGTATTGTGATCAAGACAATAAAAAACTAAAAGAGGCAACTAAGAAAATGAGGAGGCATCTGTTCCTAGAGAAATTAGGGAAGAGAATTGTTAATCTGTGAGATGGAAATGTAGAGAAAAGGTGCAGTTTTGTACCAGCTGATTATTTTATGTTGTCTTTTTCTCATCTTCTCTCTAAAGGTGAAGCATTTCTTCCCGGAGATTTTACCACCCACCTCTCATAGATGGAGAACAAAAGGAATGTGACTGAATTCATCTTAGTTGGTCTTTCACAGAACCCCAAAGTGCAGAAAGTCGTGTTTGTGGTGTTTTTGTTTCTGTATTTGACAACGCTCTCGGGAAACCTCCTCATTGTGGCCACCATCATCACCAGCCAGGCTCTGAACTCTCCCATGTACTTCTTCCTGACCCACCTTTCCTTCATAGACACGATTTATTCCTCTTCTTCAGCTCCCAGGCTGATTGCAGACTCCCTGCAGGAGCGGAAAACCATCTCCTTCACTGGGTGTATGGCTCAAGTCTATGCAGAACACATTTTTGGTGCTGCTGAGATCATTCTCCTGACAGCCATGGCCTACGACCGCTACGTGGCCATCTGCAAACCTCTGCACTACGCCAGCATCATGAGCCACAGGCTGTGCATCCTGCTGGTGGGAGTGGCCTGGGCTGGAGGATTTCTGCACGCAACCATCCAGATCCTCTTCACAGTCTGGCTGCCCTTCTGTGGCCCCAACGTCATAGACCACTTCATGTGCGACCTGTACCCTTTGTTGAAACTTGTCTGCACGGACACACACATCCATGGTCTCTTTGTTGCTGCCAACAGTGGCCTCATCTGCCTGTTGAATTTTCTCCTCTTGGTGGCTTCCTATGTGATCATCTTGCGTGCTCTAAAGAACTATAGCCTGGAGGGGAGGCGCAAAGCCCTCTCCACCTGTGTATCTCACATCACCGTGGTTGTCTTATTTTTCATACCCTGCATATTTGTGTATCTGCGCCCAGTGACCACTCTCTCTATTGATAAAGCTGTTGCTGTATTTTATACTATGGTGGCCCCTATGTTAAATCCTTTAATCTACACTCTCAGAAATGCTGAGGTGAAAAATGCAATAAGGAAACTCTGGAGGAGAAAAGTGGCTACAGAGAGTAACTGAATAACACCAATGAGTGTAACAAATAGTGGTTAGAGATGTAATCTACTGTTAACTTCTTGTTCTATAGATCAACACAGCAGTTCTGTGAATGAGTGTTTGACTTAGTGCTTAAGCCACTTGTTGGTCTGCCTGCCTCTTATATTGTGTTGCCTAGGTTCTACTCCTGCTCTGCTCCCTATTAAAATTTCCCGATAACGAGCACCATGGGAGATGGTAGGTGATGGCTCTGGAGGCTGGGTTCCTGCTTTCCACGTGGGAGATCTGAATCAAATTTCTGGCTTTTGTATTTGACCTGGCCCATGTCTGTCCATGGTGGGTATTGAAGGAATGAACTAGCAGGTGGTAACTCTGTTTCTCCTTCTCTCTCTCTCTCTCTCTCTCTCTCTCTCTTTTATTCTGCCTTTCTGTCTCCTCTTTATCTTTGTCTCTGAAATAAATACAATTTTTTTGTAAAAACAAAAAAAGACATTGAGTTGTGTAATGGCTGGATAATTCTTACAAGTAACATTAAGCTTACATAAATCTTTGACTGTCATTCATATTTACTCTCTTTTCCCATACTTGCATTACAATTATTGCTTCTTAGTCAATACATAGTTATCAACTATCTGAAAATTTTGAACATTACTAGAACCTAAAAATAGGAATCTAGAATATTGGACTGATAGTAAAATAATATTGCTATGTGACATTGTGACAGATACTCATTGTTACTGATTATTGGAAATAATGTTTAAAGATATGCCTTCTTTTGAACTCTGGCCTTAATATAAATTTTGTATTTTGTGAATATTATTGCTTATTAAACATTGATTGAATAATAAAAAGATAATATTTAAGTGATGCCTATAAGGTTGGCCACTTTACTAATTATTTTCCATATTACATTAGCCCAGTGAAAACCTCTTTGACATTTTGAACATGCTTTTGATGGGTGAGCTGTAGTTTTAGGTGTGGAGCAGCAATCTTGCTTAAAATGCCCAGTTTTATGCAACCAAAACATTTTTTATCCAGACCTTTATGAGCGTCAGCCAACAGATCAGTTTTATGTCTTGGTGCCTACTACTTGACATAATTTAATCATTTCTGCTAGGGTTGTTTCAGGTTTGGAGGCAACAGCTTTTAACACATTTTTATGATCTTGACTTGCATTTTCATAAGCCATTTATTTTAACAGAACCTGAGCGGCTTCCTCATTATCAACCTGACGCCCAATAGCCTTTTGTAGTTTATCTCTAAAGGACATCTAACTTTCTGTGGGATCTTGTTTGATAGCAGAAAAAGAAGTAGGAAGTTCCCGAATGTCAGGATCTGTCTCTGTGCTTTTAAAGCCTTACCAGCAATCTGACCATAAACCTCTTGGCGATAGCGCACCTGTTGATTAACTGAAGCAAAAACACCTTCACCTAATAGATAGATGATCAAATAGATCATCTATCTATAGATGATCAAAATCAATAGGAAAGCCATCAGTCAGATTTTCCACAGTTTGTATGCGGACCAGATCTTGATATTCTTGGCCCCAGACCACATATTGAGCTAGGGTAGCTAAAATCTTAACCAAATCTGCCAGTCCCAAGGGATTATCTCATAGCTCCCTCCAATACCTTCTTTTTAAATTTTTTTTTTATTTTTATTTTTTTGACAGGCAGTGTGGACAGTGAGAGAGACAGAGAGAAAGGTCTTCCTTTGCCGTTGGTTCACCCTCCAATGGCCGCCGCGGCCAGTGCGCTGCGGCCGGCGCACCCCGCCGATCCGATGGCAGGAGCCAGGTACTTATCCTGGTCTCCCATGGGGTGCAGGGCCCAAGGACTTGGGCCATCCTCCACTGCACTCCCTGGCCACAGCAGAGAGCTGGCCTGGAAGAGGGACAACCAGACAGAATCTGGCGCCCTGACCGGGACTAGAACCCGGTGTGCCGGCGCCACAAGGTGGAGAATTAGCCTAGTGAGCCGCGGCACTGGCCTCCAATACCTTCTAACAAGCCTGTAGTATAAGAACTCTGCATGCCATATTCTGTGAGACATTTTTTCACTTCTTTAAAAACATTTTAAGATTCATGCTGGGTTGGGGCATTTTGTGGTCTGATAATAGGGCAAGCAATCAATAAAGGTCCCTTACTCTTGGGCTTCTTTGAACATTCCCTATGAAGCTGATTGTGCTGGTGGCATTGCTATCATTCCAGCAACCAAAGGAGCATCAGAAGGCTTAGTTTCCTGTGGCAGAGTTGGGCTTGTGACCTTGCCGATTGCGTCCCAACAGCAATGCCATGCACAAGGTACAAGCATGGGAGCTTGTGAATCCTGGTGCAGTTTTTGTCCTATTTTATCCCAGTCTGCCACCTTTGGTGAGCCCTTTTCAGAATAGCAAGGGTAACAGCCAGCAATTTTTTTTGCAGTAATTACCCAATAACCTTTCTGTGGGTGGAGTGCCTAGTTTGTTAAAGCAAATAATACAATTCTGCCCTATGTTTCTGTTGTGCTGGGGACAGAATTCCTCGTCTTAATGACTCACCGAGATCTTGGAGAAATGAGTAACGCATCTTTAACCCTTGCTGGGAGAGGTGAGCTATCCCTTGCATGTTGTGCCAAGGGTCCCTGTTCAGGCACCAGTTGTGGAGTTTCAAATGATGAATCGAAACACAGACATCTTCATCCAAAGAGTGTCACTGGATAGCTCCAGCCAAGACTTTTTATTATTTAGTCTACGGTTCAACTAGTAACATAACAATTAGGAATGTACAGCCAGACTAAACATTGTAAAATAATAACAAGCAGGCGCAAATAAAGGAGGTAAGTATCATGTGACATATTTATGGTGACAAGCAAAAGTTCAAGTTGTTCCTGGCTAATCTTCTGTGTCCTTGGAGTATGATAAGGAGTTTTCCTAAAAGCAATATCTAGTAATAACCCAAACCTCCTGCTTACTGCAGCTGCATTCCATTTAGGGAGATATGCCTTCACAAGGCCTGCTTAGGCAGAAGCAGGACCTCAGCCATATTCAATATTCAGGAGGCTATGGCTTTACTGTGAAGACTTAGGCAATATCCACCACACTTTCTAAGTTTTCATGATTCTGTAAGTGTATCCCTCTTACAAATGTGAAAGATCTAGTCTCTATACTTTCATTGAATATTTTTATGACAGGTTTCTAAGAGTTAGACTTTGGTACTAGAATGTAGACAGGAATGTGCAGATAAGGCAAAGCTATGGAAAAAATCTAAAATATTTAATAACATTCAAGGACAAAAACATGGATATCCAGAGGTTAATGAAGCCCCAATCTGGTGAAAGTCAAAATCATCCATAAGTTAACAGGGCTGATGGCTAACACCAAGATATTCAAGAAACTTTAGAAGAATGTGTAGAAAAATGGAGCCTGGAGAGATTGCTGTGGCACAGCTCCATTGTGCCTTTCAGTTCTGGGGTTATGCACAAATTAATATAGATCCTAAGAGTTTGTACAGAAAAGAGTTAAAATAAAGTGAGTGATATTTGCTAAAACTCCATATAAGTCTACATGGATCAGGTTCAAATAATTCCAGAGATGATCACTAGATAAACAATCTTAATAAATGATTATATGCACATTACATGTCATTCTTTATATTAGTTTACCTTTTTCATGTAATTTTATTTCTTTATATTACTGTGTAGCTTTAGTTCTTATTAAACAAGAGAAAAATCCGTGATGTTATTATGTGTATTTCATGTCTACTCTCCTTTATATCCCTTGTATTCATGTTCTTCACAACAGCATGCTTCTGCGTCCATCACATTCCTTCATGGTTTACTGCTTTGACTTAGCATTAATCATTGCCATCACACAGGCAGTCAAAGCCAAAATTAACAATTGGGATTGCATCAAATTGAGAAGTTTCTGTACTGCAAAAGAAACAGTCAGGAAAGTGAAGAGGCAACCAACAGAATGGGAAAAATATTTGCAAACTATGTAACAGATAAAAGATTAATAAGAATCTACAAAGAGATCAAGAAACTCCACAACAACAAAACAAGCTACCCACTCAAGAGATGGGCAAAGGACCTTAATAGACATTTTTCAAAAGAGGAAATCCAAATGGCCAACAGACACATGAAAAAATGTTCAGGATCACTAACAATCAGGGAAATGCAAATCAAAACCACAATGAGGTTTCACCTCACCCCGGTTAAAATGGCTCACATACAGAAATCTACCAACAACAGATGCTGGAAAGGATGTGGTGAAAAAGGGACACTAATCCACTGTTGCTGGGAACTCAAACGAGTAAAGCCACTATGGAAGTCAGTTTGGAGATTCCTCAGAAACATGAATATAACCCTACCATACAACCCAGCCATCCCACTCCTTGGAATTTACCCAAAGGAAATGAAATTTTCAAACAAAAAAAGCTGTCTGCACATTAATGTTTATTGAAGCTCAATTCACAATAGCTAAGACCTGAAATCAACCCAAATGCCCATCAACAGTAGACTAGATAAAGAAATTATGGGACATGAACTCTATAGAATACTATACAGCAGTAAAAAAAAGAAATCCGGCCATTTGCAACAAAATGGAGGAATCTGGAACACATCATGCTGAGTGAAATAAGCCAGTCCCAAAGGGACAAATATCATATATTCTCCCTGATCAGTGACAAATACACGAGCACCAAAAAGTAAACCTGCTGAAGTGAAATGGACTCTGTGAGAAACAGTAACTTGATCAGCCTTTGTCCTGACTGTTGATGAACAACTTAATACTTTATCCCTTTTAGTATTTTTTTTGTTCTACTTTAAACTGTTGGTTGAACTCTGTAATTAACACAAAATTATTCTTAGGTGTTTAAATTTAACTGAAAAGTGATCCCTGTTAAATATAAGAGTGGGAATAAGAGAGGGAGGAGATGTACAATTTGGGACATGCTCAATCTGACTTGCCCCAAACAGTAGAGTTAGAAACGTGCCAGGGGATTCCATTTCAATCCCATCAAGTACCAATGCAATCACACTAGGGCAGTTTCAGTTTCAGTTTCTGTTTCAGTTCATAATTGATCATAATGATAGGTCTAAGAGTTAAAGGGATCACATAAACAAGACTAGAGTCTGCTAATACTACCTGATAGAATTAAGAAGGAGAGAAAGATCCAACATGGGAAGTGGGATACACAGCAGACTCATAGAATGACAGAAGACCTAAACAGCACTCTGGCCTCAGAATCAGCCCTTAAGGCATTCGGATCTGGCTGAAGAGACCATGAGACCATGAGAGTATTTTAGGCATGGAAAGCCAAGACACTCTGGAAAAAAACAAACAAACAAACAAACAACCTAAATGAAAGATCTCTGCGAGTGAGATCCCAGTGGAAAGAACGGGCCATCAAAGAAGGATGTACCTTTCTCTGAAGGGAGGAGAGAACTTCCATTTTGACTATGAACTTGTCTAAATAAGATCAGAGTTGGCGAACTCAGGGGGCTTCCATAGCCTTGGCAACTCATGACAAGAACCTAGGGAGATTACTGACGCCATAAACAAGAGTGTCAAATTGTTAAGTCAACAACAGGAGTCACTGTGTACTTACTTCTTATGTGGGATCTGTCCTTAGTGTGTTGTCCAATGTGAGTTAATGCTATAACTAGTACTAAAACAGTATTTTACAATTTGTGTTTCTGTGTGGGTGCAAACTGATGAAACCTTTACTTAATATATACTAAATTGATCTTCTGTATATAAAGATAATTGAAAATGAATCTTGATGTGAATGGGAGAGGGAGCGGGAGATGGGAGGGCTGTAGGTGGGAGGGAAGTTATGGGGGGAAAAAGCCACTGTAATCCAAAAGCTGTACTTTGGAAATTTATATTTATTAAATAAAAGTTAAAAAGATAATTGCCATCAATGGTCATAAATAATCTAATGAATTGCTTTACATGAACTGTTTGGATTTATGAAGATATTATTCATAAATATTCATATATTTGCAATAAAATGCATGTTACAAATAATTACATCATAAAAATTATCTACTATTTTTTACTTTATTTAGGTAATATTTACAAATAAATATTAAATATACCTAAGGTATATTACCTGATTTTTTATTTTTATGCATTATAAAATTATTACCATAATTAAGCTAATGAACATGTTCATCACCTCACATAATTACCATTGTTTCTTATGTAAGAAGATTTAAGATTTAATCTCTTGGCAAATTTCAAGTAATATTACATTAACTATAGGCATTACATTGTTCATTAGCTCTTCAGAATGTATTTATCTTGCCTAACTGAAATTTGTACTCTTGGTCGGTATGTTCCTGTTACTGATATCCCCAGCCTCTGGAACCTACAATTCCTCTATGAGTTTGATTTTTATTTTATTTTTTTCAGATTAATTAATTTGTTTATTTGAAGAGGAGATTGGGAGGGTAGAGAGAGAGGGAGAGATATAGAGGGAGAGAGAGAGGAGGAGAAAGGGAGAGAGAGAGAGAGAGAGAGAGAGAGAGAGAGAGAGAATCTTCTATCTGCTGGTTCACTCCCCAAATGCCTGCAACAACAGGTCTGGGCACCAGACCAAAGCCATCTGGTTCTCCCATGTGGGTGCAGAGGTCCAAAGACTTGGGCCATCTTCTACTGCTTTCCCAGGTGCATTAGAAGGGGTTTGACTGGAAGTAGATCAGCCACTGAGCCAAGAACCTGGCCCCAAATTTGACTTTTTTAGATCCCACAGATAAGTGAGATCATGCAGTATTTGTCTTAATGGTGTTTGACTTATTTCTTTAACATAATATCCCCCTTCACTCATGTCACCACAGATGAAATGTTTTCCTTCCTTTTAAAGGATGAATGGTACTCACATTTTCTTTATTTACTCATCCATTTATGGTCACATGGGTTAATCTCACTTCTTGGTTATTGTGAAGAGTGCTACAATAAAAATGAAGGCACAAGACCAGTATTGTGTAGCAGGTAAAGCCACTGCTTGCAACACAACATCTCTTATGGCCACCAGTTTGTGTCCCAGCTGCTCCACTTCGAATTAAGCTTCCTGCTAATGCCCTGGGGGGGGGGGGAAAGTGCTTGGGCCCCTGCTGCCCATGTGGGAGACCTGGAAATAGCTCCATCTTTGGCTTGTCAAGCCCTGCCCATTGTGGCCATCTGAGTAATGAACCAGCAGATGAAAGATCTCTATCTCTCCTTTCTGTAACTCTGATTTTCAGCTAAATGAATAAATCTAATCTAATCTAATCTAATCTATTTATCTATATCACACACACACACACACACACACGAGAGAGAGAGAGAGAGAGAGAGAGAGAAAGAGACAGAGCGCACAAGAGATGTTCTCATCCACTGTTTCACTCCCTAAATGCCTGTAATGGTGGGGATTGGGCTAAGGCCAAAGAAACTGGAAGCTAGGAAAATAATCCAGGTCTCCCATACATGGATGTAAGAACCCATATACTTGTGCCTCACTTCTGCCCAAGGACTGTATTAACAGAAAACTGGAGTCAGGGAGTGAAGCCAAGCACTCTAATATGGCACCTGGGTATGTTTTATGTTAAATGCTCACTCCTAGTTTTAGCTTTTTTTTTTTTTTTGAAGAGTTTCCATACTGTTTTCCATAACAACTTTATGGAAATACATCCCTTCCAATAATGTGCAATGGTTCTCTTACTGCACTTCCTCATGGACCCTCACCTTTTGTCTTTGATGATAACCACTCAAATAGGTTTAAGGTAACGCTTCATTGTGGTTCCATTTGCATTCCTCTGACAATAAGTGATGTTGATAATTTCTCCATTTATCTGTTTGTGATATGGATGCACTTTTTGGAGAAATGACTGCTCAGATATTTTGCCAGTTTTTAAAGTAGGTTATTGTTTTCTTGCTATTGAGTTATTTGTGTTTACTTATATGTTTTGGATATTAGCCTTCAATCAAACGTAAAGCTTGCAAATGTTTTACCCCATTGCATGGGTTGTTTCTTCACTCTGTTTACTTGGCTGTGCAGAGGTTTTTAAGTTTTAACAATCTAATTTGTATGTTTTGTGGGGAGCAACTCGGACTAGACTAAGTTACTGGAATTAAGACTTATTCTATGCATCTGCTCTCCCACAATATGGCGCTGAGAAGGGAGAAACAGCTTCTATACAGCTGCCTCCAGTTCAACCAATAAACTGTAGGACCTACTCCTGATTGGAGGAGAGCAGAGTACTCGGCGTGTGGGTAGCAGAGTTGGGATTGGTGGAAGAGGACTATAAAGGAGGAGAGAGACAACATGCACCAGGAACATCTAAGGGGAACATCCACGGAGGTGGAAGGGACGGTGGCCAACCCGGGAAGAACCAGCAGCAAACCCGGGGAGGGCCGAGCAGACGAAAGAACAGCGCAGGGTCCTGTGTCGTTCCTCCACGAAGAGGGGGAGCGACATAATGGTGCCGTGACTCGGATATGAAGCCTAGCAGGGTTTAGTGTTGTTCCTCCATGAAGAGGGGGAGCGACATGTTTTTACTTTTGCTCTCTGTGCTTTCAGAGTCCTATCCAAGAAATCTTTGCCCTGAGCATTGTTATGGAGATTTCCCCCAGTGTTTTCTTTCAGGTGCTTTATAGTTTCAACTCTTAGATTTTATGAATTTTGAGTTGATTTATGTAGATAGTTTAAAGCTTTCATCCAATTCTCTTCTTTGAGTGAAAACTGTAGGTTTTTTTGGTTTATTTAAAAAATTTTTTTAATTTCATTTTTTGTTTTAATTTTAATTAATCTTTAACAAATTGAATATGATACAAGTCTAAGAACAGAATGATATTCCCTTCCTCCTTCACTCCCTGCAGCCCTCCTTCCTTCTATCTTTCTTTTTTTGTTTTTGAGATAACATATTTTAAATTTACATTACAGGAAAAAAGCTTAATACTTCACTTAATAAGAAGTTTAACAAGTAAAAAGCAAAAAGACCCTAGTTTAGTGGGAATATAGAGAGGGCTATACATAATAACTGAATGGAAAATTAAAATTTAGTTTTGCCAACATTACTTATTGAACAAAGTGTCTTTTTTCCTATTGTGTGTTCTTGGCACCTTTATCAGAAATTGACCATAAATACCTGGATTATTTTTGAGCTTTCTATGCTGTTCCAGTGGCTCATTGTTTTTATGCCTGTACCATATTATTTTCATTAAAACAGCTTTAAAGTACATTTTGAAAACAAGAAGTTTGATGCTTTTGCTTTTGTTCTTTTTGTTCAACATTTCTTTAACTATTTGGGATATTTTCTGATTTTTTACAAGTTTTAGGATGGTTTTTTCAATTTCTGTGAAAAATGACACTGGAATTTTCATAATAATTGCATTTGATCATTTTGTTGATATGCACACTTAAAATATTCTTACAATCCATGAACATGGGATATCTTTTGATTTGTGTGTCTTGTTTAATTACTTTATAAATGGTTTATAGTTTTAAGTATGCAAGCCTTTCATTATCTTGGTTAAAATACTAATAAGCATTTTAAAATTTATTTAAATAGGTGTATTTTCTTAACTTATTTTTCAGATTGTTGTTAGTGTAAGGAAATGCTGTTGGTTTTGTGTTGTTGTTGATTTTATAACCTGTAACTTTACTGAACTCATCTATTATCTGTAACAGTATTCTGGTAGAGTCTTTAAGGCTTTCTTTTTTTTAAACTTTTATTTAATGAATATAAATTTCCAAAGTACAGCATATGGATTACAATGGCTTCCCCCCCATAACATCCCTCCCACCAGCAACCCTCCCCATTTCCACTCCCTCTCCCCTTCCATTCACATCAAGATTCATTTTCGATTCTCTTTATATACAGAAGATCAGTTTAGCATACATTAAGTAAAGATTTCAACAGTTTGCTCCCACACAGAAACATAAAGTGAAAAATACTCTTTGAGTACTAGTTATAGCATTAAATCTCAATGTACAGCACACTAAGGACAAAGATCCTACATGAGGAGTAAGTGCACAGTGACTCCTGTTGTTGACTTAACAAATTGACACTCTTGTTTATGGCATCAGCAATCACCCTAGGCTCTTGTCATGAGCTGCCAAGGCTAGAGTCTTTAATGCTTTCTATTTATGATAAAATCATGTCATCAGCAAACAGACATAATTTCCTCTCTTCCTTTTCCATTTGGGCACCATTTGCTTATTTACTTATTCTTTTTGCTTGGTTGCTCTGATTAGGATTTATTCCATTATGTTAATTACAAGTTGTAAAACTGGACATCTTTGTTTTTTTTTCTCTTGTTTTTAGATGAAAAAACTTTCCACCTTTCACTGTTGAATGTGTTGCTAACTGTGGGCTTGTCGTAAATTACATTTATTGTGTTCTTCAGTTTATACCTGCTTTCATTGCCAGAAAATTTCCCAAGTCTAGGGAAAAGAGCAAAAATCTGGCACAGGAAGTTTAATGAGCACTAATTAGGATAAATCCAAAAAGACTCATACCAATTATAAAAAGTTAAACTAAGATAATTGAAGCACTAAGGGAAAAACAACTTGTTACATTCAAGAGGTCCCTAATAAGACCATCAGGGTATTTTTCAACAGAAATCCTGCATGTCTCAATGTGATACACACACACACACACACACACACACCCTGGTATCAAAATATTTGTCAATAGATGAATGAAGTATGGAAGAGAAGGAATGAAAAAGCATTTTGTTCTGAAGTGGCTTTACGGGAAATGGAACCCATGTTTCTAAAAATAGCTTTTAATAAAGAATTGTTACAAAAAAATTTAAATGAATAACAGATAAATATGCCGTGAATTCAGATCACAATTATAAAATCATAAAATCTTTCTGAAAGTAAAAAGAATTTCAAAGTAAAGTATTTGTTTATACGCTGAGAACCTGTTTAAATTTATTTCTTATTCTTCAGTGTAAGAATGAGTAAAAGCAAATTGTGGGGCGGCCCTGTGGCACAGTAGGATAATCCTCTGCCTGCAGTGCCGGCATCCCAAATGGGCACTGGTTCTAGTCCTGGCTGCTCCTATTCTGATCCAGCTCACTGCTGTGGCCTGGAAAATCAGTGGAAGATGGTCCACGTGCTTGGGCCCCTGCACTAGCTTGGGAGATCCAGAGGAAGCTCCTGGCTCCTGGTTTCGGATTGGCGCAGCTCTGGCCTTTGCGGCCATTTAGGGAGTGAACCAGTGATGGAAGACCTTTCTTTCTGTCTCTCTCTCTTACTGTCTGTAACTCTACCTCTCAGATACATAAATAAAACCTTTTTTTTTAAAAAAAAGAAAAAGCAAATTGTGGTTCCTCTGAGAGGTCTAGCTAGGATTCTCTTGAGAGTTCGAATCAGTAAATGGCGGTAAATAATTCCATAGTCTCCAGTATTGTATTTTTCTCTACATTTTATTAAATTTATATCCTTTAAATGCCTTCATTGATCCAATCAATATTTATTGTGTATCATATATTGTTACCATGAGACAAAATAGCAATTCAGAGGCAAATATGTTAAAGGGTAGCATTGTATATTTCAAATAAAATTTCTTGCTTATTATCAAATATTCTTTTAATTTATTTATCATGCTTTTTAATGGGTTATTAACAGAACGCAGGTTATGTGTGTGCTTCAAAATGGTCCTTGGGGCTACATGGAAATTTGAAAATATTGTGTAAACATTGTTATCTAATCATTAGAAGTTAAATGTTACATTGTTATCGTAGTCTTAAAAAGTTAGATATGATGATGTTTCAGGTACCAAATGAATGTTAATTGTGATACATAAAAATAATTTATCATTTAGTTGGATCATGAACAAATTTGTGTAATATGACTTACATACTCTGTCATTCCAAATGGTGTGTAGTAGAGTGATCTAGTCAGATTTTTATCATCATTCCTTGGCAGAGTACCATAGAAGTTAAGAGTCCAGTCAAGAAAATTAGTCTAATTATGGTTACTGGCTTGTCATTGTATTTACTTTTATTTTTTATTTTTATTTTTTTTTGACAGGCAGAGTGGACAGTGAGAGAGAGAGAGAGAAAGGTCTTCCTTTTCCATTGGTTCACCCCCCAGTGGCCGCTGCGGCTGGCGCACTGCGGCTGGCGCATTGCGCTGATCCGAAGCAGGAGCCAGGTGCTTCTCCTGGTCTCCCTTGGGGTGCAGGGTCCAAGCACTTGGGCCATCCTCCACTGCACTCCCGGACCACAGCAGAGAGCTGGCCTGGAAGAGGGGCAACCGGGACAGAATCTGGCGCCCCTGACCGCAACTAGAACCCTTTGTACTGGCGCCGCAGGTGGAGGATTAGCCTATTGAGCCATGGCACCGGCCATCAATGCATTTATTTTGATAATTTCCCCTTCTTATCAGTTTCTTCATCTATAAAATGGGGATAAAAGCAGTGTTTACCTCTTTGCAGGGTTTTAGACATTACTGCTCAACTAACATATTTTAATTTTTCCTTTTTTTATTATTATTTTTTTTATTTATTTATTTTTTTTTTATTTTTCTGACAGGCAGAGTGGACAGTGAGAGAGAGACAGAGAGAAAGGTCTTCCTTTGCCGTTGGTTCACCCTCCAATGGCCGCCGCGGCCGGCGCGCTGCGGCCAGCGCACCGCACCGATCCGATGGCAGGAGCCAGGAGCCAGGTGCTTTTCCTGGTCTCCCATGGGGTGCAGGGCCCAAGCACCTGGGCCATCCTCCACTGCACTCCCTGGCCACAGCAGAGGGCTGGCCTGGAAGAGGGGCAACCGGGACAGAATCCGGCGCCCCGACCGGGACTAGAACCCGGTGTGCCGGCGCCGCTAGGCGGAGTTTCCTTTTTTTGATGAAAAAAAAAAAGCCTGTGAACCCAAATACTGGATGAAATTAGTAAAACTGAGGTCCAATTTGATATAATTTCCTAAACAGGCAAATAATTTTGCTGGATTTTTCTCTCATTAGGTTTTCTGCACCATTTCTACTGTTTTCAGTGCAGAATTTTCTTCTTTATCCTGTGAGTATTATTTGTTGGCATTGTCCTTTTGACATTTTCTTCAGCTCAAATAGTGTTGTGATTTATAGATATTTATTAGTCATTTGAAATAGTTTTCTTGCTACACAATTTCCTTATGGCATTTTTCATCTGAACATTTCTCAATGTGTAGATTAAAGGATTTAACATGGGAGTTATGATAGTGTAGAATACAGCAACTGCTTTATCAATGGTTAAAGTAGCTGCAGGTCTCATGTACACAAATATGCAGGGGACAAAGAACAAGACAACCACTGTGATGTGGGAAACACAGGTAGAGAGGGCTTTCCGCCTGCTCTCCAAACTGTGGGTCCTTAGAGAGCGCAGGATGACCACATAGGAGACCAACAAGAGAAGGAAGTTCAATAGACAGATGAACCCACTGTTGGCAGCAACAAAGAGTCCAAGAGTATGGGTATCGGTACAGGCAAGATTCAACAAAGGGTTCAGGTCACACATAAAGTGGTCTATGATGTTAGGGCCACAAAAGGGTAATTGGAAAATAAAAAGCATTTGTATGATTGCATGAAGAAAGCCACCCACCCATACAACTGCCACTAGAAGGCCACACACCCGTCGGTTCATGATGGTTGTGTAGTGCAAGGGCTTGCAGATGGCCACATAGCGGTCATAGGCCATCACAGTAAGTAGAATGCCTTCTGTGCCTCCAAAGAAATGTTCCCCAAAGACTTGGGTCATACATCCATTGAACATGATGGTCTTCTTTTCATGGAGTGAATCTGTGATCAGTTTAGGGGTATTGACAGAGGAGTAGCAGGCATCAATAAAGGAGAGATAGGCCAGGAAGAAGTACATGGGGGATCCCAGTGACGGGCTGGCAGCGATGGTGACCACGATGAGCACATTCCCTACCACAGTGATGATATAGATGATAAAAAACACAGCAAATATGATTTTCTGCATGTTTGGATTCTCTGTAAGTCCCAGGAGAACAAACTCTGTCACATTGTTCCTTTTCTCCATGTGTTTCATGCAGTGGCAAATTGCATTACCTGAAAAAAATTATTAATGCAACTGTGATTTTTTTGCACTTCACTAGTATAATAAATAATACATGTTTGGATTCAATATAATTGTCAAATCTTAGAAGATTTTTATTGACATGTAAATAAAGGCTCTGCTTTTGAAAATCAATCAAATTGCCTCCAGGTGAAAATTCTGTTAACTGTATGGACATAAATATTTGTACATACCCAAAGGGAGATTGTTAGTATATACTTAATAATCTGAAATGACTATCAGTGTAGTTCGTAGATTGGAAACACAACAGTATATAAACCTGAAAATCTAAACCTAAACAAAAATGGATGCAATGGTCATGAAAGTAAAATCAAGAAATTTTTCCATTATTCTTTAAATAAGGCAAACATTAAGATACTGAGAAAGTGAGTGGGAAGAGCCGAAGTGTGAATCTTGGGGCATTCCTCTTACAAAGGTTTTTGTGTGTCTTGGATGAAACGGGCTGAGGTTCAGCCACATTAAGCAGAATATTTAGAGTAGCTGGCATTAGCAGTAGCTGGGCATTGGTGATGATAATATGAAAAAAGAAAAGGATGTAAGCGTCACTGTGAAAGAAGTCATAATGGTTATTTTTTAAATCCAATCAGTTTGAGACAGTAATGCA
Organism: Oryctolagus cuniculus; assembly: GCF_051225735.1. Taxonomy (NCBI): domain Eukaryota; kingdom Metazoa; phylum Chordata; class Mammalia; order Lagomorpha; family Leporidae; genus Oryctolagus; species Oryctolagus cuniculus. Next base: position 17,443,536 of record NC_142867.1, on the reverse strand, counting down.
GGGTGTCTTTAAAGAGTTTATAGAGGGGATGGCATTGTGGGTTAGTAGGCTAAGCCACTGCCTGTGATGCTTTCGTTCTTTTTTTTAATAAATATAAATTTACAAAGTATAACTTTTGAATTGTTGTGGCTTTTCCCCCCATAATCTCCCTCCCACCCACAACCATCCTATCTCCCCCTCCCTCTCCCATCCCATTCTTCATCAAGATTCATTTTCAATTATCTTAATATACAGAAGATCAACTTAGTACATGCTAAGTAAAGATTTCAACAGACTGCACCCACACAGACACAGAAAAATATAGAGTACTGTTTGAGTAGTAGTTTTACCGTTAATTCTGATAGTACAACACATTAAGGACAAAGGCACTGGTTTGAGTCCCACCAGCTCCACATCCGATACAGCTCACTGCTACTGCACCTAAAAAAACAAAAGATTGTCCGAATACTTGGACCCCTGCATCCATGTGAGAGACCTGGAAAATGCTCTGGGTCCTGGCTATGGCCTGGCACAGCTCTGATCCTTGAGGCCATTTGGGGCTGATCCAGCAGATGGAAATCTCCCTCTCTCTCTCTCTCTCTCTCTCTGTAACTCTGCTTTTTAAATTAACAAAATAAATCTCTTTTAAAGAGTCCATGGATGGGACCGGTGCTGTGGCACAGCGGGTTAAAGCCCTAGCCTAAAGCGCTGGCATCCCATATGGGCACTGGTTCTAGTCCCAGCTGCTCCTCTTCTGATCCAGCTTTCTGCTATGGCCTGGGATAGCAGTAAAAGACGGCTCAAGTCTTTGGGCCCCTGCACCCTTGTGGGAGACCTGGAAGAAGCTCTTGGCTTAGAATCGGTGCAGCTCAAATAAATAAAATAAATAAAATAAATCTTTTTAAAAAAGTCCATGGAAAATGCATATTATGAAAAATCTATAAATGGTTTGGAATTATTTTTGTACCAAAATACACTTATAATTTAATTCCATTTTTCCATGAATGTTTGCAAGTTCCCTCATTTACATTTTAATGATTAACTGTTAGGGTCAATGCATAGTACTGAGTGCTTTCCACAGATGATTCTTATTAGCATTTGCAGCAGTCTATGTAGTTGATATTATTTAATCCATTTTATAGGTAAGTCAACAACCTCAAAGATGAATGTTGATAATATTAATACAATGCAATTTGTATAATAGCATATTCACATTATAACAATATAATAATTAATTAAAACTTACTGTGTACTCTTCTATGTTTTTACAGATATTTTCTGATTTAATACTCATTATAAATGCAGAGATAGTTAATATTATCCTTTTTATACTTAATTTTACATATCAGGAAATATAAGCATAGAGAATTTCAAGGTATTGTTTAAAATCAAATAGCTATTAACATGGAAAGTCAAGATTATCTAAGATTATCCTTGTGAGTTTTTTCCTTTCAAATTTTGAATTGATGCCTTATATTATCTTTTTTTTTTTTTTTTTGACAGGCAGAGTGGACAGTGAGAGAGAGAGAGATAGAGAGAAACGTCTTTCTTTGCCGTTGGTTCACCCTCCAATGGCCGCCGCGGCTGGCGTGCTGCAGCCGGCGCACCGTGCTGATCCAATGGCAGGAGCCAGGTACTTCTCCTGGTCTCCCATGGGGTGCAGGGCCCAAGTACTTGGGCCATCCTCCACTGCACTCCTTGGCCACAGCAGAGAGCTGGCGTGGAAGAGGGGCAACTGGGACAGAATCCGGTGCCCTGACCGGGACTAGAACCCGGTGTGCCGGCGCCGCTAGGCGGAGGATTAGCCTATTGAGCCGCGGCGCCGGCCCTTATATTATCTTGTTTCAATAAACAGTGGTGAACTAGTAATCTCTGTTTTATAGGTAATTATAATTGAAATTGCTTTAATACTACTCTATAGGCAAATTTTCATGAAGTGTTTTCTTTAGCAGATACACACACACACACACACAGTAACACCCTGAACTCCCAAACATTAACAAACCATATTATGGTAGTCAATGAAGGGACTTTCATCTTTGACCACACAGTAACTCCAGAAGGGACCCACAGATTCCTTAGCATAATGTCGAAAATGACTGTTACGGTGCTGAACTATGATGGATTTGGAATCAGAGGTATGGACTAGAACCATAATTTTTCTACTTGGAATTTCTTTCAGTTAGGGTACACTTCTTGCTATTTTATCTCCTTATTTTCTAATCGAAAAGCAAGAATAATAATTTCACTTTACAAGTTGCTAATCAGAATTGCTTAAAGAACTATATATGAAGTTATCCACCATAGTGTCATGGGTATTCATGGGCCTGAAGTATGTTTTTAATGTGTGTGTATATACCAAAGAGATAGTAAAAATTGATGCTTATATCACTAAACAGAGACATTTAACCATGAAATTATTTTTGGAAGAATCATGTGCAATATCACTCTCAAGGAAAGAACAGATTCCCATTTCATTCAAAGCAGTTGAACTTAGGAAGGGTTCTCAAATTTTGTGTTGGACTAAAAAGCTGAGGACTTATGCCATTTAATACCCATCTTTAGACATTTCATCTCTATTAGTTGTATTTCAATTTATTTTAATCACTATTATGTCTTGATTATTAAGAAGGCATCTCCTACCAAAAACATAGCAATTAGCACCAAATAGTTGTGACAAAAATCATTAAAAATTATGATCTCCAAGTTCTTCGACTGCCAAATTGTTAATATTTTCCATTTATCTTGAATAATTGATGTGAGAATAAAAAACTGTATTAATACAGTTGATGTTTTGAAATATAATGATTAATATATATGGAAAATATCAATCTTTAAAAGCATCAGCAAGATTAAAACTTACCTTAGTAGCCTTAGTAGTTAGATGAACTTAATCATGTTTAGAATCTTTCAAAATAAGTCTTTTCTCAAATGGATCTCTTCTTAGAATTAGTAAGTTTCAACATGGAAGATGTTTCACTTAAAAGAACTACACGGATAATTTAATATCAAATAAATGATTGTTAAGAAATTGCACATGTTCAATATGCAAATATTTGAATATATTAATATACTTCATCAAAACAGTTTTTTAAAAAGTATTCTTATGAGTATAGATCTTTCCATCCAGCTTAAGCCTCCAAGCTTTTTCACAAAAAATCCTTGAATTTGAATTAAAATGGATTCACTTGAAATGCTACAAAGAATTGATTATTTATGATTCTGATCTCTAGATAGTGCAAGAGGGAGAAACTGAGGAGGAAGTATATATAAATGAGTCTCTCCACCTATGATTAGTCTTCCTGTGGATATATGAATGACAATAAAAACATTCTCACTTTGCTTTAGGTAGATATTTAAAGAGGTTTCCACAAATGATTAGGGACCTCTTTCTATTTCTTTGGCTTTCTCTCTCAGGTATTAATTATCTCCTCTGATGGAAAGACTTTGTGACATGTTTGGGAAAAATTTCATTAATGGGGAATTGTATTCCCTACACTTGGAACTTGGGTTGGTCACCTTTCTCTACCTGAATGGGTTATTAAAACTAAATGACATTGAATAACAAGGTACCATAACTCTACTGTGAATCTATGAAGTAGATTCTCTATTGACTCATGTCATAAGAGAAGTTTTTGTTATTAACATTACATTTTTCTGAGAAATCACTTTGCTTTTTTGAGATCCAGAGTGTTCAAGTAATAAATTAATGTGGCTATTTAATAAATTAACTAATAATTTAAATTTAAAAATGTTCCATTTGTATTTATTTCATTTTTGTTTTTTATAAATTGACATAATTGTAAAAATTTGTGAGGTACAATGTGAAGTTTTCATACATGTATAACTTGTTTAATGAATGAATCAAGGTAATTATAATACCAATTAGCTCAAATATTTATAGTTTGCAGCGAAACATTCAAATTATCTTTTCTAGTTATTTTGAGATACACATTTCTATTGACTATAGTGCCCCTGCTGTGTTATGGAACAACAGAATTCATTCCTCCTATCAACTATAATTTTGTACCCACTGCCAGCTTCTCCTTTTCCCCCCATTTCCCTCTCTCTCAATATTTGGAAACCATTAGCCTACCCACTATTCATATGAGATCAAACTTTTTAGATTTCACACACAAGTGATACTGTATAATATTTATCTCTCTGTGCATGGTTTATTTCACTTAATGTTCTTCAGGTTGTCACAAAAGGTAAGAATTTCAAATTTTTATGGTTTATTTTGTTGTTGATAAATATCTATCCATTCATCTGCTGATATCCACTTAATTGATTACATATCTTGGCTATTGTGAATAGTGCTTCAATAAACATGGAAGTGCAGATAATTCATTAATACCTGAGTTTAGGGGAGATCCAAGATGACTGAATAGGGAGGAGATGACTGATTTTAGTCACAGTTAAGACATATAAATACAAAGGCAGGACCACTTTCCTAGGGGACTGTTTGTGAGAAATTTGCAGGGCAGAATGACCAAACAGAACAGACTCCATGGAGCAGCGAGCAGTGTGGCCAGGCAGGCAGCAGGGATGCATAATGGGAGTGTTATGCATGCTGACACTCAGCAGGAAGGCATCATCCTCCCAGTGCAAGGGGAGGGAGGCTGCTGTGGCCCACGACCCTGGTGGTTTTGATTGAGGGAGAATTCCATGGTTACTGCCGACTGGCCTGGAGACTGCTGGGGAATAGAGTGTCCACTTAGCTCCATACGGAGAAGCCACCTTGCTTTCCTTTCTTTTTCCCCACCAAAGCTTCAGAGTTTGCCAAGGTGGAGCTGTAACCACTATCTGTCTTGACCTGGGGAATGGTGAGCAACTTGTACTAGGGATGGGGCAGCTCTCAGGGTGGAGAGTGGACCCCCTGAACAATTGACTGTGAGTGTCCTGGGCAGATATCAGAGAACTGGGATGGGCATTGAGTGTGGCAGGGTTTCTGGACACCAGTCCAGTCTGACTCTGGAAACTTGGAGCTTCCTGACTGTTTGGGACAGACCTCATGGAAGGCTAGGGGATCTTACCATAGAACATATAGGTGCTCTGTGCAGTTTGTGAGCCTGAGTTGGTGGGTTGCTCAGGCATGATGAACTCATGATAGGCTGTTAATCACATGGTTCATCCGGTACAAGGGCTGAGGAAGGCAGTATGACTCCTCCAAAGGAACACAATAACACATTAAATTGAGATATGAAGAAGGAGATCAATGAAATGCCTGAAAAAGGAATTCAGAAGAATGTTGTAAGATTATCAAACACAGAGAGGAACAGTTATATGAAAAAACAAAATCCTTTCATGATATGAGTGAGATATTCTACAAGGTAATAGAAATACTGAAGAAAAATCAAACAAATATTAGAAATGAAGAATTCACTATATCAAATAAAATATTGTGCAAAGCCTTAAAACAGACTTGATGAGACAAAATAAAGAATATACAAGGCTGAAGACAGGTCTTTTGAAATATCTCAGACAAAAAAGAATTAAAAGTTAGAAAAACTGAAAACAGTGTTCAGGATCTATGGGATACCATCACATGACCAAATATATGTTATTTAGGAATTCCTAAAGATATGGATAAGAGAATTTCTCAGAAAACTTATTCTGTGAACTAGTAGCAGAAAATCTCCCCAATTTGAGAAAGGTACAGACAATCAAATAAGGAAATGCATAGAACCACAAATAGTCATGATCAGAAAAGACCTTGACCATGATACATTACAGTGAAATTTTTCAAAAGTAAAACATAAAGAAAATATAAAATGTTCAAGAGAACACCAGATTCACTTTAAGGATCTCCAATTAGATTGGCAGCAGATTTCTCAATAGAAACCCAATAGGCCAGGAAGAAAATAGAAAAATGCCCAAGTTTTAAAGACAAAACTATAATACCACAATACTTTACCCAGAAAAGCTCTCATTTATAAATAAATTTAAATAAAGATCTCCAAGACAAGTAAAAATTGAAAGAATTTGTCATCACACTGCCAGCCTTCCAAATGCTAATTAATAATCTAAACCCAAAGAAACAGAGAAAAATAATCAGCTTCATAAAAGAATGTGCCAATGGAAAATCTCCCAGTAAATGAACAAAGGATATTCAAAACAGAAAATAAGAAATACCTATAAAAAATGGCAGGACCAAGTCCTTACTTATCAGTAATAACCTTGAATGTAACTGTACTAAATTCTCAAATTAAAAATATAGACTGGCTGATGGATTAAAAATCAAAGCCCACCTATGTACTGCCTATAAGAAATACATCACCAATACATATACACACAGTCTGAAGGTGAAAGGATTGAAAAGACTATTCCAAAAAATGAAATAAAAAAATTAACTGGAGTAGCTATACTCATATCAGAAAAAATAGACTTTAGACAGAAACTGTTAAAAGAGACAAAGAAAATCATCATGTAATGATTAAGGGATCAGTTGACCAAGAAGATGTGACTATAGTAAATGTAGATGACTAGGGCATACAGTAAAGTAAGTGCTAATGTTAGATCTAAAGGACGATGTAAGCTCCAATACAATAATAATGGAGGAACTTCCACACACCATTTTCATCAGTGGATGAATCAACTAGACAAAAATAATCAGCAAAGAAGCAACGGAGCTAATCTATATCATCAACCAAATGGACATAATTGATACCTTCGGAACATTTCATCTCACAGCTGCAGAATACACATTCACTTTATGATTGCATGGAATATTCTCTAGCATAGACTGTGTAACAAGTAACAATGCATTCAAAAAAATTGAAATCATACCATGTATCTATTCTTCCCATAATGCAATGAAATTGGATATTAAAAACATATGAAACTTTAGAAAATATAAAGTCATGGAGAGTGAATAACATGCTCTTGAATGAATAGTAGGTCATAGAGAAATCAAAATGGAAATGAAAAAATTCATTCACTGTTGGTGGGAATGCAAACTGGTTAAGCCACTATGGAATTCAGTCTGGAGATTCCTCAGAAACATGAATATAACCCTACCATACAACCCAGCCATACCACTCCTTGGAATTTACCCAAAGGAAATTAATTGCCAAACAAAAAAGCTGTCTGCACCCTAATGTTTATTGCAGCTCAATTCACAAAAGCTAATACCTGGAACCAACCCAATTGCCCATCAACAGTAGACTGGATAAAGAAATTATGGGACATGTACTCTATAGAATACTATACGGAAGTCAAAAACAATGAAACCCGGTCATTTGCAACAAGATGGAGTAATCTGGAAAATATTATGCTGAGTGAATTAAGCCAGTCCCAAAGGGACAAATATAATATGTTCTCCCTGATCGATGATAACTAACTGAGCACCAAAGGGGAAGCCTGTTGAAGTGAAATGGACACTATGAGAAACAGTGACTTGATCAGCATAGCCCTGACTGTTGATGTACAATGTAGTACTTTATCCATTTTAGTATTTTTTTTGTTCTAGTACTGTTGGTTGAACTCTATAATTAACACACAATTATTCTTAGGTGTTTAAATTTTAACTGAAAAGTGATGTGGTTGAACTCTGTAATTAACACACAATTATTCTTAGGTGTTTAAATTTTAACTGAAAAGTGATCCCTGTTAAATATAAGAGTGGGAATAAGAGAGGGAGGAGATGTACAATTTGGGACATGCTCAATCGGACTTGCCCCAAATGGTGGAGTTAGAAACATGCCAGGGGATTCCAATACAATCCCATCAAGGTGGCATGAACCAGCACCATCTCACTAGTCTAAGTGATCAATTTCAGTTCACAATTGATCACACTGATAGGTCTAAGAGTCAAAGGGATCACACAAACCAGTCTAGTGTCTGCTAATACTAACTGATAGAATCAAAAAGGGAGAGAACGATCCATCATGGGAAGCGGGATAAACAGCAGACTCATAGAATGGCAGATGTCCTAAATAGCACTCTGGCCTCGGAATCAGCCCTTAAGGCATTCACATCTGGCTGAAGAGCCCACGAGAGTATTTTAGGCATGGAAAGCCAAGACACTCTGGGGAAAAAAAAAAAGAAGACCTAAATAAAATATCTCTATGAGTGAGATCCCTGTGGAAAGAACAGTTCATCAAAGAAGGAGGTACGTTTCTCTGAAGGGAGGAGAGAACTTCTACTTTGACTATGACCCTGCCGGAATAAGATTGAAGTCGGTGAACTCAAAAGGCTTCCATAGCCTTGGCAACTCATGACAAGAGTCTAGAGAGATTACTAATGCCATAAACAAGAGTGTCAAATTGTTAAGTCAGGCTGGTGCCGTGGCTCGATAGGCTAATCCTCCGCCTAGCAGCGCTGGTACACCGGGTTCTAGTCCCTGTCGGGGTGCCGGATTCTGTCCCGGTTGCCCCTCTTCCAGGCCAGCTCTCTGCTGTGGCCCGGGAGTACAGTGGAGGATGGCCCAAGTGCTTGGGCCCTGCACCCCATGGGAGACCAGGAGAAGCACCTGGCTCCTGCCTTCGGATAGGCATGGTGCACTGGCCGCAGCGTGCCGGCCGCGGCGGCCAATTGAGGGTGAACCAATGGCAAAAGGAAGACCTTTCTCTCTGTCTCTCTCTCTCACTGTCCACTCTGCCTGTTAAAAAAAATTGTTAAGTCAGCAACAGGAGTCACTGTGCACTTACTCCTCATGTAGGATCTCTGTCCTTAATGTGTTGTCCAATGTGAAGTAATGCTATAACTAGTACTGAAACAGTATTTTACACTTTGTGTTTCTGTGTGGGTGCAAACTGATGAAATCTTTACTTAATATATACTAAATTGATCTTCTGTATATAAAGAGAATTGAAAATGAATCTTGATGTGAATGGAATGGGAGAGGGAGCGGGAGATGGGAGGGTTGTGGGTTTGAGGGAAGATATGGGGGGGGAGTCATTGTAATCCAAAAGCTTTACTTTGGAAATTTATATTTACTAAATAAAAGTTTAAAAAAAGGTAAAATAAAAGAAAAATGTCACTTTAGTTCTTTGTCCATTGTAAATTATTGTTTATTTTAATGCTGTTGAATTGTTAAATTACTTTTAACTATGGACGATAAGCCCTTATCAGTTATATAGCTTGCAGACACTTTCTTCCATTATGTAGACTACCTGTTCATCTGTTTTTAGTTTTATATAGTTTTAGTTTCATATAGTCCCATTTGTTTAATTTTGCTATGTTGCTTGTGCTCTGTCTTATCCAAAGGTCCTTGCTTAGACTTGTGTAACAAAATGTTCCTCCCATTTCAGTAGTTTTGTGTCTTTTATTTGAATCTTTCATCCCGTTTGATTTTTTAGTATATGGTGAGAAATATGCATTCTAGTTTCATTCTTCATATGGATATCAGTTTGCCCAGCACCATTTACTGAGTAGACTACCCTTTCCAAAATGTGTGTTTTTAGTACTATTATGGAAAATCAATTGACTTTAGGGGTATAGATTTATTTCTGGGATCTCTATTTTGTTCCATAATCTACATCTCTGTTTTATGCCAATAACCTTCAGTTTTGTTTTCTATAGCTTTCTAGTATATTTTAAGTTCAGGGTAATGTGATGCCTCCATCTTTGTACCTTTTGCTCAAGATTGCTTTGGGAGGTTCCATTTGAATTTCAGGATTTCTTTTTGTAGCTGTGTGAAGAATCATTCTTATTTTAATAGGTGTTACATTAAATATATAGATCAATTTTGTAGTATGAATATTTAAAAATTTTTATTACTTCTATTTAATTAATATGATATATCTTAAAATATTTTGTGATCCTTCAATTTATTTTTCTTTTATTTATTTATTTATTTGAGAGTTAGAGTTACAGACAGTGAGAGGGAGAGACAGAGAGAAAGGTCTTCCATTTGCTGGTTCACTCCCCAAATGGCTGCAATGGCTGGAGCTGTGCCAATTCTAAGCCAGGAGTCAGGAGCTTCTTCTGGGTGTCCCACACGGGTGCAGGGGCCCAAGCACTGGGGCCATCCTCCACTGCTTTCCCTGGCCATAGCAGAGAGCTGGATGGGAAGAGGGGCAGCCAGGACTCGGACTGGCACCCATATGGGATGCCGGCACCTCAGGTGGAGGATTAACATACTGTACCACAGTGCTGGCCCCTCTTTTTTTATTAATAGAAAATTTTCAAGGTGAACTGTGGGGAGCAACTCGGACTAGACTAAGTTACTGGAATTAAGACTTATTCTATGCATCTGCTCTCCCACAATACGGCGCTGAGAAGGGAGAAACAGCTTCTACACAGCTGCCTCCAGTTCAACCAATAAACTGTAGGACCTACTCCTGATTGGAGGAGAGCAGCGTACTCGGCGTGTGGGTAGCAGAGTTGGGATTGGTGGAAGAGGACTATAAAGGAGGAGAGAGACAACATGCACCAGGAACAACTAGCTGAAGGAACACCTGTGCAGCCCCCGAGAGAGCCGGCCGGCGGTGTGCCGCTCCCCCGCGGAAGTGGGGAAAGCGGCTAGGGGGAACCACCCTTCCACGGAGGTGGAAGGGACGGTAGCCAACCCGGGAAGATCCAGCAGCAAACCCGGGGAGGGCCGAGCAGACAAAAGAACAGCGCAGGGTCCTGTGTCGCTCCTCCACGAAGACGGGGAGCGACAGTGAACAAATTTCATGTGTTTCATATATGCAAATTTAGGAGCATAGTGATACTTCTCACCCTAACCTCTCTCCTGCTTATGCTTCCACTCTTCCACCTCCTTCCTTTCTTATTCTTTCTCTTAATTTTTACCATGTTCCTCAAGAGTCGAGTCAAAGACTGTAAATAGTAATAAGATCTCAAAATGTCAATTTCACTCCTATACATTACATTTTAGGTATTCTATTAGTTACTACAGATCATGGAAAACATACAGTATTTCTCTTTTTGGGACTGGCTTATTTCACTAACCATAATGGTTTCCAGTTGCATTCATCTTGTGGCAAAATACAGAATATCATTTATTTATTTATGGCTGAACAGTATATATAAAATCACAATTTTTTTATGCTGTCATAAGTTGGTGGACATCTGGGTTGTTTTCATATCTTAGCTATTGTGAATTGGGCAACAGTATATATAGAGGTTGCTAACTCTGTCATATGTTGATTTCGTTGTTTGGATAAATTCCAAGAGTGGGGTTTCTGGTTTATATGGTCTATCTGTATTTAGATTTTTGAGGAATCTCCATACTGTCTTCCACAATGGTTAGCATAGTTTACATTCTCACCAACATTGGATTAGGGTACCTTTTTCCCCACATCCTCACTAGCATTTATTTTTTGTTGATTACTGTATGATAACCATTCTAACTGGGATGAGGTGAAACCTCACTGTGGTTTTTATTTGCATTTCCCTGAAGAGTAGTTATCCTGAGCACTTTTTCACGAATCTGTTGTCCATTGGGATTTCCTCTTTTGAAAAAAGGCTGTTTAAGTCCTTTGCCAACTTCTTAACTAGTTTTTTTCTGTTTTGTTATTGTTGAGTTTCTTGAACTCTTTATATATTCTGAATATTAACCCTTTATCAGTTGCATAGTTTGCAAATAGTTTCCCCCATTCTGTTGGTTGCCTCTTCACTTCACTATGTGTTTCCTTTGCAGTGCAGAAGCTTCTTAGCTTGATGAAACCCCATTTGTCTATTGCTGCTTTTACTGCTTTGCTTCTGGGGATATTTCCTAGAAGTCAGTCATATGTCAATGTCTGTCACAGTTTCTCCAGTGTTCTCCTATAGTGATTTGATGGTATCAGATAGTAGTTTTAGATACCTTATCCAGTTAGTGTTGATTTTTATATAAAGTGTAAGGTAGGGGTCTTGTTTGATACTTCTGCATCCAATGGGGAGATCCAATTTTCCCAGCACAATTTGTTGAAGAGGCTGTCATTTCTCCAAGTATTGATTTTAATTCCTTTGTTAAGTATTAGTCGGGGGACCAGTGATGTGGCATAGTGAGTAAAGCTGACTCCTGCAGTGCTGGCATCCCATATGGACATTGCTTCAAATCCCAGCTGCTCCACTTCTGATCCAGTTCTCTCCTACGGCCTGGGAAGGCAATGGAAGATGGCTCAAGTCCTTGGGCCCCTGCACCCATGTGGGAAGACCCTTAGGAAGCTCCTGGATCCTGGCTTCAGATTGGTGCAGCTCTGGCCTTTGTGGCCAACTGGGGAGTGAGCCAGTGAATGGAGGACCTCCCTCTCTTTCTGTCTCTCCTCTCTCTGTGTTACTCTGACTTTCAAGTAAATAAAATAAATCTTTAAAAAATTAGTTGCTTGTAGATGTGGGATTGATTTCTGGGGATTCTATTATGTTTCATTACTGTGCATGCCTATTTTTGTGCAAGTAAGCTATTTTGATTATAGCTGCCCTATAGTATGTCGTGAAATAAGGTATTGTGATGCCTCTGAATTTTTTTGTTGTTTGTTCAAGATTGCTTTAGGTAACTGGGGGCTCTTGTGTTTACATATTAATATTAGCATTGTTTAATCTAGATATGGAAGGATGTCATTGGTTTTTGATTGGTATCATGTTGAATCTGTAAATTGCTTTTGTTATAATGGATATTAGATGATATTAATTCTTCCAATTCATGAACATGGAAGAATTTTTCTATTTTTTTGTGTCTTCTTATTTTTATTTCTTTAATGTTTTGTAATTTGTATTCTGTAGAGACCTTTCAACTCCATGGTTATTCCTGGGTATATACTACATTTTTTTTGTAGCTTTTGTGAATGGGACTGATCTTAGAAATTCTCCGTCAGGGCCTTGTCTGTGTATACAAAGGCTATTAATGATTTCATGTGTGAATTTTATATCCTGCAACTCTCTTATTAGTTCCTACAGTCTCTAAGTTGAGTCTTTTTGTTCCTATATATATATATATATATATATAAATTATGTCATCTGCAAATAGGGATAATTTGACTTCCTCCTTTCCAATTTGTTTCTTTTTTATTTCTTTCTCTTGCCTAATGGTTCTGGCTAAAAATTGCAGGATATATTGAATAGCAATTGGGAAAGTATGCATCCTTGTCTGGTTAAGATATTTGTGCAAATGTTGCTAATTTTCCATATTCAATATGATGTTGACTGTGGTTTGTCAAAGAATTGCTTTGATTGTGCTGAGGATATACCCAGTTTGCTTAAGGTTTTCATCTTGAAAGGATGCTGTATGTTATCAAATGCTTTCTCTGCTATTGAGATAATCACATGGTTTTTATTCTTTAGTTTATTACTATGATATATAACACTTATTTATTTGTATATATTTTTTTAACTTTTATTTAATGAATATAAATTTCCAAAGTACAGCTTATGGATTACAATGGCTTCCCCCCCATAACGACCCACCCACCTGCAACCCTCCCCTTTCCCACTCCCTCTCCCCTTCCATTCACATCAAGATTCATTTTCGATTCTCTTTATATACAGAATATCAGTTTAGCATACATTAAGTAAAGATTTCAACAGTTTGCTCCCACACAGAAACATAAAGTGAAAAATACTAGTTATAGCATTAAATCTCAATGTACAGCACACTAAGGCCAAAGATCCTACATGAGGAGTAAATGCACAGTGACTCCTGTTGTTGACTTAACAAATTGACACTCTTGTTTATGGCATCAGCAATCACCCTAGGCTCTTGTCATGAGCTGCAAAGGCTATGGAAGCCTCCTGAGTTCACTGACTCTGGTTTTCGTAGTTTTTGACTGCTGTATAGTATTCTATAGAGTACATGTCCCATAATTTCTTTATTCAGTCTACTGTTGATGGGCATTTGGGTTGGTTCCAGGTCTTAGCTATTGTGAATTGAGCTGCAATAAACATTAATGTGCAGACAGCTTTTTTGTTTGCCAATTTAATTTCCTTTGGGTAAATTCCAAGGAGTGGGATGGCTGGGTCGAACGGTAGGGTTATATTCAGGTTTCTGAGGAATCTCCAAACTGACTTCCATAGTGGCTTAACCAATTTGCATTCCCACCAATAGTGGGTTAGTGTCCCTTTTTCCCCACATCCTCGCCAGCATCTATTGTTGGTAGATTTCTGAATGTGAGCCCTTCTAACCGGGGTGAGGTGAAACCTCATTGTGGTTTTGATTTGCATTTCCCTGATTGCTAGTGATCTTGAACATTTTTTCATGTGTCTGTTGGCCATTTGGATTTCCTCTTTTGTAAAATGTCTGTTGAGGTCCTTGGCCCATGTCTTAAGTGGATTGTTTGTTTTGATGTTGTGGAGTTTCTTGATTTCTTTGTAGATTCTGGTTATCAACCCTTTATCAGTTGCATAGTTTGCAAATATTTTTTCCCATTCTGTTGGTTACCTCTTCACTTTCCTGACTGTTTCTTTTGCAGTACAGAAACTTCTCAATTTGATTCAATCCCAAATTTAATTTTGGCTTTGACTTCCTGTGCTTCCGGGGTGTTTTCCAAGAAGTCATTGCCGGTAACTATATCTTGCAGGGTTTCTCCAATGCTCTCTAATAATTTGATGGTGTCAGGTCATAGATTTAAGTCTTTAATCCATGTTGAGTGAATTTTTGTGTAACGTGAAAGGTAGGGTTCTTGCTTCATGATTCTGCACGTGGAAATCCAATTTTCCCAGCACCATTTATTGAATAGACTGTTCTTACTCCAGGGATTGGTTTTGGATCCTTGAACAAATATGAGTTGGCTGTAGATGTTTGGGTTGATTTCTGGTGTTTCAATTCTGTTCCATTGGTCTATCCATCTGTTTCTGTACCAGTACCGTGCTGTTTTGATTACAGCTGCCCTGTATTATGTCCTGAAATCTGGTATTGTGATGCCTCCAGGTTTGTTTTTGTTGTACAAGATTGCTTTAGCTATTCGAGGTCTCCTGTGTCTCCATATGAATTTCAGCATCATTTTTTTTCCAGATCTGAGAAGACGGTCTTCAGTATCTTGATTGGTATTGCATTGAATCTATAAATTGCTTTGGGAGAATGGACATTTTGATGATATTGCTTCTTCCAATCCATGAGCATGGAGGATTTTTCCATTTACTTCAGCCTATGTGTCTCTTTTTTGGTGAGGTGTGTTTCTTGTGTACAGCAAATAGGTGGAGTTTGCTTTTTTAAATGCATTCATCCAGTCTGTATTTTTTAATTGGAGAATTTAGGCTATTTACATTCAAGGTTACTATTGATAAGTAATGACTTGGCCCTGCCATTTTCCCGAAAATATTCTTATTGTTTGCTTTGGATTTCTTTTGTACTTTTACTGAGAGGTTTTCTGCCTTTACATTATTTCATAATGATAACTATTTTTCTGCATTTTTGTGTGTAGCACAACATTAAGCATCTTTTGTAAGGCTGGATGAGTGGTGACAAATAGTTTGAATTCCTGTTTCTTATGGAAAGTCTTTATTTCTCCATCACTCATATATGATAGCCTTAAATGGTACAGTATTATGTGTTGACAGGACAGTTTTTTTTAATACTTGGACTCTGCCTCTCCATTCTCTCCTAACCTGTAGGAGAGACAGGGAGAAAGGTCTTCCATCTGTGGTTTCACTCCCCAAATGGCCCCAGTAGCCATAGCTGGGTTGATCTGAAGCCAGGAGCCAGGAGCTTCTTTCAGGTCTCCCATGGCGGTGCAGGGACTCAAGCACTTGGGCCATCCTCCACTGCTTTCTCAGGCTATTAGCAGAGAGCTGGATCAGAAGAGGAGCAACCTGTACACAAATCAGAGCTCATATTGATGCTGATGCCACAGGCAGAGGCTTAGCCTACTATGCCACAGTACTGTCCTTAATAAGATTCTTAAAATAAAATGATGAATTATAAACTAGTTAACACATAGAGGTCATAGAAACAACAAATGATTATTGTTTGGAATACATTAGAAAATTAAAAGAGAAAGAAATATTTCTAAATTAAAAGTTACAATAGAAAAAATAAATCCCAATTAAAAAGAAAAAAAAAAAAACCAATTCAATGGAAAATTGGAAAAGACATGAGCAATCTTCAAAGGAAAGAAAAACATGGTGAATAAACACATGATGTGATAATCATTATTAATCTTGTGTTTGCAAATCAAATGCACAATGAGATAACAGTCCATATCCAGTTAATTCTCAAGAAAAGAAAGAAAATTTGAGAATTCCATGTGAGATAAAGGAGATGAACCAATGAGATTTAATATTGTTTTTGTAAGTGTATATATTTAATTAGATTGTTAATCTAATAATTGTTAATAATTGTTTTGCATTCTTTGTACTCTTGAACATAAAGATACCATATGATTATTAGATTTAACTAATGAAAATTGAAAACTAATGCCGATATACCTAGGGATTACACCAGATTCTTTATAGCAGTTTGTCAATAATAATAACAAGTAGAAAGTACCTAACTATCTAGCTGTGAAGAGCCACCAGCAGCATTTCCAGAGCCCAAAGAATGCACTCCAGTATAAAGAAGCTACATGGTTCAGCACTGGATGCCTGTGGGGAAACCAACTCCAGAGAGAGGGTGACCAACTTAGTTGTTCTGTTTTGCTTTTCTGGTGGAAAATAATTCAAAAAGAATGTCTGAGAAAGTAGATTTTTTAGTTACTTGATGGCAAATTTTCAAATTCTCTGTGGAAATTTCATCTCAAATTTGAGATAGTACAGATTAATACAATGTAATAGCTTCCATTTTGGTTTCTTTCTGTGGTCTATTTACTTCTCAAATCCATGATATACAATTAGTCATATTTTAGAGAAGAGAAAAACTGAGGCTCAGAGAGTATATATAGCTTATTTCAGGGTAGTAAAACGTTCATTATGCAATTTAGATGTGTAGAGGCTGAGTCTGTGTTCATCCAGTATCTGTGTATTAGTTATTAAGCTGTCTTTTTCATATGTAGATGAATAAGCTATAGCTGTTATTTTTCTCTAGCTTAAGGAATTTTAACTGTTCTGTGCTAGTAGTTTCTGGCTAATGCATAGTTACAATGACAGTCTTTAATACACTTGAAGCACCTTTTAGAAAAGTGCAACTGACTGTATTTAGCTCATAAAAAAAGGACAGGACTGCAAATGTTCCTGGTGGGTTTACAGATACATGTACACATACCTTGATCACTGTGAACCAAATGGCATAGTCCACTCAGTCACCAAACTTGTTAGTATTCCCAAACCCTCAATTACTTATCTGATTTAGGCCTTGAATAGTGTTTCTATGTAAACAGTCACTTCCTTATGAAAATCTCTGAGCTCTCTCCTATACAGCTTGAACCATGTTGTCATTACATAGCCATACAGTAGGCTTATCTTTTTTTTTGTAGTATTCCAATGTTTTTTTTTTTTAAGAATAGCTGATTTCTTGCGTTATGAAGTCAAAGACGCTCTTGGTAGATTGAGACATGTTTGGCTACTACTCATTCATTTTCTCCATCTATAAAATGGGATTAATAGGAATACATAGCACAAAGGGTCTCTCAGGCAGTGTTTGATGCAGGATCTGATATAGTGCTCAGTGCCATGATTCCTATTAGCAACACTGTGCATGGTTTATTTGAGATGTTCAATGAACATTTGTCAAAAAATGAAACAGAAATATAGACTACAGATTTGATTGCAACCTGATTATTACTACTCTCCTGTGGATGAGTTCTGGTCCCTGTCAAAAATGTCATCTATTGACTAGAAAGATAGTAAGAATAAGCCAAAGGGCTCTGGTTGAGATTTTGCCAGACTCCTAGAATTAATTGCTCTTTTCTGGATGACAGAGTAGACAGATGAATCAGCATTTTAATAAACTCATGTTTCTATATCATAAGAATTGAAAGAGTTGAAAAGGGGGACTGTGAGGACATTTTTGGCAGAGCTAATCACAAGGGTAATACCTCTCCTTGACACACTATGGGTATACATATGGGTTCTAGTGAAATGATAGGAGAGAGAAGGCTGCATTTCTAGGCTCAAAATTGGTTTTGGGACCCAGGGGACCATAATTAATTTAAGACATCTTGGTAATTGATTTTGTTTTCTTGTTTCAGGAATGGCTATAATGTTCACCGAGCCCTCTAGTTATCAGGGTCCTCAAAGGAAACAGAACCAATAGAAACACTCTGGAATCAATAGGAGGCAAATATTTAGAGATCTCATAGTGGTTCCATTTTTCTGAAGAACTGTGATGAACACAGAACCCTGATAAATAAGATTAATTTATTGTAGTAAATTATATGGGATTTGCTTATTATACAGAATTAGCTCACACATTATGGAGAATGACAAGTGCCATGGTCTGTAATTGGCTGGAGACCTGGGAGAGCTTGTGGTGACGTAGCTCCAGTCCAAGATGAAGGCTTGAGAATCAGGACATTGATAACAGAACTTCAGTAGAACTGCTGACATTACTATTTGAATCAAAGACAAACAGCTCCTGCTCAAAGGCAGTCAGGGAAATAATGACTTTTCTCTTACTTAGTCTCTGTTATATTTAGGCATTGAAATGATGGGGTGAGGCCTATTCTCACTATGGAGAACAACCAGTTTATCACAGTCCATCAGCTCAACTGTTAGTATTATCCAGAATCACTTCTATAGGCACATTCAGAAAAAACATGTGGCCAAGATTCTAGGCACCCATGGCTAGGTCACACTGATATGGAATTAATCATCACAAGCATTCACCTGCACCCACATGAGTCTTCCCAAACCTTAAATTAAATACTGACTCTGGCCAGCACCGCAGCTCACTTGGCTAATCCTCTGCCTGCGGCCCGGCACCCTGGGTTCTAGTCCTGGTCAGGGCACCAGATTCTGCCCTGGTTGCTCCTCTTCCAGTCCAGCTCTCTGCTGTGGCCTGGGAAGGCAGTGGAGGATGGCCCAAATGCCTGGACCCTGCACTCGTGTGGGAGACCAGAAGGAAGCACCTGGCTCCTGACTTTGGATCAGCACAGCTGGCCATGGTGGCCATTTTGGGGGTGAACCAACGGGAAAGGAAGACCTTTCTCTCTCTCTCTCTCTCTCTCTCTCTCTCACTGTCTAACTCTGCCTGTCAAAAAAATTACTGACTCTCCAAATAAAGACAACATCAAGGTCATAATTCTACTTATTATGATAAATCTATCCTGTGTACAACTAAACCATATCAACATTTCCCTGACAAAGTAGAATCTCCTTGATACTCAATAATTTAAAAGCAATGATACAAAAATCAGTACTTAAATATTATTCAATGAGGTCAGTATAACATATTAAATAATGGGATATACTTCAATCACATTATTTTGATTTCTGCTTTGTGCTATTATAGTAACTATACCTACAGTGTCTTTAGAGTTTGAAAACTGCCTTTAGAATCCTATGATTCTGGGGTTGGTGCTGTTGTGCAGCGGGTTGAGCCACCACCTGCAGTGCCGACATCCCATATGGGCACTGGTTCGAGACCTGGCTGCTCCACTTCTGATCCAGTTCTCTGCTATGGCCTGGGAAAGCAGTGGAAGATGGCTCAAGTCCTTGGGACCCTGCACCCACATGGGAGACCTTGAGGAAGCTCCTGGCTCCTGGCTTCGGATCAGTGCAGGTCTGGCCATTGCAGCCAATTGGGAAGTGAACAAGTGGATGGAAGACCTCTCTCTCTGGCTCTCCTTCTCTGTGTAACTCTCTGACTTTCAAATAAATAAATAAATCTTTTAAAAGAATCTTATCACTCTGGGATCCGATTATTTTCAGGGTAATTAGGAGTCCTATTTCAGTTCTGGGCTTGTCCTGCGCAGCTCACTTTGTCAGGATAGTGAGGTGACAGCGTTTATGGACAAGAAGCAGTGGAGACAAGTTTTGGTGAACATGTTCTTTTATTAACAATCAGTCAATCATTCTAAAACTCAAGTAGAACTGTAGCACTCATTAGATGTCTAAAGTGAAGTGAAATTCTTACAATGATAGCTGCTATAATTTGTTGTTCTTTTTAGTAGTATTTCCTAGCAGAGGATATAGGGAAGGGCATGTTCTGGGTAATCAGTTATGATCTGTCTACTGGCTCTTCAATATATCTATTTTGATGCTTCTCCTTTCTATTAGTTTCCTCATCTATAAAATGGGACTAATATTAGTGACTGTTTCTTTGGATTATAAAGTAGATTGCTACTCAGTACCAATATATATATTAGTGCTTCTTTACTTTTTATTAGATGAAAAGTCTATGAATTCATATATATTGATGAAACTAGTAAAACTATGTCCCAATTATATAGAATTATCTAAATATGCAAAAAGTGGTCTTGAACTAGATTTTCTCTTTTCTTTTTTCTGCTTCCCTTAGCACAGAATCTATGAATCCTATGGCTATTTTTTTTTACCTAAAAGTTATGTCATAAGGAAATTATCCAAAATGTTATTTTGACCCTTGCCTCAACTGAATTAGTTCTGGGCTCCAGGAACACTTATTTGTCAACTGAAGTGGCATTCCTACTACACAATTTCCTAATGGCATTTTTCATTTGGGCATTTCTCAAGGTGTAGATTAAGGGATTCAGTACAGGAGTTATCATAGTGTAGAATATAGCCACTGCTTTATCAATAGGTAAAGTAGCTGCAGGTCTCATGTACACAAATATGCAGGGGACAAAGAACAAGACAACCACTGTGATGTGGGAAACACAGGTGGAGAGGGCTTTCCGCCTTCCCTCCAAGCTGTGAGACCTTAGGGAGCGCAGGATGACCACATAGGAGACCAGCAAGAGAAGGAAGTTCAATAAACAGATGAATCCACTGTTAGCAGCAACAAAGAGTCCAAGAGTATGGGTGTCAGTACAGGCAAGATTGAGCAAAGGGTTCAGATCACACATAAAGTGATCTATGATGTTAGGTCCACAGAAAGGTAATTTGAAGATGAACAGTATCTGTATGGTTGCATGAAGAAAGCCACCTATCCATGACACCCCTACTAGGAGCCCACACACCCGTCGGTTCATGATGGTTGTGTAGTGCAAGGGCTTGCAGATGGCCACATAGCGGTCATAAGCCATCACAGTTAGCAAGATGACTTCAGCACCTCCAAAGAAATGTTCCCCAAAGACTTGGGTCATACATCCACTGAACATGATGGTCTTCTTTTCGTGGAATGAATCTGTGATAAGTTTTGGAGTACTGACAGACGAATAGCAGGCATCAATAAAGGAAAGATAGGCCAGAAAAAAGTACATAGGGGACCTCAACAATGGACTGGCAGTGATGGTGACCACAATGAGAACATTTCCCCCCATACAGATAATGTAGATGACAAAAAACACAGCAAATACCGTTTTCTGCATGTTTGGATTCTCTGTAAGCCCCAGGAGAACAAATTCTGTCACATTATTCCTGTTCTCCATGTATTTCATGTGATGGTGCTATTACCTGAAAAAAAATATTTTTCTTAATTTATCCTTGAATTTATTACAATTTTTCATGGTAATAAACAATGAATTCTTCCATCTTATTGATTTGTAAATTATTGTTAGGTTTTTATTGAAATAAAAATGGTTATGAATTTTTGAAGATTACTCACATTTCCTACTGGTCAAGACTCTTTTAAAAGTATAAACAGAAGGAACTTTTGTATACCCACAAAAGGTAGACCATCTGTATGCATCTGAAATTACTGTCTAACTTAAACCAGGATGTTATGCACTGGGACAACTAATCCTGAAATTGAATATACACTTAAAAGATTAAAAGGTTGAAATTAAATGTACACTTTAAAGATTTACAGTTTAGTTTTTAAAAATCAGGAACATTGGGAGGTTGCACAGAATGTGAATTAGAAGATGAAGAGGCATTCGGAAGGGGAGATTTTGGGCTCTTCCTTTTGGAACTAGCTTTGATTATCTTGGATAAAGCTGGCTAAAGTTCAATGTGTGGGTGGAGAGCCAGAGAAAGGAACCTCAATGGAAAAAGTATTTAAAGTAGTTGATATAAAAGGAATTTTGATGTTTGGAATGCAAAGACAGGTTTTAAGGGCTACCATAAAAGAGTTAATTAATGATTATTGTTAAAGTCCAATTACCTCTACAATAGCCAAGATTATATATCTTTTAATATTAATGATGAATTGCTATGTACATTGCATGCCAGTAAATATTTTGCACCCATGAGCCCATTTGATACTTGCAACACCTGTATGATTTGTATGATTTAATTCACTTTATAGATGAAGAAACAATTGTAGAGACTAATGTTAATAATTAAAATGTTAATGGCTATAACTTACATTAACTTAATAATGAGTAAGATTATATTAACTAAAACTTGTTGAACACTTGGTGTGTTGTAAGTGGCTTTGTAGACATCTGATGATATATTTTTCACCTCAAACCTAGATGATGTTGGTTACTATCATACTTGTAATCATTTTGCACATTAGTAAATAATAGAGAAATTAAGGCCCTGCACATACTTCAACTGCTAATAAAAGAAAGTGCTAACATTGGGTCAAATTATACTTGCTAATAATTTTCCTCCAAAATCTTAACCTTTAGTATATATTATTTTATAATAAAAATGGTAAGTTAGTAATCCCCCTTTCTCATGATGATCTTTATTTTAATTGTTATTACAGCAGAGGCAAGTTAAATGAAGAATTTTTATCAGCAAACACATACAGACACTGATATTGGAACTTTCAAATATTGAGAAAAATGTGCTATTGTATTCACTGAAGGGTTTTTTGTTATCTCTGACTCTTTTTTTTTTTTTTTTTTTGGACAGGCAGAGTGGACAGTGAGAGAGAGAGACAGAGAGAAAGGTCTTCCTTTGCCGTTGGTTCACCCTCCAATGGCCGCCGCAGCCGGCGCACCGCGCTGATCTGATGGCAGGAGCCAGGAGCCAGGTGCTTTTCCTGGTCTCCCATGCGTGTGCAGGGCCCAAGCACCTGGGCCATCCTCCACTGCACTCCCGGGCCACAGCAGAGAGCTGGCCTGGAAGAGGGGCAACCGGGACAGAATCCGGCTCCCCAACCGGGACTTGAACCTGGTGTGCCGGCACCGCAAGGCGGAGGATTAGCCTAGTGAGCCGCGGCGCCGGCCATCTCTGACTCTTTAAACCTCAACTTTTCCCTCCCTAATATACCTCTGAAGCATAGGTTCCCAAATTCTTTTGCCAAAGGTTGATAATGACTAAAATATTGATTAAGTGTATCAACCTTAGAAAAAAAGATTGGAATTCTGGTTTTTCCATGTATACCTTCTTTTATACGGGATACATTTCTTGGCATCTTATATCCTGTTTTCTTCATCTATAAAGTGAGAATAATAATATCCACCTCACAGATTGTTATGAAACCATCTACCACAATGTTTTAAAACACATAGGACTTTAATTTACGTATATATTATGTATTCTCACAGGAGATAGGAAATATTGACAGTGGAGAAATACCACAGAGAAACATTCAGTTCAAGAAACCCAGGAAAAATCATTTCTGATACCCCTGTGCAAGAGCCACCAGAGATCCATAGCATCCATAGTAACTGACCCCAGAAAGGATTCTCAATGTTTGTGCTAGGACTAAATGGTGGGTGATTTATGCCATCTAGTATTCTTATTTGGGACTTTTGTGTTGTGAAAGATATTTAAATTTTGCTTTATTTTCATGATTAATCTTTATTTTTACAGAAGGTGCCTCAAGGCAAATGCATAGTGCCTGGTTTCAGAGAGTTGAGTCCTACAAAGTTCTTAGTCTCTCTAAGCCTCAATTTTCTCAACTTTCAAGTCATATGAGTGATACTTACTTGCTTCTACAGTTGGGTGAAGATGAAAGATTCTATTACTACATGTGAAAACTGTTAAAAATACTTGTCACTCTATATGGAAAGTAAGGATCTTTAATAAGCATCAACATAACTGAAAAACTTACCTTAGTAATCTGAGATGATTCTAAAGATGTTTGGATATTGTCAGAAGCAATCCCATCTTGAAACTGACCCTCTTCTTGGAACAAGCAACTTCTCAACATTAAGGGTATTTCACACTTAGAAAGAGGTTCCACATAATTTGATATCAAATCATCTGTTATTAAGAAAGTGTCTTTATAGGTCTAAAGCTTGAAAACATTTACATGGAGCACCTGAGATTTGAATTTGGAATGCACTCGCTTGAAATATAATGGAGAAATGATCTTTTATGCAAGGCAGTGGTTTCTGTTGAGGGAGCAGCAGAAAATGTGGATGAAATACATTTAAATGAGTAACTGCACTCATGACGAATCTTGCTGTACAGATATTAACTACAGCAAAACCCATTTTCAACTTTCCCTGCATAGCTATTTAAGGAAGTTCCCATAAAGACCTGGGCACTTGTAGCAGGTGATTTCCCTCACAGGGACTAATTATCTATTTTGATGGAAAGTTTTTATTTTTGAAGCAGATATTCTGGAGAGGCATAGTTGGACAAAAACTCCATTCTTGGGTGGGGAATTGGATTCCCTGTGTTTGGACCCTAAGTGAATGAGTTTTTTTTTTTTTTTTTTCCTATATGGTAAGTTGTTTAGAAACTTGGATGCCTTGTGAATATGAAGGAGGCACGATTCCAGGGTGTGGTATTCTGTTGTGATTTCTTTGTTCACTCATGTGATAGAGGAGCTGCTGTCTTCCTATCAGCATTAAATGTTTTGGGGAGGCAGGATAGGAAATCATTATTGATCACTGGAAAGCTGGAGCAGAGAGAGAACAAAATTAACTGGCCTCCAAAAGCTGTTCTTTATCACCACTTTTGCTATGTTGATCAATATTTGACAAATTGAAATTGCATATACTGAGAATGTGCTATATTTTATATATGTACACTTTATGAAATAATTACTAAAAGCAAGCTAATTAATATTTCAATAAACTTTAATGTTAGCATTATATTTTATAGTGATAATCTTAAGGTAAATCCTCTTAGCAAAGTTCAAATATTTATTATAATATTGCTAATGTAGTCAACGTGCTATTCACTAGGTTTCCAATACTTATTCATCTTGTATAAGTAAAACTTTGCATCCAATGATTAACATTTCCCTGTTTCACCCTACTTGGCAACAACTCTCTACTCTCCCTTTCTGTGAATGGATTTTTTCAGATTCCACAAATAATTGAAATCATTCAAAATTTGTCTTTCTGTGCCTGACTTATTTCAAGTGGTACAATGTGCTCCAGGAGTATGCATGTTGCCCCAAATGGCAGGATTTCTTTCTTTTTTAAGATACACACAGACACACACACACACACACACACACACACGTTAGAATATGGCCCAGAAAGGCAGTGGAGGATGTACCCGCATGGGAGACGAGGAGGAAGCACCTGGCTCCTGGCTTCGGAATGGCGCAGTGTGCCAGCCACAGCATGCCAGCAGTAGCGGCCATATGGGGTGTGAACCAATGGAAAAAAGGAAGACCCTTCTCTCTGTCTCTCTCTCTCTCACTGTCTAACTCTGCCTGTCAAAAAAAAAAAAAAAAACACCTGCAAGTGTAAAAAAAAAATATATTATATATAGAATCATGTATATATATATGTATACATATATATGATTATTTTTACCCATTCATCCATTGATGGACAATTAGATTGATCTCTATCTTTTCCCTTGAAAATAGTGTGGCAATGGACACAGATTAGGTATGTATTCAAGATGCTGCTTTGATTTCCTTAGGATATACAATAAAAATGTTGGATTACTAAAATATAAGGTAATCACATTTTATTTTTTGAGGATATTCACAGTTTTACACAATGTTTATACAAATTTACCTTTCAGCAATAGTATACAAGAGTTCCCTTTTCTCCACATCCTAACATTTATCATCACATTCATAATATAGAATGTATATTTATGCTTTATATATATGCATATGACCATCACACAGATAAAATGTTCAGATTCTTTGATTCGTATTACTGTGATCATTGGTTATGTTAAGTACCTTTTTCATATACCTGATGAACATATGTGTATTTTCATTTCAAATATGTGTATTGTCATCCTTTGGCCCTTTTACAATTGGGGTATATATGTTTTTTTGCTATTGAGTTGTATGAATTCTTCTTTATAATTTAATGTTAGTACTCTATGACCTATATGATTTGTAAATGTTTCTTCCAATTCCATTGGTAGCTTTTATTTCCTCCTGCTGGGCAGAAGCTTTTAGTTTGAGGCAATACCATGCATCCATTTTTGCTTTTCTTGCTTGTGCTAAACAACATTGCCCAGACAGATATAGGAAGTATTTTTCTTATCTTTCACAACAGTAATTTTTCTGTTTGGGTCTTACATTAAATTCTGGAAATAAATTGGGAATAGAAGGAATATACCTTAACATAATAAAGGGTCTGTATAACAAACCCATAGTCAACATCCTACTGAACGGGGAAAAGCCAAAAGTGTTTCCTCTGAGATCTGGAACAAGACATGAGTGTCCATTCTTACCACTGCTATTCAATATAGTGCTGTAAATTTTATATAGAGTAACTAGGCAAGAGAAAGATGCAATAGGAATACAAGCAGAAAAGGAAGAAATAAAATTATCCCTATTTGCAGATGATATAATTCTATATTTAGAAACACCTAAACACTCCACTAACAGAGTATAAGAACTGGATAAACAAATTCAGTAACATTAAAAGATAAAAATCAGCATATAAAAGTCAGTAGCACTCACATCTACCAGTAAAAAACTAACTGGTAAAGAAGTCATGAGAGCAGTTCCAACTCACAACAGTACAAAAAGTATCCAGCAATAAATTTAAATGAGAAGTGAAAGACTTCTCCAGTGAAAATTATAAAGCAGTGATGACAGGAGTTGAAGACACAGAAAAATGGAAAGAATTCTCATGTTCATTGATTGGAACAATTGATATTGTTAAAATATCTGTACCCAAAGCAATATGTAGGTTCAAAATAATCCCTTCAACATACCAATACCATTTGTTACAGAAGCAGAAGAAAACAATACTAAAATTTATATGGAAGCATATAAATAGCTGAACAGTTAAAGCACTCATATCAAATGGAGCAAAGGTGGAAGTATCACAATACCTAATTTGAAGACACACTTATGATCTATAATAACAAAAAAAGCAGTGTGTTGGAATTAAAACAAAGGAATACAAAAATATCAAAGGAATACAATAGAGATTTCAAAAATAGTCTTCAGTACTACAAACCATCTAATTTTCTACAAAGGGCTGGAAACATGCTGGAAAATTTCTTCAGTAAATAGTGTTTGGGATAATTGGATATCTAGATGAAGACTACTAAGCCTTGACATCCCAAACTCCCAGATTCATGCTTTATAAAAATCAACTCATAACAGATCAGGAACCAAAATATAAGACATGAGACTACGAAATTACTGGAAAAATATTATACGTAAAGAAATCATTACAGGCCCTGATTTTTGGCTAAGACCCCAAAAGTACAGGCAAAAAAGTGAAAATAGACAAATTTGACTATCTCAACCTAAGGAGATTCTACACAGCAATCAATAGCATAAAAATGATATGTAAAAGAAAGAAAATATTTGCAAACTATACATCTGACAAAAGTTGATATGCAGAATTTATAAGGAATTAAGAAATTCTCAAAAGCAAGGGTAGACAGTGTTTATGGGGATAAAGCATCCACAACTCACATTGGAGTGTATGGGCTCAAATCCCAGCTCTGACATCTTACTCTAGCTTCCTGCTAATGCTGACCCTGGGAGGCAGGAGGGATGGCTCAACTAATTAGACTCCTGCCACCACATGGGAGACATAGATTGCAATCCTGGCTCATGTCTTTGGCCTTGGTCCACCCAAAGTCATTGCAGGCATTTGAGGAACAAAAAGAGAGCTCTCTTTCCGTATCTCTAATAACATGTCTAAACAATTAAATAAATTAAATAAAAACCATCAAGATCAAAAATGAAGCTATTAAAAGTGAACAAGCTATCTTTAAAATTTTTTATTTATATAAGATAAGCAAATTTTAAGTATTTCATATATACAGATTTCATAGCATAATGATACTTCCCACCATACCCTCCATGTCTCCCACACTCCCACCCTCCTGCCTCCTTCCTTTCTTTCTTTTTCTTTCTATTTTTACAATGACACACATTCAGTTTATTTTATAATCACAAGCTTAACCACCCACTAAATAAAGAACTCAACAAATAGTAAGTAGAAATACCACTGTTCCTCAAGGCAAGGGCTATAAATAATAATCAAATCCAAAAATGTCAATTTCACTCAATTACTTTTTTTTAAGATTTATTTATTTATTTGAAAGTCAGAGTTATACAGAGAGAGGGGAGGCAGAGAGAGAGAGAGGTCTTCCATTTGCTGGTTCACTCCCCAGATAGCTGCAACGGCCGGAACTGCGCTGATCTGAAGCCAAGAGCCAGGAGCTTCTTTTTGGTCTCCCACACGGGTGCAGGGGCCCAAGGACTTGGGCCATCTTCTACTGCTTTCCCAGGCCATAGCAGAGAGCTGGATAGGAAGTGGAGCAGCCGGGACTAGAACCGGCGCCCATATGGGATGCTGGCACTTCCGGCCAGGGCGTTAACCCACTGCACCACAGCGCCAGCCCCTCAATTACTTTTTTAGTACTCGGTATGGGAAACATTTTTGTCTTTTTGAGACTGGCCTATTTCAGTAAGCCATGTTTATTGAAGCTCAATTCACAATAACTAAGATATGGAATCAATCCAGATGTCCATCAACTGATGACCAGATAAAGAAAATGTGGTATACATGCTATGAATACTACTAAGCCACAAAAAAAGAATAAAATCCTTTTTTTAAAGAAACAGAATGGATGGAACTGAAAACCATTATACTTAGTGAAGAATGATCTTAATGGACATGAATCTGTAAATTTCTTTGAATACTATGGGCATTTTGGAGATATTAATTCTTCCAATACACAAACATGATATTTTTTGGTGTCTTCTTATATATTTTTAATGTGGTGTAATTTTCATTGTAGAGATCTTTCACATACTTAGTTAAATTTATTCCAAGGTATTTACATTTTTGTAGCTATTGTGAATGATATTGATCTTACAAGTCTTTTGTTAGCCATAGCATTGTCTGTGTATGTAAAGGCTAATGATTTCGAGTTTTGATATTTTATCTTTAGCAAACACTTTCATGAGTTTGCATAGTCTCTTAGTGGAGTCTTTTGGTTTCCCTATATGTGTGATCGTATCATCTGTAGTCAGGGATAATTTGAATGTTTCCTCTCCCATTTGTATACTTTGATCCAGCTAAAACATCTAGAAATATATTGAATAGCAATGGTGAGAGTGAGTAATTTTTTCTGATTCCAGATTTTAGTGGAAATGCTTCCACTGTTTCCCCATCCATATGATGCTGGCTGTGTGTTTGTCATATATTGCCTTGGTTGTGTTAATGAATGTTCCTTCTACACTCAATTTGCTAAAGATATTTATCATAAAAGATGTTGCATATTATCAAATATTTTCTCTGAATCTATTGAGACAATTATCTGATTTTTATCCTTCAATTTGTTTGTGATGGATCACATTTATTGTTTGTGTATGTTAAACCATCTCTGCATGCCTGAGATAAATCTCACTTGGTCCAGATGAATGATCTTTTTGATATGTTATTGGATTCAATTTGCTAGTATTTTTTGAGGATTTTTGTATCTATGTTCATCATGGTTATTGGTCTATCGTTCTTTTTGTTTGTTGTATCTTTTTAAGGTGATGCTGGCCTCACATAAGCAGTTTGGGAAGATTCTTTTCAATTGTTTTGAGTAGTTTGAGAAAATTTGAATTAGTTTTTCTTTTTTGAAAAAGATTTATTATTTATTTATTTGAGAGTAAAGTTACAGACAGAGGTAGAGAAACAGAGAGAAAGGTCTTCTATCCACTGGTTCACTCCCCAAATGGTAGCAATGGCGGGGGCTGGGCAGATCTGAAGCCAGGAGTCAGGAGCTTCTTCCTGGTCTCCCATGTGGATGCAGGGGCCTAAACACTCACACCATCTTCTACTGCTTTAGGGCATAGCAGAGAGCTGGATTGGAAGAGAAGCAGCTGGGACACAAACGGTTGCCCATATGGATGCCAGTGCTGCAGGCAGAGGCTTAGCCTATTACACCACGGTGCTGGCCCCTGGAATTATTTCTTTAAAAGTTTAGTAGAGTTCAGCAGTGAAGCTATCCAGTTCTGGGATTTTCTTTATTGGGAGAGTCTTATTACTGATTCAAGCTCTGTCTTGGTTATTGGTCTATTTAGGTTTTCTGTTTTCATGACTCAGTTTTGATAGATTGTATGTGTCCATGAATCTATCCATTTTTTTCTAGATTTTATAATTTTTTGGCATATGGCTGTTTGTAATAATTCCTGGTAATTCTTTTATTTCAGTATTATCTCTTATAACATCTCATTTTTTATCTCTGGTTGTATTATTTTGGGTCTTCTATCTTTATTTTTGTTTTGGTTAGTGGGGCTAATGGTGTATCAATTTTGTTTAGTTTTTAAAAAAAGTGGCTCTTCATTTTACTGATCTTTTTTGTCCTTTTTGTTTCATGTTTTTTACTTCTTGTTTAATTTTAATGATTTCTTTTCTCCCACTAATTTTAGATTTGGTTATGCACTGTTGGCTGGTTTAGTTCCCAAAGGCTTCAGTGAGGAGAGTGTGGGAACTGGGAACACAATTCATGTCTCCCAATGAGGTTGGCAGAAACTCAATCACTTGACCCATCACTGCTGCCTCCCAGCATTTGCATTGATAGGAAACTAGAATCAGGAGCCAGACCTAGAAATTGAACCCAAGTATCCCAACACAGGATGAGGACATGTTAACTACTAGGTTAAATGCCTACTCCCTCAAATCAGATTTAACTGAGTACATAAGTGACTAGAATTTCATGTGTGCGTATCTTAATAATAAATGTCAGGAAT
Source organism: Oryctolagus cuniculus (assembly GCF_051225735.1). Classification (NCBI taxonomy): domain Eukaryota; kingdom Metazoa; phylum Chordata; class Mammalia; order Lagomorpha; family Leporidae; genus Oryctolagus; species Oryctolagus cuniculus. The sequence continues at coordinate 17,412,689 of NC_142867.1, read as the reverse complement.
GTACTCAATGCTCTAATCACTGAACAAGACTATTTTCAGTTTCTAAAGTTCTTAAACTATGTTGCTATACTGCAAGTGTCCCTACAAGTATTTTTGTTCTTTGACATTTTGCTGTTTCATCAGGATAGAACCAACCTGATAATGATTTAATTTATTTAATATGATCTGTGTTCCAGTTATCTTTTGTGATAATAGTTAAATCTAACTTTATTTGTTGCAGATAAATATAAAAAAGACAAAATGTAAATTGTTTAAATGTTATTCATCAATGGTGCATAGTAGTAGGAGGAGATAAGTGTTTAGTTGACATTTTGGCCAAAACTCCTGACTGTAATTCCTCCCTTGAGGAAACAGTGCAAAGAATGTCACCCATTTATATAAGGCTAGTGTTTCTCTGCTGTGGCAGCTAAAGGAATTGAGAAATCAGAACTGTGAGGATTTCCAGGTGGAGCCAGTCTCAAAGGTAATGCTTCTGCTTTGCATATGCTGAGACTAGACATGAGTCTTTACTGATATTTTGAGAGAAAGAAGCTGGAGTCTTAAGGACCAAAATTTTGTGGCTGTGGTCTGAGCACTGATGCTCTAAAAGTGCTTGGAAGAATTGGCTTCAGGTTGTTTCCAAACCAGGTGACCTTTTATTAGCAGCTTATGTTTGATAGTTGGATTTGCTTTTGTAGTTTTAAAAAATGGCTTCCCAGGACTTAGGGCCCATACCAACGCTATCAGGCTATCTATATAAAAATTCCATAGACATGAGAATGAGTTAGAACTTGAACTTAGGCCGGCGCCGCGGCTCACTAGGCTAATCCTCCGCCTAGCGGCGCCGGCACACCGGGTTCTAGTCCCGGTTGGGGCGCTGGATTCTGTCCCGGCTGCCCCTCTTCCAGGCCAGCTCTCTGCTGTGGCCAGGGAGTGCAGTGGAGGATGGCCCAGGTGCTTGGGCCCTGCACCCCATGGGAGACCAGGAAAAGCACCTGGCTCCTGGCTCCTGCCATCGGATCAGCGCGGTGCGCTGGCCGCAGCACGCCGGCCGCGGCGGCCATTGGAGGGTGAACCAACGGCAAAAGGAAGACCTTTCTCTCTGTCTCTCTCTCTCGCTATCCACTCTGCCTGTCAAAAAAAAAAAAAAAAAAAAAAAAAAGAACTTGAACTTAGTCCACTTCCAAAGTCCAAATTCCACTGAAATAAAGAGAATAGGTCTACTATCTCAGGATTGCTTGTTCTGTGAATAAGTTCTGACGAGCTTTAAAAGTCTTAGAACTGCAGGATGAGTCAAGCTCTGGACAGTGGGAGAAGCATGGTTTTCTTCCTTTCAATTTTTACCTGAGATTCTTTCCTATAAACTTTTTTTATATAATTAATTTAGAGTAAATTAACATTCTTTCTACTTTAGTTGCACAAGACTTGTGTTGAAGAAAATTTTAACAATCATTTTAATTGTTGTTGAGCCTACAACAAAATAGCTGGTAAGTCATTCATTTATAACCTTCAAACATAGAGCTTTTTTTCTTACCAGTTTGAAGGTAAGGGCAATCTATGACATTTACTTGTATTTTACTCTGATCTTAATTCCAAGGGCCACAATCAGCCCATAAGTTTGATAAAAATTTTGGATTTCAAGTGCAACGTAAGTTTGACATATTATAACACATTTACTTGAAAATCAGCCTTCTTAAAAAGTAAAATTTATGAATTGTTTGTCTCTTGAGAAAAAGATAAATCTTCCTTAGATGCCTTTGTCTTTTTCTTTTTCCTCTTCACTTTTTCTCTCCTTCTTTCTTTGTTTCACCATCTCTTCATCCATTTTCCTCTCATTTCCTTTCTTCTCTTCTAATCTCTTCTTCTTTCTCTCATCTCTTCACATGCAAAACCTTTCTTAGGTCTCTCTACATGCTTTGTAATTTATAACATTGGCAACTACAACAGATACAAAAATGAATATATGAGCATTTATGTAAATAGTGAACTTGTTTAATAATACCTGGAAATCTCCACACTTAGTCTTATGAGGCATATTTGGAAGGAGTAAATTTTGTATAAGTTGTATTTAAGGAAATGCACATGGAAATGGATAAAAACTCCAACAAATAAGAAAGTAAAATAAACAATAAAAAATCTTTATGTAAAGGATGCTTTTATTCTCTTTTTAAAAAAAATCTGATAACCTCCATTTCTGAAATTTTTTTGTTTCCCATGTTTTCTTCATTTGGTCAGCTTAAGTTTTCAGATTCCTTGTCCTTTGTTGGTGTTTAGAGATAATTTAAAAATTTTCTTTAATGATATTTCCTTGAGAACAGTGACACTAGAAAGAGCAATATTCAGAAATAATTTTTATCTTCACATCAATCCTAAGTATAGGTAATTTTGACAGATAAAAAGATGAACACAAAAGATGTTATACAAAAAGATGTTATACAAAAGGTATTTAAAGGTTTATGAAAAATGTTATCATTAAAAATTATGCATGCATTCCATATTTTTACATAAAAATAAATTTATCTTCTACTTACATTTCATCCATGAACTTTTTGAAATACTTTCAGATTTTTTCCTTCTCTCAGTAAATATATATATATATTTTTTTTTTTTTTGGACAGGCAGAGTTAGACAGTGAGAGAGAGAGACAGAGAGAGAGTTATAGACAGTGAAAGAAAGACAGAGAGAAAGGTCTTCCTTTCCCGTTGGTTCATCCCCAAAATGGCTGCCGCAGTCGGCACAGCGCTGATCCAAAGCCAGGAGCTGGGTGCTTCCTCCCAGTCTCTCATGTTGGTGCAGGGACCCAAGGACCTGGGCCATCCTCCACTGCTCTCCCAGGCCACAGCAGAGAGCTAGACTGGAAGAGGAGCAACCTGGACTAGTACCTGGTGCCCCAACCAGGACTAGAACCCAGGGTGCAGGCACCACAGGCTGAGGATTAGCCAAATGAGCCATGGTGCCGGCCTTCAGTAAATATTTTTATCAGTATTTATATTTTGGCTACTGCTGGGGATGCAAAAATAAAGAAAACCAAAGTTGTATTAAAGCATGATTTTTGCTTTCAAGGAACAATATCATAGAAAGAGGAGCATGAGACTATGTGGCCAGCGCTATAATGGACATTTATCACAACCTATGAGGCTGGGAGGAGGTAGCAGCACCATTTTAAGTACTGGGGAAACTGAGAAGCTTCCAAGCAAAGTGGCACAGAGCATGGCTCTGTCTTTGAATCTTTCTGTATGGCCTAAAATTACCAGAACAATTTCGATTTTTCTCTGGGCAGTGTACCAAGTACCTACTTGAAGATGGGATATACATATTTATATTTCTAAATATGTTGCATATATGGCCACAGGGAAGATTGACTTTGAAACTTTATGTATGGTATTTTCTCTTTTGAGTTAAGAAATTACACTTTTTTTTATACTGTAGAAGATTTTTAAAAATCAGGAAATTAAGAACAAAGAGATACCATCTACATTGTCACTTGTAAAATACACAAAATAAAACTGTTGTTATGGTGTTGCACTTGTTTTCCTTCCTGTAAGACTATACAAATAAGACAGACATGGATTTATTTCTTTGCTAAGTGAAAGTCTCATTGTTACAGATGGTTGTGTCTTTGTTTTTCAGAGCAATCTAAGGTCACTTGTGTTGAATTATCATGAGGATGCACAATGTATCTGAGTTCATCCTTCTGGGCTTGACCCAAAATATGGAGCTCCAGAAATTGTCATTTGCTGTGTTTTTAATTGTCTACCTGGTCACCTTAGCGGGCAACCTACTCATCGTGATCACCATCAGCAGCAGCAAAGCCCTTGAATCCCCCATGTACTTCTTTCTGTCTTACTTGTCACTTATAGATGGCTGCTGTTCCTCATCCATGACCCCTAAAATGCTAGCTGACGCTCTTGCTGAGAGAAAAACCATCTCCTTTCAAGGCTGCCTGACTCAGGTCTTTGCTGAGCATCTCTTTGGTGCTGCTGAGATCATCCTTCTCACGGTGATGGCCTATGACCGCTATGTGGCCATCTGTAAGCCTTTGCACTACATGAATATCATGAACCGACAGGTGTGTAGCCTCCTTGTGGGAGTGGCCTGGGCTGGAGGTGTCTTCCATGCAGCTATTCAGATCCTTTTCACAGTCTGGCTGCCCTTTTGTGGTCCCAACATCATAGACCATTTCATGTGTGACTTGAATCCTTTACTGAAACTTGTCTGCATGGACACCCATACCCTTGGTCTCTTTGTAGCTGCCAACAGTGGGTTCATCTGTCTGTTGAACTTTTTCCTCTTGATGGCCTCTTACGTGGTCATCCTATGTACTCTGAAATCTCACAGCTTGGAGGGAAGACGCAAAGCCCTCTCCACCTGTGTCTCTCATATCACCGTGGTCATCTTATTCTTTGTTCCCTGCATATTTGTATACCTGCGCCCAGTGACCACCTTCTCCATTGACAAAGCTGTGGCTGTGTTTTATACCATGATAACTCCTATGTTAAACCCTTTAATCTATACCCTCAGAAATGCAGAGGTGAAAAATGCTATGAAGAATCTCTGGGCCAAAAGGTGATTACAATGAAGTAATTGTAAACTATAAAAATCGTAAATCCTTCAAAATGTGAAGAGAAAAGAATACAATGCCTAAGATTTTGGGCTAAGAAAACAGCGTATGGAAAAGTATGTTGACACTGCAACATAAACTCTTTGAGGGAAGGCTTGGGTACTACATTATTTATTATTTAAAAAACTCCTGGAGCTGGTGCTGTGGCACAGTGGGTTAAAGCCCCAAACTGCGGCGCTGGTATCCCATATGGGCACCAGTTCGAGTCCCGGCTGTTCCACTTCTGATACAGCTCCCTGCTAATGTGCCTGGGAAAGCAATGGAAGATGGCCCAAGTGCTTGGGCCCCTGCATCCATGTGGGAGACCTAGAAGAAGCTCCTGACCCCTGCTTTTGGACTGGCCCAGCTCCAGCTGTCGTGGTCATTTGGGGGAGTGAACCAGTGGATGGAAGACCCCTCTCTCTCTCTCTTTCTCTACTTCTCCCTGTAACACTTTCAAATAAGTAAAAAAAAAAAAAAAAAAAAAAAAAAAAAAAAAAAAAACCTTAAAAAATAAAAACCCATTTAAACTTTTTTATTGTCCCTTTGGTTGCTAAACTTTGATGTACCATCAGAATCAGTTAAAGTTCTTGCTGAAATGAACATCCCTAGGACGGAGCTCTAGAAATCTCATTCAGTCGGACTGCTTGTATTGGCCTATCTGCATTTTAAAGAAATGATTCGATGTTTCTAAACAGATGAGCTTTGAATATATCCTGAACAATAATGGCATAGATTAGGCTTGATTCTCAGCCTATAATGGATCACCTATTAAGGAAATACCATTTTATTAAGATAATCGAAAATGAATCTTGATGTGAATGGAAGGGGAGAGGGAGTGGGAAAGGGGAGGGTTGCGGGTGGGAGGGACGTTATGGGGGGGAAGCCATTGTAATCCATAAGTCGTACTTTGAAAATTTATATTCATTAAATAAAAGTTAAAAAAAAAGGAAATACCATTTAAAATATTTTTTGTAAGAGAATCTTGAATTCTCAACTTTTCATAAATCAGACAATGCAAACTCACTATTTTCGTAATTGTATCTCAAAAAGAAGAATCCTGTTAGAATAGAATTGTTATTGGGTATGTATTCTTCAACTGCTGTTTCTGTACAATCTAATCTTTTGTCACATCTGGCTTCTCTCTCTATGCCTCCACAGGGAAAGCTTAACGTATATTGTAGCTGCACTTTTTTGATTAACATTGATTATTATAATCTTACCTGGTAATTCGTGCTGAGAACATTGTTTTAAGAATTTTGCTGGGTGAAGATGACTGCCATTTTTTTTTTTCTGAATGTACATTTTGATGGAATGGGTGACAGGGTTTAGTATACTATCTTGGTTAAAAGCATTGTTTCAGAATAAAATAATCCCAAGATCCAAACTGAGTTTTGCATAGATACTATGGACATAGTAAAACCATTAAGGTTGAGTGAAACCTTAATGATATATTTTCAGGATCAATTAAAAATCTTTGTAAAATGCTTATTAACACTGAATGCTAAAATGCTCTTAGCTCTTATGAGCATTCTTTGTCATTTGTCTCTTTAATTATTATTAGTTTATCTTTTGGACTTGGAAGGGATGACACATAATATCCCCATCCCAGCAGAGATGAATAATACTCTAAGCTGACTGGAATTATGGGTTCTATGGACAGGAGCACCTCCTGACATGTGTGGCAGTTACTGTACCACTCTCTCCTGGTTTTGTCATCTCTTCTGGCCCTGTGGCTTCTAGTTTTGAGGACTGACCAATCCATGAGCCTGATTTTTTATCAACAAATCCTCTTTTAAAAGATTTAATGGTGTCTTCACTCTGACTCTGAGGTCAACACAGCAGGCAACTAGAATATGAACGAGCATTTGTTCAGAGTAGGACATTTGTTCAGAGGAGGTAGTCGATGCAAAGGTAAGGGCAGGTTCTGGCATCAGATTCCCTAGGTTTCAATGTGACCCAGGAAATTTATTCAACCTAACTGTTCCTCATTTACTTCAACTGCAAAAAATCATAAGGAAGGCACTTATTTCATAAATTCCATTTGTGACATTTCAATGAGTTAATGTTTCTTAATTGGTTGTAACAGGACAAGGTACCAAATAGACATTATAAAATCTATATTTTAAAGATTTATTTATTTATTTATTTGAGAGGTAGAGTTACAGACAGTGAGAGGAAGAGAGAGAGAAAGGTCTTCCTTCTGTTGGTTCACTCCCCAAATGGCCTTAGCGGCTGGAGCTGTGCCAATCAGAAGCCAGCAGGCAGACGCCTCTTCCCAGTCTCCCACATGGGTGCAGGGGCCCAAGCACTTGGGCCATCTTCTACTGCCCTCCTGGGCCACAGCAGAGAGCTGGATTGGAAGAGATGCAGCCAGGACTAGAACTGGTGCCCATGTGGGATGCCGGCACCACAGGTGGAGGATTAACCTACTGCACCCTGGTGCCGGCCCCTAAAATTATTTTTAGAGGGAAAAATATTGACTAGTGCTAATGTAGCTTCTGGCTGGGACCCATTTTTCCTATATCTCTTCTGGAACTGGCAGGATGACCATTTTATCTGGATCAGGACTGCTGTTGGAGCTTGCTGTGGTCTCTGTATCCTTGGGTGAGAAAGACACTTCCTGTGTGACCAATCCTATATCACTAACTTTTACCTCGAACTTTAAGCAAGGAACATTATTACTTTTAGGATTATTGGCCTCAGGAAGCCTTGTGAGCATAGAATTTTGAATGCTGTGGAAGCAGCTGGGCACAGAGACAATAGAAATCCCATATGGGTGCTGGTTTGTGTTCTGGTTGTTCCACTTTGATCCAGCTTTCTGCTGATGTACGTGGGAAAGCAAGGGAAGATGGCCCAAGTGCTTGAGTCCCTGCAGCCACGTGGGAGACCTAGAAGGAACACCTGCTCCTGGGTTTGGCTCAGCCCAATTCTGGCCATTGTGGACATTTAGGCAGTGAATCAGAGGATGAAAGATCTCTCCCTTTCTCTTCTCTCTCTGTCTCTCCTTCTCTCTCTCTGTAACTCTGCCTTTGAAATAAGTAAATAAATCTTTTTTTTTTTTTTTTTGACAGGCAGAGTGGACAGTGAGAGAGAGACAGAGAGAGAAAGGTCTTCCTTTGCCGTTGGTTCACCCTCCAATAGCCCCCGCGGCCGGCGCGCTGCGGCCGGTGCACCATGCTGATCCGAAGCCAGGAACCAGGTGCTTCTCCTGGTCTCCCATGGGGTGCAGGGCCCAAGTACTTGGGCCATCCTCCACTGCCCTCCCTGGCCACAGCAGAGAGCTGGCCTGGAAGAGGGGCAACCGGGACAGAATCTGGTGCCCCGACCGGGACTAGAACCTGGTGTGCTGGTACCACAAGGCGGAGGATTAGCCTAGTGAGCCGCGGTGCCGGCTAGTAAATAAATCTTAAAAAGATATATATTCTTCCTTGGTTAACATTGCTTAATCAAACCACATTGAAAATAATTGAACTATGTTTTGTGACTTGAGTAGTTTATTTTACATTGAATTTTAAATAATTCATATACAAATAAGCACAATTATGAAAGAATAATGAGGAACTGTTAGATGTGTTGGTAATCAAAACATATCCTAGATCAAATGTACTTATTTTTTAAAAGATTTATTTATTTATTTTAAAGTAAGAGTTACACAAAGAGAGGAGAAGCAGAGAGAGAGAGAGGTCTTCCATCAGCTGGGTTACTCTTAAATTGGCTGCAATGGCCGGAGCTGTGCCTGTCTGAAGCCAGGAGGCAGGAGCTTCTGGGTCTTCCACACGGGTGCAGGGGCCCAAGGACTTGGATCATCTGCTACTGTTTTCCAGGCCATAACAGAGAGCTTGATCAGAAGTGAAGCAGCTGGAACTTGAACCGGCACCCATGTGGGATGCTGACACTGGACACTGCAGGTGGCAGCTTTACCCGCTATGCCATAGTGCCGGCCCCTAAAATACACTTATATATTGTGTGTTATATACAGATCAACTGATGACAGGATAAAGAAAATATGGTATATATACACAATGGAATACTACTTTGCATCCATTTTGTAAATGGATGCAAAGGAGACCATTGTGCTTAGTGAAATACGCTAGACCCTAAAACACTAACATCGCATGTTTTCTCCGATTTGCAGTATCTAATATATAAAGTGAAAAATTAATGTATATAAGTGATATTGACATCTTTGTATTGTATTATTGTTTATAGCACTTGTCTATACTCCTGCAGGACAGTGGTATTTCTATTTTTACTTGTGAACACTTTATTTATTGGAGGATTAAGCTTGCTTATAAATTAAATTAAAATGTTATCTAAAAGCTTAAAAGAAAAAAGAAAGTGGACGGAGGGAGGGAACAGGGAAATGTTACATCCTTAGCATTGTTTCTATGTACTACATGAAATCTGTTCTCTTCATATCGATGTTTTTTTTTTAAAGAGGGAAAAATAAACTGCATATAAATGGAAAAACATAATTATTGATTCTGAGTTGTAAATAAGTGTGTGTGGGACTTTTGAATACAATGGAGTTGGGACTTCAAAGTAAGGATGCATAATAGAAGTATGAAAACATTTATTTAGAAAATTCAATGTATCCATTTTAATTTCTTAATGTCAAGATAAATTGCAGATGGGTCAAAATTTAATGTAAAATATACATACTTGAAAGTACTAAAAACCAAACACTAAAACTAACATAGAAGGGTAGATATTTAGCACAACCACTGAAGCACCTCATGGGACACCAACATCCCATGTCTGGTTGCCGGGGTTCAGTCTCAGTTCTGCTCTCCATTCCCTCCAGCTAAAGATCATCCTCGGAGGCAACAGGTTTAAGTTGCCTTGGGTTTAAGTACCTGGGTCCCTGGGTAAATGGCGATGGAGTTCCTGGCTCCTGGTTTCAGCCTGGCCCAGCCCCGGCAATTGTCATTTGAGTAGATGATCAGTGGAAGGGAGATGTCTCTTTGTTTTTTTTTTTTTTTTTTTTTCTTTCTGTCTCCTTTCTTTTCATGTAGAAAAATATTATGGTTTGAATGAAATACGGATGCCTTTTTAAAGAAGATAGAAAAACTCAAATAAACCATTGATAAATCTGATTAAGTATTTTAAAAAATTATACATGGCAAAAATTATCTGTGGAATAATTCAAAATAAAACTAAAATCCAGAAAAAATATATAATGGTAAAATATACAATAGTTTAATTGTAACTATTCATATTAGCCAATATGGAGACACTAGTAATCATAGGGTATAGGTAAAATACATAATATATAATTAACAGATAACAATTCCAATCATTTAAAGCATAAATATATGGTTAAATAAATTGTATTTAAAGAATTTCATTTAGCATAATGATATCCAGCATAATCTATTTTGTTGCAAATGTCAGGATTTCATTTTTTTCATGACTGAATAATATTCCATCTTCTCTGTATGCCACTCTTTCTTTATCCAATCATCAGTTATGGTTTTAATCTGTATGTTTGGTCTTGTGAATTGAGCTGCTATATATGGGTGTGCAGATATCTCATATACTGATTTCATTTTGTTTGAATATATTCCAAGAAGTGGGATACCTGGGTTGTAATGCAGATTTTTTTTTTAGATTTATGAGGAATCTCCATACTACTGTCTCTAATGTTTGTACCAATTTGCATCTGTACCAACAGTGTATTAGGGTACCTGTTTCTCTACAATGTTACCAGACTACAAAGGCAAATAGCACATGTTTTTTCTTATTAGTGGAAGTTTTATAGAGGGAGTATAAAAAATGATTTGGATGTCACATCGTTCAGCATATAGTTAGAAATATTACTTCACTGAATCCTAACATATATTTGACAATAGTCTCCTCTTTTCCCACTTTATGACCATTGTCATAAAATTCTCACTTTGTGATATTAATACCTTTTAATAAAAATGAAATAAATGTTTTCTCTCTACCAAAGTTAAATAAGGAATTTCAGTTACCATATACAGATTAAATATAATGTGGCTAATGAAGTATACTGTCATATATCTCAAATATTTGCTAGATACTTATAGAGAATGTGGACCAACAGAAGCACTCTTGATGGCTGTGGGCAAGAGTGTAGTTGGTACAACCTCATGGATGGCATTTTGTTAATAATTATGAATACAACATTTTAAATACATATACATTTGAGTCCCAAAATTCTACATCTGGGAACTAACATGTCTAGGAACACATTCTAAATGACACATAATAATAGTAATATTATTTGTCAAATAGAAAGATTGGCAACATGAGGAAAACCAGATCCAGAAGCACTAGTACACATAAGAGAGTGTTGTTATATGGGAATATCTGAGAAGAAATAGGCTTATATGGAATGATAACCAAAGAACCTGAAGATTTTGAGTGGTAATACCTAAACTTTTATAGACAGAGACATATAGATATATAGTTGGATGTAACTATACTTACGTTCACAAATTTTACTGTTTGAAGAATTGTAAGAAATAGATTATAATGAATGCTCTGTGAGTAGCACTGGATGACCTTAATGAAAAATTGATGGAAATTTATCCTTTATTTATACAATTTTGTATGTATGTATTTATTTTCTTTACTATATTTATAATTTGTTTTATTTTGAAAATGGAAGTGTCATATGTTAAATATTTTGTATAACAGAAATGAATTTGAGTAAAAACGAACTTTGTCTGTTGCATTAAAATGTTAACTAGTATAATAAAATATCAATAAATTAAAGCATAATAACTATAATTAAAACTAATTCTCAGGAAGAAATTCAAGTATTCTTTAATATAATAATGATTAAATAAATGTAATTACAAAATTTAAAATCACTAATTCATGAAGTATTGCTAAGGAAACAGAGTTGTATTACACTATGCCTTCCTAGGTGAAATAATATGCAAAACAATTAGAGATTTACTAAAGAAAGCAGCAACTTACTTATAGCCAAAATGTAATGTTAATTCTTTATAGATGATTAATACAAATTCTGTGACGGAAAAGAAAATATAAATCAGTTTTCAAGAGACTGGTAGGTCCAAGGAAAGGAGCCCCAAAGACATCTATCTTTGTGGAGAAAGGTAAATTTACGGATTATTTGATATGGCTTTTCTTCTCCAGAGCTTCTTCATGGCATTTGTCATCTCTGAGTTTCTCAGAGTGTAGATTAAGGGGTTCAGCATGGGAGTTATGACTGTATAAAACACACTCACTAATTTGTCAATGGGGAAGGTCCTAGCAGGTCTTGCATACGTGAAAATGCAGGGAACAAAGAAGAGAACAACCACAGTGATGTGGGAACCACAGGTCTGGAGAGCTTTCCGTCTCCCTTCCTGGCTAAGGTTCTTTAAAGAGTTCCAGATGACACCGTAAGAGATGAGTAAGAGCAGAAACACAACAGCACAGATCATGCCTCCATTGGCTGCCACTAAGAGACCAGTGACATAGGTGTCAGTACAGACAAGTTTCAGTAAGGGGTACATGTCACACATATAATGATCAATGACATTGAGGCCACAGAATGGGAGCCCATAAATAGTGCTGAGTTGAATGACTGAATGCAGAAACCCTCCAACCCAGGACACTACCAGCAGCACAACACACACCCATTGCCTCATGATAACCAAATAGTGCAAGGGCTTACAGATGGCCACATAGCGGTCATAGGCCATCGCCAACAGAAGAAAGACCTCTGACCCACCAAAAAAGTGTTCTGTGAAGAGCTGAATCATGCAAATTTTTAAGGATATGGTGTTTTTCCCTAAGAATAAGTCTGAAATCAATTTGGGGGAAATGACTGAGGAATATATGACATCCATAAAGGATAAGTTAGCAAGAAAGAAGTACATTGGTGAGCCCAGGGCCTTACTGACAGTGACAGTCACTACAATAAGCAAGTTTCCCACCATGGTCAAAATGTAGAAGAGCAAGACTATGATAAAAAGAATTTTCTGTTCCTTTGGATTCTGTGTGAGGCCCAAGAGGACAAAGTAAGTGACATTGCTCCTTGATTCCATCTATTCTTTGTAGGTGTTCATTTCTTTTATTAGAAACTCTTAACCTACAAAACAAAGAAAACATCCTTCTTTAGAAGTATTTTCCTCTTAATCTTTATCTATTCATAGACTGAAATAATTCATAGGGATCCTCTACTGTAATTGACATTGGGATTACCAAGCTAATTAAAGCAAGTTGATCCCTACCTAAATGATGTGATATATAATATAGACAAATAAAGTTCAATTACATATGTGTCATTATAAATATATTTACTTGTGTTGTGCTATGAATTCTGTGTTGGAACTTTCAAATCCACTGGGATCTTGAAAGTTTTTCAGAGAAAACAATACTTTAGATTCATTAGTTTAAAGTAGAAGTGGGACAGCAGAAGAGAATGGGTTGAAAATTCTATAAACATATGCAGCATGCATAAAGCCACAAGAGACTAACAAAGACTTACTCAAGGTAATCTACAAATTACCAGTGAGTAGAATAAATTACAATGGTCAGATTGTACTCACAAAATACCGTACTAGTTTCTCATGCTCATATTTTAAACAATGATTGCCTTTCCACCGCTTTCCAATAGCATGTTTCCCAATTTGAGACCTCAGTTACAAGCATGTTCATACTAATATTTCTAGCACATCCTGCTTGTTACAATATGGAAGTATGTATTCTCTGCCACACTAGGTGTCTTCTCTACAGTCCTCCTTTTTCAGAGTCCTCGCTGGGTCACCTCCTCCTGTCTGTTTCTGCCAACAGTCTCCTCAAGGCAAACTGTTTCTGCATCTCCCCATTTTCCCACCCCAAAGCCACTTTCACAGTCCTAGAAATTTATTACATGAACTTAGTTCCCAGTACCAAAAACTATATTTTTGTTATAATTAATGTAAGAAAGTAGCACTAACTGGATATCTTAACAGGAATTTGATGTCTCAATTCTGCTTAGAAATTCACAATCAAATCATAGACTGGGTTTCCTCTGATGACCTGTTCAAAATCTCTCTCCTTGGCTTGTAGATGACCAACTTTGTGTTCACCTGGTGTTTGCACTATATCCAAATTTACTTATCTAATAAAAATACCAGTCATGTTGTCTGAGTTCCATCCTAACTAGATTACTCTTGTGAAATCTTATCCACAAATAAGGTTTTGGAGTTTAGAATATCAAATCCTGAGTTTGAACATTAGGAGACACAAGAAGACCACAGGTGTACCACGTGATATGATATATGGCTGATAAGTATCCTTTCCCCATGCCTTACCGTCTCACTGAAATCTCTTTAGTGCCTTTACTTGAATTTTCCTGTTCTTACTAATCTGTAAAAGCTAAGACACTATAAAATTGTGTGTCCTACAGATATCTCTTGCCTACTTTTCAAATTCCCATCTGCAGCTATCTAAGTGACATCTCCAGATATTAATTTAGCATTTATGAAATTAAAAATCAGTTTACAATAAATATAGTTTATCTTAGTTTTGTTCAAGCTAATGAAAAGCACCACTTCCCATGTTATTGCTCAGGCAAATACTGGCAAGTGTCCTGTACTTTAATCCTTTCATATTACCCTTTCATGCATTTAAAAACTCCTGTTGAATTTATTTTCCTAATACACTGTAAATATGATTATTCTCATTGTACTCTGTAGGTACCTGGTCTATTACAAAGCTTCCTGCCATGTATACCTAGTTTCATTAGGACCTTAAGCAGTATTTCCCTGACCCATTCAAAATAGTCATTTTAATCTAATACCACATCACTCTAAAGTTCTATGGAAAATTCATATAACATACTGAATAAAATACAATCTACCTATTTTGGTCCAAGAGCCCTTTGATGGCTGCAATACACCTGCCAAAACCCATCCGTGGAAATTCTCCATGCTCATCTGTGCAAGCCTTTTTACTACTCCTCAAATATCCAAAAATACTTTTCCATCTCTTTTATTCCGTCTATTCTGCGGTAGCTGCTAATTTCAGAGATCAGAAGCAGACATCAGGACCTGGTTAGTATTGTATAAAGGCATACAGTAAGCTCAGTATTTTATGTATTTATTCATCCAAGAACTGTTTATAAAACACATATGTTGTGTTATCCCGATTAAATAAGGTAAACTCTGGCTACACTAAATGACTACTAAAGCATTCAAGCTCAGGGTATAAACCTGGGGTTATGTGAGCAAGGAGAGAAATTCTTGCTGCCTGAGGAATCACCTTTTCACTATGAGTCTCCTATATTTCCAGAAGGAAGAATAACTCAAGAAAATAAAATGATTGCTCACGTAATTTTTAATACATTCACGACAAATATGTAAAATTGATGTTTTGCCAGCAGAAGTCTTTTCAACATTTCACTGTTTACAAACTCAATAATATATTTTCCTATGTAATGAAAAATTCACACAATTATGAAGCCTGGCTTCTAAGTGCTAAAGTCTTACCTTTTACCTCCACTCATGCACATAAAAGCTAAAAGACTGTATTATTACTTGAGAATATATTTGAAATCATATTTCTATGTCTACCCATTTTTGTGCAGAGTCCTGAATATTTCAGGTAACTATTACTTGATTTGAAAATCTGTTTCAAAGAATTTTCATGGTGAAAAGAGAAAAAAATAATAATTTTCCATGTTAAGTTAATTTGACAAGAATTCAAATAAAAAAATTCCCAAGTAAACATAAGAGTATAACAACCTGCCTTTCTCATAGGGATATTTTTCTTTCACAAGTTCTTTTCTAGTAACTTTAATAAATAAAGAGTAACTACCATTCAGTGATTTAGCCCAGATGTTTGCATAATGTTGGTATGCCCAAATAGTCAGGCTTGAGATTTGCAAAGGGCATTCATATGTCTTTCTTTTTTGAGATCTTGCTTTAAATCTCATACGTATCTTCTGAAATAGTTGTATCAGTTCCTAAGACGATAGCATCTTCAACCCGGCAGCGGTAAAAATCATTGAAGATTTTATTCCTTGTAACCACAGTAATCATGAGTCCTGTGATTGGAACATGTCTAAGGCAGACTCTTGCTTAATTATATTCATGGAGATGTTTCACAAGTTGATATGTAAAGATATATTAGATAAAACTCATATTCAGAATCAGGAAAATATAACAAGGAACAAATTACAGCTTTAGCATCATGATAGGACAAGTGTCAATGGAGAATAGAATGCAGCCTCAGTTATCTCATTCCAATAATGATGTTAATTTATCTCTTATCTCCCCGTTTCACCTCAGTAGAATTGTTTCTGCCTACTGGCGTGAGGTTGGATATATCTTAAAAAAGATTTACTTTGCTTTGATAAGTAATTATTTATTTTAAAATTTAAGAGCCACTATTGTTTTTCCAGGGTCCACCCTATGAGCTGAGGATAAAATACTTAGTAAAACAAGGTGAAAGTAATACATAGTCTTACCTGCATTGACTTTGTATCTTGTAATGGATCCAGGAAACAAAAATGAGAACCACTTAGCAAGTAATAACAATCTGTCATCAATACTAATGAAACAATCAATAGGGCATTATGGCAGAAAAGAAGACAGAGAGACCACTGTGAATACGTGACCAGAGAAAGCCTTTCTGACGGTGATAGTTAAGCTGAATCCAAAGGATGAAATGCTGCACCCTTGTGAAACCCTGTTAAAGGTGAAAACTCCGACACTGAAAAGGGTTAGGGAAGTGAAGACAATGCAAGTTGGTTGTAGCTCAAGGAGGACAGAAAATGCAGAGAAAAGAAGGTGAGGTTAAAGAGATAGCAGGAAGCAAACCTTGGAGACTACAGATCAGGCTTTCATTTAAAGTTCTTTCCAAATGAGGGGAAGGGGAACTTCCTGTTACTGGTCCATCATGTAAGGAACTTAGAGGATAGGTTGGCATTCTGCCATCACAAGTTGTAGAAAGCCAAATAAACAAACAAAAATATCAGCAACTCTTCTTACATCCTTCTGAGAATTGAAGTCATAGGATAGGCTGCTTCCCCTCAAAACTGCAAGTACGGAAAATTCCATCTCCCTGAGCAGGAACCCACAAGCAGAATCTCCCATGGCACTGGGGGAGGAAGAAGGAAAACTTGAACTGCTCAGTGTAGACAAGCCTGAAGCATAAAAATCCAGGGGAGCCAGTGCCAGGAGTGCCCCACTTCTGTGGTTTGAAATGTTTTAGTGAATTTTTAGGTGAGGTTTAGATGGTCCTCACAGTAAATATTGGAGAAATACATTCACCTATAGGGAAAGGGGAAAGGAAACACACGAATGAAACACCTCCATATTCTATTTTTTCTTAACAAAATTGACCTGCAAGAGACATGATTTTACTACAGCACAACCTGGTGTGGCTTTAGCAGGAACTGAACCTACCCAGGACGAGTGAAATATCTTTCTGAAGACTCATCCAAGGGCTTCCTTTAAAGGCAGTAATTACAGTTATCTGAGTTACATTGTAATTTATACCCAAAGGCTCCGCTTCCTAATATTGTCTGTTGTTGGCTGATGCTGTGGCAGCGTAGGCTGGGCATCCCACATATGTGCCAGTTCATGTCTCAGCTGCTCCCTTCTGATCAGGCTCTGTATACGGTCTGGGAAACCAGTGGAAGATGGTTCAACTGTTTGGACCCCTGCACCCACATGGAAGACCTGGAGGAAGCTCCTGGCTCCTGGCTTTGGATTGGCCCAACTCTGTCCACAAACAGAAGTTTGGGGAGGGAACCAGTTGATAGAAGACCTTTCTCTATATCTCTCCCTCTCTCTGTAACTTTACTTCTTAAATAAATAAATACATAAAATCTTTCAAAAAATACTGTTTGTTGGAGGTTCTGATTCCAACATGTGGACTTTAAGGCTACAAAAACATTCAGTCTGCAGCGCTTTCCAGAACAGAAAGCCCAGGTCTGGAGAGGTACACAGGTGAATTATTATGTTTTAAAAATGTTTTATATTTCTGCAATTTTTAGGACTATAAACAGAAATCAAATCTCAAAATCTCAATTTCGCTCATATACTTTACTGTTTTTGGTACTTTGTATGTTGGTTACCACGAGTCAGGGAAAACATGGTATTTGTCTTTTGGAGACTGACTTATTTCACTAAGCTTAATGGTCTCCAAGACAGAATGGAAATTCTTCAGAAATCTGAAAATAGATCTACCATAAGACCCAGCCATTCTGATTCAAGGAATTTGACCAAAGAGAATGAAATCAGCATATGGGAGTTATCTGTACCCCCAAGTATAAGGCAGCTCAACTCACAATAGATAAGATATGGAATGAACTCAGATGTTGATCAACATGAATGAATAAAGAAATTCTGGTACAAATATATGATGGAATACTATTCAGCCATAAAAAAGAATGATATCCTGTCTTCACTAAAAATGGTTGAAACTTTCTACAATTTTAAAATTTTTTTAACTTTTATTAAGTAAATATAAATTTCCAAAGTACAGTTTTTTGATTACAAAGACTTACAATGAAAAGACATGTTGGAAGCAACGTATATTACACCAAGTGAAAGATGAAAATCTGAAAACATTACATATGATACAGTGCCAACCGTATGACATTCTGGAAAATTCAAAACCATGGGACAGAAAGATCAGTGCATTGCAGGGGTTGAGACAAGAGACATATGAATACATGGACCACAGAGGAATTTTTGGTCAGGGGAACTATTCTGCATGATACTAAAATAGAGGATACATATCATTATACACTTTTACACCAAAAAATAACCCTAATGTAAACTATCAACTTTGCATGGTATTGATGCATTAATACAGTTTATCACTTGGAAAAGTGCACCGCCACTGGGTGCAGGATGTTGATAGTGGTTCTATGGGTTCAATGCACCCCCGAAACAGTGTATTAGAAACGTAATCTTCAATGAGACAACGTTGAGAGGTGATTAGATCATGAGGGCTCTGGCAGTCAGGATTGATCATTTCCATTTTCGTGGAGTAGGTCAGCCTCCACAGGAATGGGTTCCTAATCAGACTGAGTTCAGCTCTCTCTTGCTGTCGTAATCTTGCCCAGCCTGCCCTGCCACTTTTTGCTGAGGGATGATGCAGCACAAAGGCCCTGGCCAGATGCTGCTGATGTGTTTGTTGACTTCCCCATCTCCTGAACAGAGAACCAAATAAATCTCAGCTGTTGATGAATTGCTCAGTCTCAAGCATTCTGTTATAGCAGCAGAAAATGGCCCAAGACAGTGAGCAAATCTGTGCATGTTGGGGACAGAGAGTATGTGAGAACTCTCTGTGCCTTCTGGTCAAATTCCTGTGAAACTGAAACTGCTCTTCAAAAAGTTTGTTGTTTCAAAAAATAAAGAAAATGGGACATACATCCAGTAAAATGAGGATTAGCTAGATGCTCCAGGGACATATGTTTAAAGTTGAGGTCTAGGAAGACAGAGACATAAGGTAGGATAAAATTATCTTACCATCAAAAATACTTTATTTATTTGAGAGGTAGAATGACAAGAGATGGCAGGAGAGATACACACAGAGACAGAGATCTTCAGTTCTCTGGTTCACTCCCCAAATGCCTGCAACAGTAAGGACTAGGCCAGGCCCAAGCCATGAGCCAGAACTCCACGGATTCTCTCTTGTATGAGTGGCAGGAATTCAAGTCTTAGGCCATTATCTGCTGACTACAAAGCGCATTAGCAGGAAGCTGTACCATAAATGCAGAATTAGCTAGGACTTGAATCAGGCACTATGTTATGCAGACATACTAATCGGTGGCTTAATCTGTCATGCTCCAATGCCAGGCTCTGTTATTAACCTATCTCAGCATAGTCCATATGGATTTTAAATAGGATTGCAAATATTTTGGAGAGAAGTAACCAGATTTAGCCTTCTTCTTCATCATTTTGTAATCTCATTTTTCTCGAAAGAGAATAATACACAATGCAGGAAGGTATGATAATACTATAACTCACTTTGTATCAAGTGCTTACTAGTGCCTGAAACACAATAGGTTGCAATGAACTTTTTGGTTTGTATTTTTAAAAAATGACAGTTTTAACTGAGATTGACTGATTTGCATCTGGTATCAGAGGACATCAGATATGTTCATAATGGTATGGTTATATACACATATGCAAAATGTAAACATGTCGCATGTTCATGGATTGGAAGACATAGTATTGCTAAAATATCCATACTACCTAAATGGATGTACAGTCTAAATGCAATCACTATCAAAATGTCAGAGTGTCAATTGTTAAATCAACAACATGAGTCACTGTGCCCTTACTCCCCATGTAGGATCACTGTCCTTAATGTGTTGTACTATGTGAATTAACGGTATAACTAGTACTCACACAGTACTTTATACTTTGTGTTTCTGTGTGGGTGCAAAGAGTTAAATCTTTACTTAGTATATACTAAATTGATCTTCTATATATAAAGATAATTGAAAATGAATCTTAATGAAGAATGGGGTGGGAGAGGGAGTGGAAGAGGGTATTGTTGCCAGTGGTAGGGTGGTTATAGGGGGAAAATGCCGTTATGATCCAAAATTTATACTTTGAAAATTTATATTTATTAAATAAAAGTTAAAAAAAGAAAAAAAGTCAATGACATTTCATGCAGAAATAGAACAATGATTTACAAACTTCAGTTGGAACCACAAAAAACTTAGCCTATCCAAAATAAAGATAATAAAGTTGGAAGTGTCATATTCCATGATTAAAAGTTATATCACCTAGTCCCAGTTGGGGCACCAGGTTCTGTCCCTGTTGCTCCTCTTCCAGTCCAGCTCTCTGCTGTGGCCCGGAAGGCAGTGGAGGATGGCCCAAGTGCTTGGGCCCTGCACCCGCATGGGAGACCAGGAGGAAGCACCTGGTTCCTGGCTTCAGAGCGGTGCAGCGCGCCGGGCTTAGCAGCTATTTGGTGGGTGAACCAACAGAAAAGGAAGACCTTTCTCTCTTTCTCTCTCGCTCTCTCTCTCTCTCTCTCTCTCACTGTTTGACTCTGCCTGTCAAAAAAAAAAAAATAGTTTTATCACAGGGACAGGTGTCTGTCCTGGAAGTAGGATGCCTCTTGGGTCACCTGCATCCTCTATGGAAGTGCCTGGATTCAGATCCTGTCTCTGCTTCCAATTCTAATTTCTTAGTAATGTGAGTTCTAGGAGGCGGCAGGTGATGATTGAAGTAGTTGGGTCCTTGGCAACCCTGTGAGAGCTGTGGATTGAGTTCCCAGCTCCCAGCTTTGACAGGGAAGCTCCAGTTGTTGTTGACATTGTTGTTGACATTGTTGACATGAGAGCTCTCCCCCTTTCTTTCTCTCTCTGTTTCCCCGCTGCAAACAAATTAACAAGCAAACAAAAAAACTTAAAAAAGGAACCCTTGTTAACTGGAATGCTTCTGAAATCTATGGCAATGAATTCAAATAGAGAATTTTAGATCATTTTAATAAATTAGCCAGGTTCCTAGCTAATGACACAGAGTCAACTGTGGTGGTTTAAATGGAAGTGATGATTATATGCAATTCAGTAGCTTAAAGAATCTCTGGAAGAGTTAGATTCAGAGTGTGACACGAACTGCCACAGATAATGTTCAACAGCACGTTTGTCATGATAAGCACACCAAGGAGATGCCGCCTGTGCTAAAACTATGGCCATTCTGCTACCGGCAAAACTCTAACGTGCTGCTGCCTGTGGGGAGCAACTGGGACTAGACTAAGTTACTGGAATTAAGACTTATTCTATGCATCTGCTCTCCCACAATATGGCGCTGAAAGGGAGCAAACAACTTCTACACAGCTGCCTCCAGTTCGACCAATACCCTGCAGGAACTGATCCTGCTCCTGACTGGAGGAGAGCAGCGTACTCGGCGTGTGGGTAGCAGAGTTGGGATTGGTGGAAGAGGACTATAAAGGAGGAGAGAGACAACACGCACCAGGAACATCTAAAGGGAACATCCGGATAACATCTGAGCAGCCCCCGAGAGAGCCGGCCGGCAGTGTGCCGCTCCCCCGCGGAAGTGGGGAAAGTGGCAGGGGGAGCCGCCCTTCCACGGAGGTGGAAGGGACGGCAGCCTATCCGGGAAGGACCAGCAGCAAACCCGGGAAGGGCTGAGCAGACAAAAGAACAGCGCAGGGTCTAGTGTCGTTCCTCCACAAAGAGGGGGAGTGACAGCTGCCTCTCTGACCTCAGAACCTCTGACACTCAAAACCTAAGCCCCAGGCAACTAATTCCCAGCTCTCTGAAGTGTATAGATGCCCAGGCCACAGACTTACCTCCATGCGGCAGGGGGAAGGGGAGCTTCAGTGACTAGTATCCTGTGTTAATGCAATGGATTCATACATTCATGTGCTGAGACATTGCAGCCGCCATACACTCCTAATTTTCACTATAGCTGTGGATGGGATCTCATAAATGGGATAAACTCAAAAATAGTTGTTTGTTCCTACAGAAGTTTAGGCATTCATGTCTTTAACTTGCTCATAAAGAAGAAAGTTAGAGGGGCCCATGTTGTGGCGCAGCAGGTTAAGCTGCTGTGATACTGGCATCCCACAGGGACATAGGTTCATGTCCTGGCTGCTCCGTTTCTGATCTAGCTCCCTGAGATGTGCCTGCGAATGCAATGGAGGGTGATCCAAATACTTGGGCCCCTGCCAACCACGTGAGAGACCTGGAAGAAGTTTCTGGGTCCTGACTTCAGCCTGGCCCAGCCATGTTTGTTGTGGCCATTTGTGTAGTGAACCAACAGATGGAAGATTCCCTCCCTCTTCTCTCCCCATCCCTCTGTCTCTCCATCTCTCTCTGAATCTCTGCCTTTCAAATAATGAAATAAATCTTTTTACAAAAAATAAGAAAATTAGAAATAAGGGACCATGAAGGAAGGGGATGAAGAATATAAGAAAATTACTGACACAATAGATAATCACCAAATTATTTCTAAAATTTTTTACTGAGTATCTGCTGTCAGAGCAATTGTCTATGTGCTTATGTAGAAATATGATAAAACAAAGTAGTCCTTAACTTTATGGGACCAGCATAACAGAGTATATGATTTGATAACAAATCATTAATTTTTAGATATTAATAGATTTCCTCAATTAAATTTGTTGGTGATCTATTGCACAGTAGTGTGACTATACTTAACAATAATGCATATTTAAAAATGTTGTCCAATGTGAATTAATGCTAAAACTAGTACTCAAACAGTATTTTACACTTTATGTTCTGTGTGGGTGGAAACTGATGAAATCTTTACTTAATATATACTAAATCCATCTGTATATAAAGATAATTGAAAATGAATCTTGATGTGAATAGAATGGGAGAGGGAGCAGGAGATGGGAGGGGTGCGGGTGGGAGGGAAGTTATGGAGGCGGGGAAAGCCATTGTAATCCATTAACTGTACTTTGGAAAATTATATTTACCAAATAAAAGTTTTTTAAAAAAAGATTTTGGATGTCTCCCTACAAGCAAATGATTTATTTTTGAGATGAGGGTTGTCTTGATTTTATCATCACACAATGCATACATACGTCAAAACATCACATTGTACTCCAGAGATTCATGAATGCTTATCATCAATTAAAATATAGTGAATACTATTCCCTTCACATACACACAAACACACATAATTTTTCATGTCACATCTTGGCTCTTATGAATAACAAGGCAGTGGACTTGTGGATGCGAACATGTAGAGATTTGTCCAGTTCTTATGTGTTAACTAAAAAAAAAAAAAAAAAGATAACCAAACAAATTTTTTATCTCACATTTTGGATGTTATGAATAACATGGACACACACACACATAAATCAAGTTTAAATCTATTTGATTTGGGTTGCAAATATTTTCTCCCAGTCTCTAGGCAGCCTTTTAACTTTTAAAAGATTTATTATTTATTTGAGGTGCAGAGTTACAGGTAGGGAGAGGGAGAGACAAAGAGAAACATCTTCTATCCCCTGGTTCACATCCCAGATGGCCACAATGATCAGAGCTGGGCTAATCTGAAGCCAAGAGCCAGGAGCTTCTTCCAGGTCCCGCATGTGGTGCAGGGGCCCAAGCACTTGGGCTATCTTCCCCTATATTCCCAGGTCATTAGCAGGTGGAGCAGCTGGAACTCGAACCGGTGTTCATATGGGATGCCGTAGGCGCAGGCAGAGGTTTAACCTTCTATGCCACAGAATTGGCCCCTGCAGCCTTTTAATTTTGTGGAAGATTCACTTTGATATGCAGAAGTCTTTTAGTTTTATTTTTTGTATGGCCTGTGATTTGGTGTCCTTAAAATATCTGTGATAAGACTAACCTCAAGGTGCTTTCTCTCTGTTTTCTTCTAGAGGTTTTATTAATTTAGATCTTACATTGAGATGTATAATTCATTGTGAGTTGTTTTTTGCTTATGATGTAAGATTTGGCTAAATTTCATTCTTTTGCATATGGATAACCACTTTTCCCAACATCAACTATAGAAGAGAGTATCCTTATTTTTTTGATCATTTGTTCTTCTGTTGAAAATTAATTGATTTTATATAATAAAAACACATATATGTATAAACATGTATATATACATTTACATGTATGTATTTTTTGATTTTTGCTCATTTGTTCATCTGCTTAAGATTAATTGATTATTTCTTGCCTTTTTAAAAGATTTATTAATTTATTTAAAGGTAGAGTTACAGCAAGACAGAGGCAGAGAGAAAGAGAGAGGTCTTCCATCCACTGGTTTGCTCCCCAAATGCTCGCATCTCCCCAAATGGCCAGAGATGCGGAGATCCAAAGCAAGGAGCCAGGAGCTTCCTCCGGGTCTCCCACATGGGTGCAGGGACCCTAGGACTTAGCCCATCTTCCACTGCTTTTCCAGACCATCAGCAGGGAGCTAGATTGGAAGTGGAGCATCTGAGACTTGAAATGGAACCCATAGGGGATGTTGGCACTTCAGGTGGCAGCTTTACCTGCTACACCATGGCACTGGCCCTTCCTGGTTTTCTTTTGTTCCATTCGCCTATATATTGGTTTTTATGCAAATGCAGCAAGATTTTGAGATAGAATCATTTTTAAAAAATTACTTATGTGAGGGACAAGGAGATTGGTATAGAGACAGACAGTGAACTACCATCGCCTGGTTCACTCCTCAAATGCCTAATACTGTTGGGTTTCCAGGTCAAAGCTGGGAGCTGAGAACTCAATCCTGGTCTCTCCAATGCGTGGCATGGACCCAACACTTCACTTCTCACCTACTGCCTCCCAGGATGCATGCTAGCAAGAAGCTGGATTTGGAAACCAGAGACAGGACTTAATCCCAGGCATTCCCATACAGCATGTAGGTATAGGTATTGCAAGAGACATCTTACTTCTAGGCCAAATGCCTGCCCCTGGGATGCAACATTAATCAGGATGTGTAATGCTTCCAATTTTATCTTTTGAAAGATTATTTTGGTTATTCTAGGTCTTTTGTGGTTTCAGTTGAAAATTAGAAAATATTTTCCTTTTTCCATTTTCAATGTAAAATGCCATTGGAATTTTGATAGTGATTGCACTGAGTGTGAACATCACTTTAGGTAATGTGGGAGTGCGCACTTGGAACAGTGGTTCCCACGGGAGCAGCTTCTCACCCTTTGGACTCTGCTTAAATATGATCTTTAAAACAAGGCTTTCTCTGACCTCTTTATTTACAGTAGTCTCTCTGTTTTATTTTCTGCTATAATGGCCAATTGATTGTTTCATTAGTGTTGATTGCAGATTGTAATTAGTTGTTCTTACTTTAATTTTCTGACTCTATTAGAGGCTATGAAGTCAACGCAGGTAAGGCTATAGCCTGTTTCCTCTACTGTTTAATTAACTATAGTATTTCCACCTAGTGGAGTACAGCCGATAGAAAAAAAAAAATCTGTTCTTGAATTTCTAGTAAATAAATAAACAGTTACTGCAACAAAATAATCTTTTTCAAAAGGTATCAGCCACACACCAAAGGCAGAAGCGATTTTACTATTGCAAAGTGAGAGAAAAGTGGTGAATTATCTTCAGTTGAACAAAATAATTGGTGTTGCATTTTATTCTTTGCTGACAATTGCTCTATAATGGTCCTACATCTGTTTTTTGTGTCCTTGTTATGTTTTCCTGAATTTGATTATATGTTTTATCTAAGTGTCCGTTTCACAACTTGTGGAGAATCTCAGCAAATTTAATTGAGCAAGAATCAGTCTTGGACATATTCCAGTTGCAGCACTTCATGACTAATGAGGTTACAAGAATAAATTCCTCAGTGATCTCTGCCCCGTCTGGTAGAAGATGCTTCCTTTTAGGAATTGATAGAACTATTTCAGAAGATACTTTGTTAGATTTAAATCGTGATGTATAAAAAGGCAAGGGAATGTCCTCTCTGCATCTCAAGCATGGCTCTTTGGGCATTACCAATGTTATGCACTGAGATGGGCTAAATTGCTACCTAGCAGTTATTCTTTATTGAAGTTACTAGAAGAGAACTTACAAGCAAAAAAATTCCCTGTTAGGCAGGTGTAAATTCTTAGAATGTGGTTTTTCGACAAATTGTCCTAACATGGAACATTTTTCTTTTTCTTTTCTTGCACTATGGAAATTCCTCAAAAACAGATCTTTAAACCAAGTAAGACTTTGGCACTTGGGAGTGGGAGCCAGACTTTATAATTGTGTGCCTTTTTTGTAACAGAGGAAGATAAATCACTTGAGTTTATCATTATTGAAGCATTGAAAAAACTTCTGCTGGGAAAAAACTAATGTGACATTTCTCATGGATACATGAGAAAAGTCAATGACCATGTTATATTTCTGAATTTCTGGAAATGTAGGAGTCTCAGAGTGAAAAGGCAATTTCTCAGGCAGCACTACAATTTCAGTCCTCTGATGGCATGAGCCCGAGGTGTAGACTCTGAGCCTAAATGAGTTAGGAATTATTTGGTGTTGCCTGGGATTTTCCCTTATTTGATTGGAATGGCACAACACACATGCTTCATGGAGAGTTGTTGATTAAATTAATACATAAGCTATTGAACTTACAATATACCTTTCTACAATATTTACCATTGTTTTAGAGGTTCTGATGTCTGTTTCTGATCCTTGAGATTAGCATCTACCATCAAAGAGATGGAATTAAAGAGATGATTAAAGGATGATAAAGCAGTTTGGATATTTTTGAGGAGTAGTTAAATGCTGGTACAGATGAAGATAGAGAATTGCAAAAAACGAATTGGGACAGGATTTCTGAACTGCAGTCATGGGAGGACTTGAGGGCTAAGGTAGGGAGACTGAACTAGACTTGAGTAGACCTGGCAGCAGGTTATTTTAGTAGACCAGGTACATAATGGAATGTAGTGAGAATGATGAAGTTTCCAATGCATTATAAAGATAAAATAAGAGGATTTATTAAATATGTGGATGAGCATTAAAAAAAGCAATAATGGAATGAAGGACATCTATCACTGTTTGGCCTGAACAATAACTTGGTAGGAAGCTTCATTTCATTATATAGGGAAAAACCCAGAAAAAAATCCTTACTTGAGAAAAGTAAAGGGAAACCTTCCTAAATATTAAATATTATATTTAGTATTTATAAAAGTTTTCTAATATTTAGTATTTATGAATGTTTCATAATATACATGTATAATATATACTATATGTATATTTGGAGTTGTCAACTTGCTGAAGATCCAAGTTTGAAAACTATGTGGCTGGCGCTGCGGTTCAATAGGCTAATCCTCCGCCTAGCGGCGCCGGCACACCGGATTCTAGTCCCAGTCAGGGCGCTGGATTCTGTCCCGGTTGCCCCTTGTCCAGGCCAGCTCTCTGCTGTGGCCCAGGAGTGCAGTGGAGGATGACCCAAATGCTTGGGCCCTGCACCCCAAGGGAGACCAGGATAAGCACCTGGCTCCTGACTTCGGATCAGTGCGGTGCAACGGCCACAGTGCGCCGGCCGCGGCGGCCATTGGAGGGTGAACCAACGGCAAAGGAAGACCTTTCTCTCTCTCTCTCTGTCCACTCTGCCTGTCCAAAAAAAAAAAAAAGAAAACTATGCAAGAGATACACAAAATTTTAGAGTTGTTTAGCACTTATAGATCAGCAAAAGGAAAGGTATTCAGGTAAAGACACTACAAAGATTACAGTGAGATGGTAGGATCTAGGAAAGTGATAGTTATTAGCCACATACTGTGAGACATGACACAATTGCGGTTATTGTGTTCAGCCTTCCCCAGTCTGAAATCCATAAACTGAGATTCTAACATCGTATACTAAGAATATTACTTTGTTTGGGGATCTGCTTTGCAGGGGAATCAAGTTAAAATAAGATCAGTGAGGAGGACACTCATCCAACATGACAGGAGTCCTTAATAGAAGGGTAAATGTTGATATAGGATAAATGCCATGTGAACGTGAAGTTGGTCATCTGTAAGTCAAGTACAAAGACTTGAGCAACTATTTCCCTTATAATCTTCTGAAGAAACCCAGTTGGTAACTTGATTATACCCCTGAAAAAGGATGTTTTTCTTGTTTTATAGGTAATCAACTCTCACAAGAGATATTGGCACCTGTAGAATAAAGATGGAATCAAGGAACAACGTAACATACTTTGTCCTCTTGGGTCTCACGCAGAATCCAAAGGAGCAGAAAGTGCTCTTTGTTTTGTTCTTGCTCTTCTACATTCTGACTGTGATGGGAAACTTGCTTATTGTAGTGACTGTCACTGTCAGTAAGGCCCTGGGCTCACCAATGTACTTCTTTCTTGCTAACTTATCCTTTATGGATGTCATTTATTCCTCAGTCATTTCCCCTACATTGATTTCAGACTTGTTCTTTGGTGAAAACACCATATCCTTCAAACTCTGCATGATTCAGCTCTTCACAGAACACTTTTTTGGTGGGTCAGAGATCTTTCTTCTGTTGGCAATGGCCTATGACCGCTATGTGGCCATCTGTAAGCCCTTGCACTATTTGGTTATCATGAGGCAATGGGTGTGTGTTGTGCTGCTGGTAGTGTCCTGGGTTGGAGGGTTTCTGCATTCAGTCATTCAACTCAGCACTATTTATGGGCTCCCATTCTGTGGTCCCAACATCATTGATCATTTTGCGTGTGACATGTACCCCTTACTGAAACTTGTCTGTACTGACACTTATGTCATTGGTCTCTTAGTGGTGGCCAATGGAGGCATGATCTGCACTGTTGTGTTCTTGCTCTTACTCATCTCTTACGGTGTCATCTGGAACTCTTTAAAGAACCTTAGTCAAGAAGGGAGACGGAAAGCTCTCCAGACCTGTGGTTCCCACATCACTGTGGTTGTTCTTTTCTTTGTTCCCTGCATTTTCATGTATGCAAGACCTGCAAAGACCTTCCCCATTGACAAATCAGTGAGTGTGTTTTATACAGTCATAACCCCCATGCTGAACCCCTTAATCTACACTCTGAGAAACTCAGAGATGACAAATGCCATGAAGAAGCTCTGGAGAAGAAAAGTCACATCTGATAGAAATTAAGTTTACAATTCTCTTTGGAGATATTCATTTAGCTTTGAGGCTCACTTCCTTGGAACAAGCGTCTTTTGAAAATGGAATCATTTTTTTCCTTCAAATAATTTATATAAATTGTATTTAAATAATTGACCTTATGTTTTGGTTATGACTAACAATGTTCCCTCTTTAGTAAACTATATATGGTTTTGCATAGTGCTTCACCTAAGAAGCTGTAATACATATATAATTGATAGTACACAATATTTAATGAATTAGTGTCTAAAATTTTTATAAGTACATTGATTTTTAATAAACTAGCATTCATATTTATAATTTTCTGAGAATTACTTTTATCTATAGTTATTATTTTCTTTTTTAGTGTTTTCATTATGCAGTGAACATCTTTAATGCTATGAAGAAAATTCTCTGTAGTCAAATTTAATTGCATCACATATGAAACATTTAACATTCAACACTTTGGCTTTCCAAAATAAGACAAATGATAGTATAGTAATTAAACTAAAATCACTACTGTTTTATAAATAAAAAAGTATACTTCCATCCATCCTTCATTAATGTCACCAAGTGCTACTCCACTTCTTAAAAATTCTTCAAATATTAATTTTCATAAATGAAAGTAGTTACCTCCAAGTTTATGTGTGTTTGTCTCTGTGTATAAAGTTTACATATTGCTACTCATCATCTTGATGATTTTTCATGTCATTAGATTTATTTGTTCTCAGACTCTCTCATATTAGCAAAATTTTCTTATAACATTACTAGAGTTGATATATCTGGCACTCTTCATGTTTTTTCCAATGTTTTTATTTGTCAAATAATAGTACTGCAAATACATGTCTTTTATCATGTGTGCTTAGGCATGTTAGTTCCCAGAGTAGAATTTTAGAGTCCAAAATGTATGTATTTAAAATGTAAGTAGTAGCAGTTATTGCCAAAGTGCCCTTCATGAGGTTGTACCAATTGTACTCATGTCCACACTGACTACACTGCCTGTGTTTTCACATTCTTGGCAGGCCCTAGTCAGCATTTGTGACATATGATAATCTGATTTATGAAACACATTATATTTCATCTGCATATTTTAATGGAGATTCTTTAAATAAAATTTATTTAATTATCTACTTACATGTTTAAATTATATATATACTTTTTCAATTATCTTTTATTGTTTTACCTATGTCTTATAATTGCTTGTCTATTGCATATTGATTTTTGTGGAAGCTGTACACCAATATTTTATCTGTATATGTACTTATTTTTCTAGATTGTAGTTGTATTTTGAACTATTAGTCTGTAGGGAATTTTGAGCAAAAATTAAAATATGTAAGATTTATCAATGTTTTATTTGGTCCTTGAATCTTCTTTAAAAGGCATCCCCTATTTCATTCTAACCATAATAATCTTGTACATGACAGGCAAAATAGAGAGGCCGGCGCCATGGCTCACTTGGTTAATCCTCTGCCTGCGGTGCTGGCATCCCATAGGGGCGCCCTGTTCTAGTCCCGGTTGCTCCTCTTCCAGTCCAGCTCTTGCTGTGGCCCGGGAGGGCAGTGGAGGATGGCACAAGTGTTTGGGCTCCTGCACCTTCATGGAAGACCAGGAAGAAACTCTTGGCTCCTGGCTTCGGATAGACGCAGTGCCAGCCATAGCAGCCATTTGGGGAGTGAACCAACAGAAAGAAGACCTTTCTCTCTCTCTCTCTCTCTCTCTCTCACTGTCTATATCTCTACCTGTCCAAAAAAAAAAGGCAAAATAGAGAAACACACACACACACACACACACACAGATGCGCACCAACACACAAACAGAAAGAGGTGGGGAGGGGGAAATCCCTTCCTTTGGTTTATTACCCAAATGCCTGCAGTAGCCTGTACTGGTCCTGGCTGAACCCAGATAGCAGAAACTCAACTCCCAGGGGACCAAAGAAGTTTCTCATCATCACCTAATGCCTCCCAAGAACCATCTCCTGCCTAAAAGCTGGAACAGGGAGCAGAGCTGGGACTGCAACCCAGGCACTCTGATATGTGACCTGGTGTTCTAAAAGGTGGTTTAGTGACTGTACAAAAACACATCTGTTTACATTATTTTTACTATTATTTAATTTTTAGTACTTTAGTGTAGTTATATACATATGTTTTATTATAATACTTCCTTATCTTTATTAAATTAACTAATTTATATTTTAAATATTTATTTTATTTTAAAGGCAGATTTATAGAGAGAAGGATTCTCTCTCTCTCTCTCTCTCTCTCTCTCTCACACACACACACACACACACACAAATCTTCTATACGCTGGTTCACTCCCAAATTTGCTGCAATGGTCAGTGCTGGGCCAGGCCAAAGTCAGGAGCCAGGAGTTTCATCCAAGTCTCCAATGTGCGTACAAGGGCCTAAGCACTTGGGCTATCTTCGCTGCTTCCCCAAGAGCATTAGCAGGGAGCTGGATCAGAAGTGGAGCAGCTGAGATATACATTTGTGCCCATGTGGGATACTGGTATTGCAGGCCACTGCTTAAACTGCTTCACACATGCTGACCCCCTACTTATATTTTATATTACATTTTGACCCATCTGAAATTTATCTTGATATAAGAAAATGAATACTGGTGAAGTTTTTTATTTTCTAGTTGAATTTTTTTTGTAGTTGTGTAATTATCTTTTACCCCTGCTTGAAATACCAATTTTGTTGTATTCTAAAGTCCTGTTTACACAACTCAGGAGTCTACTTTTCTTCGCTACATTTTTGTGCCACTTAATGCAAAATATATGTGCATTTTATCTATAATACCTTTTTATAACCAATAAAGATTGTACTTCCTCAATATTCTTTAAGAATATTGCCTATTTTTGTATGTATGTTTTAAAATTCAATGCGACATACTATAGTCACAAACCAAATTGAAGATATTTTATTTTTTAAAGATTTATTTATTTATTTGAAAGGCAGGGTTTCAGAGAGAGGAGAGGCAGAGAGAGAGAGAGGTCATCCATCGATGGTTCACTCCTCAATTGGCAGCAACAGCTGGAGCTGCGCCAAACTGAAGCCAGAATCCAGGAGCTTCCTCTGGATCGCATATGTGGGTGCAGGGGCCCAACGACTTGGGCCATCTTCTACTGCTATTCCAGGCCATAGCAGAGAGCTGGATCGGAAGAGGAGCACCCGGGACTTGAACCAGTGCCCGTATAGGATGCTGGTGCTTCAGGCCAGGGTGTTAACCCACTGCGCCACAGTGCCAACCCCTGTAGTTATTTTCAACATGATTTGATTTAGGAGTATTAATTAAGAACAATGTGTTTCTCTATAGATTTGAGAATTGCTATTCATGACGAGGATAGGTATCTTTATTTAGTCAGATCTCCTTTTGTGTTCCTCAGTTGAACTTCACATATTTGTGCTGTGTTATGTATTCCCTATAGGTAGCTGCTGTTCTTCTACCATGATATTAAAATGCTAACTGATATTTTTGATTTAAGAAAAAAACCTGTCTTTGTCAGGGAATGCATGGCTGATCACTGTGGCTGAGCTTCTGTGGGTTCTGCTGAGATCATTCTGCTGAACGGATGGTCTGTGATCACCAGGTGGCTCTCCCTATGCTACGTGATCATCATGCTAAGCTATGTGGCTGTCTCCCAGAAATAAAATAAAATAAAATAAAATAAAATAAAATAAAATAAAATAAGCTGGAGTGGCCTGTAGAACCTCTTCACAGTCTGACTTTATTCCTGACCCTATGACGGAGGCCTGATGGATGCTTTATTGAAACTCTTGTATGTGGGCAACTTTACACTCACTGTTGTTGCCAAGGTTGAGCTTACATGCCTGCTGAAATTTCTCCTTTTGAAGTTCTCCCGTGTGGTCTTCCTATACACTTTGAATAGTAAACCATCCATTGTTGATGTGTGTTTTGGAGCAAAACTCCATATTTTTGCAATCATAAGTATTCATTCACATTGAGAGCCTTATTTTTATGATTTTAGTTTGTTGACTCAGATTTTATATCTCATCTATTATATGCATGTTTTTAGGAATGGACGATATGATTAGTACATGGTCATGGTTAAGAGTTTTCTGTTTGAGGAAAACAGTTGTGAACTCTAATCCTGTTTTAACTGCTTATAACATGAACATTTTTGAAAATATTGTCCTTTTAAGTTTCAGTTAAAAGGGGAATAATAGAGGTACATGATCTATGATCTATGAATCATTTATGTAATTGTCTATGTAAACTCTTAGTGGAACTAAATGCTAATAATAACTGTTAGTTTTGATGAATATTTTTATTACTTTAAAATTGCAATATAAATATTCCATTTACTTTAGGCTGTTAGCTAATTTTTAAAAGGGGTATGCATAATCTCTCTCTTCTTGCTGTGAGGGAGAACACATAAATTGACTGTACTTAAAGGAGTTCTTGGTAGCAAAAAGAGTCCCCAAACCTTGGCCATACCCAGATCTAGTTCTCCTCTTTTCTGATCCACTGACCCCATACTTCCAAGTAATTGGAAATGATCCAGTTTTGGGCGAATTTTCCCTAAAAGTGCTTCTTTTATAGTGAAATAGCCATTTTACTCTGAGATTGATGTCATCATACCATGTAATCAGAGTATGCAAATATTTTTTTTCAATTTTTTTATTTAGTAAGTATAAATTTCCAAAGTACAGTTAATGGATTACAATGGCTCCCCCCCCTATAATTTCCCTCCCACTCACACCCCCCCAACTCCCACTCCCTCTCCCCTTCCATTCACATCAAGATTCATTTTCAATTATCTTTATATACAGAAGATCGATTTAGTATATATTAAGTAAAGATTTCATCAGTTTGCACCCACACAGAAACACAAAGTAAAATACTGTTCCAGTACTAGTTATAGCATTACTTCACATTGGACAACACACTAAGGACAGATCCCACATGAGAAGTAAGTACACAGTGACTCCTGTTGTTGACTTAACAATTTGACACTCTTGTTTATGGCGTCAGTAATCTCCCTAGGCTCTAGTCATGAGTTACCAAGGCTATGGAAGCCTTTTGAGTTTGCCGACTTCGATCTTATTCAGACAAGGGCATAGTCAAAGTGGAAGTTCTCTCCTCCATTCAGAGAAAGG
Source organism: Oryctolagus cuniculus (assembly GCF_051225735.1). Classification (NCBI taxonomy): domain Eukaryota; kingdom Metazoa; phylum Chordata; class Mammalia; order Lagomorpha; family Leporidae; genus Oryctolagus; species Oryctolagus cuniculus. The sequence continues at coordinate 17,378,524 of NC_142867.1, read as the reverse complement.
TACCTCCTTCTTTGATGGCCCATTCTTTCCACTGGGATCTCACTCACAGAGATCTTCCATTTAGTTTTTTTTTTTTTTTTCCCCAGGGTGTCTTGGCTTTCCATGCCTAAAATACTCTCATGGGCTCTTCAGCCAGATCCGAGTGCCTTAAGCGCTGATTCTGAGGCCAGAGTGCTATTTAGGACATCTGCCATTCTATGAGTCTGCTGTGTATCCCACTTCCCATGATGGATCGTTCTCTCCCTTTTTGATTCTATCTATTAGTATTTGCAGACACTAGTCTTGTTTGTGTGATCCCTTTGACTCTTAGACCTATCAGTGTGATCAATTGTGAACTGAAATTGATCACTGGGACTAGTGAGATGGCATTGGTACATGCAGCCTTGATGGGATTGTATTGTGATCCCCTGGCACAATTCTAACTCCACCATTTGGGGCAAGTCCGATTGAGCATGTCCCAAATTGTACATCTCCTCCCTCTCTTATTCCCACTCTTATATTTAGCAGGGATCACTTTTCAGTTAAATTTAAACACCTACGAATATTGTGTGTTAATTACAGAGTTCAACCAATAGTACTAGAACAAAACAAAGAAAAAATACTAAAATGGATAAAGTATTACATTGTACATCAACAGTCAGGACAAGAGCTGATCAAGTCACTCTTTCTCATAGTGTCCATTTCACTTCAACAAGTTTCCCCTTTGGTGCTCAGTTAGTTGTCGCCCATCAGGGAGAACATATGATATTTGTCCCTTTGGGACTGGCTTAGTTCACTCAGCATAATGTTTTCCAGATTCCTTCATCTTGTTGCAAATGACTGGATTTCTTTTTTTTTTTGACTGCTGTATAGTATTCGATAGAGTACATGTCCCATAATTTCTTTATCCAGTCTACTGTTTATGGGCATTTGGGTTGGTTCCAAGTCTTAGCTATTGTGAATTGAGCTGCAATAAACATTAATGTGCAGACAGCTTTTTGGTTTGCCAATTTCATTTCCTTTGGGTAAATTCCAAGGAATGGTATGGCTGGGTTGTATGGTAGGGTTATATTCAGGTTTCTGAGGAATCTCCAGACTGACTTCCATAGTAGCCTTACCAGTTTGCATTCCCACCAACATTGGGTTAGTGTCCCTTTTTCCCCACATCCTCTCCAGCATCTATTGTTGGTAGATTTCTGAATGTGAGCCATTCTAACCGGGGTGAGGTGAAACCTCATTGTGGTTTTGATTTGCATTTCCCTGATTGCTAGTGATCTTGAACATTTTTTCATGTGTTTGTTGGCCATGCAAGGATGTATTTTTAAGTAGTGTTCCCAGCTCCTATATGTCATTCAGTACAACATCTTCAGCACCTTGAACAAAGGTTGTCCCAGAATAAATTCTTAATAAATATTTGAAGAACAAGTTACTATCATCTCACTTAACTTATTTAAGAGTAATTGTTTTTGTGATAAAGATACTTGTTAACTGAATGCTACTAAAATTATTTTTTATTTTTTATCATGAATAGAAATGGGGAAGTTTTGGTCAGTTTTATATTCAAAAGAATATATTTTAAAAATGCTGTATTAACTATATTTATATATTGTGTTACACATATAATGCAAACTGAGCCAATCAAGATATTCAACATTTCCCCTTCTTGCCATTACTTTATGATTGGAGCCTTCAACTTTCTTTCTTCTCTTTGCTCATAAAATACGTAATTATTTTCCTTTTTATTATTTAATAAATGTAAATTACAAAATGCAACTTTTGTATTGTTGTGGCCTCCCCCAACCTCCCGCGGCCCTCCCCTCTCCCACTCCCTCTCCCATCCAGCCCTTCATCGAGTTTCATTTTCAATTACCTTCATATACAGAAGATCAACTTTTGTGAACTAAAGTCTTCCCACCACTCTGTGTAACACCAGGAACTTACTACCTTGATTGAACTATGATTTGGTACTCATCATCCCAAATCTGTCTTTTCCTCCTGCTATTCCCTGACTCAAATAATCACAATTCTGTGTTCAGATTGAGTATTTTTTTAGCTTCCACATTTGAAGGGTAGCATGTGTATTTATTATTTGTGCCTGGCTTATTTAATTCAATGTGGTGGCCTCCAATTCTATCCATTTTCCTATAAATGATTTGATTTCATTCTTTTTTGTGGCCAAATAATATTCCTCTGTGTGTATGCATGTGTGTGTGTATATATCACATTTTCTTTATCCTTTCATCAGATGATGGACAGTATGATTCTTTGATAATGATTTCATGTAATTTGAATATACACATAGTATATGGAAGTTCTATTTCTAGCTTTTTAAGGGAAACCCATACCCTTTTTAACAGTGGCTATAATAAGCACATTGGAAGTTCTCTCCTGCCTTCAGAGAAAAGTACAACCTTCTTTGATGGCCACTTCTTTCCACTGGGGTCTCACCCACAGAGGTCCTTCATGTAGGACACTTTTTGCCACAGTGTCTTGGCTTTCCATGCCTGAAATGCTCTCATGGGCATTTCAGTGAGACCAGAATGCCTTAAGGGCTGATTCTGAGGTCAGAGTGCTACTTTAAATGATTGATTTTCTAAGTCTGCTCTGTGGACTGCTTTCCATGTTGGAGCATTCATGCCTTTTTAATTCTATGTATTATTGTTACCAAACACTGAATCCTATTTGTATGATTGCTTTAACACTTAATCCCATCTATATGATCACTTTAACCAAGCTGTTTTCAATGTTGGAGTTTTCCAGATGCAACAGTCCTTCCTGTGATAGCCATGTCTTATATATTGGACTTCAACTTAAATCTCAACTTCTGAAGAAATTATCCTCCCATGTTATACACAGTAGGTTATCCCCCTTATTTTCTGTCACATTACTTTGTTATCGTATTAGCATTGATTACAGTTATACTTATTCATATTAATCTGCTCATGTTGTTAATACTTGACTGCGATACAAGTCATTGGGTCTTTGATGGCAAGATTTTTATTTTGTTTTTCTTTTTTTTAACTATGTTACTCTGGCTCAAAGCATAGAACCTGGTAACAAACAGGCACTTAATAATCTGCTTAACACGCGGTGCGCTGGCCGCAGCACGCTGGCCACGGCGGCCATTGGAGGGTGAACCAATGGCAAAGGAAGATCTTTCTCTCTGTCTCTCTCTCACACTGTCCACTCTGCCTGTCAAAAAAAATCTGCTTAACAAATATGAATGATTGGATCAATTTTCAGTCATTATAGGTGAGTCAGAGATAAAATTTTACATGTCCAATCACCAAACAATGAATATGGTTAAAATGAAAGTAAATATTGCTAAGACAAAGAAGGGGAAGTAAGTGATAAATACACTCATTGTAATAGAATGAGTGATGTTGCAGCTGGTGTTGTGGCGTAGTGGATAAAGCTTATGCCTATGATGTTGACAAATCATATGGATGCTGGCTGGAGTCCTGGTTGCTTCACTTCTGATCCAGCTCCTTCAAAATTGCCTAGGGAAGCAGTGGAGGATGGGCTAAGTATCTGGCCCCTGCACGCATGTGGGAGGCCCAGAAGAAGTGCCTGGCTCCTAGTTTTGACCTGACTCAGCCCTAGCCATTGAGGCCATTTGGAAGAGTGAACCAGTAGATGGGAGATCTCTCTCTCTCTCTCTTTCAGTCTTTCTCTGTCTCTATGTAATGCTGTTTTTCAAATAAACAAATAAATCTTTTAAAAAATGACTGATATTTTAGTCTTGACTAGAAATAGTTTCAAAAATGATTCTGAAGCATTTTTTTAATCTCCTGTTGTGCCTTCCTGATTGCAATTGGTCTTATGATATATATATATATATATATATATATATATATATTTGACAGGCAGAGTGGACAGTGAGACAGAGAGAGACAGAGAGAAAGGTCTTCCTTTGCCGTTGGTTCACCCTCCAATGGCTGCTGCGGCTGGCGCACTGCGCTGATCCGAAGGCAGGAGCCAGGTGCTTCTCCTGGTCTCCCATGGGGTGCAGGGTCCAAGCACTTGGGCCATCCTCCACTGCACTCCCTGGCCACAGCAGAGAGCTGGCCTGGAAGAGGGGCAACCGGGACAGAATCCAGCGCCCCGACCTGGACTAGAACCTGGTGTGCCGGAGCCGCTAGGCGGAGAATTGGCCTATTGAGCTGCTGCGCCAGCTGGTCTAATTATATTTTTATACACAATTGTTTAAAAATTTTGTGGGAAATCCCAGTGAATTTAATTAAGGATGAATCTTGGACAGGCTCCAACTGCAGGTCTCAGTGCTGTAGGAAGTTAGGAGATATATGTTGTCCATTGATTTTGGATCCTATTGGGGAAAATGCTATACTCTTAAGAACTGATACAACTGTTTCCAGAGGAACAATAAATATTGTCAGATTGTTCTCTCAAAATACCACAAAAATGAGTTTGACTATCCTAACAGAATAGAAGGAGATGGGTCAAACATCAGAATGGTAATTTTCTTGATTGAAGTAGCTAGAAGAGAAGTTAATATCTAGAGATAACATTTCCTGGTAACATTCTAGTTGTGATCTTCTTACATAGATGTAAAGCTTGTTTATCTTTCTGATCAATTTCCTTAATGCAGAAATTTTAATTTTAATCTTTGTATAATATGATTCATTGTATGTAGATCTCCACTGCAAGTAATAATTGTTTTCTCAAATATTTAGAAGAGTGTGTGAAGAAAATGGATATAGTCATGTGAAATCAGATACATCCTCAAGAAGTAAAACAGCTTTTCACTCTCTGTGTTCATGATATGGACAAGATATTTGCAGGTCCTTGTGAATCAGTAAAATGGCCTCTTTCAGACCTTTAGTAAACCTCTAAAAGGTGAAAGAGTGACAAGAAATGGTAAAATTCAGGCTTTTCAATGGTGTGCATTTCATTATAATGTAGGAAAATATTTTGTTTGAATCTGTAAGAATGGAAAAGTTTGAAAGCTTGTGGTTCAAGGAATTTTAGTTTCTTATTCCATTTCTAGCATTGAAAAATATATGATGTTGGGACAATTAACTAAATATCTTGAGCCTTTTTCTTCAATTCTAAAATGGAATTTACTATTCTTACTACTACAAATAATCAATGTTATACATCACTGTGATTATATATATGTAAGTGAATAAAAATCCATATGAAACATATGTAAGAATCATATAGCATCTGACAGTTTTGCATAACTAATGATAGTTCTTCTGGAAATCCTTGTATTTCCATTTTCTTTTGCTTTTTTAAATGGATTGATAAAATGAAAGTGTTTCATTCCCTTGTTTTTTGAATTTCAGAAGGATATAAACTTATGATATATGCCTATATAAACAAATTGGAGTTTTAATACTTTATCCATATTGGTCCAAATACCATGCTATGTTCTTTCATATTTTTCAACTCATAAGATCCTCACACAAAGCTCAGTAAATATTTGGCATAATTTCATTTACAAATATTCAAAGTATAGCTCACAATGATAACTACTAAAAATCTGAGTAACATAAAACTATTTCTGCATACTTATTACATATATGATTTATTAAAAAGCCAGGAAATAAGACTTTTTGGTTTTGTGGAATATCAACCAAGGTTCTTGATTTAGAAGAGGTATATGTATAAGCATTCGTAATTGCTCATTAGCTAAGTAGAGACTTGGACAAGGAAGTTCAATATTATTGAGAAATAAGAAGACATTCTACAAAGTTGCTGATAAATGCATGATACATGTCATTAATAGATTAAAGAAATTTTAAACATATTCATTAGCTGTCACTAGCTCAAAAAGTATACTTCTGTTCGGTAAAGCAGGAGAGTCAGTTTATTAGAAATCACAGAAAATGTGATTTCTTAGCATCAACATTTCCCTCCAATAACGTGACTCCTGGTTTGAATCCTGAACCTAAATAAGCTAACACAATCTCTGGTGGCTCAAAGTGTGTGTCATATAAACTTTTTTAGATTGAATTAATAAATAAAGATTTAGACTTACAATACACATTTCCATAATGGTTGTCATTATTTTTGGATTAAATTGCTTCTGATCTCCTAAATTATCATATATTAAAATAAAACAAAGGATATGGAGAAGCATGGTGACATTTGAAGAACAGCCAAAACTTTCTAGAAGGGGATGGATTTGGAATCTTGTGAGAGATGGATTTTAGAAGATAGCTTTGATTCAAATCATCAAGGGTGTTGTAGGCCAAAATAGAAATACTGTATTTTATTGAATGTAATAGATTATGGAGCAGTAATAGGGGTATTAAGAAGAGGGTGATGTGCTCTCAGTATGATCTAAAATGGATCATTTGTGCTGCTTCATGTAAGTACGCTATTGGACTCTGCAACATACAAGTAGAGAGAACTTGCAAGAAGCTATTAAAGTAGAATAGTGGAACCTGGGAGGTACTCAGGATGATAAAATTTGGGGTGCTTTGAAGGTAGAGTTAGCAGTGTTTTGAAAATGCATGGATAAACAACCTGAGAGGAAGAGAGGATTAAAAGATATTCCAAGATTTTTAACATGAATAATAATGTGGCAGGTAATATAATGACAGGAAACATTTAGGAAGAAATAGGTTAATAGAAAATTTTTAAAATGGCTTTAGAAATAGTAAGTTGATATCCAATTTGAGATGTCGAACTGACAGATAAGATCTATGATGAATTCTTTCTATATATCTTGAATAAGTGAATTCCCTTCAATGATTTCTCAAGTGTTATAAGTTAGTGAATTTATATGATATTTCCTTTGTGGAATTCCCTTTCCATCCTCTTTGCTAGTTCATTCTCACTTTTCCTCACAAAAAATAAGGCACAATTTCTTTGAGAAGTCTTCCAAGATTCCAGGGTAATTTAGATGTTCTAGCATTAAGACTCCTATAAACAATGTGAATACACTTTTGACAATTGTTAAATTATTTTGTCATTGTCTAAACAAACTTTATGCATCAAAGCCTAGAATAGGGGACCATGACTCATCCAATTTGAAGTTTCTCATGTCTGTAGCACTGACATGGACAGGCATTCATATGTGTTTTTTGATGCAATGGATAAATAAAATATTTAACTTCATGTATACTTAAAGCACTTTCCTCTTCTTTTATAGAGAAACAGTGGATATCAGAAATCAGCCCCTGTGAAAGAAGAGCTGGAATCCAGGAACAATGTGACTTACTTTGTGCTCTTGGGCCTTACACAGAATGCACAGGGACAGAAAATACTTCTTGCTTTGTTCTTGATCATCTACAGTTTGACTGTGGTGGGAAACTTGCTCTTTGTCATGACTGTCTCTGTCAGTAAGACCCTGGGCTCACCAATGTACTTCTTTCTTGCCTGCTTATCCTCTATGGATGTCTTTTACTCCTCAGCCATTACTCCTAAATTGATTTCAGACTTGTTCTTTGGGAAACACACCATAAGCTTCCAATCATGTATGACCCAGCTCTTTATAGAGCACTTCTTTGGTGGATCAGAGATCTTTCTTCTGTTGGCGATGGCCTATGACCGCTATGTGGCCATCTGTAAGCCCTTGCACTATTTGGTTATCATGAGGTGATGGGTGTGTGTTGTGCTGCTGGTAGTGTCCTGGGTTGGAGGGTTTCTGCATTCAGTCATTCAACTCAGCACTATTTATGGGCTCCCATTCTGTGGTCCCAACATCATTGATCATTTTGCGTGTGACATGTACCCCTTATTGAAACTTGTCTGTACTGACACCTATGTCATTGGTCTCTTAGTGGCGGCCAATGGAGGTGTGATCTGCACTGTTGTGTTCCTGCTCTTACTCATCTCTTACGGTGTCATCTGGAACTCTTTAAAGAACATAAGCCAAGAAGGGAGACGGAAAGCTCTCCAGACCTGTGGTTCCCACATCACTGTGGTTGTTCTCTTCTTTGTTCCCTGCATTTTCATGTATACAAGACCTGCTAGGACCTTCCCCATTGACAAATCAGTGAGTGTGTTTTATACAGTCATAACCCCCATGCTGAACCCCTTAATCTACACTCTGAGAAACTCAGAGATGACAAATGCCATGAAGAAGCTCTGTGGGAGACAAGTATCATTGGATAGAACTTAAGTTTACCCTTTCCATGAAGACAGTCATTTCACTTTGGGGTTCATCTCCTTGGATCCAAGAGACCTTTGAAAGCTGTTTTCATATTTTCCTTCAAAGAACTTATGTTAATTATACTTAAAGAATTAACTTTATGTTTACTTTATAAATTTTTTCTTTTAGTAAGCTGTTTAATGGATCTTTATATCTTTTCACCTAGCACATCATAATGCATACATGACCAATAATTAATACACAAGATTTAATATTTATGGCTAACTTTTAAAAATTACATTATTTTTAAAATTTTATTCATTCACATTTAAATTTCTATTTCAAATATTTGATTTTATTGACTTTCATTATACTATATATATAGTATATATATATACTATATTATTTATATTATGAAGTTACCATCTTCAATGCTATGTAGAAAATTCTATTTACTCAAATTCAGTTATATTGATATGAAATATTTATTAAGTCACAGACCTGTTTTGTAAAATAAAACAAATGATAGTATCATAAGGAAAATATAGTGTTATACAATTGTGTAAATAAATATAATTTTGTAAATTGTGTATATAAAAAAACCTTGCATCAAGCCTTCATTAATGTCATTCAGTGCTACTCCCAGAATGTTCACTATAAACGGTTTCAATTCTTTAAATAATAAACTTTTAAATCCAAGTATGTGTATATATGACTGTGTATAAAAGTTTACATTTTACTATGCATCATTTGAGGAACCTTTCATGTCTTTCCATATAGATCTGTTTGTTCTCAAATATTCTCATATTAGCAATATTCTCTGTTTACTAAAGCTGATATGATACACACACACACACACACACAGAGTGAGAGAGAGAGAGAGAGAGAGAGAGAGAGATCTTTCATTGATTGGTTTACTCTTCAAGTGGCCACAATGGCTGGGGCTGGGCTAGGCTGAAGCCAGGAGCCAGGAGATTCTTCTGAGTCTCCCAAGTGGATTCAGGGGCCCAAGCACTTGGGCCATATTCTGCTGTTTTCCCAAGCACATAAGCAGGAAGTTGGGTTAGAAGTGGAGTAGCCAACACTTAGACTGGCATCCATATGGGATGTCAGCACTATAGGCAGAGACTTAACTTTCTATGCCAAAGCAGTAGCCCCTGGAATTTATCTTCATGTAAGAAAATAAACAGGGGTGAAGTTTGATTTTCTAGATGAATGTTGTTGTAGTTCCATAATTATATTTTTATCCTTGCTTGAAAACCCACTTTTTTGTATTCTAAAGTCCCATATATACAATTCATGAGTCTCTTTTCTACATTTTAAAAAAGATTTATTTTATTGATGTTAAAAACAGAGTTATAGAGAGAGGACTTTTGTAGAGACAGAGAGAGAGGTCTTACAGCTGCTGGATGACTTCCCAAATGGCTCTAATGCTGGGCTGAGCCAGGATGGTGAGAGGAGCTCAGAGCATCTTCCAGGTCTCCCACATGGATGCAGGGACCCTAGTGCTTGGGCCATCTTCTGCTGCCTTTTTCATGTGCAGTAGCGGAGAGTTGGATTGGAAGTGGAGTAGCCAGAACTTGAACTGGTGTCCATACGGGATGTAGGCACTGCAGGCAGTGGCTTTTACCCACCGTGCCACAATGCCGGCTCATATTCTCTACATTTTTTGTTCCACTTAATGTATAATGCTTGTGTATTTCATCTATAATGTCTTTTTTATAACCAAATATCCTTATAGTTGCTCCTTATTCTTTGAGAGTCATGCCTATTTTTGTGTTTGCATGTTTGTAAATTCAGTGTAAAATAAACTAGTCACAAAACAAAGGTCTGTAATTTTTAATGTGAATTATTTATTTATGGAAGTTCATATATCTCTATGTATTTGAAAATTGGTCTCCACGAAGAGCATATGTGTTTTTATTCAGTAAAGTCTCCTTTTATGATCTTCAGTAATTCTTTACATTCTTCTTGGCTGTGTTATTGATCCCCCATAGATAACTGCTGTGCCTCTTCCATGATCCTTAAAATGGTAACTGATGTCGCTCCCCCTCTTCATGGAGGAACGACACTAAACCCTGCCTAGGCTTCATATCCGAGTCACGGCACCATTATGTCACTCTCCGTCTTCGTGGAGGAATGACACAGGACCCTGCACTGTTCTTTTGTCTGCTCGGCCCTCCCCGGGTTTGCTGCTGGTTCTTCCCGGGTTGGCTACCAACCCTTCCACCTCTGTGGAAGGGCGGTTCCCCCTGCCACATTCCCCACTTCCGCGGGGGAGCGGCACACCGCCGGCCGGCTCTCTTGGGGGCTGCACAGGTGTTCCCCTTAGATGTTCCTGGTGCATGCCATCTCTCTCCTCCTTTATAGTCCTCCTCTGCCAATCCCAACTCGGCTGCCCACACGCCGAGTACGCTGCTCTCCTCCAATCAGGAGCAGGATCAGCTCCTGGAGGTCAGCACTCAAGTTGGCAAGAGGCAGCTGCGTAGAAGCTGTTTTCTCCTCTCCCAGCGCCATATTGTGGGAGAGCAGATGCATAGAATAAGTCTTAATTCCAGTAACTCAGTCCAGTCCGGGTTGCTCCCCACAGATCCCCCTTTCTTTTTATTTTTTGGCGTTGATACGCGCCTGTCTTCAGTGTCCCACGGCACACACTCTGCTCTGCTTGCTAGGGTTGCCCACAGGTGCTTACAAGTCCTATCAATCAGGCAAACCGAATCCGGGTCCTCTCTTCGCCATGTTGTGAGGAGGTTTTTAGTTGCTGATGCGTGCCTGTGTTCGGTGCCCTGCAGCGCATGCTCTACTCTGCTAGAACTGCCTGCAGGTGCTTACAAGTCCTATCAGGCAAACCGAACCCAAGCCTTCTCATTGCCGTATTGTGGGGAGACTTATTGGTGTTAATTCGTGCCTGTCTTCGGTGACCTGCAGCGCATAAGCTGCTAGCCGCCCACAGGTGCTTATCGTCCTAGTCAGGCAGACCGAATCCAAGCTCTCTCATTGCTGTGTTGTGGGGAGGCCTTTCTCTATTTCTCTACCTCCAGGCATTCCTATCTCTCCCATTTTACTTCTATCTGCCAGCATTCCTATTTCTCTCATTTTACTTCTAAACTTCTGTTTCTCTTATCTCCGCGGCTTCCCGGCGCCCGCCCCGAGGCTGCTTCTTGGCGGCTTCCCGGCTCTGAGCCGCTTCAGCCCTCGCTTCTCTCATCTGTGCGGCTTCCCGGCGCCCGCCCTGCGGCGGGCTCCCAGCTCTGCGCGGCTCGGCTTCGTGCACACACTCCGTGGTCTCCACGCCTTTTGCGCCCGCACCATGGCCTCGCGCCAGCCCCGCGCTCCCTATCTATTCACGCCCTGTACTCTCTCTGCACACGGCGGCTTCCGCGAGTCACACAGCCCCAGCTCACGTTTCCGCCACTAGTATTCAATCTAAGTTCCCCCGGCTAACCTGGCGAATTCAACCTAGCTCACGCGTCTGCGCCTTTCGGTCTGGCTTCCCGTCCTTTGCTCCCCGGGCTAATCTGACGGATTCCAACCTGGTGGCCCACGTCTCTGCCTCTGGTTCCAGATTTTCGCCTTTTGCCCCCTGGGCTGACTTAAAGAATTCCAAACTGGCTTACCTCTCCGCCTCGGCCTGCCCCCCGCGGCTTCAATTTCCCTAACATTTTTCTCTACCCGGTATGTTTCCCTAAGTTTTCTTCCAACAATATTCCTCCCTCATTTCTCCTGGCCTCTCCCCACAGTCCGTATCCAAGTCTAAGTTTCTTATAGGTTTCACTTTCACTTTCAACCTGCAGTCCGTATCTGAGTCTAAGTTTCTTCTTGCTTTCACTTTAAATCCTAACTTCTTTCCCACAGTCCATATCCGAGTCTATGCCTAGGCTTTTGATAGCTTCTTCCGGCACCTTTTCCATCCGGCTTTCCCTAGGCTCTTTGCTAGTCTCTCTCTCCAGTAATTTCCCACTTCTTCCTGTTTCTTCCCTCCTAGGTTTCCTATCCGAGTCACGGCATTATGTCGCTCCCCCTCTTCATGGAGGAACGACACTAAACCCTGCCTAGGCTTCATATCTGAGTCACGGCACCATTATGTCGCTCCCCGTCTTCGTGGAGGAACGACACAGGACCCTGCACTGTTCTTTTGTCTGCTCGGCCCTCCCCGGGTTTGCTGCTGGTTCTTCCCGGGTTGGCTACCAACCCTTCCACCTCTGTGGAAGGGTGGTTCCCCCTGCCACATTCCCCACTTCCGCGGGGGAGCGGCACACCGCCGGCCGGCTCTCTCGGGGCCTGCACAGGTGTTCCCCTTAGATGTTCCTGGTGCATGCCATCTCTCTCCTCCTTTATAGTCCTCCTCCGCCAATCCCAACTCGGCTGCCCACACGCCGAGTACGCTGCTCTCCTCCAATCAGGAGCAGGATCAGCTCCTGGAGGTCAGCACTCAAGTTGGCAAGAGGCAGCTGCGTAGAAGCTGTTTTCTCCTCTCCCAGCGCCATATTGTGGGAGAGCAGATGCATAGAATAAGTCTTAATTCCAGTAACTCAGTCCAGTCCGGGTTGCTCCCCACAAACTGACACTTTTCTCGAAGGAATCAAAACCAGAAAAAAAAAAAAAACTCTTCCAGGGAATGCATGACTGGGACACTTTTCTAACTATCTTGGTTCTGCTGAGATCATTCTACTGAGGGGATGGTCTGTGAATATGTCCCTCACTATGCTGCAGGATGACCATGCACTGATACATTTGTGTCCATCTCCAAGAAGAGATAGGAGCTACAGGCTCAGGCCATGCCCAGTTTGAATCCTCATCACAGTCTGACTTCCTGTGTGACCCAGTGACAAGCCCACCTGCGTGCTATGAGGAATCCTTTGTTGAACCTCATCTATGGGGACAACCTTTTTCTCGTGGTTGCTGCCAAGAGTGGGCTCATCTTCTCATTTTCTCCTTTTGATGTTCTCCTGTGAGGTCTTCCTATACACGTTGAAATTTCAAATCATGAAGGAAATGTACAAAGCCCTCTCCATTGTGTCTTCCATGTGACTGTGGTCATTGTGTTCTTTGTGTACTGCATATTTGTGTGTCTACAGCACCCTGTGACCACTTCTCAACAGAGTCGGTGAACTCAGGGAGCTTCCATAGCCTTGGCAGCTCATGACAAGAGCCGAGGGTGATTACTGATGCCCTAAACAAGAGTGTCAATTTGTTAAGTCAACAACAGGAGTCACTGTGCACTTACTCCTCATGTAGGATCTTTGTCCTTAGTGTGCTGTACATTGAGATTTAATGCTATAACTAGTACTCATACAGTATTTTTCACTTTATGTTTCTGTGTGGGAGCAAACTGTTGAAATCTTTACTTAATGTATGCTAAACTGATCATCTGTATATAAAGAGAATTGAAAATGAATCTTGATGTGAATGGAAGGGGAGAGGGAGTGGGAAAGGGGAGGGTTGTGGGTTGGAGGGACGTTATGGGGGGGAAGCCATTGTAATCTATAAGCTGTACTTTGGAAATTTATATTCATTAAATAAAAGTTAAAAAAAAATTGAGCTCTGGCAGTGTTATGTCATGGTAACTCAGTGTTGAACTTTTTAATCTAAATTCCCACAAATGCAGATATGAGTTATTCTATGAAGAAGCTGCAGATTAAAAGGTGGCTATAATGGAGAAAGATTCTAAACAATAGATGATTATATCCTTTAGATGGTGAAGAGAAAAGAATACAACATCTAAGATTCAGTTCCAAGTGTACATTGTATGACAATATTTGTTGCTGCTGTTATGGGAGTCTTTTAACAAAACAATGAAGTACTAAACTATTTTTCATTGTTTAGTATTACATTTTACATTTAGATTTATTTATTGCCCATTTTGCTTCTAATCTACAGTGCACTTTTAAAATCTTAAAGGGCTTTGTTAATGTTAAGATTCCCTGGACAAAGCTGTAGGGTTTCTAATTCACTAGACATTTTTTCAAATGGACCTATCTGCTATCTGTTTCTGAAGTAGGAGTTCTTTGCATGGACTTTGAGCAATATTCCTATACATCATATGCATATCCTAATACTATTAATGGATTCAACTCATTAAGAAAGAAACATTTAAAGCAGAAGCTTTGAGGTCATAAAATTCTCAATATATATTATTTTTAAAATACTCAATACCTTTGAAATTATTATTATTATTTTTTATTTGACAGGTAGAGTTACAGACAGTGAGAGAGAGAGAAAGAGAGAAAGGTCTTCCTCCCGTTGGTTCACTCCCCAAATGCCTCCTGGGCCACAGCAGAGAGCTGGACTGGAAGAGGAACAACTGGGACTAGAACCCGGCGCCCATATGGGATGCCGGCGCTACAGGCGGAGGATTAACCAAGTAAGTCACGGTGCACCCCCTACCTTTCAAATTATAAAACATAAATGAAACACTGTAGAAAATTAGGACACCTTCAAGCACTCATTCTCTTTTTATCCTTGTGTGTATTCTAATATGCTGGGACATCTGGTCTGGTCCTTTTCTTTTTCTTCTTCAAACCCCAAAGTAAGTCATCTATTCTTCATGCGTTCTTTTCTCTTTTTTTAATCTTTTATTTAATGAATATAAATTTCCAAAGTACGACTTATAGATTACAATGGATTCCCCCCATACCATCCCTCCCACCCACAACCCTCCCCTTTCCCACTCCCTCTCCCCTTCCATTCACATCAAGATTCATTTTCGATTATCTTAATATACAGAAGATCAGCTTAGTATACATTAAGTAAGGATTTCAAAAGTTTGCTCCCACACAGAAACATAAAGTGAAAAATAATAGATGATTTTTTTTAGATGATGATGAAATCAGATCAGACCTATTGTCATGTTTAATCCCAGTGAGAGTCAAGTTGGGAATTCATAATTTCTTTTTTTTTTTTTTTTACAGAAGATAAGTTTAGTATACATTAAGTAAAGATTTCAACTGTTTGCACCCCCATAGAAACACAAAGTGAAATATATTGTTTGAGTACTCGTTATAGCATTAAGCCTCAATGTACAGCACATTAAGGACAGAGATCCTACATGAGGAGTAAGTGCACCGTGACTCCTGTTGTTGACTTTACAAATTGACACTCCTGTTTATGGCATCAGTAATCTCCCTATGCACCAGTCATGAGTTTCCAAGGCTATGGAAGCCCCTTGAGTTCTCCGACTCTTATCTTGTTTAGACAAGGTCATAGTCAAAGTGGAGGTTCTCTCCTCCCTTCAGAGAAAGGTACCTCCTTCTTTGAAGACCTCTTCTTTACACTGGGATCTCACTCACAGAGATCTTTCATTTAGTTTTTTTTTTTTTTTTTTTGCCAGAGTGTCTTGGCTTTCCATGCCTGAAATACTCTCATGGGTTCTTCAGCCAGATCCACATGCCTTTAGGGCTGATTCTGAGGCCAGAGTGCTATTTAGGACATCCGCCATTCTATGAGTCTGCTGAGTATGTCACTTCCCATGTTGGATCACTCTCCCCTTTATTTATTCTATCGGTTAGTGTTAGCAGGTACTAGACTTGTTTATGTGCTCCCTTTGACTCTTAGTCCTTTCATTATGATCAATTGTGAACTGAAATTGATCACCTGGAACAGTGAGATGGCATTGGTACATGCCACCTTGATGGGATTGAATTGGAATCCCCTGGTATGTTTCTAACTCTACCAATTGAGGCAAGTCAGCGTGAGCACATCCCAAATTATACATCTCTTCCCTCTCTTATTCCCACTCTTATGTTTAACAGGGATCACATTTCAGTTAATTTTCAACACTTAAGAATAACTGTGTGATAATTACAGAATTAATCCTGTCATATTAAGTAGAACAGACAAAAAAAACTACTAAGAGGATAATGTATTAAGTTGTTCATTAACAGTCAGGGCTTTGCTGATCAAGTCACCGTTTCTCATAGTGTCCATTTCACTTCAGGAGGTTTCCTTTTTGGTGTTTAGTGAGTTGTCACTGATCAGGGAGAACATATGGTATTTGTCCCTTAGGGACTGGCTTACTTCACTCAGCATGATGTGTTCCAGATTCCTCCATTTTGTTGCAAATGACTGGATTTTATTGTTTCTTACTGCAGTATAGTATTCTAAAGAATACATATCCCATATTTTCTTTATCCAGTCTACCGTTGATGGGCATTTAGGTTGGTTCCAGGTCTTGGCTATTGTGAATTGTGCTGCAATAAACATTAGGGTGCAGACCGCTTTTTTGTTTGTCAATTTAAACTCATTTGGGTAAATTCCAAGGAGTGGGATGGCTGGGTCGAACGGTAGGGTTATATTCAGGTTTCTGAGGAATCTCCAGACTGACTTCCATAGTGGCTTGACCAGTTTGCATTCCCACCAACAGTGGGTTAGTGTCCCTTTTTCCCCACATACTCGCCAGCATCTGTTGTTGGTAGATTTCTGTATGTGAGCCATTCTAAGCAGGGTGAGGTGAAACCTCATTGTGGTTTTGATTTGCATTTCCCTGATTGCTAGCGACCTTGAACATTTTTTCATGTGCCTGTTGGCCATTTGGATTTCCTCTTTTGAAAAATGTCTATTGAGTTCCTTGGCCCATCTCTTAAGTGGGTTGTTGGTTTTGTTTTTGTGGAGTTTCTTGATCTCTTTGTAGATTCTGGTTATTAACCCTTTATCTGTTGCATAGTTTGCAAATATTTTTTCCCATTCTGTTGGTTGTCTCTTCACTCTCCTGACTGTTTCTTTTGCAGTACAGAAACTTCTCAATTTGATGCAATCCCAATAGTTGATTTTGGCTTTGACTGCCTGTGCCTCCCGGGTCTTTTCCAGAAATTCTTTGCCTGTGCCAATATCTTGAAGGGTTTCTCCAATGTTCTCTAATAACTTGATGGTGTCAGGTCGTAGATTTAGGTCTTTAATCCATGTTGAGTGGATTTTTGTGTAAGGTGTACGGTAGGGGTCTTGCTTCATGCTTTTGCACATGGAAATCCAGTTTTCCCAGCACCATTTATTGAATAGACTGTCCTTGCTCCAGGAATTGGTTTTAGATCCTTGATCAAATATAAGTTGGCTGTAGATGTTTGGGTTGATTTCTGGTGTTTCAATTCTGTTCCATTGGTCTATCCATCTGTTTCTGTACCAGTACCATGCTGTTTGGATTACAACTGCCCTGTAGTATGTCCTGAAATCTGGTATTGTGATGCCTCCGGCTTTGTTTTTGTTGTACAAGATTGCTTTAGCTATTCGAGGTCTCTTGTGCCTCCATATGAATTTCAGCATCATTTTTTCTAGATCTGAGAAGAATGTCTTTGGTATTTTGATTGGTATTGCATTGAATTTATAAATTGCTTTTGGGAGAATGGACATTTTGATGATGTTGATTCTTCCAATCCATGAGCATGGAAGATTTTTCCATTTTTTGGTATCCTCTTCTATTTCTTTCTTTAAGATTTTGTAATTCTCATCGTAGAGATCTTCAACGTCCTTGGTTAAGTTTATTCCAAGGTATTTGATTGTTTTTGTAGCTATTGTGAATGGGATTGATCTTAGCAGTTCTTTCTCAGTCATGGCGTTGCTTGTGTATAGAAAGGCTGTTGATTTTTGTGCATTGACTTTATATCCTGCCACTTTGCCAAACTCCTCTATGAGTTCCAATAGTCTCTTAGTAGAGTTCTTTGGATCCTCTAAGTACAGAATCATATCGTCTAGAAAGAGGGATAGTTTGACTTCTTCCTTCTCGATTTGTATTCCTTTGATTTCTTTTTCTTGTCTGATGGCTCTGGCTAAAACTTCCAGAACTATGTTAAATAGCAGTGGTGAGAGTGGGCATCCCTGCCTGGTGCCAGATTTCAGTGGAAATGCTTCCAACTTTTCCCCATTCAATAGGATGCTGGCTGTGGGTTTTTTATAAATTGCTTTGATTATATTGAGGAATGTTCCTTCTATACCCAATTTGCTTAGAGTTTTCATCATGAAAGGGTGTTGAATTTTATCAAATGCTTTCTCTGCATCAATTGAGATAATCATATGGTTTTTCTTTTGCAGTCTGTTAATGTGGTGAATCACATTGATTGATTTGCGAATGTTGAACCATCCCTGTGTACGAGGGATAAATCCCACTTGGTCTGGGTGGATGATTTTCCTGATGTGTTGTTGTACTCTATTGGCCAGAATTTTATTGAGGATTTTTGCGTCTATGTTCATCAGGGATATTGGTCTGTAATTTTCTTTCAGTGCTGCATCTTTCTCTGGCTTAGGGATTAAGGTGATGCTGGATTCATAGGAAGAATTTGGGAGGATTCCCTCTTTTTCAATTGTTCTGAATAGTTTGAGAAGAAATGGGATTAGTTCTTCTTTAAATGTCTGGTAGAATTCAGCAGTGAATCCATCTGGTCCTGGGCTTTTCTTTGTTGGGAGGGCCTTAATTACTGTTTCAATTTCTGTTTCAGTTATGGGTCTATTTATGTTTTCTATGTCTTCATGGTTCAATTTTGGTAGATTGCATGTGTCCAGGAATCCATCCATTTCTGATAGGTTTTCCTGTTTGCTGGCATACAGGTCCTTGTAGTAATTTCTGATGATTCTTTTTATTTCTGTGGTGTCTGTTGTTACGTTTCCTTTTTCATCTCTGATTTTATTGATTTGGGTCTTTTCTCTTCTTTTTTTAGTTAGTTGGGCCAATGGGGTGTCAATTTTGTTTATTTTTTCAAAAAACCAGCTTCTCACTTGGCTGATTTTTGTAGTTTTTTTTTTTTTTGGATTCAATCCTGTTAATTTCTTCTCTAGTTTTAATTATTTCTCTTCTCCTACTAGATTTGGGTTTGGTTTGCTGAAGTTTTTCTAGGTCCTTGAGATGCGCTGAAAGCTCATTTATTTGGTACCTTTCCAATTTCTTGATATAGGCACCTATTGCTATAAATTTGCCTCTCAATACTGCTTTTGCTATATCCCATAAGTTTTGATATGTTGTGTTGTTGTCTTCATTTACTTCCAGAAAATTTTTGATTTCTCTTTTGATTTCTTGAATGACCCAGTGTTCATTCAGGAGCATGTTGTTCAGTCTCCATGTGTTTGCATACTTTCTGGGGTTTCCTGAGTTGCTAATTTCCAGCTTCATTCCGCTGTGGTCTGAGAAGCTGCATGGTATGATTCTAATTCTTTTAAATTTGCTGAGACTTGCTTTATGGCCTAGTATGTGGTCAATCCTAGAGAAGGTTCCATGCACTGCTGAGAAGAATGTGAAGTCTGTAGATGTAGGGTTGAAAGTTCTGTAGATATCTGTTAGATCCATTTGGGCAATAGTGTCGATTAAATCTGCTGTTTCCTTGTTGATCTTCTGTCCGGATGATCTGTCTATTTCTGATAGTGGAGTATTGAATTCCCCCAGTACTATTGTATTGGAATCTAAATCTCCCTTTAAGTCCCTTAACATATCTTTTAAATAGACCGGTGCCCTGTAATTAGGTGCATATACATTTATAATAGTTACATCTTCCTGTTGAATTGAACCCTTAATCATTATATAGTGTCCCTCTTTGTCTCTCTTAACAGTTTTTGTATTAAAGTTTATGTTGTCTGATATTAATATGGCTACACCTGTTTTTTTTTGGTTTCTGTTGGCATGGAATATCTTTTTCCAACCTTTCACTTTCAGTCTGCATGCCTCTTTGTTAGAGAGATGTGTTTCTTGTAGGCAACAAATAGTTGGGTTGTGTTCTGTGAGCCAGTCAGCCAAACGGTGTCTTTTAACTGAAGAATTCAGACCATTAATGTTCAATGTGACTATTGATACGTAGTGACTTTGCCCTGCCATTTTCCTGGAAATATTTTCTAGTATATGCTTTGAGCTTCCCATGCTCTTTTACTGGTGGGTGTTCTTCCTTTCCCTTCTTTCATATTGATGGCCGTGTTTCTGTGTTTCTGAGTGTAGCACATCTTTAAGTATCTTTTGCAGGGCCAGACGAGTGGCCACAAAGTCTTTCAATTTCTGTTTGCTATGAAAGGTCTTTATTTCACCTTCATTCACAAATGAGAGCTTGGTAGGATATAATATTCTGGGCTGGCAATTTTTCTCTCTTAGCACCTGTGCTATGTCTCGCCATTCCCTCCTAGCCTGTAGTGTTTCTGATGAGAAGTCTGCTGTGGGTCTGATTGGAGATCCTCTGAGAGTAATCTGACGTTTCTCTCTTGCACATTTTAGGATCTTTTCTTTATGTTTCACTGTGGTAAGTTTAATTACCACGTGTCGTGGTGAGGATCTCTTTTGGTCATGTTTATTGGGGGTTCTATGAGCTTCCTGTACTAGGATGTCTCTGTCCTTCTCCAAACCTGGAAAGTTCTCTGCTAGTATCTCACTAAAAAGGCCTTCTAATCCTTTCTCTCTCTCCATGCCTTCAGGAACTCCTAGAACTCGAATGTTGTTTTTTTAATAGTATCCTGTAGATTCCCAACAATATTTTTTAGATTTCTAATTTCCTCTTCTTTTCTTTGGTTTGACTGTATGTTTTCCTGTGCTCTATCTTCTAAGTCCGATATTCTCTCTTCTGCTTCACCCATTCTGTTTTTAAGGCTTTCTAATGTGTTTGTCATTTGATCTATTGAGCTCTTCATTTCATTTTGATTTCTCTTCACTATCACACTTTCCTGTTCTACTAGTTTCTGAGTTTCATTTTGATTCTTCCTTAAAATTTCATTTCACGAGAGAGATTTTCAATCTTGTCCAATAAGGATTTCTGTAGTTCAAGGATTTGCTTTTGAAAACTTCTAAATGTTCTTATAATAAATTTTTTGAAATCCATATCTTGCATTTCTTCTATCTCATCATCTTCATAATCTTGGTTTGGGGTGTTTTGTTTATTTGGAGGCATCATATTGTCATCGTTGATCTTGTTCCCTCGATTTCTGTGTTTGTTACTTGGCATAGTTAATTCTTCTTGCGTCACTGTGCTTTTTTTTTTTTTATTTTATACTATGTCCGTGTTAAGTGGACTGCCTGCTGTTGGAGGAGCCTTGGAGGCCTGAGATGGGTGCGGGCTGAGAGCTCTGCTTGGTTCTTCCTGGTTAAGGGTGTGCAAAGGTGACACCCTCAGGTTATGCGTGGTAAATCTCTCTCTTTTTATTTATTTATTTATTTTATTTATTCAGGGGGTAAGTAACACCGCACTGCAGGGCTGTGCAGAATTGATGGTATTTAGCTTCCAGTCGATGGCTTCTACCCCCAGAGTCCCTTTAGGCTCCTCTGGACTCTCACTGGGTTGCCTAGGCTACTGAATTGTAGTGACTCAGTTCCTTAGCTCTCCGCTGTTGATATGTAAATCCAGAGAGGGGGCCTGCTCTTTGTCTCTTGGGAATTCTTCAAGGCTTGCAGCCTTGCAACCTTTGCAAGGTTAGGGGGAAGAGAAACCCCGAAGCTTTTTTTTTCCTTCTTTCTGGTAGTGAGTTTGCTGCACTTTCCAGCCCCCCTCTAGATTCTGACCCCTGTTTCCCCACCAATGTCTCGGGTTATTGAGCTCACCTCCCCTTCCAGCGCCGATGTGTGGACTCGGAGCCCTGGACGTCCCAAGTCTCCCCGCTGTTGTCTGTGTGGCATGCACTCCCCTTCGAGCACTGGTGCGCAGACCCTGCGGCTTCCGCGGCTCGGTCCCGTGGCTCGGCTTCCGCGTGGTGGGCGACCTTGTTCTCCCAGTAGGTCCTCCGATTCACAGCCACTCGATCCAGAAGAGCTTCCTCTGCAATATTTTCCTGGTTCTTTTTTCTGAGGCTACCGTAACTCCCCTTTTATTAAACTAAATTTTCCCGGACTATCGGTGTGCGCCCTCACTATTCCGCCATCTTGGCTCCGCCCCCTTCATGCATTATTTTCAATAAAACTCAATAATATTATAATCTTGATTAGTCATTTACATTGAAAGTCTTAATTTTAGTGTTTAATTAGTTTATATTGATATGATGGATCATCATTATATGTACATTTTTAAAAATGGGTGATAGGGTTTAGTATATGACTGTGGTCATGAGCCTGTTCTTTCAGGAAGATGATCCTGAATTCACTTTCTATCTTTGTCACTTAGAATGTGAGCTTTTTGGGAAACATTACCCCTTTAAATTAATAAGTTGAGCTATGTAAAATCTTAGTGGAACTGAATGCTCATAAATATTAGTTATCGTGAATATTCCTTATTGCTCTAAAATTAAAATAGAAGCTTTCAACTTGCCTAAGGTGCTTCGCTAAAGTTTTTGAAAGGGTTATGTATAATCTCTCCCTGCTGTGATGAACTGGTAAAAACTGACTGTACTTGAAGGAGTTCCTAGTGATAAGAAAAGCTCCCACCCCTTGGTCATATCTGAATCCGTTTCTCCTCTTTTCTGATTCACTGGTCTCATACTTCTGAGGACTTGTAGGTAATCCAGTGGTTGGTCAGATTGTTCCTGACAATGCTTTTTTAAGAGTTAAAAAAAAGCCTTTAACTCTGATTTTGATGTCAACATACCATTCTATCAGAATATGTAAAGACTTAAAATGCAGTGACATATTTATTAGTAGTGTTACCTGTATGGATGTATGTTCAATACAACATCTTCAGCACCTCAACCAAAGGTTGGCACAGAATAAATTCTTAAGAAATATTCAACAAAGAAATTACTGTCATCTCTACTTAACTCACTTAGGAGTAATTATTTTTGTGAAATGAATACTTGTTAACTGAATGCCTCTGAAATTCATGAAATTCCATTATTGTTGATAAATAGAAATGGAGACATTTTGTTCAATTTGGTATATGCAAGTATATCTATTTAAAATTTTATATTAGTGATAATTGCGTACATTGATGACTTAACACTTAGCACAGGCATATAATGCAAACTGAGCCAATCATGATAATCAACATTTCCCCTCCTTTGACATCACTTTATGATTGGAACCTTCCAATTCCTCTCTTTTATTCACTCGTAAAATATATAATAAGATATTGGGAACTATAGTCTTCCCCCCATGATGTGTGACGCCAAGAACTTACTGTTTTATTTAACTGTGATTTGGTACTCATGATCCCACATCCTTCTGTCTCTCATACTATGTTTTCATATGAGTGAAATGTTGTTGGCAATTTGTATACTCCATAATTCTTACCTGAAAATGCGGACTCTTGACTAGCATGTCTAATGAGAAATGATTTATGATATACAATTATGGAGCATGCTGAATCTGGAACATATTCCACCTCTCTGCAAAATCAGCAGAAAATTCTCAAGTGCTTGGACTGCTTGCACCAACTTTGGAGACCAGGATGGAGTTCCAAGTTCTTGACTTTGGTCTGGCTCATTCCTGGCCGTTGTGGCCATTTGGGGAGTGAATCAGTGGATGGATTATCT
Organism: Oryctolagus cuniculus; assembly: GCF_051225735.1. Lineage (NCBI taxonomy): Eukaryota > Metazoa > Chordata > Mammalia > Lagomorpha > Leporidae > Oryctolagus > Oryctolagus cuniculus. The sequence continues at coordinate 17,355,132 of NC_142867.1, read as the reverse complement.
CTCTATCTCTCCCAGTCTCTGTGACTCTGCCTTTTTTTTTTTTTTTTGACAGGCAGAGTGGACAGTGAGAGAGAGAGACAGAGAGAAAGGTCTTCCTTTTGCCATTGCTTCACCCTCCAACGGCTGCCACGGCCGGCGCACTGCGCTGATCCGATGGCAGGAGCCAGGTACTTATCCTGGTCTCCCATGGGGTGCAGGGCCCAAGTACTTGGGCCATCCTCCACTGCACTCCCTGGCCACAGCAGAGAGCTGGCCTGGAAGAGGGGCAACCGGGACAGAATCTGGCGCCCCGACCGGGACTAGAACCCGGTGTGCCGGTGCCGCAAGGTGGAGGATTAGCCTAGTGAGCCACGGCACCGGCCGACTCTGCCTTTCAATTGATTCTTTTTTTTTTTTTTAACTTACAAAGATGCTTCTGTTAGCCAGGTGTCTGCATCCAAATTGCGGGGTGAGAAAAATATAACTCTTTCTATTTAATGTGGTGATTGAATGTTCCTAGGGGAATTTTTGGGCTGCTACACATCACTGATCATTTTTATAGCTGGAGATTGGATCTCACAAATTTGTTTCACGTTGTAGACAGTTGTTTATTTCTTTAAAACTTATGGATGTCCCTTTTTCTGACCTACATGTAGTAAGGAAAGTAGTTAAAGGAATGTGAAGAAATTGAAGAGCAAGAAAATTGATAAATGTATAGATTGTTCATATACACATTTTTTTTACTGTATACCTCTATGGCCGTGGCTGTGGAAAGGGAAACACAAATAAGAATTTTTGTGGGCAACAGGGCACTAGAATGGCATTACTCTCCACATATGAAAGAATTCAAGTTGTCAGCATAAAGTTATACAGAAAAAAAAAATTACTCAATGCAAAGACAAAGTGCAAACTCAAGAACTAAGTGTGGGCAAGCTTGAGAAAGAAAGATATAATGAATAAAATGCCCCTAACAAAACCATCCTAAGGCAGAGGTACTTATCTGAAGCTGTCTGGGAGGGTCTTAACTGACTATTCAAAAGTGGGTGGAGTTAGGGGCCAGACTCGAGTATCACCCATTTCTTTTTGGGAGATACCGAGTGTGTCATGGTGTCAGATGCATGATTGGAGTGGAGGTACCAGCCATGCTAATTTTATCATAATGACATTACAGTGTCATCTCAGAGTCAGAGCCTGCTGCCATGTTGGGTATTTCCTGTGGGTGCTTGTTCTAAATTGGCAACACTGTGGAACTTGTTTCCACTACATGAAAGGGGAGCTTGGAGGTGTGTGGAAGGTGGGCTGTGGTGCAGCATTTAGGTTTCTGCCTGCGATGCTGGCAACCCCCATCAGCGCATCAGTTAGAGTTCTGGCTGCTCTGTTTGGCTGGGAAGGCAGCTGGTAATGGTCTAAGTGATTGGGCCACTGCCACCTATGCAGGACACCTGGATGGAATTCCTTATTCCTGTTTTATTGTGGCCTTTGTTGCAATGAACCATTGGATGGGAGATATCTCTCTCCCTCACACCCCTTTTCTTTCTTAACTGTCATAAATAACCTATAACAAATTTTAAAAAAGAAAGGGAAGTTCAAGTGGTGCACAGTCAGGGGTTTAGATGGTGTACAGAAAGGTTTGTGTGGTGCAGATCTGGCTGTGACACAGGCTGGCTGGGCTGTCATGCGGGTACAGAATGCAGGTGCTATAGTAGCTGCCTGAATCCAACCTGTGGTGGGGAATTTCCAAATTTTTAATTGGGAGACTTGCAGTATTCTCCTTATTGTCATTTTGTTTTTTCTTATTTATTTATTTATATTTGCTTTTGGTGTTTTATTTATATAAAATTAAAATGCTTTTGAGGTATAAAATTGTACACATTTTGGGGTATTAGGTGTTTTATTACATGTATTAAAATAACTTCAAATGAAATTCAAATTCAGTTTTTAAAGGATTTATTTCTGTATCTGAAAGGTTGAGTTACAGGAGAAGAAGAAACTGACAGAGAGGAAGAGAGAGAGCAAGAGAGCAAGAGGGTGCTACCTTCCATCTGTAGGCTTACTCCACAAAAGGCTGCAAGGGCCGTCTGGACCAGAATGAGCCAGGGTCCTGGACCTCCATCCAGGCCTCTTGTTTAGGTAGCAGGGGCCCAAGCACTTAGGCCAGCTTCCTCAGCTTTCCCAGGCGCATTAACAGGGAGCTGGTTCAGAAGTGGAGCAACTGAGACTTAAAACAGCACTCCTGTGTGATGCTTGCCTTGCAGGTGGTCCTGCAATTCAAATTCCTTGGTAGGTATGCCCTGCCTAGCAAGGTTTACTGTTCCTTCGTGTACAACAGCCTCTTACTATCTTGAAACTGACAAGGAATTTTTCAGTGTTATAACTTTCCAGATGCAACAGTACTTCCTGTGGTAGTCTTGTCTTATTCTTCGTACTTCATCTTAAATGTCAGCTTTTTATATGGCTGTTTCCGTGTTAAACAGAATAAATTCCCCTCCCCCTTATTTTCTGTCTCATTACTTTATTTGTCACCATATTAGCATCAGTCACAAGTTATAATTGCCTATATTAAGCTGTTAACAGTTTTAATGTTTGACTCTTAAAATACATAAGGTCATTGAAGGGAAATTTTCATCCTATTGTGTGTGTGTGTGTGTGTGTTTTGTTAACTAAGCATCTCTTGCTTGTGGTTTAGAACCTGGAATCAAATAGGCATTCAGTAAAATTCTTAAGAATATGAATGATTGAATTAATTTTTGTTATTTTAGTTATTACAGCTAAGTCAGAGGTAAGACAAGGTAGGGGAAGTAAGTGATACATATCCTGTTGGAACATAAAGACTGATATTTTATTCTAGCCTAGAAATAGCTTCAACAATGGTTATGAAGTACTTTTTGCCTCTTTGTTGAGTCTCCCTGACCCTGGTCATGTGACTGATCTAGTGACATCTTTATTTACAAATGTTTAAATATTTTGTGGAAAATCCCAGTGAATTTAATTAAGCATGAATCTTGGACAAGCTCCAGATGCAGGTCTCAGGGCTATGTGAGGTTAGGAGATATACATCGTCCAGTGATTTTGGCCCCTTTTGGGGAGGATGCTGTACTCTTAAGATGCAATACAACTGTCTACAGATGAGCAATTACTTATTGCAAGAATGTTTTCCCAAAATACCACAAAAACATTTGGTCAGATGATCAAATATCTGAATAATTTTTCTTGTTTGAATTTACCAGAAAAGAAGTAAAATACTAGAGGCAAAATTTCATGGTAACATGACTAGTTGCTTATGCAGAGGTTGGGTTTGTTTATCTTGCTGCTGCGTTTACCTAATGTGGAATTTCTAATTTTTCTTTTTGTATATTATGATATACTATGACTTGCAAGTAATTATAATTTTATTAAATATTTAGAAGACTGTGAAGAAAACGGGCATGATCATGAGAAACCAAGTATGTACTAAAGAAGTAAAATCTCTCTGTGTCTCTGTCTTTTCATAAAATATGGAAAAGACATTTCTACATATTAATGCATCAGTTAAAAAGCTTTCTTTCAGACTCTGAATAAGGCTCCAAAGGTGAGAGAAACATGTAATAGTAGAATTTAGGCTTTTTAATTGTGTATATTTTCCTGTTATGTAGGACATTAATACTATTTGAATTTGGAAGAATGGGAATGTTGAAAGACTTCTCTAACTTAAAAAGGGCTTTGAAGCTCAAAAAAAAATTTAGTTTCTGATTACATTTCTGTCACTGAAAAATACATAATCATGGAAAAATTAACTGAATTATCTGGATCTGTTTATTCAACTGTAGAATTTGAACAACTCTCATATATTACCACAGATATCAATCTTATTCATTACACGTGGTGATACATGTGTCTATGTGTATATAGATCTATACGTATGAAACGTGTGAAAATCATAGCATTTGAAAAAATTTTGCAAAACTAATGCCAGGTGTTCTGGCACTGTTAGTATTTCCATTCATTAAATTTTCTTTTGTCTATTTCGATGGGACTTAGCAGATGAAAATTTCATTATCTTGCGTTTTTGCATTTCAGAGGGAAATAAACTTCTGATATATGTCAATGTGCACAAAATGGAGTGTTTATTCTTTAATCCATAATTTTCCAAGTACTGTAATATTACTTTCATATAGTTCAACTCACTAAATCCTCACAAAAAACCTAAGTAAATATATAGAATATTTTGTTTACACATCTGAAAAGTATAGCTCAGGGTGAGGACTTCCCAAAACATGAGTAACGTAAAACTATTTCTGCTTACATATAAACATACGTTTTATTTATGGATCATTAAGCCAAACACTATAAATCTATTTGATAATGTAGTAGAGTTAGATGAAAAGCCAACACAACATTTCTCTTCTTATGATGTGACTCCTGGCCTTTAAATCTTGATCCTAAATTAGTAATCAGAATCTCTGATATCTCAAAGTCTACTTTATATCTAAGGTATACCACAATGTAGGTTTTTGATTGAATCAATAAATAAAAATGTAGACGTCAATACACATTTCCCTAATATTTATATTTATTGTAGCATTACACTGCTTCTGATTTCTGAAATTACCATGTATTAAAATGAAATCAAGGAAATGGAAAAGCATAATGATATTTGAAGAACAAGACTGTCTAGAATAGGATAGATTTGGAATCTTCCAAGAAATGAATTTGGGAAGATGCATTGAACCAAATCATCAAGATTCCTGTAGGCAGTATAGAAATACTGTATTTTGTTGAAAGTAGAATGGGAAGTTACTGTAGGAGTTTTGAGCTGATGGTGATATGATCTGAATGAGATCTAAAAGGGATCATTTGGGCTATTTTGTGTGAGTAGATTATTTTAATCTGGAACATTAAAGTAATGAGAACCTGAAAGGGGCTATTAAAGTAGAGTGGAGGAAACTGGGAGGTGCTGAGGATGATATAATTTGGGGGTAATCTGAAGGTAGAGTTAGCACTTTTTTAAAATATATTAATGAATTATCTGAGTGGAATAGTGGAATGAAAGATCTTGTATGATATTTAGCATGAATAAAAATGTGGCAGGTGATATAATTTTAACATGTGAAAAACACTTGGGAAGGACCAGGTTAATAGAAATAATTTAAAGGGTTTTAGAAATAGTAAATGGTATCCAATTTGGGATGTCAATCTGGTGGCAAAGATCTATGAATAATTAGTTCTATGCACCTTGAATATGTGAATTACCTTCAGTGATTTTTAGCTGCTATAATTTAGTAAATTTATATGATACTTACCTCATGTATTCTATTTCTACCCGCTTTCAAGGTCATTACCACTTTTTCTCACTAGTTAAGTTAGATGCTCTACCTCTGAGAAGCCTTCTAATATTCTGGTATGATTAAGATGTCTTAGCTTTGTTACCCCTTAAAATAATGTGAATACTTTTATGACTGTTATTAACTTGGTTTGTCATTCTTTGAATGAATGATTATGTATCAAATCACTGAGTGTAGGGAGCCATTTCTCACCCCTCTTAATAATTTGCATGTTTTTAGCTGATTCAACATGAATAAATAAAAAATTAAACTTTTCATATATTTAGTGAATTTCCCGTTATTTTTAGGGAAACAATATCCTACATCTGAAATCAGCAGCTTTGAAAGAAGAGATGGAATCCAGGAACAATGTGACTTACTTTGTGCTCTTGGGCCTTACACAGAATGCACAGGGACAGAAAATACTTCTTGCTTTGTTCATGATCATCTACATTCTGACTGTGGTGGGGAACTTGCTCATTGTTGTGACTGTCTCTGTCAGTAAGACCCTGGGCTCACCAATGTACTTCTTTCTTGCCTGCTTATCCTTTATGGATGTCTTTTACTCCTCAGCCATTACTCCTAAATTGATTTCAGACTTGTTCTTTGGGAAACACACCATAAGCTTCCAATCATGTATGACCCAGCTCTTCATAGAGCACTTCTTTGGTGGATCAGGGGTCTTTATTCTGTTGGCAATGGCCTATGACCGCTATGTGGCCATCTGTAAGCCCTTGCACTATTTGGTTATCATGAGGCGATGGGTGTGTGTTGTGCTGCTGGTAGTGTCCTGGGTTGGAGGGTTTCTGCATTCAGTCATTCAACTCAGCACTATTTATGGGCTCCCATTCTGTGGCCCCAACATCATTGATCATTACATGTGTGACATGTACCCCTTATTGAGACTTGTCTGTACTGATACCTATGTCACTGGTCTCTTAGTGGTGGCCAATGGAGGTGTGATCTGCACTGTTGTGTTCCTGCTCTTACTCATCTCTTACGGTGTCATCTGGAACTCTTTAAAGAACCATAGTCAGGAAGGGAGACGGAAAGCTCTCCAGACCTGTGGTTCTCACATCACTGTGGTTGTTTTCTTCTTTGTTCCCTGCATTTTCATGTATGCAAGACCTGCTAGGACCTTCCCCATTGACAAATCAGTGAGTGTGTTTTATACAGTCATAACCCCCATGCTGAACCCCTTAATCTACACTCTGAGAAACTCAGAAATGACAAATGCCATGAAGAAACTCCGTGGGAGACAAGTATCATTGGATAGAACTTAAGTTTACCCTTTCCATGAAGACAGTCATTTCGCTTTTGGGCTCATCTCCTTGGACCCAAGAGACTTTTGAAAGCAGATTTTTCACATATTCCTTCAAAGATCTTATATTATTTATGCTTAAAGAATTAACCTTATGCTTGGTTTTTGAATAAATTTTTCTCTCTAGTAGGCTACTTAATGTTTTTATATCATTTCACATAGTATGTTATAATGCATATATGACTGATGGTTAATACACAATATTTAATGAACTATGGCCAACTTTTTTATAATTACAGTGATTTTAATAATTTTTATCTATTCATATTTAAAATTGTCTTTCAAATTTTTGCCTTTTTATTGCCTTTTTTATAATACAATTAGCAACTTTAATACTTTAATGCTATGTAGAAAATTCTGTTTACTCAAATTCAATTATATTACATATGAAATATTTAGTATGTAACACGTCTGTTTTATAAAATAAAACAAATGATAGTATAGCAAGAAAAGTATAGTGATATACAATTATGCAAATACAATTTTGTAAATTGTGTAAATAATAAAAACTCTATCAATCCTTCATTAATGTCATTCAGTGCTACTCCCAGAATGTTCACTATGAACTGTTTTGATTATTTAAATATTAAACTTTGTAAATGCAGGCATAATTATATCTAAGTATGTCTATATATGACACTGTGTATTAAAGTTTACATTTGAGTCATTTGAGGACTGTTTCATGTCTTTCTATACAGATCTGTTTGTTCTCAGATATTCTCATTAGCGATATTCTAAGTTTTCTAAAGCTGATGTGATGAGAGAGAGAGGAAGAAAAGGAGAGAGAGATAAAGATCTTCCATCTACTGGTTTACTCCTCAGGTGGCCACAATGGCTGGGTCTGGGCCAGGCCGAAGCCAGCAGCCAAGAAATTCTTCTGGGTCTTCCATGTGGGTACAGGGGCCCAAGCACTTGAGTCATCTTCTGCTGTTTTCCCAGGCACATTAGCAGGGAGTTGGGTTACAAGTGGAAAAGCTGGCCGGGGCTGTGGCTCAATAGTCTAATCATCCACCAGCGGCGCTGGCATACTGAGTTCTAGTCCCTGTCAGGGTGCCAGATTCTGTCCTGGTTGCCTATCTTCCAGTCCAGCTCTCTACTGTGGCCCGGGAGTGCAGTGGAGGATGGCCCAAAACCTTGGGCCCTGCACCCGCATGGGAGACCAGGAGAAGCACTTGGCTCCTGGTTTCGGATCAGTGTGGTCCACTGGCTGCAGCGCGCCAGCCACAGTGGCCATTGGAGGGTTAACCAATGGTAAAAGGAAAAACTTTCTCTGTCTGTCTCTCTCACTGTCCACTCTGCCTGTCAAAACACACACACACACACACACACACACACGAAGTGGAGAAGCCAACACTTGGACTGGCACCCATATGGAATGTCAGCACTATAGGCAGGGGATTAACTTTCTATGATAGAGCAGTATCCCTTGGAATTTATCTTAATGTAAGAAAATAAATAGGGGTGAAGTTTGATTTTCTAGATGAGTGTTTTTGTAGTTGTATAATTATATTTTTATTCTTGCTTGAAATCCCATTGCACTGTATTCTAAAGTCCCATATATACAATTCATGAATCTATTCTTTTTTTATATTTTTTAAAAGATTTATTTATTTATTTGAAAGTCAGAGTTACACAGAGAGAGAGGTCTTACATCTGGTGGTTCACACTCTAGATGGCTGCAATGGCCAGAGCTGTGCCCATCCGAAGCCAAGAGCCAGGAGCTTCTTCTGGGTCTTCCAAACAGGATCAGGGGCCCAAGGACATGGGTCATCTTCTACTGCTATCCCAGGCCATAGCAGAGAGCTGGATTGGAAGAGGAACAGCCGAGACTAGAACCGGCGCCCATATGGGATACCGGTGCTTCAGGCCAGGGCATTAACCCGCTGCACCACAGCGTCAGCCCCTTTTCTACATTTTTAAAAAGATTTATTTTATTGATATGAAAGGCAGAGTTATAGAGAGGACTTTGTTAGAGACAGAGAGGGAGCTTACATCTACTGGTTCACTCCCTAAATGGCTGCAATGGCTGGTGCTGGGCCAGGCTGGAGAGAGGAGCCCAGAGCTTCTTCCAGGTCACCCACATGGATGCAGAGACCCTAGTTCTTGGGCCATATCCTGCTGCTTTTACACGTGCATTAGTGGAGAGCTGGATAAGAAGCAGAGTAGCTAGGACTTGAACTGGTGTTCAAATGGGATGTAGGCATTGTAGGCAGTGGCTTTTACCCACCGTGCCACAATGCCGACTCATATTTTCTACATTTTTTGTTCCACTTAATGTATTATGCTTGTGTATTTCATGTATAATGCCTTTTTATAACCAAATATCCTTATAGTTGCTCCTTATTCTTTGAGAAAAATGCCTATTTTTGTGTTTGCATGTTTGTAAATTCAGTGTAAAATAAACTAGTCACAAAACAAAGGTCTGTAATTTTTAATGTGAATTATTTATTTATGGAAGTTCATATATCTCTATGTATTTGAAAATTGGCCTCCACGAAGAGCATATGTGTTTTTATTCAGTAAAGTCTCCTTTTATGATCTTCAGTAATTCTTCACATTCTTCTTGGCTGTGTTACTGATCCCTATAGATAACTTCTATGCCTCTTCCATGATGCTTAAAATGTTAACTGACACTTTTCTCGAAGGAATCAAAGCCAGACAAAAAACAAAAAAAAACTCTTCCAGGGAATGCATGACTGGGCCACTTTTCTAATTATCTTGGTTCTGTGAGATCATTCTACTGAGGGGATGGTCTGTGACACTATGTGGCCCTCACTGTGCTGCAGGATGATCAGGCATTGAAACACAAGTGTGTCCATCTCCAAGAAGAGATAGGAGCTACAGGCTCAGACCATGCGGAGTTTGAATCCTCATCACAGTCTGACTTCCTGTGTGACCCAGTGACAAGCCCACCTGTGTGCTATGAGCAATCCTTTGTTGAACCTCATCAATGTTGACAACTCCGTTCTCATGGTTGCTGCCAAGAGTGGGCTCATCTTCTCATTTTCTCCTTTTGATGTTCTCCTGTGAGGCCTTCCAATATAGGTTGAAATTTCAAATCATGGAGGAAATGCACAAAGCCCTCTCCATTGTGTCTTCCATGTGACTGTGGTCATTGTGTTCTTTGTGTACTACATTTTTGTGTGTCTACAGCACCCTGTGACCACTTCTCAAAAAAAAAAAAAAAAAAGAAATTGAGCTTTGGCAGTGTTATATCATGGTAACTCCTATGTTGAGCTGTTTAAGTTCCCAGAAATGCAGATATATTATGCTATGAAAAAGATGTAGATCTAAATGTAGTGTAATGGAGAAATATTCTAAACATAACATGACTGCATCCTTAGATGGTAAAGTGAAAAGAACATAGCATCTAAGATTCAGGGCCAAGTATTGTACTGATGCCTGAATATGTTGGTTCTGAATTAGATGCCTTTTGATGTAAAAGTGAAGAGGTAAATCATTTTTCATTAAGAATATCCTATTTAGATATTTCTATCACTCATTTTGCAGCTAATCCTCAGTGTACTTTGAAAGGCTTAAAGGACTTTGTAGATGGGCAGATTCCCAGGATACAGCTCCACACATTCTAGTGCAGTAGACAGGTTTTCAAATGGTGATGTGCTTTCAGCATATGAAGTACATCTTTGCCTGGACTTTGAGCAACATTCCCAGAGATCATTTGCATATCCTGAGACTATTAATGGATTCAATACATTTAGGAAGAATCCTTCACAGTAGATTCTTTGAGCTCATGAAATTCTCAATATTTATTTTCATAGAAAAGTTGTTAATTTGAAATCAGAAAAAATTTCAAATATTGTAGAAAATTAGAACAGTTTTAGGCATTCATTCTCTTTTTTCTCTTTCTGTATTTTCTGATACTGGAACATCTGGTATGGTTCTTTTGCTTTTTCTTCCTAAACACTAAAATTGGATCATTTATTGCTCCTGTATTATTTGGAGCAGAACTCAATAACATTGTCATTTTAATTAGTCATTTCCATAAGAATCTTATTTTTAGTGTTTTTCCTGTTTACAGGGAGATTGTGGATCATTACCATATGCACAATTTTAGGAATGGCTGATGGGTTTAGTCTATGACCATGGTTGAGAGTCTATTGTTTGAGGAAGACAATCTTGAAGAAAATCCTACCTTTCTCATTTATAATGTGAATATTTGGAAATCAATGCCCCTTAAAGTTTCAGATGAAGGGGAATAATAGAGTTACATCAAATGAAATGATCTAAGTACACTCCCAGTGGAACTAAATACTCATAATATTAGTTATGAAGACCAACTCATATTAACCTAAAATTAAAATAGACACATTCAACTGCATAAGGCAATTAGCTAATTTTTTAAAGGGTTATAAATAATCTCTCTCTCCGTGCTGTGAGGAAGAATACATAAGCACTGACTGTACTTCATGGAGTTCTTGATGGCAACAAGAACTCCTACCCCTTGGCCATACCTGAATCCATTTCTCCTCTTCTCTGATCCACTGGTCCCATCCTTCTGAGGACTTGTAGTTATTATAGTTATCAGTCTTATTTTTCTTGTCCATGCTCTTTGTGTGTAAAAATCATTTTACTCTGATTTTGATGTCAACATACCATGCAGTCAGAATACATAAAGACAAATAAAGGATTTGTTTTCAAGTAGTGTTACTACTGTGCTTAGCACCTCAAACAAAGGTTGGCCCCAAATAAATCTTAATAAGTATTTGATGAACAAATTGCTATCACAACTTCTTACCCCATTAAAGAGTAATTATTCTTGGGAAAAGGATGCTTACTAAGTAAATGCTTCTGACAGTGATGACTTTTCATTTTTGTGATAAATAGAAATGGAGATATTTTGCTCAGTTTGGTAGACACAGTATATACGCTTTCTTTTTTATTTATTTTTTATTTATTTTTTTTAACTTTTATTTAATGAATATAAATTTCCAAAGTACAGAATATGGATTACAATGGCTTCCCCCCCATAACGTCCCTCCCACCTGTAACCCTCCCCTTTCCCACTCCCTCAACCCTTCCATTCACATCAAGATTCATTTTCAATTCTCTTTATATACAGATGATCAGTTTAGCATACATTAATCAAGATTTCAACAGTTTGTTCCCACACAGAAACATAAAGTGAAAAATACTGTATGAGTACTAGTTATAGCATTAAATCTCAATGTACAGCACACTAAGGACAAAGATCCTACATGAGGAGTAAGTGCACAGTGACCCCTGTTGTTGACTTAACAAATTGACACTCTTGTTTAGGGCATCAGTAATCACCCTAGGCTCTTGTCATGAGCTGCCAAGGCTATGGAAGCTCCCTGAGTTCACCGACTCTGATCATATTTAGACAAGGCCATGGTCAAAGTGGAAGTTCTCTCCTCCCTTCAGAGAAAGATACCTCCTTCATCAATGACCCATTCTTTCACTGGGATCTCACTCGCGGAGATGTTTCATTTAGTTTTTTTTTTTTTTTTCCCCGAGAGTGTCTTGGCTTTCCATGCCTGGAATAGTCTCATGGGCTTTTCAGCCAGATCCGCATGCCTTAAGGGCTGATTCTGAGGGCAGAGTGCTGTTTAGGACATCTGCCATTCTGTGGGTCTGCTGTGTATCTTGCTTCCCATGTTGGATCATTCTCTCCCTTTTGCATTCTATCAGCTAGTATTTGCAGACACTATTCTTGTTTCTGTGATCCCTTTGGTTCTTAGTCCTATCATTATGATCAATTGTGAACAGAAATTGATCACTGGGACTAGTGAGATGGCATTGGTACATGCCACCTTGATGGGATTGAATTGGAATCCCCTGGTATGTTTCTAACTCTACCATTTGAGGTAAGTCAGCTTGAGCATGTCCCGAATTGCACATCTCTTCCTTCTCTTATTCCCACTCTTATATTTAACAGCGATCACTTTTCAGTTGAGTTTCAGCACTTAAGAAGAATTGTGTATTGATTACAGTATTCAACCAAAAGTATTAAGTAGAACAAACAAACAAAATATACTAAGAGGGATTACATATTAAGTTGCTCATCAACAGTCAGGGTGAGTGCTGATCAAGTCACCGTTTCTCATAGTGCTCATTTCACTTTAACAGGTTTCCTTTTTGGTGCTCAGTTAGTTGTCACCTATCAGGGAGAACAAGTGGTATTTTCCCTTTGGGATTGGCTTATTTAACTCAGCATAATGTTTTCCAAATTCCTAACAGGGATCACTTTTCAGTTAAAATTTAAACACCTAAGAATAATTGTGTGTTAAGTACAGAGTTCAACCAATGGTACTAGAACAAAAAAAATACTAAAATGGATAAAGTATTACATTGTACATCAACTGTCAGGACGAGAGCTGATCAAGTCAAAATTTGTATTAACACGGAGGCTAGTGCTGTGGTGTAGTAGGCTAAGCCTCTGCCTGCTGTGCTGCCAACCCATATGGATGCTGGGTCGTGTTCTGACTGCTCCTCTTCTGATCCAGCTCTTTTGCAGTGTCTTGGGAAGCAGTGTAAGATGGCCCAAGTGCTTGGACCTCTGTACCCACATGGAAGGCCTGGGTTGAACTCATTGCTCCTGCCTTTGAGTTGGCCCATCTCTGCCATTGTAGCCATTTGGGAAGTAATCAGTAGATAGAAAATCTTCCTGTTTTTTTTTCTCTCTCTCTGTCTGTAACTCTTCCTCTCCAATAAATAAATAAATTTTTAAAAAATTGTATTACTAATAATTGTACATATTGATGGGCTACAGTGTAACATTTAATACATTTACATAATGTATATTGATCAAATCAGGGTATTCAACATTTTCCCTTCTTCAACATTACATTATGATTAGGGTCTTTCACTTCCTTTGTTCTCTTTGCCAATAATATGTGTAGAATGTTACTGTGATTGATAGTTTTTTGATTATTATTAGAAAATTTGATTATTGAAACATTTCTTATCATTTGAAAACTTTTGATTATTATTGGAAAATTAGTGCTTTTATTTAACTCTTTTTTGATACTCATTATCCAAATCATTCTATCCAGGCTACCCTTCTCTACCTATAGGAATCATTATTCTGTGTTCAGAGTGAATATTTTTAAGCCTCCACATGTAAAGGATAGCATGCAGTATTTGTATTTTTGTGCCTGAATTATTTTCAAAATTATGTCCTCCAATTCAATACATTTTGCTGCAAGTGATACGATTTCATTCTTTTATGTGCGTGACTGAATACTATTCCAATGTGTAAATTTATATATACCATACATATTTATCCATTCATCTGATGATGGGTACTTTGGATGATTCTTTCATATGATGATTTCATGTATTTTGGATCTATTTATTTATTTATTTATTTTAACTTTTATTTAATGAATATAAATATCCAAAATACAATTTATGCATTACAATGGCTTCCCCCACATACCGTCCCTCCCACCCACTACCCTCCCCTTTCCCACTCCCTCTCCCCTTCCATTCACATCAAGATTCATTTTCGATTATCTTAATATACAGAAGATCAGCTTAGTATACATTAAGTAAGGATTTCAACAGTTTGCTCTCACACAGAAACATAAAGTGAAAAATAATAGATGATTTTTTTAAAATGATGATGAAATCAGATCAGACCTATATTCATAATATATTTAAGTTCTATTTCTAATATTTTAAAAAAATTTACAGATAGAGTTAGCAGTGTGTGAGAGAGAGAGAGAGACAGAGAGAAAGGTCTTCCTTTCGTTGGTTCACTCCCCAAATGGCTGCCACGGCCGGAGCTATGCCGATCTGAAACCAGGAACCAGGTGCATCCTCTTAGTCTCCCATATGAGTGCAGGGGCCCAAGCCCTTGTGCCATCCTCCACTGCTTTCTGGGGCCACGGCAAAGAGCTGGACTGGAAGAGGAGCAACCGGGACTAGAACCGGGCACCCGTATGGAATGTCAGTCCCACAGGTGGAGGATTAACCAAGTGAGCCTCAGTGCCGGCTCCTCTAATTTTTTTTTTTCAAAGAATCTCTATTCTGTTTTCCACAGTGGATGTAATAATTTACTTCCTCACCAGCTTTGTGTAAGAGTTCCCCATTCTCCATTTCTCAGCAATATTTGATTTTATGTGTTTTGGTAATCATTCTAAATAGGGTGAGGTGATATACCATTGGTGTTTTGATGGTATTTTGCTGACGATGTGTGATATTATGCCATTTTGCATACATAGGGCATTTGTATATTTCACAGTTCTTATCTGAAGATGCAGAATCATATCTAGCATGTTTAAGAAGAATCAATTTATTATATGAAATTCATTACTCAAAACAAAGAAAAAGTGCACAATCAAGAACTGTATTTGGGCAACCTTGAGAGAAAGAGAGAAAGAATGAACCAAAACCCCCCTGTCAAACCTGGGACTGTCCCTTTATATATCATGAGGCTTGATGTGGTCCGCAGGTGTCTGTGCAGAGGCTACATTACCTATCAAAAGTGTGTGGAGTTAGGAGGCAGGCTCCAGTACCACCCATTTCTGTATCCTTTTTGGGAAACATCAAGTCATGGTGTCAGATGCATGATTGGAGTGGAGGTACCAGCCATGCTAATTTTATCATAATGACATTACAGTGTCATCTCAGAGTCAGAGCCTGCAGCCATGTTGGGTATTTCTTGTTGGTGCTGGTTCCACATTGGCAACATCGTGGAACTTGTTTCCACTACATGAAAGGGGAGCTTGGAGGTGCATGGAAGGAGGGCTGTGGTGCAGCATTTAGGATTCCCCCTGCGATGCTGGCAACCCCCATCCGAGCATCACTTAGAGTTCTGGCTGCTCCGCTCTGCTGGGAAGGCAGCTGGTAATGGTCCAAGTGATTGGGCCACTGCCACCTATGTGGACAGCTGGATGGAATTCCTTCTTCCTAGTTTATTGTGGCCACTGGGGAATGATTCACTGGATGGGAGATTTCTCTCTCCTCCCTCTGTCTCTCTGCCTTTGAAATAAATTTTGAAAAGAAAGGGAAGTTCAGGTGGTACACAGTCAGGGTTAGATGGTTTAGAGAAGGGTTTGGGTGGTGCAGTCCTGGCTGTCACACAGGCTGGTTGTGGCTTTTGTGCTGGTGAGGAAGCAGCGACTGCCTGAAGTTGCAATGTGTTGGAAATTCCCAAGTTTTAAATTGAGAAACCTGCCATATTTTCCTATTTTCATGTTTTCTTATTTAACTTTGATATTTTCAGTTTATTTATTCATTTAAAAAATCCGAACATTTTTGAGATTTACAACTGTAAACGATATGGAGTATTTGATGCTTCACAGATGTTTCATTACATGTATTAAAATAATTTCAATTGAAATTCAAAACTTGAAAAGGATTTATGTATTCATTTGATAGGAAGTTACATAGAGAGGAGGAAACAAGAGTTGGAAAGGGAGAGAGAGAGAGAAAGGTCTGCCATCTACAGGTTCACTCTGTAAATGACAGCAATGTGGTCCAGGTCTGGGCAAGGCTGAAGCCAGGAGCCTGGACTTCCATCCTGGTCTCTCACTTGGGTCTCAGGGGCCCAAATATTTGGCCCATCTTCCACAGCTGTCCCAGGCGCATTAGTAGGGAGCTGGATCAGACATGGGACTAAACTAATGGGACTAATCAGACATGGGAGCAACTGGGACTGAAATCAGCACTCATAGGGGATGCTGGCCTTGCAGGTGGCACTGAAATTCAAATTCTTTAGGAAAGTCTTCCCTGCCTGGCCGGGTTTACTGTTCTGTCTTACCTTTGTATTACCATTCATGTACAATAGCCTCTCATTGTCTTGAGATTGCCAAACTGTTTTCAGTGTTTGAGTTCTCCAGATGTAAATGTCCTTCCTTTAGTCTCTTCTTATTTTTTGTACTTCTATTACCTGTCAGCTTTTGAATAAGGCCATTTCCATTTTATACAGAGTCCATTCTGCCCCTTTATTTTCTGTCTCATTACTTTATTTGTCAAGCTATTAGCATTGGTCCCAAGTTGTGATTGCCTATATTAAGCTGCTCCCATTTTTAATGTTTGACTCCCTTATAAGACTTAAGGTCACTGAAAGCAAAACGTTAATCCTAATATTATTTTTCTGTTTTGTTAACTCAGTATCTCCAGCTTGTGGTTAGAATCTGAATCATGTAGGCACTTCGTAAAATTCTTAAGAATTTGAATGATTTAATCGATTTTCAGTTATTACAGCCACATCAGTGATAAGACAAAGTAGGGGAGGGAAGTGATACATATCCTGTTGGAACATAAAGGCTGATATGTTATTCTCAACTAGAAATAGCATCAACAATGGTTCTGAGCGTTTCTTACCTCCTAGTTGAGCCTCCCTGACGCTGGTCATGTGATTGGTATGATAACGTCTTTATATACAATTGTTTAAATATTTTGTGGAAAATCCCAGTGAATTTAATTAAGCATGAACTTTGGCCAAGCTCCAGATGCAGGTCTCAGGGCTATGTGAGGTTAGGAGATATAAGTTATCCTGTGCTTTTGGACCCTGTTGGAGAAGATGCTATACTCTTCAGGTGTGATACAACTGTTTCCAGACAAGCAATTACTTATTGCAAGAATGCTATCTCAAATACCACAGAAAAGTTTGGCTTGCAACAAAATTGAATGAGATGGGTTAAATATCTGAATGAAATTTTTCTTCCTTGAATTTGGAAGGAAAGAAGTCAGACAATAAAGGAAACATCTCCTGGTAACATGACTGGTTGTTCTCTTCTTATGCAGACTGTTAATCAAGATCTATAAATAATTACTTCTATCCACTTTGAGTTTCTAAATTACCTCCAAAGATTTCTCACGTGTTATAATTTAGTTTGTTACATTTTGTTTGTTTATTTTGTTCAGGAATTTACTGATTGCGGACTCTTTAATTTTTCTTTTTATGTGATCTGATGCCTTTTAGTAGGTGTCCAACGCAAGTCATTATAATTTACTCAAATATTTAGATGATGTAAGAAATTGGGCAGAGTCATGAGAAACCAAATATGTACTGAAGGAGGAAAGTATCTCTCTCTCTGGCCAAAACATGGAAGACACATTTCCTTGTCCTAAGGCGTCAGTTACAAAGCTCTCCATCAGGCTCTGAGGAAGCCTCCAAAAGGTGAGAAAGTGGCAGTTAACAGAAGAATTTAGAGATTTTCATGTGTGTATTTTCCTGGTATGTAGGAAATTATACTGTTTGACTTTGCAAGAGTGGACATGTTGAAAAACTGCTGATTTTCCAAGATCTTTGAAGGTCAAGGACGTTTAGTTTCTTATTCCACTTCTGTCACTGAAAAGTATATGAGTGTGGCAAAATTTACTGAATTTCCTGAGCTGTTTCTTCACATGTAAAGGGGGGACAACTATCATATATTAGCACAAGTATCATATTTATGCTTTATGTGATGATATTTGCATGTCTATGAATATAAACCTATTTGTATGAAACATACATGTGAGAATCACATAGCAGCTTGCAGAGTTTTGCAAAACTAATGCTAGGTGTGCTGGCAATGTTAGCATTTCAACTCACTAAATTTTGTTTTATCTATTTTAATGGAACTGATAAGGTGAAAATGTTTTGTTCTCTAGTGATTTTGCATTTCAGAGGGATATAAATTTGTGAGAGATATATACACATACATATATATATATATATATACACACCAGTTTGCACAAATGGAATTTTCATGTTTTCTCCATAGCATTCAAGAACAGTAATAAACACTTTCCTATGTTTCATCACATTAGACCCTCAAAAAAATGTTTAGAATACTTTGTCAATGTTCAGAATAAATTCATTCACAAATCTGCAAAGTATAGCTCAGAACGATAGTTCTGAAAATTTGAGTACAGTAAAACGTTTCTGCTTACATATTAAACATGTTTTATTTAGGGATCATTGCTACAAGCAGTATACATCCTTTTGTTAATGTAGTAGAACTAGTTAAAAAAGTGATTCCAGAGCAAGCACAATGTTTCTCCTCTTATGATGTGATGCCTGGCTTTTAAATGTTTTTTTTTTTTTTTTTTTTTTTTTTTTTTTAAATAAGTCAGAATTACACAGAGAAAGAAGGAGAGGCAAAGAGAGAAAGAGCGGTCTCGCATCCACTGGTTCACTCCCCAATCGGCCTCAACGGTTGGAGCTATGCTGATCAGAAGCCAGGAGCTTGGAGCTTCCTTGGGTCTTGGTACTTGGGCCATCTTTACTTCTTTCCCAGGCCTTTGCAAAGAGATGGATTGGAAGTGGAGCAGCCAGGACTTGAACCAGTGCCCATATGTCATGCAGGCACTGTAGCGGTGGCTTTACATGCTACACCACAATGCTTGCCCCATAAATCGTGATCCTAAATGAGTTAGCAGTATCTCTGATGTCTCAAAGTCCACTTTATTTCAAAGGCATACAACAATGTAGGTTTTTGATTGAATTAATAAACATTTAGACTTCCAATACACATTGCCATAATATTATTATAGCACACTGCTATAGCACACTGAAATTACCATGTATTGAAATAAATTTGGGAATATGGCTTTGATCTAAAGCATCAATATTTCTGTAGGCAGTATAGAAATACTGTATTTTGTTGAAAGTAGGATGGAAATTTTTGTAGGGGTTTTGAGCCAAGGGTGGTATGATCTGAATGAGATTGAAATGGGATCATTTGGGCTGTGTCATGTGAGTAGATTATTGCACTCTGGAACATTAAAGTAGTGGGAACCTAAAGAGGCTATTAGAGTAGAATGGTGGAAACTGGGATGTACTGAGGATGATAAAATTTGGAGGTGATTTGAAGGTAAGCGTTAGCAATGTTTTTAAAATGTGTTGAAAATAATCTGAGTGGAAGAGCAGAATGAAAGGTATTGTATGATTTTTAGCATGAATAATAATGTGGCAGGCTATATAATTTAATTATGTAGAAACTAGTTAGGAAGAAAGAGGTTAATGGCAACATTATGAAGAGTCTAGAAATAGAAAATTGATACCCATTTTGAGATGTCAATCTGGGTGGCAAAGATCTATGAATAGTTAGTTCTATACACCTTGAATATGTGAATTATCTTCAGTGATTTTTAGTTGTTATAATTTAGTAAATGTATATGATACTTCCCTTGTGTAATTCTATTTTTGCCCTTTTTCTAGTTCATTCTCACTTTTTCAAATACTCAAGTTAGATGCACTTCCTCTGAGAATGCTTCTAATATTCCAGTATGATTAAGATGTCTTAGCTTTGTTACCCCTTAAAATAATGTGAATACTTTTATGACAAATATTAAATTGGTTTGTCATTCTTTGAATGAGTGATTAGGTATCTAGTCACTGAGTGTAGGAGGCCATTTCTCACCCCTCTTGATATTTTGCATGTTTATAGCTGATTCAACATGAATTGACCCTCATATGCATTTTTAGAGAATGACTAAATAAAATATTAAAATTTTCATATATTTAGTGGATTTCCTGTTATTTTTAGGGAAACAATATCCAACATTTGAAATCAGCAGCTGTGAAAGAAGAGATGGAATCCAGGAACAATGTGACTTACTTTGTCCTCTTGGGCCTTACACAGAATGCACAGGGACAGAAAATACTTCTTGCTTTGTTCTTGATCATCTACATTCTGACTGTGGTGGGGAACTTGCTCATTGTTGTGACTGTCTCTGTCAGTAAGACCCTGGGCTCACCAATGTACTTCTTTCTTGCCTGCTTATCCTCTATGGATGTCTTTTACTCCTCAGCCATTACTCCTAAATTGATTTCAGACTTGTTCTTTGGGAAACACACCATAAGCTTCCAATCATGTATGACCCAGCTCTTCATAGAGCACTTCTTTGGTGGATCAGGGGTCTTTATTCTGTTGGCAATGGCCTATGACCGCTATGTGGCCATCTGTAAGCCCTTGCACTATTTGGTTATCATGAGGCGATGGGTGTGTGTTGTGCTGCTGGTAGTGTCCTGGGTTGGAGGGTTTCTGCATTCAGTCATTCAACTCAGCACTATTTATGGGCTCCCATTCTGTGGTCCCAACATCATTGATCATTTTGCGTGTGACATGTACCCCTTACTGAAACTTGTCTGTACTGACACCTATGTCATTGGTCTCTTGGTGGTGGCCAATGGAGGTGTGATCTGCACTGTTGTGTTCCTGCTCTTACTCATCTCTTATGGTGTCATCTGGAACTCTTTAAAGAACCATAGTCAGGAAGGGAGACGGAAAGCTCTCCAGACCTGTGGTTCCCACATCACTGTGGTTGTTCTCTTCTTTGTTCCCTGAATTTTTATGTATGCAAGACCTGCTAAGACCTTCCCCATTGACAAATCAGTGAGTGTGTTTTATACAGTCATAACCCCCATGCTGAACCCTTTAATCTACACTCTGAGAAACTCAGAGATGACAAATGCTATGAAGAAGCTTTTAGGTAGAAAAGTCTCGTCGTGTAGAACTTAAGTTTTGCAGTCTGAGGGTGGCCGATGCGGCTGGCTCAATTAAGATGAGGCTTCTGTTGCTTTGCCTGGCGGCAGCATCGGTAATAGCCCAGAGAGGCTTCCGCCAACCTGGGGGTCATGCCCAGCAAGAGATTAAAGATGCAGTATGTACAGGCTGCCGCTTATTTTCAAGATCTGTGTTTCCTTAGGGTATAGGTTGGTGTTTGAGGAGTACCTGCAGGTTATTAGGCAGCAGTACCTAGCCTTATGAGTTTAAGGAGAGAATTACCTCCCTCAACCAGTATATAGACACATGCATCTTTCTTGTCATTTTCAAAGTAGTATTAATAGGCTTAATCATTGTTGGCAAAGATCCTTTTCCCTCTTTGGCATGCAAGCTCCTAGCATCTGGCAGTGGGGCCAGGAAAATATGGTCTATGCATGTATGGATGGTTTTCTTCTTGAGCAACATGATTGAGAACCAGCATTTGTCAACAGGTGCATTTTGAGATAATTTTAAATGTTGTACCTGTATGGTCTAAGCTGGAATCTGGTCACTTTCCATCCATGCAACAACTTAACTTGTTCAAATTCCAGACAATGAAATGAAACTCAATGAGCAAATGAATTCAATCCCACACCATTGGTCATAGCCCCAACCAATCAGCTTTGAAAACTCTTGCATTAAGGGATTTTGCAAGAGCAGCGTGACTGACATTATGAAGGCCTGTACTGAAGACAGCAAGTGTTAGTACAGACCAGATGCTTTTTTGACAGGCTCGTTGTATCTCTTGAAAACCTCAATGCAAGATGGTTTTTCAGTGCTAGTACATTTTGGAATTCAGCACATTCCATGGAGTGCAGTAATGCTGTATAGTTTTCTGCCCCCTCCCAAATTCATCCAGGTAATAGTCTTTTTTTAAAATGCAGACATTAGTTGCGACTTTCTTAGTCATTTGTAAAAGTAGATAATTGTGCTACAATTTTACTTATTTCAAAGAAATAAGTAAATCTGTGGTCCTTTTATATGAATTTTCATTTTTTTTGATTTAAAAATCAGTCCTTTTGGGAATGTAGACAGATTTCCCATATTCTCATATAATTTATAAGAGTCCAATGAGACATCTCTAATTTGGCCATGTGCAATTTATGTTGTTTTCAAAATACTGCTAATTTTGAACAGTGCATTATACAATATTATAGGGGGAAAGCTAATATTCAGAGTAGTCTACCAATTTGTGTGTGTGTGTGTGTATGCATATGTGTGTGTTAAGGAAATAAAGTAAACTATAATATAATTTTATTATATTCCTATCATTTTATATTTATTGCTTATATATTGATATTTTTAAAATTGTTGCTTATAAATTTGTTTACACATGTCTATGAACAATTATATTAATTAGAAGATCATAGAACATGCCAGCAATTTGGCTAATATTATTAGACTTTTTACTACAATAGCCATTACAGAAGAAATTATTTGTTATGTTAAAAAATGCTAGTAAAGCATTGCTTTATACTTCATTATCTAAGGTGTGCAAGACAAATATGCTTGGAATATAAATGACATTATTGGCTTATGGCAATAGCATTATTAATGATAACAATTGGTCAGCCTTTACAGTGATTTAAATGTCACAGGGGTCCCAGTGATAGGTCTCATTTTGAATGTTAACTTTGGCTAACTGGAAAGCATTCTGTTATTGTCATCATTTAAAATAACTCAGATTTTAAAATTAACCCACAGAATTTTTAAACATGGTTTGATATTCTGAAGCTTTTACTTATTTATCTTTCAAATCTCTTTTGGTAGAAATAAGTGAGGAATTGTAAAGTTCGGGCATTTACTTCTTTAGAATTGTGAAAATAAAGTTTTATAATGCTGAAAAACAACTTAAGTTTCTTCATCTCCATGAAGACAGTCTTCGAATTCTGGGGTCATCTCCTTGGACCCAAGAGTCCTTTGAAAATTTGTTTTCTTCCAAAAATTTATGTTAATTATGCAAATAACTTCATGTTTGTATTATGAATAACAACTTGTTCCCTCTCTGGTAAGCTTTTTAATAGTTTTGTATATTGTCTCAGCTAGGAAGTCATAAAACATCTATATCTGATAGTCGATACACACTGTTTAGTTAACCAGTGGGTACAATTTTCAGTTACATTGATTATTAATAATTTTATTCATTCTTATTGAAAATTTTCTTTCTAAGTATTAGTTTTATCTATAGTTATTTGAGCCTTTATATTGACCTTTTATTAAATAGTTAAGATCTTTTGTGGTGTGAAGATAATTCTCTACAATCAGATTCTGTTGTATACATATGAAATATTTGGCTAGTGATACTTCTGTTTTGTAAAATAAGACAAACTATAGTATAACAAGAACAAGAAAATCCCATTTAATTGTGTAATAAAAGTAAACTTCCATTCATCTTTCACTAATGTCATCCTATTTTACTCCCAGAGTAAACATTTTATGCATAATACTTTTGTCTTACCTATAAGGCTTGTAGCCCCTCAATTTTTTTTAGAAACATGCTTATTTTTGGGAATGCATGTTTTCAAATTCAGTGTAAACTAGTCACAAAACTAAGTTCAGTTATTTTGGATGTGATTTTATTTATGGAACAATATATATCTCTATAGATTTGAGAAGTGCTGTCCATGAAGAGAAGTGTTTTTATCTAGTCAGGTCTCCTTTTATATTCCCCAGCAGTTCTTTACAAATTTTGGCTGTGTTACCGATCCCCTATAGATAACTGCTGTGCTTCTTCCATGATCCTTAAAATGCTAACTGACACTTTTCTCTAAGGAAACAACAACAACAAGAAAAATCTCTTCCAGGGAATGCATGATGGGCCGCTTTTCTAGTACCTCTTGGTTCTGCTGAGATCATTCTACTGAGGGATGGTCTGTGACACTATGTGGCCCTCACTGTGCTGCAGGATGACCATGCACTGATACATGTGTGTCCATCTCCAAGAAGAGATAGGAGCTACAGGCTCAGGCCATGCCGAGTTTGAATACTCATCACAGTCTGACTGCCTGTGTGACCCAGTGACAAGCCCACCTGCTTGCTATGAGGAATCCTTTGTTGAACCTCATCTATGTCGACAACTCTATTCTCATGGTTGCTGCCAAGAGTGGGCTCATCTTCTCATTTTCTCCTTTTGATGTTCTCCTGTGAGGTCTTCCAATACAGGTTGAAATTTCAAATCATGGAGGAAATGCACAAAGCCCTCTCCACTGTGTCTTTCATGTGACTGTGGTCATTGTGTTCTTTGTGTACTGCATATTTGTGTGTCTACAGCACCCTGTGACCACTTCTCAAAAAAAAAAAAAAAAGAAATTGAGCTTTGGCAGTGTTATATCATGGTAACTCCTATGTTGAGCTGTTTAAGTTCCCAGAAATGCAGATATATTATGCTATGAAGAAGATGTAGATCTAAATGTAGTGTAATGGAGAAATATTCTAAACATAACATGACTGCATCCTTAGATGGTAAAGTGAAAAGAACATAGCATCTAAGATTCAGGGCCAAGTATTGTACTGATGCCTGAATATGTTGGTTCTGAGTTTGATGCCTTTTGATGTAAAAGTGAAGAGGTAAATCATTTTTCATTAAGAATATCCTGTTTAGATATTTCTATCACTCATTTTGCAGCTAATCCTCAGTGTACTTTCAAAGGCTTAAAGGACTTTGTAGATGGGTAGATTCCCAGGATACAGCTCCACACATTCTAGTGCAGTAGACAGGTTTCAAATGGTGATGTGCTTTCAGCATATGCAGTAGATCTTTGCCTGGACTTTGAGCAACATTCCCAGAGATCATTTGCATATCCTGTACTATTAATGGATTCAATTCATTAAGGAAGAATCCTTCACAGCAGATTCTTTGAGCTCATGACATTCTCAATATTTATTTTCATAGAATAGTTGTTAATTTGAAATCAGAAAAAATTTCAAATATTGTAGAAAATTAGAACAGTTTTAGGCATTCATTCTCTTTTTTCTCTTTCTGTATTTTCTGATACTGGAACATCTGGTATGGTTCTTTTGCTTTTTCTTCCTAAACACTAAAATTGGATCATTTATTGCTGCTGTATTATTTGGAGCAAAACTTAATGACATTGTCATTTTTAGTAGTCATTTACATAAGATTCTTATTTTTAGTGTTTTTCCTGTTTACAGGGAGATTGTGGATCATTACCATATGCACAATTTTAGGAATGGCTGATGGGTTTAGTCTATGACCATGGTTGAGAGTCTATTGTTTGAGGAAGACAATCTTGAAGAAAATCCTACCTTTCTCATTTATAATGTGAATATTTGGAAATCAATGCCCCTTAAAGTTTCAGATGAAGGGGAATAATAGAGTTACATCAAATGAAATGATCTAAGTACACTCCCAGAGGAACTAAATACTCATAATATTAGTTATGAAGACCAACTCATATTAAACTAAAATTAAAATAGACACATTCAACTTGCATAAGGCAATTAGCTAATTTTTTAAAGGGTTATAAATAATCTCTCTCTCCGTGCTGTGAGGAAGAATACATAAGCACTGACTGTACTTCATGGAGTTCTTGATGGCAACAAGAACTCCTACCCCTTGGCCATACCTGAATCCATTTCTCCTCTTCTCTGATCCACTGGTCCCATCCTTCTGAGGACTTGTAGTTATTATAGTTATCAGTCTTATTTTTCTTGTCCATGCTTGTTTGTTTGTAAAAGTCATTTTATTGGCCGACGCCACGGCTCACTAGGCTAATCCTCCACCTAGTGGCGCCAGCATACCAGGTTCTATTCCCGGTTGGGGCGCCGGATTCTGTCCTGGTTGCCCCTCTTCCAGGCCAGCTCTCTGCTATGGCCAGGGAGTGCAGTGGAGGATGGCCCAGGTGCTTGGGCCCTGCACCCCATGGGAGACCAGTAAAAGCACCTGGCTCCTGGCTCCTGCCATCGGATCAGCGCAGTGCGCCGGCCGCAGCGCGCCTGCCGCGGCGGCCAAGGAGGGTGAACCAATGGCAAAGGAAGACCTTTCTTTCTGTCTCTCTCTCACTGTCCACTCTACCTGTCAAAAAAAAAAAAAAAAGTCATTTTACTCTGATTTTGATGTCAACATACCATGCAGTCAGAATACATAAAGACATAAAATAAAGGATTTGTTTTCAAGTAGTGTTACTAGTGTGCTTAGCACCTCAAACAAAGGTTGGCCCCAAATAAATTTTAATAAGTATTTGATGAACAAATTGCTATCACAACTGCTTACCCCATAAAAGAGTATCTATTCTTGGGAAAAGGATGCTTACTAAGTAAATGCTTCTGACACTGATGGTTGTTCATTTTTGTGATAAATAGAAATGGAGATATTTTGCTCAGGTTGGTAGACAAGTATATACGCTTTTTTAAATTTATTTTTTATTTATTTTTTTAACTTTCATTAATGATTATAAATTTCCAAAGTACAGCTTATGGATTACAATGGTTTCCCCCAAAATGTCCCTCACACCTGCAACCAACCCTTTCCCACTCCCTCAACCCTTCCATTCACATAAAGATTCATTTTCGATTCTCTTTATATACAGAAGATCAGTTTAGCATACATTAAGTAAAGATTTCAACAGTTTGCTCCCACACAGAAACATAAAGTGAAAAATACTGTTTGAGTACTGGTTATAGCATTAAATCTCAATGTACAACACACTAAGGACAAAGATCCTACATGAGGAGTAAGTGCACAGTGACTCCTGTTGTTGACTTAACAAATTGACACTCTTGTTTAGGGCATCAGTAATCACCCTAGGTTCTTGTCATGAGCTGCCAAGGCTATGGAAGCCCCCTGAGTTCACCGACTCTGATCATATTTAAACAAGGCCATGATCAAAGTGGAAGTTCTCTCCTCCCTTCAGAGAAAGGTACCTCCTTTGATGACCTGTTCTTTCCACTGGGATCTCACTCGCGGAGATCTTTCATTTAGGTTTTTTTTTTTCCCCCAGAGTGTCTTGGCTTTCCATGCCTGAAATACTCTCATGGGCTTTTCAGCCAGATCCGCATGCCTTAAGAGCTCATTCTGAGGCCAGAGTGCTGTTTAGGACATCTGCCATTCTATGGTTCTGCTGTGTATCTCACTTCCCATGTTGGATCATTCTCTCCCTTTTTGATTCTATCAGCTAGTATTTGCAGACACTATTCTTGTTTCTGTGATCCCTTTGGTTCTTAGTCCTATCATTATGATCAATTGTGAACAGAAATTGATCACTGGGACTAGTGAGATGGCATTGGTACATGCCACCTTGATGGGATTGTATTGGAATCCCCTGGTATGTTTCTAACTCTACCGTTTGAGGAAAGTCAGCTTGAGCATGTCCCGAATTGCACATCTCTTCCCTCTCTTATTCCCACTCTTATATCTAACAGCGATCACTTTTCAGTTAAGTTTCAGCACTTAAGAAGAATTGTGTATTGATTACAGCATTCAACCAAAAGTATTAAGTAGAACAAACAAAAAAATACTAAGAGGGATAATGTATTAAGTTGTTCATTAACAGTCAGGGCTATGATGATCAAGTCACCGTTTCTCATAGTGTCCATTTCACTTCAACAGGTTTCCTTTTTGGTGTTCAGTCAGTTGTCACCGATCAGGGTGAACATATGGTATTTGTCCCTTTGGGACTGGCTTACTTCACTCAGCATGATGTGTTCCAGATTCCTCCATTTTGTTGCAAATGACTGGATTTCGTTGTTTCTTACTGCGGTATAATATTCTAAAGAGTACATATCCCATAATTTCTTTATCCAGTCTACCGTTGATGGGCATTTAGGTTGGTTCCAGGTCTTGGCTATTGTGAATTGTGCTGCAATAAACATTAGGGTGCAGACCGCTTTTTTGTTTGCCAATTTAAATTCCTTTGGGTAAATTCCGAGGAGTGGGATGGCTGGGTCGAACGGTAGGGTTATATTCAGGTTTCTGAGGAATCTCCAGACTGACTTCCATAGTGGCTTGACCAGTTTGCATTCCCACCAACATTGGGTTAGTGTCCCTATGTCTGTTGCATAGTTTGCAAATATTTTTCCCATTCTGTCGGTTGTCTCTTCACTCTCCTGACTGTTTCTTTTGCAGTACAGAAACTTCTCAATTTGATGCAATCCCAATAGTTGATTTTGGCTTTGACTGCCTGTGCCTCCCAGGTCTTTTCCAGAAATTCTTTGCCTGTGCCAATATCTTGAAGGGTTTCTCCAAGAAGAAGGCAGAGAACAGGAAAGGATACAGTCAGACCAAAGAAAAGAAGAGGAAATTAGAAATCTAAAACATATTGTCAGGAATCTTCAGGATACTATTAAAAAACCCAACATTTGGGTTCTAGTAGTTCCTGAAGGCATGGAGAGGGAGAAAGGATTAGAAGGCCTTTTTAGTGAGATATTAGCAGAAAATTTCCCAGGTTTGGAGAAGGACAGAGAAATCCTAGTACAGGAAGCTCACAGAACCCCTAATAAACACGACCAAAAGAGATCCTCACCACGACACATTGTAATCAAACTCACCACGGTGAAACATAAAGAAAAGATCCTAAAATGTGCAAGAGAGAAACGTCAGATTACTCTCAGAGGATCTCCAATCAGACTCACAGCTGACTTCTCATCAGAAACCCTACAAGCTAGGAGGGAATGGCGAGATATAGCACAGGTACTAAGAGAGAACAACTGCCAGCCCAGAATATTATATCCTGCAAAGCTATCATTTGTGAATGAAGGTGAAATAAAGACTTTTCATAGCAAACAGAAATTGAAAATATTTGTTGCTACTCATCCAGCCCTACAAAAGATGCTTAAAGATGTCTTACACACAGAAACACAGAAACACGATCATCAGTATGAAAGAAGGTAAAGGAAGGAAAGCTCACAGCAAAAGATCACA
Organism: Oryctolagus cuniculus; assembly: GCF_051225735.1. Lineage (NCBI taxonomy): Eukaryota > Metazoa > Chordata > Mammalia > Lagomorpha > Leporidae > Oryctolagus > Oryctolagus cuniculus. The sequence continues at coordinate 17,326,188 of NC_142867.1, read as the reverse complement.
GGGAATTCAAAGCATATATTAGAACTTATCTTTGGCAAATGGCAGGGCAAAGTTACCACTTATCATTAGTCACATTGAACGTTAATGGCCTGAACTGTCTAGTTAAACGACACCGATTGGCTGATTGGGTTAAGGAACAAAACCCATCTATTTGCTGCTTACAAGAAATGCATCTTTCCAACAAAGATGCATACAGACTGAAAGTGAAAGGCTGGAAAAAGATATAGCATGCCAACAGAAATGAAAAAAGAGCAGGCGTAGCCATCTTAATATCGGACAACATAAACTTTACCACAAAAACTGTTAAGAGTGACAAAGAGGGACACTATATAATGATTAAGGGATCAATACAACAAGACGATATAACAATTATCAATGTATATGCACCTAACTACAGGGCACCGGTTTATCTAAAAGATTTGTTAAAGGACTTAAAGGGAGACTTAGACCCCAATACAATAGTACTAGGGGACTTCAATACTCCACTCTCAGAAATAGACAGATCAACAGGACAGAAGATCAACAAGGATACAGTAGATTTAAACGACACTATAACCCAAATGGATCTAACAGATATATACAGTTCTTTCAATCCTACAGCTAAAGATTTTCATTCTTCTCAGCAGTACATGGAACCTTCTCTAGGATTGACCACATACTAGGCCATAAAGCAAGTCTCAGCAAATTCAAAAGAATTAGAATCATACCATGCAGCTTCTCAGACCATAAAGGAATGAAGTTGGAAATTAGCAACTCAGGAATCCCTAGAGCATACACAAACACATGGAGATTAAACAACATGCTCCTGAATGAACAATGGGTCATAGGAGAAATTAAAAGAGAAATCAAAAATTTTCTGGAAGTAAATGAAGATAACAGCACAACATACCAAAACTTATGGGATGCAGCAAAAGCAGTGTTAAGAGGAAAGTTTATATCAATAGGTGCCTACATCAAGAAATTGGAAAGGCACCAAATAGATGAGCTTTCAATTCACCTCAAGGATCTAGAAAACCTATAGCAAACCAGACCCAAATCTAGTAGGAGAAGAGAAATAATTAAAATCAGAGAAGAAATCAACAGCATTGAATCCAAAAAAAAAATTACAAAAAATCAGCCAAGTGAAGAGCTGGTTTTTTGAAAAAATAAACAAAATTGACACCCCATTGGCCCAACTAACTAAAAAAAGAAGAGAAAAGACCCAAATCAATAAAATCAGAGATCAAAAAGGAAACGTAACAACAGACACCACAGAAATAAAAAGAATCATCAGAAATTACTACAAGGAATTGTATGCCAGCAAACAGGGAAACCTATCAGAAATGGATAGATTCCTGGACACATGCAACCTACCTAAATTAAACCAGGAAGACATCGAAAACTTAAACAGACCCATAACTGAGACAGAAATTGAAACAGTAATAAAGGCCCTCCCAACAAAGAAAAGCCCAGGACCAGATGGATGATTCTTTGATATAATGATTTCATGTATTTTGGATCTATACATAATATATTTAAGTTCTATTTCTACTTTTTTAAAAGAAATTTTACAGAAAGAGTTAGCAGTGAAAGAGAGAGAGAGAGAGAGAAACAGACAGAGAGAAAGGTCTTCCTTTTGTTGGTTCACTCCCCAAATGGCTGCCACGGCCGGAGCTATGCCAATCTGAAACCAGGAACCTGGTGCATCCTCTTAGTCTCCCCTATGGGTGCAGGGGCCCAAGCCCTTGTGCCATCCTCCACTGCTTTCTGGGGCCACGGCAAAGAGCTGGACTGGAAGAGGAGCAACCGGGACTAGAACCTGGCACCCATATGCAATGTCAGTCCCACAGGTGGAGGATTAACCAAGTAAGCCACAGTGCCAGCTCCTCTAAATTTTTTTGGAAAGAATCTCTATTCTGTTTTCCACAGTGGATATAATAATTTACTTTCCCACCAGCTTTGTGTAAGAGTTCTCCATTCTCCTTTTTTCACCAATATTAGACTTTATGTGTTTTTGGTAATCATTTTAAATAGGGTGAGGTGATATACCATTGGTGTTTTGATGGTATTTTGCTGACGATGTGTGATATTATGCCATTTTGCATACATAGGGCATTTGTATATTTCACAGTTCTTATCTGAAGATGCAGAATCATATCTAGCATGTTTAAGAAGAATCAATGTATTATATGAAATTCATTACTCAAAACAAAGAAAAAGTGCACAATCAAGAACTGTATTTGGGCAACCTTGAGAGAAAGAGAGAAAGAATGAACCAAAACCACCCTGTCAAACCTGGGACTGTCCCTTTATATATCATGAGGCTTGAGGTGGTCCGCAGGTGTCTGTGCAGAGGCTACATTACCTATCAAAAGTGAGTGGAGTTTGGAGGCAGGATCCAGTACCACTCATTTCTGTATCCTTTTTGGGAAACATCAAGTCATGGTGTCAGATGCATGATTGGAGTGGAGGTACCAGCCATGCTAATTTTATCATAATGACATTACAGTGTCATCTCAGAGTCAGAGCCTGCAGCCATGTTGGGTATTTCTGGTTGGTGCTGGTTCCACATTGGCAACATCGTGGAACTTGTTTCCACTACATGAAAGGGGAGCTTGGAGGTGCATGGAAGGAGGGCTGTGGTGCAGCATTTAGGATTCCACCTGGAATGCTGGCAACCCCTACCCGAGCATCACTTAGAGTTCTGGCTGCTCTGCTCTGCTGGGAAGGCAGCTGGTAATGGTCCGAGTGATTGGGCCACTGCCACCTATGTGGACAGCTGGATGGAATTCCTTCTTCCTGGTTTATTGTGGCCACTGGGTAATGATTCACTGGATGGGAGATTTCTCTCTCCTCCCTCTCTCTCTCTGCCTTTGAAATAAATTTTGAAAAGAAAGGGAAGTTCAGGTGGTACACAGTCAGGGTTAGATGGTTTAGAGAAGGGTTTGGGTGGTACAGACCCGGCTGTCACACAGGCTGGTTGTGGCTTTTGTGCTGGTGAGGAAGCAGCGACTGCCTGAAGTTGCAATGTGTTGGAAATTCCCAAGTTTTAAATTGAGACACCTGCCATATTTTCCTATTTTCATGTTTTCTTATTTACTTATTTAACTTTGATATTTTCAGTTTATTTATTCATTTAAAAAATCCGAACATTTTTGAGATTTACAACTGTAAACGATATGGGGTATTTGATGCTTCACAGATGTTTCATTACATGTATTAAAATAATTTCAATTGAAATTCAAAACTTGAAAAGGATTTATGTATTCATTTGATAGGAAGTTACATAGAGAGGAGGAAACAAGAGTTGGAAAGGGAGAGAGAGAGAGAAAGGTCTGCCATCTACAGGTTCACTCTGTAAATGATTGCAATGTGGTCCAGGTCTGGGCAAGGCTGAAGGCAGGAGCCTGGACCTCCATTCTGGTCTCTCACTTGGGTCTCAGGGGCCCAAATGCTTGACTCATCTTCCACAGCTGTCCCAGGCGCATTAGTAGGGAGCTGGATCAGACATGGGACTAAACTAATGGGACTAATCAGACATGGGAGCAACTGGGACTGAAATCAGCACTCATAGGGGATGCTGGCCTTGCAGGTGGCACTGAAATTCAAATTCTTTAGGAAAGTCTCCCCTGCCTGGCTGGGTTTACTGTTCTGCCTTACCTTTGTATTACCATTCATGTACAATAGCCTCTCATTGTCTTGAGATTGCCAAACTGTTTTCAGTGTTTGAGTTCTCCAGATGTAAATGTCCTTCCTGTAGTCTCTTCTTATTTTTTGTACTTCTGTTACCTGTCAGCTTTTGAATAAGGCCGTTTCCATTTTATACAGAGTCCATTCTGCCCCTTTATTTTCTGTCTCATTACTTTATTTGTCAAGCTATTAGCATTGGTCCCAAGTTGTGATTGCCTATATTAAGCTGCTCCCATTTTTAATGTTTGACTCCCTTATAAGACTTAAGGTCACTGAAAGCAAAACGTTAATCCTAATATTATTTTTCTGTTTTGTTAACTCAGTATCTCTAGCTTGTGGTTAGAATCTGAATCATGTAGGCACTTCGTAAAATTCCTAAGAATTTGAATGATTTAATCGATTTTCAGTTATTACAGCCACATCAGGGATAAGACAAAGTAGGGGAGGGAAGTGATACATATCCTGTTGGAACATAAAGGCTGATATTTTATTCTCAACTAGAAATAGCATCAACAATGGTTCTGAAGCACTTTTTACCTCCTAGTTGAGCCTCCCTGACGCTGGTCATGTGATTGGTATGATAACGTCTTTATATACAATTGTTTAAATATTTTGTGGAAAATCCCAGTGAATTTAATTAAGCATGAACTTTGGCCAAGCTCCAGATGCAGGTCTCAGGGCTATGTGAGGTTAGGAGATATAAGTTATCCTGTGCTTTTGGACCCTGTTGGAGAAGATGCTATACTCTTCAGGTGTGATACAACTGTTTCCAGACAAGCAATTACTTATTGCAAGAATGCCATCTCAAATACCACAGAAAAGTTTGGCTTGCAACAAAATTGAATGAGATGGGTTAAATATCTGAATGAAATTTTTCTTCCTTGAATTTGGAAGGAAAGAAGTCAGACAATAAAGGAAACATCTCCTGGTAACATGACTGGTTGTTCTCTTCTTATGCAGACTGTTAATCAAGATCTATAAATAATCACTTCTATCCACTTTGAGTTTCTAAATTACCTCCCAAGATTTCTCAAGTGTTATAATTTAGTTTGTTACATTTTGTTTGTTTATTTTGTTCAGGAATTTACTGATGCAGACTCTTCAATTTTTCTTTTTATGTGATCTGATGCCTTTTAGTAGGTGTCCAACGCAAGTCATTATAATTTACTCAAATATTTAGATGATGTAAGAAATTGGGCAGAGTCATGAGAAACCAAATATGTACTGAAGGAGGAAAGTATCTCCCTCTCTGGCCAAAACATGGAAGACACATTTCCTTGTCCTAAGGCGTCAGTTACAAAGCTCTCCATCAGGCTCTGAGGAAGCCTCCAAAAGGTGAGAAAGTGGCAGTTAACAGAAGAATTTAGAGATTTTCATGTGTGTATTTTCCTGGTATGTAGGAAATTATACTGTTTGACTTTGCAAGAGTGGACATGTTGAAAAACTTCTGATTTTCCAAGATCTTTGAAGGTCAAGGACGTTTAGTTTCTTATTCCACTTCTGTCACTGAAAAGTATATGAGTGTGTGAAAATTTACCGAATTTCCTGAGCCTGTTTCTTCACATGTAAAGGGGGGACAAGTATCATATATTAGCACAAGTATCAATATTTATGCTTTATGTGATGATATTTGTGTGTCTATGAATATAAACCTATTTGTATGAAACATACATGTGAGAATCACATAGCATCTTGCAGAGTTTTGCAAAACTAATGCTAGGTGTGCTGGCAATGTTAGCATTTCCACTCATTAAATTATGTTTTATCTATTTTAATGGAACTGATTAGGTGAAAATATTTTGTTCTCTAGTGATTTTGCATTGCAGGGGGACATAAACTTGTGATTGATATATATATATATATATATATATACACACCAGTTTGCACAAATGGGATTTTCATGTTTTCTCCATAGCATTCAAGTACAGTAATAAGCACTTTCCTGTGTTTCATCACATTAGATCCTCAAAAAATGTTTAGAATAATTTCATTTACAAATCTGCAAGGTATGAATGATTTCTTCTCAAAATTTAAGTACAGTAAAACATTTCTGCTTGCATATTAAGCATCTTTTAAATTAGGGATCATCATCCAAGCAGTATACATCCATTTGTTAATGTAGTAGAGTTAGGTGAAAAATGTAGTAGAGTTAGGTGATTTCTTAGCTTGCACAACGTTTTTCCTCTTACAATGTGATGCCTGGCTTTTAAATGTTTTCTTTTAAAAAAATATTTTTTATTTGAAAGTCAGAGTTACACAGAGAGAGAAGGAGAGGCAGAGAGAGAGAGAGAGAGAGTGGTCTTGCATCCACTGGTTCACTCTCCAATCGGCCTCAATGGTTGGAGCTATGCTTATCAGAAGCCAGGGGCTTGGAGCTTCCTCAGGTCTTGGGACTTGGGCCATTTTCTACTTCTTTCCCAGGCCTTTGCAAAGAGATGGATTGGAAGTGGAGCTGCCAGGACTTGATCCAGCGCCCATATATTATGCAGGCACTGTAGCGGCAGCTTTACGAGCTGCACCACAATGCTGGCCCCATAAATCGTGATCCTAAATGAGTTAGCAGTTTCTCTGATATCTCAAAGTCCACTTTATTTCTAAAGCATACAACAATGTAGGTTTTTGATTGAATTAATAAATAAACATTTAGACTTCCAATAACATTGCCATAATATTATTATAGCATTACACTGCTTCTGATTTCTGAAATTACCATGTATTGAAATAAATTTGGGAATATGGCTTTGATCTAAAGCATCAATATTTCTGTAGGCAGTATAGAAATACTGTATTTTGTTGAAAGTAGGATGGAAATTTATTGTAGGGATTTTGAGCCAAGGGTGATGTGTTAGATCTAAATGGGATCATTTGGGCTGTGTCATGTGAGTAGATTACTGCACTCTGGAACATTAAAGTAGTGAGAACCTAAAGAGGCTATTAGAGTAGAATGGTGGAAACTGGGATGTACTGAGGATGATAAAATTTGGGGGTGATATGTTATTAAAATACGTTGAAAATAATCTGAGTGGAAGAGCAGAATGAAAGGTATTGTATGAATTTTAGCATGAATAATAATGTGGCAGGCTATATAATTTAATCATGTAGAAACTAGTTAGGAAGAAAGAGGTTAATGGCAACATTATGAAGAGTCTAGAAATAGAAAATTGATACCCATTTTGAGATGTCAATCTGGACGGTAAAGATCTATGAATAATTATTTCTATGCACCTTGAATATGTGAATTACCTTCAGTGATTTTTAGTTGTTATAATTTAGTAAATGTATATGATACTTCCCTCGTGTAATTCTATTTTTCCCTCTTTCTAGATCATTCTCACTTTTGCTCAATACTCAAGTTAAATGTTGTTCCTCTGAGAATGCTTCAAATATTCCAGTATGATTAAGATGTCTTAGCTTGGTTACCCCTTAAAATAATGTGAATACTTTTATGAGAATTATTAAATTGGTTTGTCATTCTTTGAATGAGTGAGTATGTATCACTTCAGTGAGTGTAGGGGGCCATTTCTCACCCTTCTTGATATTTTGCATGTTTATAGCTGATTCAACATGAATTGACCCTCATATGCATTTTTAGAGAATGACTAAATAAAATATTAAAATTTTCATATAGTTAATATATTTCCCCTTTTTTAGGGAATCAGTATCCAACATCTGAAATCAGCCCCTGTGAAAGAAGAGATGGAATCCAGGAACAATGTGACTTACTTTGTGCTCTTGGGCCTTACACAGAATGCACAGGGACAGAAAATACTTCTTGTTTTGTTCTTGATCATCTACATTCTGACTGTGGTGGGGAACTTGCTCATTGTCGTGACTGTCTCTGTCAGTAAGACCCTGGGCTCACCAATGTACTTCTTTCTTGCCTGCTTATCCTCTATGGATGTCTTTTACTCCTCAGCCATTACTCCTAAATTGATTTCAGACTTGTTCTTTGGGAAACACACCATAAGCTTCCAATCATGTATGACCCAGCTTTTTATAGATCACTTCTTTGGTGGATCAGGGGTCTTTATTCTGTTGGCAATGGCCTATGACCGCTATGTGGCCATCTGTAAGCCCTTGCACTATTTGGTTATCATGAGGCGATGGGTGTGTGTTGTACTGCTGGTAGTGTCCTGGGTTGGAGGGTTTCTGCATTCAGTCATTCAGCTCATCACTATTTATGGGCTCCCATTCTGTGGCCCCAACATCATTGATCATTTTGCGTGTGACATGTACCCCTTATTGAAACTTGTCTGTACTGACACCTATGTCATTGGTCTCTTAGTGGTGGCCAATGGAGGTGTGATCTGCACTGTTGTGTTCCTGCTCTTACTCATCTCTTATGGTGTCATCTGGAACTCTTTAAAGAACCATAGTCAGGAAGGGAGACGGAAAGCTCTCCAGACCTGTGGTTCCCACATCACTGTGGTTGTTCTCTTCTTTGTTCCCTGAATTTTTATGTATGCAAGACCTGCTAAGACCTTCCCCATTGACAAATCAGTGAGTGTGTTTTACACAGTCATAACCCCCATGCTGAACCCCTTAATCTACACTCTGAGAAACTCAGAGATGACAAATGCCATGAAGAAGCTCTTGGGTAGGTAAGTCTCATCGTGTAGAACTTAAGTTTTGCAGTCTGTCTGAGGGTGGCCGACGCGGCTGGCTCAGTTAAGATGAGGCTTCTGTTGCTTTGCCTGGTGGCAGCATCGGTGGTGGCCAGAGAGGCTTCCGCCCACCTGGGGGTCATGCCCAGCAAGAGATTAAAGATGCAGTATGTACGGGCTGCCGCTTATTTTCAAGATCTGTGTTTCCTTAGGGTATAGGTTGGTGTTTGAGGAGTACCTGCAGGTTCTTAGGCAGCAGTACCTAGCCTTATGAGTTTAAGGAGAGAATTACCTCCCTCAACCAGTATATAGACACATGCATCTTTCTTGTCATTTTCAAAGTAGTATTAATAGGCTTAATCATTGTTGGCAAAGATCCTTTTCCCTCTTTGGCATGCAAGCTCCTAGCATCTGGCAGTGGGGCCAGGAAAATATGGTCTATGCATGTATGGATGGTTTTCTTCTTGAGCAACATGATTGAGAACCAGCATTTGTCAACAGGTGCATTTTGAGATAATTTTAAATGTTGTACCTGTATGGTCTAAGCTGGAATCTGGTCACTTTCCATCCATGCAACAACTTAACTTGTTCAAATTCCAGACAATGAAATGAAACTCAATGAGCAAATGAATTCAATCCCACACCATTGGTCATAGCCCCAACCAATCAGCTTTGAAAACTCTTGCATTAAGGGATTTTGCAAGAGCAGCGTGACTGACATCATGAAGGCCTGTGCTGAAGACAGCAAGTGTTAGTACAGACCAGATGCTTTTTTGGCAGGCTCGTTGTGTCTCTTGAAAACCTCAATGCAAGATGGTTTTTCAGTGCTAGTACATTTTGGAATTCAGCACATTCCATGGAGTGCAGTAATGCTGTATAATTTTCTGCCCCCTCCCAAATTCATCCAGGTAATATTCTTTTTTTAAAATGCAGACATTAGTTGCGACTTTCTTAGTCATTTGAAAAAGTAGAAAATTGTGCTACAATTTTATTTATTTCAAAGAAGTCTGTTAAATCTGTTGTACTTTTATATGAATTTTCATTTTTTATGGTTTAAAATCAGTCTTTTTTGGAATGTAGCCAAATTTCCCATATACTTTATAAGAGTCCAATGAGACATCTCTAATTTGGCTATGTGCAATTTATGTTGTTTTCAAAACACTGCAAATTGTGAACAATGCATTATACAATATTATAGGGGGAAATCTAATATTCAGGGTAGTCTACCAATTTGTGTGTATGTGTGTGTGTGTGTGTGTGCATGTGTGTGTATGATTACCAGACAACTACTAAACATCAACTGCTTTTCAAGTCCTATTATGTAGTTCAAGTGTCTTGCTTGACCAGTCTTATGAGTTGGTTTAACTGAGCCTTTATACTTAGCTAAACAAAAAATTAAACAGATGTCAGTTAAATAAAAAAGTTTCAATTTATTGCTCAGTATACCAGTTATCATTGTATTTAACAATCGTCTCTTTAAATTATTGTTTTTTACTCTCAGGTAACTTCATAAGGCATACACTTTAGATTCACTTACATTTTTAGGATAATGAAACTCACTCAGTTGAATCTCTTTACAACACTGATATTAGCTGAGTGGCAATCACTTGCCTAAAGTTTAATTTGTCTATTATATCAGAATTGTATTTGAGGACCAAAATTGGAAAAATTTTAAATTTAATAATTTAGTGTTCTAAAGACAGTTAAAACAACTTAAACTGATAAAGACTATAAGAATGACTTAGCAGAACTAAGACCACAGTGTGGAAGAATAATCATATTGCAAGGTGACAGCATACTTCAGCTTCTAAATAGGAATGAAGTGGTAGAGCCAGTTTTAGGCCTGGATTTGTTAGTGGAAATAGAGGGATTTTAGGAAAAGTTATGAGGTAATTTTGGCGTTGGTTTCACCTGACACTTAGACGTTTCTAAGACCTTATGTGAGGACACTTTCGAAAGGTCCAGGGAAAGTGGAACTAAAAAGCTGTTTATTCTGATGCAAAGAAATTGAAATATATGTCCATGAAGGGTCTTCATAAATTCATTAAAATGCATATTATGAAAACCTATGACGAGATTATGATTTTTTTTGCGCCAGCATAAACATATTTAACTCTATTTTCCATGAACTTTTGAAATGTTCTTGTACTTACTTATGTTTATAACACCTAACGTTATACTTCGCCATTGAATATTTGTTTAGGTCATATCACTTAATGTTCCTGATTGTGACTCCTGATGTTGGAACATATTAGAAACTCCAAATGATAGGAAATTAGTTTAATAAGTCACTCCACAACATTATTTAAGGATTATCCTTTTTATTAACTGCACAGACAATTTATTGACAATGTAGACTTCTACATATAGTGATAAGAAGTATTACAATTTAAGCTGAAGTTCCCTTAGAGATTATTATTTGGGTGTAATACCATTTTATACTTGAGAAGGGTTAAAACTTTGTTAATCTGATTGTGTACCACTCCAAACTTCTCTTCTTCTGCAAGTCGAAATGTCTTGTTGAATGTTTCCAGAGGTCTTCAGCTAACAGACATTTCACTACTAACACAGTTAACCTTATAGTACGTTCACAACTTGGGCTTTTGATGTCCCATGGCCCTGACAGGTCAAACTGTGAAGATTCTAAGATTCAAAAACAGCTGTCTCCACGTTTGCCTCAGTTTGAGTGATGTATCTTTTGAAGAATAGCTTTAAGTGACTTGGAAACTGACAAAACTCAGTTGTTTTGTTGACACTCATATCTCTTATGCTTAGCCGTATTTAAATCTAGAGTTTAATAGAGCTTAGTGAATAAAATGTAGTGGGAGACATTAATAAAAATAATGTTGAGGAAATATGGAAAGTAAATTATAATTAAGTTTTATTATATTCCCAACATTTTAAATTTATTGCTTATAAATTGATATATTTGAATTTATATTCCTAATAATTTAAATGTATTGCTTATAAATTGGTATGCTGTATGGTTTATACATGTTTATGCACAATTATATTAATCAGAAGATCATAGAACATGCCAGCAAGTTGGCTAATATTATTGGACTTTTTACTACAATAGCCATATGGAAGAAATTATTTGTTATGTTAATAAAAATGCTAGTAAAGTATGGCTTTATAACTCAATGTGTAAGGTGTGCAAGGCAAATATGCTTTGGAATATAAATGACATTATTTGGTTATAGCAATAGCATGATTAATGATAACAATTGATCAGCCTTTACAATGATTTAAAATGTCACAGGGGGCCCAGTGATAGCTCTTTGTTACTTTGAATGTTAGTTTGGAACTTTGGTTACCTGGCAAACATTCCGTCATCGTCATCATTTAAAATAACTCAGATTTATAATTAACCCTCAGAATTTTTAAACATGGTTTGATATTCTGAAGCTTTTAATTTATTTACTTATTAAATCGTTTGTTAAAAATAAGTGAGGAATTGTAAAGTTTGGAGATTTACCTCTTTACAATTATGAAAATAAACTTTTATAATGCTGAAAAACAACTTAAGTTTCTTCAACTCCATGAAGACAGTCTGACTTCTGGGGTCATCTCCTTGGACCCAAGAGTCCTTAGAAAATTTGTTTTCTTTCAAAAAACTTATGTTAATTATGCAAATAACTTCATGTTTTATTATGAATAACAACTTGTTCCCTCTCTAGTAAGCTTTTTAATAGTTATGTATACTGTCATATTGTCTCAGCTAGAAAGTCATAATACATCTATATATGATAGTCAATACACAGTGTTTAGTTAACTAGTGGGTACAATTTTCAGTTACATTGATTATTAATAATTTTATTCATTCTTATTGAAAATTTTCTTTCTAAGTATTAGTTTTATCTATAGTTATTTGAGCCTTTATATTGACCTTTTATTAAATAGTTAAGATCTTTTGTGGTGTGAAGATAATTCTCTACAATCAGATTCTGTTGTATACATATGAAATATTTGGCTAGTGATACTTCTGTTTTGTAAAATAAGACAAACTATAGTATAACAAGAACAAGAAAATCCCATTTAATTGTGTAATAAAAGTAAACTTCCATTCATCTTTCACTAATGTCATCCTATTTTACTCCCAGAGTAAACATTTTATGCATAATACTTTTGTCTTACCAATAAGGCTTGTAGCCCCTCAATTTTTTTTAGAAACATGCTTATTTTTGGGAATGCATGTTTTCAAATTCAGTGTAAACTAGTCACAAAACTAAGTTCAGTTATTTTGGATGTGATTTTATTTATGGAACAATATATATCTCTATAGATTTGAGAAGTGCTGTCCATGAAGAGAAGTGTTTTTATCTAGTCAGGTCTCCTTTTATATTCCCCAGCAGTTCTTTACAATTTTGGCTGTGTTACCGATCCCCTATAGATAACTGCTGTGCTTCTTCCATGATCCTTAAAATGCTAACTGACACTTTTCTCTAAGGAAACAACAACAACAAGAAAAATCTCTTCCAGGGAATGCATGATGGGCCGCTTTTCTAGTACCTCTTGGTTCTGCTGAGATCATTCTACTGAGGGATGGTCTGTGACACTATGTGGCCCTCACTGTGCTGCAGGATGACCATGCACTGATACATGTGTGTCCATCTCCAAGAAGAGATAGGAGCTGCAGGCTCAGGCCATGCCCAGTATGAATACTCATCACAATCTGACTGCCTGTGTGACCCAGTGACAAGCTCACCTGTGTGCTATGAGGAACCCTTTGTTGAACCTCATCTATGTCGACAACTCCATTCTCATGGTTGCTGTCAAGAGTGGGCTCATCTTCTCATTTTCTCCTTTTGATGTTCTCCTGTGAGGTCTTCCAATACAGGTTGAAATTTTAAATCATGGAGGAAATGCACAAAGCTCTCTCTATTGTGTCTCCCATGTTACTGTAGTCACTGAATTCTTTGTGTACTGAATATTTGTGTGTCTACAGCACCCTGTGACCACTTCTCAAATAAAAAAAAATGAGCTTTGGGAGTAACTCCTATGTTGAGCTGTTTAAGTTCCCAGAAATGCAGATATATTATGCTATGAAGAAGATGTAGATCTAAATGTAGTGTAATGGAGAAATATTCTAAACATAACATGACTGCATCCTTAGATGGTAAAGTGAAAAGAACATAGCATCTAAGATTCAAGTCCAAGTATAACACTGATGCCTGAATATGTTGGTTCTGAGTTTGATGCCTTTTGATGTAAAAGTGAAGAGGTAAATCATTTTTCATGAAGAATATCCTATTTAGATATTTCTATCACTCATTTTGCAGCTAATCCTCAGTGTATTTTCAAAGGCTTAAAGGACTTTTTAGATGGGCAGATTTCCAGGATACAGCTCCACACATTCTAGTGCAGTAGACAGGTTTTCAAATGGGGATGTGTTTTCAGCGTATGCAGTAGGAGATCTTTGCGTTGGACTTGAGCAATATTCCCAGAGATCATTTGCATATCCTGAGACTGTTAATGGATTCAATTCATTAAGGAAGAACCCTTCACAGCAGAAGTTTTGAGGTCATGATAGTCTCAATATTTATGATTCATAGAATAGTTGTTAATTTGAAACCATGAAAAAATCAAACATTGTAGAAAATTAGAACAGTTTTAGGCATTCATTCTCTTATTTCTCTTTCTGTATTTTCTGATACTGGAACATCTGGTATGGTTCTTTTGCTTTTTCTTCATAAACACTAAAAATTAAATCATTTATTGCTGCTGTATTATTTGGAACAAAACTCAATAATATTGTCATTTTAAGTAGTCATTTATGTAAGATTCTTATTTTTAGTGTTTTGCTTGTTTACAGGGAGATTGTGGATCATTATCATATGCACAAGTTTAGGAATGGCTGATGGGTTTAGTCTATGACCATGGTTGAGAATCTATTGTTTGAGGAAGACAATTTGGAATTGAAATCCTACCTTTCTCATTTAAATGTGAATATTTGGAAAACAATCCCCCTAAAAGTTTCAGTTAAAGGGGAATAATAAAGTTACATCAAATGAAATGATCTATGTAAACTATTAGTGGAACTAAATACTCATAATATTAGTAATGATGACTAACTCTTATCATCCTAAAATTAAAATAGACACATTCAACTTGCCTAAAATTTTTTTAGCTAATTTTTTAAAGGGTTATGTATAACCTCTCTCTCCCTGCTGTGAGGAAGAACACATAAGCACTGACTATACTTAATGGAGTTTTGATGGCAACAAGAACTCCCACCCCTTGGCCATACCTGAATCCATTTCTCCTCTTCTCTGATCCACTGGTCCCAGACTTCTGAGGACTTGTAGTTATTGCAGTTGTTAGTCTTATTTTTCTTGACCATGCTTGCTCGAGAGTAAAAGTAATTTTACTCTGATTTTGATGTCAACATACCATGCAGTCAGAATATGTAAAGACTTAAAATGCAAGAATTTGTTTTCAAGTAGTGTTACCAGTGTGTTTAGCACCTTGAGCAAAGGTTGGCCCCAAATAAATGTTAATAAATATTTGATGAACAAATAACTATCACAACTGCTTAAGCCATTAAAAATAATTGTTTTTGTGAAAAGGATACTTACTAACTAAATGCTTCTGACATTGATGACTTTTCATTTTTGTGATAAATAGAAATGGAGACCTTTTGTTCAGTTTGGTAGACATAAGTATATATTTTCAAAATTTGTATTAACATGGAGACTAGTGCCGTGGTATAATAGGCTAAGCTTCTGCCTGCTGTGCTGGCATCCCATATGGGCACCAGTTTGTGTCCTGGCTGCTCCTCTTCCAATCCAGATCTCTGCTAGTGGCCTGTGAAAGCGATGGAAGTTGGCCCAAGTGCTTGGACACCTGTACTCACATCGGAGACACAGAAGGAGCTCCTGGCTCCTGCCTTTGGATCGGCCCATCTCTGGTGTTTGTAGCCATTTGGGAAGTAAACCAGCAGATGGAAGATCTTTCTCTCTGTTTCTCCCTCTTTCTGTCTATAATTCTGCCTCCAATAAATAAATAAATCTAAAAAATTTGTATTAACAATAATTGTACATATTGGGCCGGCACCGCGGCTCAACAGGCTAATCCTCTGCCTTGGGGCGCCAGCATACCGGGTTCTAGTCCTGGTCGGGGTGCCGGATTCTGTCCCGGTTGCCCCTCTTCCAGGCCAGCTCTCTGCTGTGGCCAGGGAGTGCAGTGGAGGATGGCCCAAGTGCTTGGGCCTTGCACCCCATGGAAGACCAGGATAAGTACCTGGCTCCTGCCATCTTATCAGTGCACTGTGCCGGCAGCAGGGCACTGGCCGCGGCGGCCATTGGAGGGTGAACCAACGGCCAAAGGAAGACCTTTCTCTCTGTCTCTCTCTCTCACTGTCCACTCTGCCTGTCAAAAGAAAAAAAAAAAAGAAAAAAACAATAACTGTACATATTGATGCATTATAGTGTAACATTCAATACATTTATATAATGTTTATTGATCAAATCAGGATATTCAATATTTCCTCTTCTTCAACATTATAACATGATGGGGGTCTTTCATTTCCTTTCTTCTCTTTGCCCATAAAATATATAGAATATTATTATGAATGATAGTCTTTTGATTATGGTGTGAAAAGTGGAAAGTTACTGCTTTTTAAACTATGATTTGATACTCATTATCCAAATTATTCTATCCCTCTTAGCAGTCTCTACCTCTAGTTTCATTATTCTTTTCAGATTGAATATTTTTCAAGCGTCCACATGTGAGGGATAGCATGTAGTATTTGTCTTTTTGTGCCTGAATTCTTTTTTTTTTTTTTTTTAAGATTTACTTATTTCTTTGAAAGTCAGAGTTACACAGAGGTAGGAGAGGCAGAAAGAGAGAGGTCTTCCTTCTGATGGCTCACGCCCCAGATGGTCGCAATAGCCGAATCTGCGCTTATCCGAAGCAAGGAGCTATGAGCCTCTTCTGGGTCTCCCACATGGGTGTAGGGGCCCAAGGACTTGGGCCATCTTCTACTGCTTTCCCAGGCCATAGCAGAGAGCTGGGTTGGAAGAGGAGCAGGCGGGAGTAGAACCAGCACCTATATGGGATGCCAGAACTTCAGGCCAGGGCGTTAAACCCCTATGCCATAGCGCCGGCCCTGTGCCTGAATTATTTTCAAAATGATGTCCTCTAATTCCATCCATTTGCTGCAAGTGATAGGATTTCATTCTTTCATATGTGACTGAATAATATTCCAAAGTATTTATACATGTATCAAATTTTCTTTATTCATATGATAATGGGTACTTTGGTTGATTCTTCATATAATGATTTCATATATTTTGGATGTATACATAATGTTTGTAAGTTCTAGTTCTAGTTGTTTTTTTTTTTTTAAAGAATCTCTATACTGTTTTCCACAGTGGATGTAATAATTTAGTTTCCCACCAGCTATGTATAAGACTTCCCTTTTCTGTTTTCCTCACCAATATTTGTTACTTTCTGTGTTTTTTTGTAGTTATTTTAAATAGGGTGAGGTGATATACCATTGGTGTTTTGATGGCATTTTGCTGATGTTTTGTGATATTGTGCCATTTTGCATATAAAGGGCATTCATATATTTCATAGTTCTTATCTGAAGGTGCAGAATTATATCTAGAATGTTTAAGGAGAATGGACTCATGCAATTAATTGGCTTGCTGAAGCTTTAAAACATCAGTTCAAGTCCTGGCTACCCCATTTTCAATACATCTCACAGCTAATGCACCTGTGATCGCAAGAGAAAATTGCCCAGGTGCTTGGGTGGGTTCACCTATGTGAGGGACCCAGACAGAGTTCCAAGTCCCTGGCTTTGGTCTAGCCCAACCCTGGACATTTGGAGAATGAACCCATGGGTTTAGGATATCTCTCTCTGTGTCTTTCTCTGTCTACACTCATACACACACACACACATTCACACACAGTCTCTGAAACTCTACCTTTCCTTCCTCCCTTCCTCCCTTCCTCCTTCCTCCTTCCTTCCTCTTTCCTTCCTCCTTCCTTCCTCCTTCTTCCTTCCTTCCTTCCTTCCTTCCTTCCTTCCTTCCTTCCTTCCTTCCTTCCTCCTTCCTTCCTCCTTCTTCCTTCCTTCCTTCCTTCCTTCCTTCCTTCCTTCCTTCCTTCCTCCTTCCTTCCTCCTTCCTTCCTTCCTCCCTTCTTCCTTCCTTCCTTATTCCTTCCTCCTTCCTCCCTTCCTCCTTCCTTCCTTCCTCCCTTCCTTCCTCCCTTCCTTCCTTGCACCAGGCACAGTTAGACAGTGAGAGAGAGAGACAGAGAGAAAGGTCTTCCCTCCGTTGTCTCACTCCCCCAATGGCCACCACGGTTGGCGCTGCGCCGATCTGAAACCAGGAGCCGGGTACTTCCTCCCTGTCTCCCATGCGGGTGCACTTGGGCTATCCTCTGCCGCTCTCCTGGGCTACAGTAGAGAGCTGGACTGGAAGAAGAGCAACCGGGACTAGTAGCTGGCGCCCCAACTTGGACTAGAATCCAGGGTGCCTGCGCTACAGGCGGAGGATTAGCCAAGTGAGCCACGGCACTAGCCGACTCTACCTTTCAAATAAATAAGTAAATCAGGTATTTAAAAGCACTTATATAGAGGCTCCTGATAGCCATAAATCAACTCACATGCCTTCATCCAAAGTGCAAGGTGAGAGAGAAATATAATTCTTTGGATTTTTTGTGGCAAATGCACGTTCCTAGGGGACTTTCGGGCAGCTACACAACACTGATGGTTTTTTATGGTTAGAGATTAGCTCTCAGAAATGGGTTTTGTTTTGTCCTGAAGAGAGTTGCTTATTTCTTTAAAATTTATGGGTGTCCCTGTTTCTCACCTACACATAGGTAGAAAACAATTAAAGGAACATGAGGAACTTGAAGTGCAGGTATATTATTGATAAAATACAGAATTCTCCATATACAAATGTTTTGCACACTATTTTCTGTGGAGTAATTGTGAAAATTGAAAGGGAAACAGAATTCTTGTGGGCAACAGGGTCCCTGGCTGGGGTTACTCTAGGCTATTCCCTCTGCATATGAAAAAATTCAAGTTGGTGGCTTAAAGGTGTACAGGAAAACAAGATTTATCAAAGCAAAGAAAAAGGGCACAGTCAAGAACGAAATGTGGGCAAGAGAGAGAGAGCGAGAGCAAGAGCGAGAGTGCGTGCATGCTAGAGAGAGAGAGAAAGAGAGAGAGAGAACATGAGAGAGAAAGAGAGAGAGAACCAAAAACCTTTAGCAGGCCGGCACCATGGCTCACTAGGCTAATCCTCCACCTGTGGCGCCGGCACCCCGGGTTCTAGCCTGGTTCGGTGCACTGGATTCTGTCCCGGTTGCTCTTCTTTCAGTCCAGCTCTCTGCTGTGGCCCGGGAAGGCAGTGGAAGATGGCCCAAGTGCTTGGGCCCTGCACCCATGTGGGAGACCAGGAGGAAACACCTGGCTCCTGGCTCCTGGCTCCTGTCTTCGGATCGGCACAGCAGCCACTTGGGGGGTGAACCAATGGAAAAAGGAAGACCTTTCTCTCTCTTTCTCTCTCACTGTCTAACTCTGCCAGGAAAAAAAAAAAAAAAAAACCTTTAGCAAGACTGGGATGGTCCTTTTACTATCATGGGGCTTGAGGTGGTCTGAGGGTGTCTGTGGTGAGGCTTAATTGACTATTGAAAAGTGTCTGGAATTTACGGCCAAGCTCCAGACCCATCCATTTCTGTGTCCTTTTTGGGAAATGCAGAATATGTTATAGTATTAGATGCATGATTGGAGTGGAGTTGTCAGCCACGTTAATTTTATTATAAAGACATTATAGTGACCTAAACATCTGAATCAGAGCATTCAGCCATCTTGGATATTTCTGGTTGGTGCTGGCTCTACTTTGGCAACACTGTGGAATTTGTTTCCACTACATGAAAGGGGAGCTTGGAGGTGTATGGAAGGAGGGCTGTGTGGTTTGTCGCCCCCCCTCTTTGCGGAGGAACGACACAGGACCCTGCGCTGTTCTTTTGTCTGCTCCGCCCTCCCCGGGTTTGCTGCTGGTTCTTCCCGGGTTGGCTACCGTCCCTTCCACCTCTGTGGAAGGGCAGTTCCCCCTGCCACTTTCCCCACTTCCACGGGGGAGAGGCACACTGCTGGCCGGCTCTCTCGGGGGCTGCACAGGTGTTCCTCTTAGATGTTCCCCTTAGATATTCCTGGTGCATGTTGTCTCTCTCCTCCTTTATAGTCCTCTTCCACCAATCCCAACTCTGCTACCCACACGCCGAGTATGCTGCTCTCCTCCAATCAGGAGCAGGTCCTACAGCTTATTGGTTGAACTGGAGGCAGCTGTGTAGAAGCTGTTTCCTCCTCTCCCAGCGCCATATTGTGGGAGAGCAGATGCATAGAATAAGTCTTAATTCGAGTAACAGTCTAGGTCCGAGTTGCTCCCCACAGTGGTTCAGAATTTAGGCTTCCCCCTGCGATGCTGGCAACCCCCATCCAAGCATCACTTAGAGTTCTGGCTGCTCTGCTCTGCTGGGAAGGCAGCTGGTAATGGTCCATGTGATTGGGCCACTGCCACCTATGTGGACAGCTGGATGGAATTCCTTATTCCTGGTTTATTGTGGCCACTGGGCAATGAATCACTGGATGAGAGATTTCTCTCAATCTCAATCTCTCTCTTTCTCTCTCTCTCCAACTCTGCCTTTGAAATAAGTTTGAAAAAGAAAGGGAAGTTCAGGTGGTGCCCAGATAGAGATTAGATGGTGTACAGAAAGTGTTTGGGTGGTGCAGATCCGGCTGTGACACAGGATGCTTCGGGCTTTGTGCTGGTGAGGAATGTAGCTGCTGCACAGGCTGCCTGAAGCTGCGATGTGGTGGCATGTTCTCAAGTTTTAAATTTGGAAACTTGCCATGTTTTCCTCATTCTCATTTTTTCTTATTTGTTTATTTATCTTTGATTTCTGTGATTTATTTACATTTAAAAAAGCAAAATGTTTTTGAGATTTACAGTTGTATACATTTTGGTGTATTAGATGTTTCATTACATATATTACAATAATGTTAAATGAAATTCAAAATTTTGAAAAGGACTTATGTATTCATTTGATAGGAAGTTACATAGAGAGGAAGGAACAGAGTTGGAGAGGGAGAGAGAGAGAAAGGTCTGCCATCTACAGGTTCACTCTGCAAATGACTGCAATGTGGTCCAGGTCTGGACAGGGCTGAAGGCAGGAGCCTGGACCTCCATCCGTGTCTCTCCCTTGGGTATCAGGGACCCAAATACTTGGGCCATCTTTCACAGCTATCCCAGGTGCATTAGCAGGGACCTGGATCAGACATGAAGCAACTGAGATAAAATCAAACTCACATGAAGGTGGCACTGAAATTCAAATTCTTTAGGAAAGTCTTCCCTGCCTGGCCGGGTTTATTGTTCTGTCTTACCTTTGTAATACCATTCATGTACAATAGCCTCTCTTTGTCTTGAAATTGCCAAACTGTTTTCAGTGTTTGAGTTCTCCAGATGTAAATGTCCTTCAAGTAGTCTCTTCTTATTTTTGTATTTCTATTACCTGTCAGCTTTTGAATAAGGCCATTTCCATTTTATACAGAGTCAATTATTCCCCTTTATTTTCTCTCATTACTTTATTTGTCACCATAATCGAATTGGTCCCTAGTTATAATTGCCTAAATTAAGCTGCTCCCATTATAATGTTTGACTCCCTTACAAGGCATAAGGTCACTGAAGGCAAAATTCCATCCTAATTTTTTCTCTGTTTTGTTAACTGAATATCTCTAGCTTGTGCTTTAGAATCCGGAATCATGTAGGCACTTGGAAAAGTTCTTAAGAATATGAATGAATGAATCGATTTTCAGTTATTACAGCCATATCAGTAATAAGACAAGTAAGGTAGCGCACGTAAGTGATAGATATCCTTGTTGGAACAAAATGACTGATATTTTATTCTCCACCAGAAACAGCTTTAACAATGGTTCTGAAGCACACTTTGCCTCCTTGTTGAACCTCCCTGACCCTGGTCATGTGATTGGTCTAATGACATCTTTACAATTTTTGTGGGAAATCCCAGTGAATTTAATTAAGCATGAATCTTGGACAAGCTCCAGATGCAGGTCACAGGGCTATGTGAGGTTAGGAGATATACGTTGTCCAGTGATTTTGGCCCCTGCTGGGGAGCATGCTGTACTCTTAAGATGCGATACAACTGTCTACAGATGAGCAATTACTTATTGCATGAATGCGTTCTCAAAATACCGCAGAAAAGTTTGGCTATCATAACAGAATTGAAAGAGATTGGAAAAATATCTGAATGATAATTTTTCTTTTTGAATTTAGATGAAAATAGGTCAACAGTAGAGGAAACATCTCCTGGTAACATGACCGGTTGCTATTTTCTTATGCAGACTGTTAACCAAGATCTATGAATAATCGGTTCAATCCACTTTGAATATGTAAATTACCTCCAAAGATTTCTCAATGTTATAATTTAGTTTGCTATTATTTGTTTGTTTACTTTGTTCAGGAATTTACTGAATGTGGAATTTTTAATTTTTTTTTGTGTGTGATCTGATGCCTTTTAGTAATTCTCCAATGGAAATCATAATTTACCCAAATATTTAGAAGACTGTAAAAAATGGGCATAGTCACAAGAAATCAAATATGTTCCAAGGAATAAAGTCTCTCTCCCTCTTTCTCTAGTAAAAAATATGGAAGACACATTTCTTTGTCCTAAGGCGTCAGTTACAAAGCTCTCCATCAGGCTCTGAGGAAGCCTCCAAAAGGTGAGAAAGTGGCAGTTAACAGAAGAATTTAGAGATTTTCATGTGTGTTTTTTCCTGGTATGTAGGAAATTATACTGTTTGACTTTGCAAGAGTGGAAATGTTGAAAAACTTCTGATTTCCAAGATCTTTGAAGGTCAAGGACGTTTAGTTTCTTATTCCACTTCTGTCACTGAAAAGTATATGAGTGTGGGAAAATTTACTGAATTTCCTGAGCTGTTTCTTCACATGTAAAGGGGGGACAAGTATCATATATTAGCACAAGTATCAATATTTATGCTTTATGTGATGATATTTGCATGTCTATGAATATAAACCTAGTTGTATGAAACATACTTGTGAGAATCACATAGCATCTTGCAGAATTTTGCAAAACTAGTGCTAGGTGTTCTAGCAATGTTAGCATTTCCATTCATTAAATTATGTTTTGTCTATTTTAATGGAACTGATAGGGTGAAAATGTTTTGTTCTCTAGTGATTTTGCATTTCAGAGGGATATAAACTTGTGATATATATGCCAGTTTGCACAAATGGAATTTTAATGTTTTCTCCATAGCATTCAAGTACTGTACTACACACTTTCCTATGTTTCATCACATTAGACCCTCACAAAAAATGTTTAGAATAATTTCATTTACAAATCTGCAAAGTATAGTTCAGAGTAAGGAGTTGCCATACTTTGAATAAAGTAAACCATTTCTGCTTGTATAGAACATATATTTTATTTAGGGATCATTACTCAAAGCTATATACATCTATTTGTTAATACAGTAGAGTCAGGTGAAAAAGTGATTCCTTAGTCAGCAAAACTTTTTTCTTCTGATGATGTGACGCCTGGATTTTAGATCCTGAGCCTAAATAATCTATGATACCTCAAAGTCTACTTTACTTCTAAGGCATATAACAACTGTGTGTTATATAAGGTTTTTTTTTTTTTTGACTGAATGAATAAAAAAAATTTAGACTTACAATACTTATTTGTGTAATATTTATTATTATTTTAATGTTAAATTGCTTCTGATTTCTGATATTACTATTTATTAAAATGAAACCAAGGCTATGGAAAAGCATAATGATATTTGAAGAACAGCAAACACAGTCTTGAATAGGATGGATTTGAAATCTTGTAAGAGATGAATTTGGGAAGATAGCCTTGATCCCAATCATCAAGGGTCATGTAGGCTATATAGAAATACCGTATTTATTTGAACTTAGGATAGGAAGCCACTGTAGGGGTTTTGAACAGACGGTGATATGATCTCAAAAAGATGTAAAAGGGATAATTTGGGCTGCTTCATGTATGTAGTTTATGGAACTCTGGAATATAAGTACAGAAAACCTGCAAGAGGCTATGAGAGTTGACTGGTGGAAACTGGGAGGTTGTAGAAGATAAAATTTGGAGTGTTTTGATTGTAGAGTTAACAGTGTTTTAAATATGTGTTGATCCATAATCAGAGGATTAGAGGTATGAAAGATATTGTATGATTTTTTAGTATGAATAGTAATGTGGCAAGTGATATAATTTATTAACTTTATGTTTCTGTGTGGGAGCAAACTGTTGAAATCTTTACTTAATGTATGCTAAACTGATATTCTGTATTTAAAGAGAATCGAAAATGAATCTTGATGTGAATGGAAGGGGAGAGGGAGTGGGAAAGGGGAGGGTTGCGGTTGGGAGGGACGTTATGGGGGGGGAAGCCATTGTAACCCATAAGCTGTACTTTGGAAATTTATATTCATTAAATAAAAGTTAAAAAAATAATTTATCAACTAGGAAACATTTAGAAAGGAATTTTTAAATGGTTTTAGAAATACTAAATTGACATTCAATTTGAGATGTTGATCTGTTAACAAAGGTCTATGAATAATTCTATCCATTTTGAATATGTAAATTACCTGCAAATTTTTCTCAAGTGTTATAATACAGTGAATTGATACAGGATGTATCTCTTGTGGAATTCCCTTCCTATGATTTTTTCTAATTAAGTCTAAATTTTCCTCATAAATCAGATAAGTTACACTTCCTCCGAGAATCCTTCCAAGTCTCCAGATTGACTCAGATGTTTTAGCCTTGTGATTCTTTACAATAACTGACTAAATTTAACACAATTATTAAACTATCTTGTCGTAGTCTGAATCAATCCTTATGTACCAAATCCCTAAGAGTAGGGTACCCTGTTTCATCTGGTTTGATAACTCTCATATTTGTAATAGACTCAACACAAATAGACATTCATATTTTTGAATGAATGAATAAATATTAAGCTTTTTATGTACCTAAAAGATTTCCTCCTTCTTTTTTAGAGAAACTGTTTCTAATATCTGAAATCAGCCCCTGTGAAAGAAGAGATGGAATCCAGGAACAATGTGACTTACTTTGTGCTCTTGGGACTTACACAGAATGCACAGAGACAGAAAATACTTCTTGTTTTGTTCTTGATCGTCTACATTCTGACTGTGGTGGGGAACTTGCTCATTGTCGTGACTGTCTCTGTCAGTAAGACCCTGGGCTCACCAATGTACTTCTTTCTTGCCTGTTTTTCCTTTATGGATGTCTTTTACTCCTCAGCCATTACTCCTAAATTGATTTCAGACTTGTTCTTTGGGAAACACACCATAAGCTTCCAATGTTGTATGATCCAGCTCTTTATGGAGCACTTTATGAGTGGATCAGGGGTCTTTATTCTGTTGGCGATGGCCTATGACCGCTATGTGGCCATCTGTAAGCCCTTGCACTATTTGGTTATCATGAGGCAATGGGTGTGTGTTGTGCTGCTAGTAGTGTCCTGGGTTGGAGGGTTTCTGCATTCAGTCATTCAACTCAGCACTATTTATGGGCTCCCATTCTGTGGTCCCAACATCATTGATCATTACATGTGTGACATGTACCCCTTATTGAAACTTGTCTGTACTGACACCTATGTCACTGGTCTCTTAGTGGCAGCCAATGGAGGCGTGATCTGTGCTGTTGTGTTCCTGCTCTTACTCATCTCTTACGGTGTCATCTGGAACTCTTTAAAGAACCATAGTCAGGAAGGGAGACGGAAAGCTCTCCAGACCTGTGGTTCCCACATCACTGTGGTTGTTTTCTTCTTTGTTCCCTGCGTTTTTATTTATGCAAGACCTGCAAAGACCCTTCCCATTGACAAATCAGTGAGTGTGTTTTATACAGTCATAACCCCCATGCTGAACCCCATAATCTATACTCTGAGAAACACAGAAATGATAAATGCCATTAAGAAGCTCTGGAAACGTCATAAAATGTAGTAATGATAAAATCACTTGATTTTAGACTCTGTCTCTTTGGGAATTGGAGATTTTCTTAATTCTAATGCAATTTATCTTTTGGCACAGTATTAGCTTTTATGACAATTATTATTGAATAATAAAACATATGATTGCACAAATAATAGTTGTCTTTTTTGTTGGAAACTTTTCTCTATAACCTTTTATTTTTTTTTACTTCATTTACAAAGGTGTAATTCAAATATAGTAATGAATCAATTATAGTGATTAGTTGCTGAAGAAATTATATTGTAACACTGATTTTTCAGTTGATTTATTTATTTAACTCAGTTTCTTTCTGAGAGTTTTATTTATTGTTAGCTCTAATCATTTAGGTTCATTTTTCATATAATTTAGGAGTATTTATTTCTATATAGACTGCCCTCTTTATTCAACTTAACAGATTTTGTATACACAAGTGTAATACTTCTAGATTTTTGAAATTTGAATTTTTAGTTGATTATAGCTATAGTAAAAATAGAAACCATCCAGAATGTAATAAAATAATTATATTTGTTTCATCTGGTTAAGTCACTGGCTAAGATACCCTGTCTCACATAAGAATCCCTGAATTTGTTTTCTTGCTCCCATTCCTGATTTCAGCTTCCTACTAATGCAAACTCTTTGGGCAGCAGTGATGGCTAAATTAGTGGGATTCATGCCACATGGGAGATCCAGACAGGGTTCTTGGCCTTGGCTGGAGCCTTTGCAAGTATTTGGGGAGAGAACCAATAGATAGGAGCACACTCTGTCTCCACAACACTGCCTCTGAAATCGATCAAAAAGAATTGGAAATGCAAAATGAACTCCTTATCCATCTGCAGACATAGTCACTCAGTATCTTCCCTAAGATACACTATAATCTATTCTTGAAGTTTCGTCAGGTAATACTCTTTGCAAATAAATATAAATATTGATATTTAAATGTATCTTTCTGTGCTTTTCTTGTCTGTTCAAGTTTTCATTTTCTAAGCAATTTAGTAAAATTTTTTATAAACAGTAATTATAGTGGGCAGACCAGTGGCATAGAAGATGAAGCCACTGTTTGCGACACTGGCATCCCATGTTGGAGTACAAGTTTGAGTCCCTGATGCTCCACTTCTGATCTAGCTTCCTGTTATTGTGCCTGGGAAGGCAGCAAAAAATGGCTTGAGTACCTAAGCCACTGCTACCCATGTGGGAGAACAGGATGCAGTTCGTGGCTCTTGACTTAACTCTGGCCAAGCCCTGGCTATTGTGGCTTTTTTGGGAAGTGATTCAGCAGATGGAAGATTTCTTTTTCTCTCTCTCTCCCTCTCTTGTTGTTATCATGCCTTCCAAAAGTTAATAAATAAATAAATAAAATTATACATACTTAGAGAGAACAGTGTGATGTTTATTTGTTTTGTACTCCTAGGAGCATTTTTTAAATTTTATTTAACAATTTTTAACATTTTGCCACATTCATTTCATATGTAGATATTATACATAAACATATACACTATTGTTTGTTGAGAACATGGATATTAATGTCATATAATCATGAAGATCTTTCCATACCAGTCAAATTTTTCCTCAGGTTTGTAAATATCCCCTCATAAAAATGTACTAAAATGAATGTGCCCAATATTCTTCATGTTATTTCCAATTATTTTACGGAAAATAATTTTGCAATAAACATTTATTTTTAAAATATAAGCACGTATCAGTTCCTGGAATTGGTAATATACATATGTATTTGAATTAACGGTCAAAGCTATATATATTTAAAATGCTGATGTTCATAGTTATTGCCAGAATGAAATCATTGAGGTTGTACTGATTATAAACTTTTCTATGTTCTGTGAGAATGTCTCTGTCAAATTCATGTTTATGATAATGAAAGTCTGAATTGTTATTTATTTAATTCTATAATTGAAATCCTTTAGCTATAATTGTGTTAGAGCATTTTAATATCATTTGTATTAAATACCATGTGTAATACTTTACAAATTGCTTGTTAATATTTTTATCCATTCCATTCAAAATATAATTTCCATACTTTTTTATGAGTTAATATAAACTAAAGAAACTGATCTTTAGTTTTATATATGTAATTTTTTCCGCTTTGTGATATGTTGTCAACTTTGTTACATTATTCAGTATTTTAAAAATAAATCTTATTGTTCATATTTAAATAAATCCGACATGTTGTTATGGGATAAAGATAAAATATTTATTCTAATGAAGCAAGTTAACATACCCAGTTTTCCTTCTTGTTGTGGTAGAGGCTGAACTCTACTCATTTAGCAGAAATCCAAAGTAAAGTACAATTGCATAAAGAATAATCCTCATGCTGTACATTATTAGTTTTTTAGACTTACTCTTCCTACATATCTGTACATTGTAACCTCTGACCCACTTCTCCACACTTTCTAGCCTTTCACCTCTTTCTGACATTGACAATCATTGTTTTCATCTCTATTCCCTATATATATTGGACTACTTTTCTTAAGATGCTGTATATAAGTGACGTCATGCAATATGTTTAATTCTGTGTCTGGCCTATCTTCACTTAATGTAATGTCCCCCAGTTTGCTTCATATTGATGCAAATGACAAGATCTCTTTTTTAATGGTGAATAATGTATCATTGCACATTCAAGTGTAAGGGGGCCTCAATAATTCATGATACTGTGTATTATGAAAACACTAGGCTTGAGTTTCATTTATTGTCACAAAAATAAAAAAGTCCATTTCCATGAACTGTTGAAGTACCTTTGTATATCTGTTGCTAGCATGTAAAATTCTTCATATTCATGTAGCCATGTTCATTAATATTTTCTCTAGCTTTTGAAATCTTATTTCAAAAGATAACCATAGTTTCATTCTTACCCAAATAAGCATTCAATTTTTTAGCATTTTTGGTGGTTTTATATTTTTAACTCATATGTAATTTTATTTTAATATAGTAGTTAGTTCATAGGGACTAACTTTTAGTTGTTTTTCTAAATTTCAGGGTTTTTTTTTCAGTTTTATGGTTACATTCACACGATTGATTTGAATTCTCAACTTAATTATATTTTAAATTCCCATATGTATTTGGATCAAGATTCAAGACTTTATTCAATTAGTTTATCTATTCATGTGCCAATTGACACATGGTATATTTGTATTTGATAAATAATACATTTTGTTTTAACAAACCCAGCACTTCTTCATTGCTGTTTTTCATATTTTTGCCTCTTTTTGCCTATTTATATTTCAAAATTCAATTTAGAATAAAATAATTTTAATTTTTAAAAACTTTATTTGACAGATAGACAGTGAGAGAGAGAGAGAGAGAGAGAGAGAGAGAAAGATCTTCCTTCTGTTGGTTCACCCCCACCAAATGGCCACCATGGCCAGAGCTATGCTGATCCGAAGCCAGGAGCCAGGTGCTTCCTCCTGGTTTCTCAAGTGGGTGTAGGGGCCCAAGCACTTGGCCTATCCTCCACTGCCTTCCTGGACCACAGCAGAGAGCTGGACTGGGAGAGGAGCAGCCAAGACTAGAACCCGGCGCCCCTATGGGATGCCGGTGCTGCAGGTGGAGGATTAACAAAGTAAGCCAAGGCGCTGGCCCCAATAAGTTTTAATTTAAATGGAAATAAAGTCATTTAAATTATGATGAGTTTAAAATTAAGCTAAAAGGGAGATATAGAGCGAGAGAGTGTGAGAGCGAGAGAATCATTCATCTGTTGATTCACTCCCCGGATGGCTGCAATGACCAGCACTGGGCCAGGCCAAAGCCAGGAACCAGAAGCTTCATCTAGGTCTTCCATAAGAGAGGCAGGGGTCCAAGAACCCGAGAGATTTTCTGTTGCTTTTTTTCAGGTCATTATCAAGGAGCTGGATTGGAAGTGAAGCAACAGGGGCATGAGCTGGTGCCCATACTTGATGCCAACATCACGGGTGACAGCATCACCTGCTATGCCACAATACAGCTCTTCAATGTATTTTTTTAACCTAACCAAATAAATTGACTTTCTGGGTTACTGTCATTGAAACCTTACATGAAAATTCTCATGTATATTAGCAGAAAACATTAAGTATTCTGTGAACTTAGCTAAGAGGGACACAGGGATTATACATATGTGTGTATTAGCTCTCTATCTAGGAGTTATAATCGAAACCAGAGTAACTCATAATATCAAATAGTTATTAAAAAGTAAAGATGCATTTGTGCATTTAAACCATTTATCAGTAAGAGAAGCACAGTATATACGTATGTTCTGTATGTTAGAAGTAATAGACACTTATATTCCATTTGAAGTTGCTAGATTGAGGTCATTTATTAGGTAAGCTGAAACCTGTCAACTTTTATTGAAGGCCATCATATAAATATATTAGCTGGTTAATACAGGTATTTATAAGTCCCTTTTTTATTTTTTTAATTTATTTTAAGGAATACAAAATTTGTAAGTACAATTAGGAAGATAATTATTCTTCCTACCATATAAGCCCTCCCACCCACACTTCCACCCATCCTCCTCCGCCCTCTTCTCTTGCCAATCCAATTCTCCATTAAGATTCATTTTCAATTAACTTTGGACATAGAAGACCAACTCTATACTAAGTAAGGATTTCAACATTTGGCATACACACACACACACACACAAGCTGTTTGAGAACTGGTTTTACAGTTAACTCTCAATATGACTCATTGAGGACAAAGGTCCTGCATGGGGCATTAGTGCACAGTGACTCTTGTTAATTTAACAACTAACACTCTTATGTATGACATCAGTGACCACCGAAGCCTCTTGACATGAGCTGTGTAGGATATGGAAACCTTTTGAGTCTATAAACTCCGTCAGTATTTGGACAAGGCCGTAAACAAAGTGGAAGTTCTCTCTTCCCTTCAGAGAAAAGCACATCCTTCTTTGATGGCCATTTCTTTCCATGGGGTCTCACTCATAGAGATCCTTCACATGGAACATTTTTTGCCACAATGTCATGGCTTTCCATGCCTGAAATGCTCTTACAGGCCAGACCAGGAAGCCTTAGGGGTTGATTCTGAGGTCAGAGTGTTACTTAAAGCTATTGTTATTCTATGAGTCTGCTGTGTGGACTGCTTCCCACGTTGGACATCATTCCTTCTTAATTCTATCTATTATTATTACCAGGCACTTGATCCTATTTATATGATAGCTTTAACACCTAATTGGTAGCTTTGGGATCTGCAAGGAGAGAAGGCCTGAACTTCCAGGAATGGAGAGTCCCTACCCTCACTTTGGGAACGAAAAGTCCTTGTCAAGATTGCTGTGGGTGCCTAAAGGTCAACCAATGAGGATCAGACCTGCCTCAACCTTTAACCCCCATGCCCTGTATCTATAAAAGGAGCCCTCCCAACCTCTGACGTGAGACTTCCCCTGCCCCAGCTCTTCCCCAGAGAACCTCACCTGGGAGCAGAATTCCAATAAAAGGTTGTGAATTAAATGATTCATCTGACTGGGAAGATTTGTTACATGCTGGACACCTTTCAGATGATGCCAAAACCTAGGAGCTGAGGGTCTATACCTCCCCTTTCTGGGTTCGAGGCCCCCTCACTCCCTGAACCTGTCTAGTGCCCCAGGCAGACTACAGACCACACTCGACCAACTGTAAGTAACTCCTCTCTTGTTCTCCCTCCCTCCTCTGGGTTGGCTCAGTCTCTAAGATCTCCGGCCAGCCTCACCATCTGGATAGGGACCTATTTTTCCAAATCATGCGCACACAGGCTCTGTTCTCTGATTAGCTTCCCAGCAGCTGTGGCAATGTCCTGGCTGCTGGCTTAGCCCTGTTGAGGACTGACCTCATATCTTTCTACTGAAATTTGGGACAGGGGACGACTTGCCTGAATTCCAGTAGATCCCAGGCTGCCGGGGAGACCATGGGATCTGGCCAATCCCAAGGGTGGGACTCAAAATACCCACTGGCCTGCCTCCTAAAGAACTTGAAGCAACTGGGACTAGCCCAGGACCTATGGTATAAACGCCTAATCTTCTGCTCTACCCAGACATGGCCTAATTATGTACTTGACAAAGGATCTAAGTGGCCCCCTGAGGGAAACTTTGATCCAGTGTCCTTACCGACCTTGAGAATTTCTGCCTCAGGGAGAGAAAATGGTCAGAGGTCTCGAATGTCCAGGCTTTCTGGGACCTCCACCCCCACCCTATTCTCCGCTCCTCCTGTTCCACAGCCCAGGTCTTGCTGGCCAAGACCATAGCCTCACCTCCTCAGGACGTCTCTTCTGTGTTACTGCCAAACTCTCCACCCACCACCTTTTCAGACCCTCCTGAGTTTCTGGGGACCCCGCAGGTAGCCAGGAACCTCCTGCCCCCATACGCACATTCTTCTGCCCCACCTCCATGTTCTGTTCTGCCCCCTGAAACTGGCCCTTCATCTAACCCCACTTTCATTATAACCTGCGATGAGTCCCTTTCCCCATTACCTATGACCGGCACCCAGGTGATATCACTGTTGCCCGTAAGTGCATGCACGTGGTCACATGACCAGAAGCCCTGGCACCTCCTCCCACTTTGAGAGGTGGCTGGGGCTGAGGGTATTGTGTGTGTTCATGTTCCGTTCGTGCTACAAGACCTTGCACAGATCGAGGAAAGACCTCTGAAAAATTCTGAAAATGACCCTATCATTTTCAGAAAATTCAACTAGGTTCATAAAAGAGTTTAGATACCTTTCTCTAACATATGACCTCACCTGGAAAGACCTTGATATTATCCTTTCCTCCTCTCTCACTTCCGAGGAATGGGTACAGGTCCAACAGGCTGCCCGAGATGAGGCTGACAAGGCCCGATTAACTGATCTCACTCTCCCACCAGGAGCCCAGGCAGTACCAGAGGTGGAGACAGGATGGGGCTACCAGGAAGGACAGGCGGGAAGACAAAATGTGGCCAATATGATAAGATACTTATTGGCTGGCATGCACACTGTCTCCCACAAGGAGGTCAATTTTGATAGACTTCAAGAGGTCATCCAGGACCTGCGAGAAAACCCAGCTCTTTTTTTAAACAGGCTCACTGAGGCCCTAACTTCACCAAACTGGATCCTCATTCCCCTTTGGGGGCAGCAATTCTGGTGATTCTAGCCTCTCATTTTATTTCCCAGTCCACCTCGACATCAGAAAAAACTAAAAAGGGTGGAGAATGGTCCAGAGACCCCCATTAGAGACTTTGTAAAGATATCTTTCAAGGTCCATAACACTCGGGAAGAGGCAGCTGAGTAGACACAACAGACCAGGATGCAGAAAAAGGTTACCCTCCAGACTCAGGCCCTGGTGGCAGCCCTGGTGGAGGGAAGAAGGGTCAAGGGCAGCCAGCCCCCCAGGGCATGCTTCAGTTATGGAAGAGAGGGACATTGGGCTCAAGCATGCCCCAACCCTTGCACATCCACGTGGCCATGCCCCACATGTGGCCAACTGGGCCACTGGAAGCCCAACTCCTGCACCTCCATGCGGAAGCCCGACTCCACAAGAGGACTCCACACTACAACTGCTGGGGATGACTGAAGACTGATGGAGCCCAGACTCAGGGACCCCTATAACCCTCACTGAGCCCAGGGTAATGCTTCAAGTAGCAGGTAAGTCCACAGAATTCCTGGTGGATATGGGGGCTACCTATTCTGTCCTGCTGGCCTATGTGGGCCCATTCCTGCCCTCTTCAATTTCTGTAATGGGGATCGATGGGACTCCCTCCCACCCTAGGTGCACACCAGATTTGCATTGTTAATTGGATTACCACCCTTTCTCCCACTCCTTCCTGGTAATCCCTGCCTGCCTGATTCCCCTACTGGGCGCCAGTCTCCACATTCTACCGCAACAACCTTCAGCTGCTCTCCTACTCCCTTTGATTGCTTCTCTAACCTCTCCAACCCCCTTCCCCTGATTCACCAAACCCCCAATAGCTGGTCTCTCTCACGAAGGTCAACCCTCGGGTATGGGATTTGTCAACACCAGTGGTGGCGACTCACCACCAGCCAGCCCTTATTAAACTCCGGGAGGGCATTCCATACCCTAACCAACCCCAATTCCCCATCTCTGAAACTCATAGATGCGGTCTTAAACCCTTCATTGACAGGCTCCTCCAACAAAATCTCCTAATACCCCCTAATTACCCTTGTAACACGCCTATACTCCCAGTACGAAAACCATCAGACGAGTATAGACTAGTCCAAGACCTCTGCCTGGTTAATGCCACAGTTATCCCTATCCACCTGGTAGTGCCTAATCCTTATACACTGCTATCACAAGTTCTCCCAAAAAACCTCCCACTTCACAGTACAGTACCTTAAAGATGCCTTCTTCTCTATTCCTTTACACCTTGATTCTCAATACCTATTTGCCTTCAGCTGGACAGACCCAGACAATCATCAGGTCCAACAGTTGATGTGGACTGTCCTCCCCCAGGGGTTCTGAGATAGCTCCCACATATTCAGAAAAGCCCTGGCCAGCGATCTTTCAACATTCAAGGCCCACAGCTCTACCCTATTACAATATGTGGATGACTTCCTCTTATGCAGCCCCTTCAAAGAGGACTCCGAATCCCAGACAGTGGCTCTCTTAAATTTCCTAGGAGACAAGAGGTACAGGGTATCCCCCACTAAGGCCCAACTGTCTTTTCCGTCAGTGACCTATCTATTCATCCTTCTGACACCCTCCACCCGGTCACTAATGACTGATCAATGTCAGGCCCTAAAAGTTCTCCAACCACCAACCAACGCTGAGGCCATACTCTATTTTCTTGGAATGGTGGGTTTTTTCTAGCATTGGATCCCTAACTCAGCTGTCCTGGCTAAACCTTTATACCAGTCTGCTCTTGAGACCCCAAAAGGCCCTTTGTCATCACTAACCACAGTAACTCACTCCTGGAGGACCCTTTGTAATGCCCTGCTCAAGAGCCCCCCTTTGGCCTTGCTTAATCCTACAAAGCCTTTCCATCTGTTCATAGACGAATGCAATGGAATCACTACTGGCCTCCTAGTCTGTGGCTCCCTTGCCTGCAAAGGAACGACACTGCTCGCAGCTTATTGGTCTTCAGTAGACTTTTAACAAGAAAATAACAGCGACAGAGAAAGAATGAAGGGAGGAGAGTGGAAAGAAAAGTCCCCTCCTTCCTCAGCACACAGCTTATATACAAAATCCGGCCAATTGCAAGCAGGCTCAAGTCCATGCATGGAATACTCCAATCCGCTGTCTGTTCACGCAATGTGCACGCGTCCTCGGGCCAATCAGATGAGGTGTCACACAGCAGGCAGGCTCACTGCGTGGTCCTCGGCGCCATCTTGTTGTTTACAACATTCTCAACTCCTCTGGAAAGTCCTGACCGTGGGAAAGCATTGCCCTAACCGAAACTAGCAACATCCGCCTTGTGATAAAGACACAGCAACAGCTATCAGACCGACCTTGACGTGGGGGCTCCATGGCTGCGCATCCCATGGAGCCCCACACTAATCCAACCATCTGGCCCCACGCAGCAGCCGGTGGCCTTCCTCTCAAAACAGCTTGACCATACAGCCCGAGGCTGACCCCAATGCATTCGAGCTCTGGCAGCAGCGGCCACACTTACCAAAGATGCCACCAGGCTCACCCTGCAGCAGCCTATCATGGTCCTGTCATCCCACAACTTAGCTGAACTTTTGGGACAGAGGTTCCTCCCCCTCCTCAGTCCCTCCCAGGTGCAGGAGCTACATCTCCTGTTCATCGAAAATCCCCATGTTACTATAGCCTGCTCCCCACCCTTAAACCCAGCCAACCTCCTTCTTCTCCTGTCTTCCCCCATGAACACTCTTTCTGACTTTCATTCCTGCTCTGAAGTATTAAATTTCTTCCAGACCCCGACAGACCATGTTCTAGATTACCCAATAGACTCCTCTGACCTAACAATATTTGTAGATGGCAGCTCAGTGAGGGGTTTGATGGGGTGCGGAGAGCAGCATATGCAGTGTTTACCCTCAATAAGACCACAGAGGCTAAATATCTTCCCCCAGGAATCACCTCCCAGAGGCAGAACTCCATGCCCCGACCCGAGCTCTTATACTTGCTAAGGGCAAAAGGGACAACATCTATACAGACTCTAAATACGCCTTTCTCGTAGCTCATTCTCATTCTGCCATATGGAAGGAAAGGTGGTTCCTGACGTCACGGGGAACATTGATAGTTAATGCTGCCCACATCCACCAGCTTCTCCAGGCCCTCACCCTGCCCCTCCAGGTGGTGATAATCCATTGCAAGGGCCACCAACAAATGACTGATCTAGTGTCAGTGGGTAACAGGCGGGCAGACTTGGTGGCTCACACACTTACTAGTCAAGACCCACCTACACAGGAGCCCCTAGCCCCATTATTGTTTCTCACAACCTCTATTAAGCCTACTTACCTCCCTCAGGAAAGACATCATCTACTACAAAACAGAGGTAAGGAACACCCTGAGGGGTGACTTTTTCTCAACGACAAGATCGCTTTCCCTATTCAAAACTCCCTTCCATTATTAACTGACATTCACAACACTCTACATATAGACCTGCTCTACCATTTTCTGCCCCTCTGTTTTACTGTAATACTCTTTTTTTTTCCTTCTTTCTTTCTTTCTTTTTTTTTTTTTTTTTGACAGGCAGAGTGGACAGTGAGAGAGAGAGAGACAGAGAGAAAGGTCTTCCTTTTGCCGTTGGTTCACCCTCCAATGGCCGCTGTGGCCGGCGTGCTGTGGCCAGCGCACCATGCTGATCCGATGGCAGGAGCCAGGTGCTTCTCCTGGTCTCCCATGGGGTGCAGGGCCAAAGTACTCGGGCCATCCTCCACTGCACTCCCTGGCCACAGCAGGGAGCTGGCCTGGAAGAGGAGCACCGGGACAGAATCCGGTGCCCCGACCAGTACTAGAACCCGGTGTGCCGGTGCCGCAAGGCGGAGGATTAGCCTAGTGAGCCACGGCTCCAGCTTTACTGTAATACTCTTAAAGATCTCCTTAAACAGGTTCACTCACCCTGTTCTATCTGTTCTTTGACATCCCCTAAGGGAAAACTAAAGCCCCAGATACCCACTCACCAGATGAGAGGCCACCTTCCTGGTGAAGACTGGCAAATAGACTTTATTCATATGCCCCCTCACAAATGCTTACGGTATATTCTAACCATAGTGGACACATTTTCTGGTTGGATAGAGGCCTTCCCCATGACTTCAGAAACAGCAGCCATGGTGGCTGAAATCTTATTACAACACATCATTCCACGATTCGGGCTGCCTACCTCTATCCAGTTGGACAATGGGCCAGACTTTGTATCACAGGTGGTACAACAAGTTACATGAGCCCTTGGCACCACCTGGAAGTTACACATCCCATACCGCCCTCAATCCTCAGGTAAAGTTGAAAAGGCAAACAGCATGCTAAAAGATCAGTTTATTAGACTCTCCATCCAACTTTGGATGGGTCGGGCACAACTACTCCTGCTGGCCCTCACCAGGCTCCATGCAGCTCCATGCAAGCCCATTTGCGCTCATGTATGGAAGACCCTTCTTTCTTAACCATCACCTGCCAGTCCACACCCCGCCGCTGGCCTCTTACCTCCCTGACTTCACCTTACTTCATTCACTTCTCAGGGAACACACTGACTGATATCTATCTCCTGTCCCCATCTGCTCATCACCCAGCTGGTCCAGAGGTCCTGCCACTCCAGCTGGGGGACTCCGTCCTACTCTGATCCTCCCAGCGCCAGCCACTTCATCCCCATTGGACGGGACCCCACGTTGTAATTCTCACCACTCCAACTGCAGCCAAACTACTGGGTCATGAAAACTGACATCATATATCTCGCCTCAAGAGGGCACCTTCCCCTCCCCCAGAGCCTCTGTCATCCTGGACAGCCACTGCTCTGGGGCCTACCAAGCCTGTTTGTCCATAATCCTAGTACTCCTGGTCCTACCCCTGATTCCTAAGATACTGGTCTCGGCTCAGTCCCTGCCCACATGTTCATGCTCCTCCCGCCTATCTTACTTTCCAGCCACGTGCTATGAGAGAACATCACCACAATTCCTATGTTCCTTTGCTGGATTACCAGCAATCCAGGTAACCGTCCGCCGTGGTGGAGTTCACAGACATGTCTGCTTTGGCAAATCCCCTGGATCAAAGGTCTGTATGACACCGACCACTCACTGGGGCTATAGTGATCGGGGAGGGCACCAGGACCTTAATCAATGACAGGAGGTTGCTAGGGTTAAGGAGGTGCTCAAGGAACTGGGAGAAAACTTGTCACAAATAACCACTCAGTGCCGACCCTTGCCACCTCTCCCACGGAGACCCAACCCACCTCGCCTCTCATGCCCTGACTGGCTGTCGTATATCTCTCTGTCTACCAGCTCCTCAACTCTTCTGAGAGCTCTGGCTGATGGTTGCTGGATCTGTTCCACCCTGTTGCCTTCCTTTACAACTATCGAAGTCCTGACAAATTCTACTCCTGGACCCACCAATGAGACAATTTTTCCCTTACTTACTAATCTCCCTCACGCAAAAAATCGACACTAGTGCTTCAATCTAACCTTGTCATTATCTCCTGACCCACTATGCCCCAACCCTTTTTTCAACTCCACTCTCTGTAATTCCATGACCCCTATAAAGCCGGGAGATGGCTTAACTGGAGGTCACTTCCTCCAGTGCGGGAGTTCCCTATTCCACTGTCTACCTCCTAATGCAACTGATATCTGTATTCCTGTAATTATCCTCCCAGAGGACTCCTTGGTGCCCCAAAACCTGTCTCTCCCGATACCAGTTCTGCAAAACGCCCATGCTGAAAGGGTCATAATTATCCATCCCTTTCTAGCAGCACTAGGTGTTCTAATGGGAGTGGGGACAGGAGTAACTAGCCTGGCGTATGGTACTACTCAGATACAACAACTGGTAAACACCTTAAATACGGAGCTACAAAATGTTGCAGCCTCCATTATAAAACTGCAAGACCAGATTGACTCCCTGGCTGATGTAGCCCTTCAAAACAGAAGGGCATTAGACCTCTTACTAGCAGAAAAAGTGGGAACATGCATATTTACGGGGGAACACTGCTGCTTTTTTACTAACAAATCTGGAGTGGTCAGAAACATGGCACAACAACTTAAGGAATGCATTGCCAAATGACAACAGGGATGGGATCTATTTTCCTCTTTTCTCCCTTGGGTACTCCCAACCCTGGGACCCATATTAACTGTAGGGACAGTTGTAATGATTGCTCCTTGTGCTCTCAGGCTCATAAAAGATCAAATCCAGGAAGCCTCCAGAGTAGCGGTCAACCAGATGCTTCTCCATCCATACATGTCTGTCCACGAGAGCCCCAAGATACCCCCAGTGGGCCCCTGTAGAGGATGTCCCCAGTCAGCAGGAAGTAGCCAGAGAGACTCATTGCCACCCCTTTTCCTATCATCAAAAGTTCAGGATGCTAGCTTTGGGATCTGCAAGGAGAGAAGGCCTGAACTTCCAGGAATGGAGAGTCCTATCTGCCTTTCCTGGAATGAAAAGTCCTTGTCAAAGTCCCTGTGGGTGCCTAAAGGTCAACCAATGAGGATCAGACTTGCCTCAACCTTTAACCCCCATGTCCTGTATCTATAAAAGGAGCCCTCCCAACTTCTGAAGTGCGACTTCCTCGGCCTCCGCTCTGTTGGGACCGGAGAACCTCACCTGGGAGCGGAATTCCAATAAAATCTTGTGAATTAATTGATTCATCTGACTGGGAAGATTTGTTACACACTGGACATCTTCCACTAATCTTTTCTATAAATTCACTTTAACACTTAATATGATCACTTTAACATTTTAGATGGCATTGACCACCAAGTTTAATGGGATTTGGAGTCCCATGACAAGTTTTTTTTTTTCTCTTTCTTTTTTTTTTTTTTGACAGGCGAGTTAGACAGTGAGAGATTGAGAGAGAGAGAGAGAGAGAGAGAGAGAGAAAGGTCTTCCTTCCATTGGTTCACCCCCCAAATGGCCGCTATGGCTGGCACGCTGTGCCAATCTGAAGCCAGGAGCCAGGTGCTTCCTCCTGGTTTTTAAACTGTACCCTTAGAAGTCTGTAGGAATGTATACAGAACTATACAGCTTTACAGTTACAAACTTCCTCCTCCCTCTCTTTTATTCTCACTCTTATTTTTTTACTGAGATCTACTTTCAATTGACTTTATACACATATGATTAACTCTAGTTAAGTAAAGAGTTCAACAAATAGTATGAAGAAAAAAAAAGACGATAAAACAAAGGAAACGAAACTGTGCCTCAACAGTCAAGACAAGGACAGCTCAAGTCTTCCCTTCTTGAAGTGTCAATTTCACTTCAACAGATTTCATTTTTGGTGCTCTACTAGTTCTCACAGATCAGGGAGAACATATGGTATTTGTCCTTTTTGGACCGGCTTATTACTTTTCTAAAAAAATTTATTTGACAGGTAGAGTTATAGACAGTGAGAGAGAGAGAGACAGAGAGAAAGGTCTTCCTTTTCCGTTGGTTCACTCCCCAAATGGCTGCCATGACCAGCACTGCACTGATCTGAAGCCAAGAGCCAGGTGCTTTCTCCTGATCTCCCATGTGGGTGCAGGGGCCCAAGCACTTGGGATATCCTCCACTGCCCTCCTGGGTCACAGCAGAGAGCTGGACTGGAAGAAGAGCAACCAGGACTAGAACCCTGTGCCAATATGTGATGCCAGTGCTGCAGGCGGAGGATTAAGCAAGTGTGCCATGGTGCCGGCCCCGGAACTGGCTTATTTCACTAAGTATGATGATTTCCAGATTTATCCATTTTGTATCAGATGACTGGATTTCTTTTTTTTTTAATGCTGTGTAGTATTCCATAGTGTACATATCCCATAATTTCTTTATCCAGTTTTCAGTTGAGGGGCATTAGGTAGATTCTACATCTTAGCTACTGTGAATTGAGCTGCAATAAACATGGAGGTGCAGTTAGCTCTTTGTCTACTGATTTCATTACCCTTGGGTAAATTCCCAGGAGTGGGATGGCTGTGTCATATTGTAGATCTAATTCAGATTTTTTAGGTATCTCCATACTGTCTTCCATGGTGGCTTTACCAGTTTACATTCCCACCAACAGTGGATCAGGATACCTTTTCCCCCACACCCTGCCAGCATTTGTTGTTAGTTGATTTCTGTATGAAAGGCATTCTAACTGGGGTGAGGTAAAACATCATTGTGGTTCTGATTTGCATTTCCCTGACAGCTAGTGATCCTGAACCATTTTTCATGTGTCTGTTGGCCATTTGGATTTCTACTTTTTTTTTTTTTTTTTTTAGTGGAAATCAACATAGCAAGGTTTATTAGAGTAGGGACATCCATAAGAATGGCTGGGTACCTCTCCAGACAGCCTGAGAGAGAGTGCCCAGTCACTCAGACTTGGGGAGAGCAAGGTTACATGGCTGAGTGGAGAGAGTACATCTGGGCAGGCCAGGTGGGCAGCTCGGCAGCTCGGCAGAGGGCTGAGTGTGCACTCCGGTTGAGGCCGGGGGTTTTTAAGGGGATCGGCCCTGCCCTCCTCTCTCCTCCTCCTAGAACAAAGGACTCCTTGGATGCAAATATGAAAAATTCCCCTCTGACTCTCCCCCTGAAGTTATCAGACAGGAGGAAGCCTGGCTAGCGTTGCCCTGCCTTAGAGGAAGGATGGTTATTGGGTAGAAGGAGCAGGGCATTTGAAGTGCAGATACTAGGCTGCACCTGGAAGGTTACCTGGATGACTTTGAGATGCGGATGCTAGACCTAGATGTCAACTCCCTAGCTCTTTGTCACACACACATAAGCTTATTTCTAACCCCCTATCTAACATCCCCCCCACCCTCAAGAGGAATACCCATAATTCTTTTTTGGATAATGGATGGAGTTCCATCTTCTGTAGCTTCTTCAAAACTAACATATGGACATCGAGAAGGATATGGGTATTTCCTCTTGCTATCTGTCCTATGGTGTGGAAAAGTGGCCTTGGAAAGACTGTCCTGCTTGGTCCAGAGGAATGCTCAGGTTGTCCAATGGACTGGGCTGGACACCTTGTCTGACAACGATTTGGAGTTCAGCAGCTTTTATTCTGTTACAGACAAAACAAACAAAGGCATTAAAAAAAACACGTGGTCCAAAGAGAAGCAGCAAGATTACAGAAGTTATTGGGCCAAGGAGAGGAAATAGCCAGGATTTCCATGACCAGATGTAAGGCCAGATGGATTTCTACTTTTGAAAATGTCTGTTTATGTCCTCGAGTCATCTCTTAATTGGGTTTTAGTTTGATTGTTGTAGAATTTCTTGATATCTTTGTAGATTCTGGTTATTAATCCTTTATCAGTTGCATAGTTTGCAAACAATTTCTCCCATTCTGTCAGTCATCTCTTCACTTTCCTGAGTGTTTCTTTTGCCATACAGAAACTTCTCAATTTGATGTAACCCCATTTGTCTATTTTGGCTTTAATGTCCTGTGCTTCTGGGGTCTTTTCCATGAAGTCTTTGTCTGTGCCAGTGATTGCAGAGTATCCCCAATGTTCTCTAATCATTAGATGGTGTCGGGTCGGAGATTTAGACCTTTAATACATTTCGAGTGGATTTTTGTGTAAGGTGTAAGGTAGGAGTTGCTTCATGCTTCTGCATGTGGTGATCCAGTTTTCCCAGCACCAATTGTTGCAGAGACTTTCCTTGCTCCAGGGATTGGTTTTAGCTCCCTGGTAATATATTAGTTGGTTTTCTATGCTTGCATTGATTCCTGGCATTTCTATTTTGTTCCATTTTTCTACTCATCTATTTTTGTACCAGTACCAGGCTGTTTTGATTATGACTGCCTTGTCTTGAAATGTGGTATTGTGATCCTCCAGCTTTGTTTTTTTCTTTTGTATAGGATTGCTTTAGCTATTCGAGTTCTCTTGTGCCTCCGTATGAAATTAAGCATCATATTTTTCTAGATCTGCTAAGAATGTCTTCAGTATTTTGATTGGTATCACACTGAATCTGTAAATTGCTTTTGGAAGAATGAACATTTTGATGATATTGATTCTTCCAGTCTATGAATGTGGAAGATTTTTTCCATTTTTTGTTTCTTCTTCTATTTCTTTCTTTAATGTTTTGTAATTTTCACCATAGAGATCTTTGACATCCTTGGCTAAATTTATTCCAAGGTATTTGATTTATTTTTGTAACTATTGTGAAGGGGATTGATCTTAGAATATTTTTTCTCAGCCACAGCATTATCTATATATACAAAGGCTATTGATTTTTGTTTATTGACTTTATATCCTGCTCTTTACCAAACTCATCTATGAGTTTCAATATTCTCTTAGTGGAGTCTTTTGGTTACCCTATATATAGAATCATGTCATCCACAAATAGGGATAGTTTGACTTCCTCCTTCCCAATTTGTATCCCTTTGATAGAATCTTTATGATACAGAACATCTAATATTTATCTAAATACCTTCTGGCCAATGTAGCCTATAGAAAGCCAAGTTAAGGGAATATAAATGGTGTGCTTAAGTTCTACTTTGTTGTTGGAAATTAGAAATTTACTCCTTTAGAGTTTTCAATTGGCCCTGGATTGATATTAAGGGAATAAATTTGTAGAATTATGATCATTGTGGCTTCATCTGACAAGAATTCAGGCCCTTTAAATAAATCATCACTCCAACTAAATTGCAAAATTATGAGTATCTATCTTTTCAGTAATTGGGATGCCAACTTCAATAATCTCCTCAGTCCAAATTTTTCTGTTTCTTAACTTCAAGATTTCCTAGGAAGAGACACTCTAAACAGTCACAGTAAGGCTCATCTTTGTAGGGGTTTTTTTTTTTTTTTGGGTATGGGAACCTGGGCTTACTTTTTCCTTAATTATAGCTTAAAAGTTATCATCCTTTTCTAAATATTGCAGAATATGAAGTTCATAATGTATTACTTAGTTTTCTTTACAAATTTTCTTTTCACATTATGAATTTTTCATGTTTTTTGGCATCCAGCAATTATTTATTAGCAAGAGCCTTCATCCTCTAGGGATTGTTCTAGGGAAGAACAATGTTCAGAAGAGATTACTTCATTTGAATCTGTTCCAAATATTTTAACAAATTAACGTGTTATGGTTTTATAGACTCTTTCGTTTAGAGTAGTGATTATGTAAAAGTCGTAGACTGTGCCTGTACATTTAAAAGGAAGGATTATTTTTTTCTGACCAATGACCCAAGGGATTTCTGAAAACTTAAATTGCTGCCCAAGCCATAGTATGTCTTTGTTATGGCTAGTTCCCTGGAAGTTATGTTTCCTTGTTGTATTTAGCATTGCTGCTAGAAATTTGTGGCGGGTCTCAGCTTTCTAGGAAAAAGATTGGGAGGCATAGGGATATATTTTTAATCAGGAAAAACAAAATAGCCTTAGGAATATGTCTGCAAGGTTGATGATTCCTGCTTCTACCGTTTCCAGGAAGTCAGCTCCTAAGTTTTGTCTTCTTGGGTACACATCTTAATAGAGATATTAATGGAAGAAATGCAGATGAGTACATGAACATAATCCTAAATTATCAAAGTAATGTTCTTTTTGTTTACCATCATTGATTGAAAAAAGGAAAAGTTAATGTAACTAATTTTAATGCTTGTTTATTGTGCTAGTAAATAGTGAACTTTACCAGGTTCACTTTGTCAATTTTTCATGGTCAAGCAGACATGGCATTTTTTTTTTCTACGCAGACATTTTCTTAGCAGGTGAGATAGTGAATGTACAGTGAATGTTGACATTATATTTAATTGTCTTTATGGTTTAGGCATGTACATAGGATACTTTTTTATTTTCATGAGAGACTAGAAATATAGATTCTGTAGTCACTTTGAACTCTTTCTAGATACTCTGATCAATCATACTTTATTATAGAGAATTTATGTGGGTTTTTATGTGTGAATTTTAAAATTATACCAGCACATGTTAATATGCTATACACACAGACTCATATATATATATATGTGTATATATATATATACACATATATATATATATATAAAACTCATGCTCAGGGAAGTACATATACTATCACCACTTAGGCATTTTAT
Organism: Oryctolagus cuniculus; assembly: GCF_051225735.1. Taxonomy (NCBI): domain Eukaryota; kingdom Metazoa; phylum Chordata; class Mammalia; order Lagomorpha; family Leporidae; genus Oryctolagus; species Oryctolagus cuniculus. The sequence goes on along the minus strand of NC_142867.1, from coordinate 17,281,843 downwards.
AAAATTATAATTATAAAGTACTATACAGAGTTTATTTGTTATAACAGAATTCTTTTTAAAGGCCATATTCTTAAGAAACTACATTTTAAAAAAAATTAAGGGTTTAAGTTGGAAGCATATTTGCATTACTTTTTAGGTTTATGATATAAAATCATTGAAACTTAAATATTAGACTATAGTTTATAGTTGAAATACTCTATCATTAACATGTAAATAAACTCTTCAGTGTAATATTTATTTTAAAGCCAGTAATGATGACTATACATTGTAGAAAACAAAATGTGGGATATATGGATATAGTTTATACCCTATTCTATGTTCTTCAATAGATGTTGCTTTATTGGTCTACAGCTTTAATAATAACAGAAATCTTGAAGTGAATGAAAGCAGTAATGTGAGTGAAACATGCAGAAAGTTCATCATAGCTGGCTTCTAAAGAAATCTCAGACCCTTTCTGCATAAGTCTTTCCTTGCTACAAAAATCTATGTGAGTGTTATGTTCTTGCTTGATTCTATTAAGGTATGTTCCATCATGTGTAGATGTTAGTAATTACACACATGCTTTTATGTTATGCCCAAGTTATAGGTATATTACTTATAAAATTTATGTGATTCTTATTAGATTGAAAGGGATAATATTGTTAGTCTTGATCTAAAGTGCACAGAGAAGCATTCAGGAGCAGAAAGTTTCTTTGCCAGTTGTCAGGCAGTGTTCTACACACTTCTCTGTGAACAAGACAACAATGATGAAAGTAAAGAATAATTAGTATCTGAACCCTAAAAATAATGAAACTGAATAGGTTCATTAACTCCCCAAGGCCACAGAGACAGGATGTTGCAAGTGGGGATTCCAATACAGTGTGGCTCCAAGTATTCAACACAAAAAAATCCCCACTCAAAGTCTGTTTCTATGTTAATTTACTCATTTAGAGTGTATTTTCCCAACTATACAGTAAGTTCTATGAAAACAGGATGCCTTTTCCTGCTTGTCGTTGCTGACTTCGTTACAAAGAGTGACATGTATCAAAGAAGTAGTAAATGCATGAATGGCTGCTGTGCTTTTGACTCTAATCCTTTATAGACGATCTGTTGAGCCTGAGATGTAGAAACTATTTCTTTTAGGTCCAAAAAAAAAAAAAAATCAGCTGAAGGAGAAAAAGCATTGTCAAGGGAAGGCCTATTGAACTCTTTCAAAGAGGAACTCTGTAGATTACTAAGGAAATGTGTTCTGTGTGTAAGCTAGTTGTCGCTCCCCCTCTTCGTGGAGGAACGACACAGGACCCTGCGCTGTTCTTTCGTCTGCTCGGCCCTCCCCGGGTTTGCTGCTGGTTCTTCCCGGGTTGGCTACTATCCCTTCCACCTCCGTGGAAGGGCAGTTCCCCCTGGCCACATTCCCCACTTCCGCAGGGGAGCGACATAATGGTGCCGTGACTCGGATAGGAAACCTAGGCAGGGCTTAGTGTCGTTCCTCCACGAAGAGGGGGAGCGACACTAGTGTAGCAGATATAATGATGGAGATGTGCTCATGACATGATGGATTCAGAGTCCTGCTCACAATTTCATTACAGGTCCTGTTCTCCTGAGCTCCTACTTTGGAAATAAGCATTTATAGACGAATCAATGGGACGTGGTAGCAATGTCACAGAATTTGTTCTTCTGGGCCTCACTCAGGATCGGAATGGGCAAAAGGCACTGTTTGTCATGTTTTTACTCATCTATATTGTGACAATGGCGGGAAACATGCTGATTGTGATGACGGTTGTTGCCAGCCCCTCTCTTAGCTCCCCAATGTACTTCTTCCTTACCTATCTGTCACTCATGGATGCTGTCTATTCCACTGCCATTTCACCCAAGTTGATCACAGACTTATTCTGTGATAAGAAAACTATTTCCTTCCCAGCTTGCATGGGACAGCTCTTCATAGAACACTTATTTGGTGGTGCTGAGGTCTTCCTGCTGGTGGTGATGGCTTATGACCGCTATGTGGCCATCTGTAAGCCACTGCACTATCTGGCCATCATGAATCGACAGGTTTGCATCTTTCTGTTGGTGGTGGCCTGGGTTGGAGGTTTTATGCATTCTTTTGTTCAACTTGTGTTTGTGTACAGTCTCCCCTTCTGTGGCCCCAATGTTATTGACCACTTCATTTGTGACATGTACCCATTATTGGAACTTGCGTGCACTGACACCTACTTCATAGGCCTCACTGTGGTTGCCAATGGTGGAGCCATCTGTATGGCGGTCTTTATCCTTCTGCTGATCTCCTATGGAGTCATCCTAAGCTCCCTTAAAACTCACAGCCAGGAAGGACGGCGCAAGGCCCTGTCTACCTGCAGCTCCCACATCACAGTGATTGTGCTGTTTTTCATTCCCTGCATTTTCATGTATATTAGACCTGTTTCCAACTTTCCTGTTGATAAGTTCTTGACTGTGGTATATACAATTATGACTCCCATGTTGAATCCTTTAATATATACCTTAAGAAATTCAGAGATGAAAAGTGCTATGGGGAAACTCTGGAGTCAAAAGTTAACTATAGGTAGGGTAAGAATGCTTCCCACACTGAACATATTTGTTGTAAGTTCTAAAACAACAAGCAAGCAGTAAATTCTAACACCTTAATTCAAACTATGGATGAGGTAAACAGTTCAACTGGTTCTGTCGGATGCTTTTGTTTTTTCAAAACAATAAAAAAGTGGAACAATTTATCATTTGTGACTGGAATCACTTTAATAGAAAACTTTCTGTAAAGTGAGTAAGAGGCACATGTATTGTCCTATTAGTTTACCTTATAACCTTGGTTTTTCAGTTTATATTGAAATTTGATTTAGAAGTTTGATTATTCATTTCAAAAGAGAAATAAAAAGCTACTTTTGAAAATTTGCTATTACAAAACTAATGGGAAAGGAATTTGGCTATTAAAGGGAACAAATTTCTGAGACTAAAAAGGTTATCTTTAAATCCTAATGTTCAATATTCTACCAGCACATCAACTTTTGGTAGCTCATGATGAATTTCATTTCAGAATATTTCTATTCCTTAAGGAACTCTGTCAGATCATCATCAGGCAGATGATGTTGTATTTTGACACGGACAATACCAGTAAACAATTTTGTTAAAAGGCATGTTGTTAATGAGGAAAACATTCCAAATCTTGATTACAGGATATATACTTTGAGGAAACCACTGTAAGACATGTTGTAAATATATTTTTATGATTTTTCTTCACTAGTTATTATATGCATGTTTTCTGTAATAAATAGGTAGAGCTTCTTATTTTGTTTCTATGATTCTGAATATATGGGTAAAGAAATATTACTTGGCCTAAGGTGCAATACTTCCTAAAATTTACATTCAATATAAATACATTATTTATGGACTTAAAAAAGGATCTTAGCCACCAACTTGGAACATCAGAAACCAGTAGAAAGACAAAATTTTTTCAATCCAAATTGGAACATCACAAATGATTGGAAGAGTTTACTTTTAATTTATTTCTATTTGTTTAACACAGTTTTGTTGTGTATACTTAAGGTATACAGCCTGATAAAGTGGAGTGTGTATACATGGTGAAAACATTACTATAACGAAGCTAAGGAACACATTCATCATCTCATATAGATTCCCACTTTTTTGTGGTAAGAGTAGTTAAAATCTAATTATTTAGCTTGAATCCAAATGCAGCATGATTTTATTGGCTATATTCCTGATATTGTACATTAATTGAGGATGCAAAATAATAGAGGATACAAAATAGGATGAGCAAGCCTAGACACCTAGTGTGCTACGCTGGTTTATTTTCTGACTGAAAAACAAGTTTGGAACTTTTATTAATTAAAAAATTGTTACATTATCTATTATGTTCATTAAGTTGTGTATATTATATTCAAAGCATATACAATTTATTTGCAAACATTGTGGCTACTTACCAATAATATTATTATCTTTAAATTACCTGTATGTACCTTTTTTAAAAAAGATTTATTTATTTGAAAGGTGTAGTTACAGAAAGGCAGAGAGAGAGAGAGAGAGAGAGAGAGTGAGACAGAGAGAGATCTTCCAATTGTTGGTTAACTCTCCAAATGATCACGACAGCTGGGGCTGGGCCAATCAGAAGCCAGGAGCCAGGAGTTTCTTCTGGGTCTCCCACATGGAGCAGGGGCCCAAGCAGTTGGACCATCTTCCACTGCTTTCCCAGGCACATTAGCAGGGAGCTAGATCAGAAGTCGAGCAATAGTGACTCGAACCCATGCCCATATGGGATACCAGCATTGCAGGCAGTGGCTTAACATGCTAAGCCATAGTGCCGGCCCATGTGTACCTTTTTTATACCACTCATCCATCTTTCTGCATAGGTGATTGCAGTGCTAAACTTTTGTGAATCATAATTACAAATAGTTAACTACATATGTATGTATACTTAAAATATGTTGTTTAGTTTTTCTTATTCCTGTCCTTAATTGAAAGCATAAGCTATGCATTTTTCTGAATATCATATTGATCCATGTATTAACTTTCTAAGATTCAGTTATGTTGCTCCATGTCCCTTTATTTTATTTTTTAAAGATTTATTTATTTATTTGAAAGTCAGAGTTACACAGAGAGAGGAGAGGTAGAGAGAGAGAGAGGGCTTCCATCCGATGGTTCACTCCCCAGTTGGCCACAAAGGCCAGAGTTGCGCTGATCCTAAGCCAGGAGCCAGGAGCTTCTTCTGGGTCTCCCACGTGGGTGCAGGGGCACAAGGACTTGGGCCATCTTCTACTGCTTTCCCAGGCCAAAGCAGAGAGCTGGATCAGAAGTGGAGCAGCCAGGTCTTGAACCAGTGCCCAAATGGGATGCCAGCGTTTCAGGCCAGGGCGTTAACCTGCTGTGCCACAGTGCCAGCCCCTCCATGTCCCTTTAGTCTCATCATTTGCTTGATGTGTTTTATTCCAAGTGTAACTATACTACAACATGTGTAGCCATGTAATTAATGGTCATAGGAGTTGTGTCCAGATTTTTTCATAGAGCACATAGTATTGCTATGGATGTTCTGAAGGAAATTATTTTGTGTTAAGTACAATGTTTATACATTCACTTTTACAGATGATAGCATCTTCCCACCAAATTCTGTATGATTATGTTATACCCCTACCAAGAGTGTATAACAAATTTATTGCTTTACATTCTTCCCAATGTCTGATATTGCAAGCTCTTTGATAGTTTTGCTAATGTAATGGTTTTAAGATGGAATACATTGCAATTTTAATTTGGATTTTTTATTGATACTGAATTTGAGTGTATTCTTGTTTATTGAACATTATTTTTTTGAATCCTCCATTTTAAAACTTCTATTAAACATGCATTTGCATTTTTCTATCAATTGTTTTCCTATTATTATAAATTTTTTATGGTTCATCGGGATTCCTTTGTTCTAGTTCTTTACTTGTAATTTTATGTGTATTGCAAGTTCCTCTTAATTATCTTATTTTTTAAACCATTACTGAGGCCTGTGCCGCGGCTCAATGGGCTAATCCTCCACCTGTGGCACTGGCACACTGGGTTCTAGTCCCGGTCGGGGCTCCGGATTCTGTCCCGGTTGCCCCTCTTCCAGGCCAGCTCTCTACTGTGGCCTGGGAGTGCAGTGGAGGATGGCCCAAGTTCTTGGGCCCTGCACCCACATGGGAGACCAGGAGAAGCACCTGGCTCCTGGCTTTGGATCAGCGTGATGAGCCGGCCGCAGCGCGCTGGCCGCGTTGGCCATTGGAGGGTGAACCAACGGCAAAAGGAAGACCTTTCTCTCTGTTTCTCTCTCTCACTGTCCACTCTGCCTATAAAAAAAAAGAAAAAAGAAAACAACATAACTTAAAAAAAAAACAACAACCCATTATTGATACATTTGGTTAATAATAACTTTAGTTTAATTTTAAATCTTTCAGGCAGAGTTAGACAGAGAGAGACAGAGAGAAAGGTCTTCCTTTTTCTGTTGGTTCGCCCCCCCAAATGGCCGCTATGGCCTGTGTGTTGTGGCCAGCGCACTGCACCGATCCGAAGCCAGGAGCCAGGTGCTTCCTCTTGGTCTCCCATGTGGGTGCAGGGCCCAAGCAATTGGGTCATCCTCCACTGCACTCCCGGGCCACAGCAGAGAGCTAGACTGGAAGAGGAGCTACTGGGACAGAATCTGGCACCCCAACTGGGACTAGAACCTGGTGTGCCTTCACCACAGTTGGACTATTAGCCAAGTGAGCCGTGGCACCTGCGACAACATGTTGTTTTGAAGTATGTATACATTGTGGAATGCCTAAATCAAACTAATTTACATATTTGTCATCTCACCTACTTATTGCTATTTTGTGGTGAAAATACTTGCAATGTACATTCTTAACCATTTTCAAGACTATGCTACATTGTTATTAACTATAGATACCATGTTGTACAGTAGAGGTATTGAATTTATTCTTCCTATCTAACTAAACTGTGTGATGGTTGACCAACATCTACCTAACACCCTTAATCTAGCTCCTGGTAATCATATTTCTACACTTTTTATGAGCCCATATACAAGTGAAATCAAGTAGTAATTGTCTTTCTATGCCTAACTTATTTCATTCAATGTAATGTCCATTGTTCATATATGTGTATATGTGGAATTCCTTCTTTTTTTTAAGACTAACTGATTTACCACTGTGTACATATTTTCTTTGCCCATTCATTTGTTGATGGGCACTTAAGTTGACTGCATAGCTTGGCTATTGCTGTGAACATGTGACTGCAGACATCTCTTCTAAATACTCATTCTATAGCCTTTGGCTGTATACCCAGAAGTAGGAACACTGCATCGCATGGCAGTTCTATTTTTAATTTTTGAGGAAATTCTATACTTTGCCTCATAATGGCTATCCTGATTTATATTGCCAAGAGTGTGCAGGGCTTCCTGTTTCTCCAACTCTTATTTGTCAGTTTTTTAATAAATGCCATTCATTTTTCTACTTTGCCTTTGTTGCTGGTGCTTTTGGGAAATCTTATCCAAGAAGTTATCACCTGCACCAATGTCTTGAAGTATTTTCCCTACATTTCCTTTTAGTAATTTCACTGCTTTTGGTCTTAAATTTAGATCTTCAATCCAATTTGAGTTGATATTTTGTATGTCGGGAGAGATGGGGATCTAATTCCATTCTTCTATGCATACATGTCCAGTTTTTCCAGCACCATTTATTGAAAAGAATTTCTCCAGTGTATGCACTTGTTACCTTTGTCAAAAGTCAGTTGACTATATGTTTGTGGATAAGCTTTGGGGTTCTCTATTCAGTTCCATTATTCTGTGTGCTGGTTTTATTTACTTTAGCTTTATGATATGCTGTTTTATTTACTTTAGCTTTATGATATGCTTTGAAATGAGGTATTGTGATGCCCTGATTCAATTTGAAACATATTTTTGCTCAGCTTTGCCTCAGCTGTACTGGATCTTTTATGATTGCATATGAAAACTTTAAGGTAATGCCTCAGTATGATTTTGGTTTTCATTTCTCTGATGCTTTGTGATCATGCACCTTTTTTATATGTCTGTGATTTGTTTGCCATCTTTTGAGAAATAACTATTCAGATCATTTGTCCCTTTGGAACTGGGTTATTTGTTTTTCCATTATTACCATTCTTAGTGGTTTTCTGTTGCTTCAAAACCAATTTCCAGACATTTAAAAAAATCCAACTTTCTTCTCTAATCTGATGTAGTTTAAAAAATGCCCAGATATTTATGTATCTATTCTACATTGTTTTCCTTTTATTAATTGTTTATTCCTAAGCCATTACCCCATTATTTAATTCATGTAGGTAGATTTTCAAATCTGGTTAAAGGCCTACAACTCAATAATCTTATTTAAAAATATTTTAAGGGCAAATGTTGTTGTGCGGCTGATTCATATGCAGCTCGGAATGCCCACATTCCACATCAAAGTGCCTGGTTTGAGTCCCTTCTACTCTGTGTTTCCAATCAACTTCCTGCTAATGAGCTAGGAGCAAGTGGATTATGACTCAAGCTCTTAGTTCCTGTCACCCACAAGGGGGGCCCAGATTGAATTCCTGGCTCCTGGCTTCAGCATGGCCTAGCCCCAGCTGAAGAGTAAACAGTTGAATGGATGATTTCTATCTTTCTGTCTCTCCCTGTATCTCTGTCACTCTGCCTCTCAAGAAAGAAATCTATTCAGATTTATGACTGGCAATATAGTAAATATAATTAACTGGAAAATAATGAACATCTTAAAACACATTGAATCATTCTATCTGGGAATATTATAATTTGATTTATTTAGGTCTTTGAAGTTCTTCAGCAATTCTTTTGTTTTCATCATAGAAGTCTTTCAGATTTTCATTTGAGTTTGCATTATGTAATTTTGGTTACCTTAATTAAAGATACTTCTCTACCATATATCTTCTAAATAATTTTGGGTAATATTAAAGAAAGTTTAATTTTGAATTAATTCACTGTACTGAACATCCTTACAATATATTCTAGCTAGATAAAAATATAATCTTAAATAAGGACTTTTATTTACAATATTTTATACCATATACCTCCTGATTATAACTATTTCATATAGAAAAACATGGAATAATAACTGTGGGTAGAGGAAATATTATCTTGATTTTAACTTCAGTGGGGAGGCTTGTGGTAATTCCTTTCAAAAATGTGTTCATTAAAGTTGTTATCTCAATCTTTACATCAGTGTTTCGAGAGGAACAGATAGCAATATTCAAAAGAGAAATCAAAAACAATTTCCAAAGAATTTCTCAATGATAAATCATTTATTGTGTTTTGTACAATTCTAACTTCATGCTGGACCCCTTAATTTATAGCATGGTTAACAACACTGTAAAAGGATAGATCTTAAATGTTCTCAACATAAAATTAAGTAACAGGGCCAGCGCCGCGGCTCACTAGGCTAATCCTCCACCTAGCGGCGCTGGCACACCGGGTTCTAGTCCCGGTCCGGGCGCCGGATTCTGTCCCTGTTGCCCCTCTTCCAGTCCAGCTCTCTGCTGTGGCCAGGGAGTGCAGTGGAGGATGGCCCAAGTACTTGGGCCCTGCACCCCATGGGAGACCAGGAGAAGCACCTGGCTTCTGCCTTTGGATCAGAGCGGTGTGCCGGCAGCAGCGCGCCGACCGCGGCGGCCATTGGAGGGTGAACCAACGGCAAAGGAAGACCTTTCTCTCTGTCTGTCTCTCTCTCACTGTCCACTCTGCCTGTCAAAAAAAATTTAAGTAACAGAAAGAAGATATTAACTTTGTGATGTAATGAATATGTTAGTTTAACTGTTGCACTCATTTTACAACCAATATAAAATTGTACACTCTCAGTCCATAGGATTCCTATTTGTCATTTATACATCAATAGATCTAAAATAATAAAAATAATACTAATCGCACTGCTAAAAATGTGGCTAATATTCAAAGCAGTTTAACATTACCTGCTGCAACTGTTTTTCCCAATAAAATATATTGCAGTAGATTATAATGCTTCAAATTTAGTTAGGTTTCTTAGCATGTAATTAATCGGCAAATATTCACTTTTATTTTTGTTATCTAATTGTTGTTGCATTCTATGATTCTCATGTATGCACTCTGTATTATTTTAAGTATTTTGAAATGTATGGTGACACGTCTGAGAGGTCAGCATACTGGCATACTGTTTACTCTGAGAATGTTCTGTGATCACTTTGAGATATATATGCAGTGTTTTACATTTATTTTCCTTTTCTGTATTCCTATACTAATACATGTACTACCACCTTGTCTGCTTAAAACTAAATGACAAACTCAGGATCTTTCCTCTTAGGAGAGAATGCTGATTTTTCTGCCCTTGGATCAAGCTTTCAATGATTTGTTTTGAAATTAACTTTCCTTATCCTCTAGGTTTCAGTTCAGATGATGTCTGGAAAGACATGGGTTAAACTTGGACATTCAATGTTTGCCCATTTTTCAAGGCATGATTTTAATATGAATAGTACATATTTCATTTCTGCCCAGACTAGATGCTTTAGCTATGTGACTCCAAGTTTCTCTTCTATACTCCTCACTCCCAAGAGGGCATGTTTCCTTAAATCTTGACCTTTGTAGTTAGTATCCATGTGGCATCTCTGGAGGTGCAGTCTACCTCAGTTCTATCCCCAGAATTACGATTAAGGTCCCAATGAATTTAATTACAGAAGACTCACCCTTAGGGATGCACTAGTTGAATGACTCAACAAGACTGGTATAATTCAAATGTAGACAAAGTGTTCACAGACATCTCAGAGACTGCTGTCCTATACTGGTATTCATGAGTGTCTTTTGTAGTCGAAATCATGGACTCAAAACATGATCAAAAAGGGTCAAAATAATTCACCATCCTTTAGACAAGGTTTTACATTTATTCAAGTTCAAGTATGCTAGGTGAAAACAGGCCAGCATAACTGACTGAGAATCAAAATGTTGTAGACTATTTCATTATTTCAGTTTCATGGTATAAAACACAAACTGTAAATATTTACTTTAACAGGCAACAATTATTTTTTTAAAAGTAAATTATTAACATTAATGACTACAAGATTTGATGATATTTTTAAAATCTCAAGATTTCAATTTTACTCAGAGTACTTATTTTGTACTTTATGTATTAGCTACAATTAAGGAAAACATGATGTTTTGGTCAGGCTTATTTCACAACTCTGTCTCTCTTAAAGTTCACTAAACCCCAAAAGACTTATTTTACACTTGTTTGTTATTAGGACCAATTTTCTCAACAATGAAATTTTGGATCTCTGTTCAATATCAAGATTTGGATTTCTTTTGGTTACAGGATATTTTGGATATTCATTTTGAAAATTCCAGAAACTTAAAAGATAATTTTTTGTTTTCTGAAAGACTGAGCTGCATCAGACTCCTTGCAAACCTACAATGAGTTGGGCACAAGCGAATATTTCAAGCACTACTGATGGTACATGTGCCACTCTGCTGTCTGTGCTCATAGACATGGGGTCAGTGTAAAAGGCTGTTGTGTTCTAGAACAAGCGAGAAGGCGAATCCAGAACATGGACTGAATCACTGTCTTCTTAGGCAAGTAAACCAGAAAGTGCATTTACTTGTAAGATTCTGCCCCAGGCTTTAAGTTATGCCACAGTTACCAGGTGGAGTGAATACTCATGTATTTCAAATTTCCTATGTGATTCTAATTATCAAATATATTAAGGGTTTGTTGACATTGCTGAAATACATGTGGACCTACTCAATTCTTTAACAGTATTTTGAATACTTTAATATTATAAAATATTATAATAAATTTGCATTTCTGATATAAGTGTTCTTAATAACTAAGTCCAAGTGTAAGAATTTGGGGAAAATATTAATGGGAAGATATTTGTGAATTAGTTCATAGGAACAACTGATATATTCTTTCTAAGCATTGTTTAGTGTGTTAGCAAGTACAAGACGATATAGCATCCGTAGAAGTTAAGTGTATGGCTTTCAAATAACTTCAATGAGCAAAATATTACTTTAATTCATAGGAATGAAAAGTCAAGTAAAAAAAAAAAAGGGCTGCAATAGACTGTTGGACCCAGAAAAGTGAAGAGCAGAAATCAGGTCTTGTGTTTGCTTGAAAGAGATGGTGAGGTGACAGAGTAGATTTTGTTTTGAACTTAGAGATATGTTTAAATATAAATATACGGGTACTTATACATATATAGAGATAGAAATGTTTTAAAATAGATGTATATTGATATACAAATATGCAGACAATGGGGAAATATAGGGAGAAAAATGGTGACATAGTGAATGGAGGACAAAATTGCAGGAACACTGTTTTTCAGAGTGATACAAAACTGGTTATCTAGTGCTTGCGAATGGGGGGGTAGTCTATAGTTAGCAACACAGGAAATCCACATACTGTGAGGTCAGACTGAAGAGAGTATCAACAGATAAAAAGTAAGTGTATATCCTTACTAGGATTATTTTAGAATGTAAATGGGCTGATGAATGTTGATGTTGCTTATGCTATAGGTTTTTTTTTTTTTTATGTGTGTGTGTGTGTCTTTTTTTTTTTTTCTGTTCTTCTTTCCCTCCTTCCTTCCTTCCTTCCTGCCTCCTACCTGCCTGCCTCCCATTTTCTTTCCCTGTTTCTTGGCTTGAATTCTTCCCTCTTATCATTTTCACCCCTTCACCTGCTTTTCTCTCACACCACCAGCACAACGTGAACCATGTTTACAAAAAAACCCACATTTTGTTTTCCATGTTTTCTCATGCTAATATAATCATATACAACCTAAGAAGGCATACATATTTTTAATAATATCATATTATGCTTATTTCTTTCTTATTCAACAAGACTTGCAGAAATTTATCTGAGTACTGGCAAAGCTGGAATTAATTATTTTAAAATATCTGTATTACACTTAATCAATTTTTGTATTTTATTGGAACATTTCCTTATGAATAGAATTCAATTTAATATTTGATTTTGTTTTTGCTATTTTATGACTTTTTAGTTAATACCACAAATGATGTAATGCATATAGCCTTATGTACAAGGGCTTTGAATTTTGTAGGCTACATTCTAAAGTGCACTTTGTTGCCATAAAATGTGAACACACATATGTACTTTCAACAAAATTGCTAAATTGTTTTCCAAAAAGATTGTTTACATTTGCATTTTCAGTAGTAGTATAAGATAATACCCTCCTTTATTTAAAAAATTCATTAGTATTATCACTTTTGAAACTTTTTCTGTCATTCCAATAGATAAAATGTAATATGTGCTTTCTATTTTGCATTTTTCCTGTTTATAAATGCATTTCAACATTCTATCATATTTGCTGCCATTTCAGTGCATTTTAAAAAAATATTTATTTATTTGAAAGGCAGAGGTGGGGGGGAGAGAAGAGAGAGAGAGAGAGAGAGAGAGAGAGAGAGAGAGAGAGAATCGGTCCTTCATTCACTGGTTCACTCCCCAAATGGCCCCAAAGACTAGAGCTGGGTTAATATGAAGCCAAGAGCCAGGAGCCAGGAGCCTCTTCTGGGTCTCCCATGTGGGTGCAGGGGCCCAAGGACTTGGGCCATCTTCTGCTTTCCCAGGCCATAGCAGAGAGCTGGATCAGAAGTGGGGCAGCCAGGACACGAACCAGCATCCAGATGGGATGCTGGCACTGCAGGCAGAGGCTTTACCCGCTATGCAACATTGTTGGCCCCTGTAGATCTTGATAAATTTTAAAAATTTACTTATGTATTTGAGAGAATTAAAAAGACAGAGGCAGAGATAGATGGATAGATAAACAATAGATGAGAGAGAGAGAAAACTGTAATCAGCAGCTGGGTTACTCTCCAAATGCCTGCAACAACCAACAGGCTGAAATTGGTAGCTGTAAACCCAATCCAGGTCCCCCAAGTGGTTGGTGGCAGTTCAGCTACTTGCACCATCATTGCTGTCTCCCAGGGGCTGCATTAGCAGGAGGTTGGAACCACACGCTGGAGCTGGGAGTCAAATTCAAGTACCTGATATGGGACACCAGTGCCCTAACCAGTGTCTGAAATGCAAGGCCAAATGTTCAGCCCTCTCTTTTGTGTACTTTAGACGTCTCTGCATTTGTCCTCTAAAACACATTTGTTTGTCTATTGACTTTGTCTTCTTCCTTAAATTCATAATGCTGTGAAGTACGTTTTTTTTTCTCTTGCATTTCAATTATTAAGAAGATTCTTCCACCCTAGAATGTAGGCAGTCATCTTATTTGTTGATTTGAAATCAAATATAAGCCTTACATAGTTTCACATTAAATCTTTAATCCATTTTTACTTTATTCCTTTTTGTGGTAGTAACAACTTGTGCAATTTTATTAAGTTTCATGTAGAAATAATATTCATTTATTTAATAATCTGTCCTTTTCCCACATATTTTTAATTACTTCTTGCTCCATTTATCTGGTAGATCTCTGAGTTAAGGGGCTATACTTTTTGTAAAGAAACCTTTTCAGTTTGAAATAATTTTAGATTCAATATACATTGCAATTATATTACAGAGTTCCCATGCAGTCATCACCAGGCTATTCCCAATGTACTTGGGTTATGTAAGATGTTATCACTGGGCTCATGTTTTAATCAGCCTTGTATCCTTGATGGTTCTGAAACATAACAAATTGTAATAGCAGATTATTGAATGAATAAACAATGTATCCTAATACTTCATGAAGTCACTATAATAATTATATTTGCAGGTAATTTGAAATAAGGACATGTAGATGGACACATGGAACGGAGAAACAATGTGACTGAATTTGTCCTTTTAGGGCTCACTCAGAACCCTCAGGGTCAGAAAATATTATTTGTGCTATTCTTGCTCATCTACATGGTGACAATGGTGGGCAACCTACTCATTGTCGTGACTGTGGTGGTCAGCCCCACCTTGGATGCTCCAATGTACTTCTTTTTAGGCTACCTATCATTCATGGATGCTGTGTATTCTACTACAGTTACCCCAAACATGATTATAGACTTACTCTATGAAAAGAAAACCATTTCCTTCCAAGCTTGTATGACCCAGCTTTTTATAGGACACTTATTTGGTGGAGCTGAGATTTTACTCCTAGTTGTCATGGCCTACGACCGCTATGTGGCCATCTGTAAACCCTTGCATTATTTGACAATCATGAACCAACGGGTGTGTGTTCTGCTGCTGCTATTGGCGTGGGTTGGAGGTTTTGTGCATGCTGTCGTCCAACTTCTCTTTGTTTACAACCTTCCCTTCTGTGGCCCCAATGTCATCGACCACTTCATCTGTGACATGTACCCCTTATTAAAACTTGCCTGCACTGACACTTATGTTATTGGGCTCACTGTGGTTGCCAATGATGGGGCCATCTGTGTCGTCATCTTTGTTCTCTTACTCATTTCCTATGGAGTCATTCTACATTCCCTGAAGAATCTCAGTCAGGAAGGGAGACGCAAAGCCTTATCTACCTGTGGGTCTCACATCACTGTGGTGGTCCTCTTCTTTGTTCCTTGTATTTTTATGTATGTGAGACCCCCTTCCACCTTACCCATTGACAAATCCTTGACTGTGTTTTACACTGTTATTACCCCCATGTTGAATCCTCTAATTTATACTCTGAGAAATGCAGAGATGAAAAATGCGATGAAGAAGCTCTGGACCAGAAAAAGAAAATGATGTGGCAGAGAAATGGAAAATCTATTCTCAGTGGAGTTTTGTTCCTTCCAGGAAAGCCAAGTATAATTTTTTAAAGGTCAACTGCACCCTTATTAGCCTCTATAGCAGAACCAATACAGATTCCATTTATGAGGTAAATTTCATGTGTTATTCTTGATTTTTTAATCAGATTAAATTTATTCTTTAGACTTGATTACCTTTGCACAATGAAGAAATATTTAGTAGTGAATTCTTAAAATGGGGAATGGGTATTTTTAAGATTTTCATAGTTTGTTAGAAAAGTATATATTCTTATTTTCTTATAAAGTGACATTTTTAAGACTATAAGTTTATATGCCATAATTAATATTGTATTTTATGTCTGTTAATGTAAATTTTTCTTATGTTTTACTCTTAAATAAAGTTTATTCTTTCTCAGAATTGCTAGCACCTATAATATTTTACTACAGAATAGACTAAGAAATAATATCAGTGTATCATGTATAAATACATGCCATGAGATACAGGATACTAAACCATAACAAGCACATGCTATGTCAAATATATAGAAGAAAGCATTCCACATTTAAGGGAAGGCTTACCTTTAGTAGGCCATTCGAATGTTCTTTCAAGGCAGTTACTTGTAGATATTAGGAAATATGGCTATACAGTGAGTTCCATGGTAGTGAGAAATTTTCTCTATTTTATTTGCTTGTAAATATGTTCCTTGGTTAGAAATGACTGGGTTTGAAATCACAATGATTTTTTAAAATTTTAATGTAGGCATTTTATTTGATATAACAAATTAAAATATGGACTATTATTAAGCAATTTCTTTTTAATTTTAGAATTTTATTTTTATTTTTGGAGATAATATTTTACTTTTTTTAATAGAAAGCTTTTATTTAATGAATATAAATTTCATAAGTACAACTTTTGGATTATAGCAGTTCTTCCCCCCATACCTGCCCTCCTACCCCAAACCACCCTACCACCTAGTCCCTCTTCCATCCCATTCTTCATTAAGATTCACTTTCTTTTTTTTTTAATGGTTCTTTTTTTAACTTTTATTTAATGAATATAAATTTCCAAAGTACATCTTATGGATTACAATGGCTCCCCCCCCCCATTAACTTCCCTCCCACCCGCAACCCTCCCCTTTCCCTCTCCCTGCCCCCTTCCATTCACATCAAGATTCATTTTCAATTCTCTTTATATACAGAAGATCAGTTTAGCATATATTAAGTAAAGATTTCAACAGTTTTCACCCACACAGAAACATAAAGTGAAAAATACTATTTGAGTACTAGTTATAGTATAAAATCACAATGTACAGCACATTATGGACAGAGATCCTACATGAGAAGTAAGTGCACAGTGACTCCTGTTGTTGACTTAACAAATTGACACTCTTGTTTATGGCAAAAGTAATCACCCTAGGCTCTTGTCATGAGTCGCCAAGGCTATGGAAGCCTTTTGAGTTCACCAACTCTGATCATATTTAGACAAGGTCGTAGTCAAAGTGGAAGTTCTCTCCTCCCTTCAGAGAAAGGTACCTCCTTCTTTGATGACCCGTTCTTTCCACTGGGATCTCACTCGCGGAGATGTTTCATGTAGGTTTTTTTTTTTTTTTTTTTTTTTTTTTTTTTTTTTTTTTGCCAGAGTGTCTTGGCTTTCCATGCCTGTAATACTCTCATGGGTTTTTCAGCCAGATCCACATGCCTTAAGGGCTGATTCTGAGGCCAGAGTGCTGTTTAGGACATCTGCCATTCTATGGGTCTGCTGTGTATCTTGCTTCCCGTGTTGCATCATTCTCTCCCTTTTGTATTCTATCAGCTAGTATTTGCAGACACTAGTCTTGTTTATGTGCTCTCTTTGGCTCTTGGTCCTATCATTATGATCAATTGTGAACAGAAATTGGTCACTGGGACTAGTGAGATGGCATTGGTACATGCCACCTTGATGTGATTGAATTGGAATCCCCTGGTATGTTTCTAACTCTACCATTTGGGGCAAGTCAGCTTGCACCCGCATGGGAGACCAGAAAGAAGCTCCTGGCTTCAGATCGGCGTAGGACTGGTCATTGTGACCATTTGGGGAGTGAACCAACATAAGGAAGACCTTTTTTTTTGTCTCTCTCTCTCTCTCTCACTGTCTGTAACTCTACCTTTCAAATAAATAAATAAATAAAACCTTTAAAAAATAAATAAATATAAATTTCCAAAGTATAACTTTTGGATTATAGTGGCTTTTCCCCCCCATAACCTCCCTCCTACCCACAACCGTACCATCTCCCACTCCCTCTCCCACCCCATTTACATCAAGGTTCATTTTCAATTATCCTTATATACAGAAGATCAAGTTAGTATATACTAAGTAAAGATTTCATCAGTTTGCACCCACACAGAAACACAAAATGTAAAGTACTGTTTGAGTACTAATTATACCATTAAATCACATAGTACAACACATTAAGGACAGAGATCCTACATGGGGAGTAAGTGCACAGTGACTCCTGCTGTTGATTTAACAATTTGTTACTCTTGTTTATGGTGTCAGTAATCTCCCTAGGCTCTTGTCATGAGTTGCCAAGGCTATGGAAGCCTTTTGAGTTCTCCAACTCCAATCTTATTTAGACAAGGCCATAGTCAAATGGAAGTTCTCTCCTCCCTTCAGAGAAAGGTACCTCCTTCTTTGATTGCCCATTCTTTCCACTCGGATCTCATATGCAGAGATATTTCATTTAGATCATTTTCTTTTTTTCCCACAGAGTGTCTTGGCTTTCCATGCCTGCAATACTCTCATGGGATTTTAGCTGGATTGAATGCTTTAAAGACTGATTCTGAGGCCAGAGTGCTGTTTAGGACATCTGCCATTCTGTGAGTCTGCTGTGTATTGGTGCCTTTTCAATTTCTTGACGTAGGCACCTATTGCTATAAACTTTCTTCTTAACACTGCTTTTGCTGTATCCCGTAAGTTTTGATATGTTGTGTTGTTATCTCCATCTGCTTCCAGAAAGTTTTTGATTTCTTCTATGACTAACTGTTCATTCAGGAGCATGTTGTTCAGTCTCCATGTGTCTGCATATGCTCTAGGGATTCCTGAGTTGCTGATTTACAGCTTCATTGCATTGTGGTCCATAAAGATTCATGGCATGATTTGTATTTTTTTTAATTTGCTGAGACTTACTTTATGGCATAATACATGGTCAATCCTAGGGAACGTTCCATGCACTGCTGGGAAGAAATCACAGTGATTTTGAAATCTGTTCCATGTTCACATTTTGCTGCTGCTGAATGCAGTATTCCTTCCTGTCAATAGATGGAGTTTCTGAGTGATGTGCAAATTTTGAAACATTATGAATGCTTTTTTTAAAAAAACAATGTTTTTTACTTGACAGGTAGAATTATAGACATTGAGGGAGAGAGACAGAAAGGTCTTCCTTCTGTTGGTTCACTTCCCAAATGGCCGCTATGGCCAGTGCTGCGCTGACCAGAAGCCAGGAGCCAGGTGTCCCTGGTCTCCCATGTGGGTGCAGGGGCCCAATCACTTGGGCCATCCTCCACTGCCCTCTGGGCAGAGAGCTGGACTGGAAGAGTAACAACCGGGACTAGAACCTGGCGCCCATATGGGATGCTGGCACGGCAAGGCAGAGGATTAACCTAGTGAGCCATGTGCTGGCCCCACATTATGAATGTTTTTAAGTGCGTGTTCTTGTATTCACTATGTTCCAAAAATTCCTCAGATTATTACTGAATTGTCCATTTCTCTTGTTGGTTAAACTTATTTTAAAAGAATTTGATGGCCGGTGCTGCGGCTCACTAGGCTAATCCTCCGCCTTGTGGCGCCGGCACACCGAGTTCTAATCCCGGTCGGGGCGCCAGATTCTGTCCCGGTTGCCCCTCTTCCAGGCCAGCTCTCTGCTGTGGCCAGGGAGTGCAGTGGAGGATGGCCCAGGTGCTTGGGCCCTGCACCCCATATGAGACCAGGAAAAGCACCTGGCTCCTGGCTCCTCCCATCGGATCAGCGCGGTGTGCCGGCTGCAGCGCGCCGGCCGCAGCGGCCATTGGAGGGTGAACCAATGGCAAAGGAAGACCTTTCTCTCTGTCTCTCTCTCTCACTATCCACTCTGCCTGTAAAAACAAACAAACAAACAAAAAAACATAATGTTATTTCTTTTGCTACCCTCCCTTCCTCCCTCACTCTCACTCTCTCTTCTCCTTCCTTTCAAAAAAATAATAAAAAAAAAAGAATTTGATAAGGCTAGGTTTGATTACATATAAATTTTTGTAATATCTTCCTACTATTGAACTCTTGGCACTACAAAAAATTTAACTCTGGAAACATTTCTTTTCTTGAAGTCTCCTTTTTGCTGCCCGATATTAATATAGAAAGTATATTTGTCTGGTCAGTGTTTGTGAATATTTTTCCAAGATATTTTTATGTTTTTACATTGTCAACTAAGATATTTCTTTCCTAAGGCTTTTACTGTTGAGCTCTGCTTTTGAAAAAGCTAAAAGTTGCTTAGTTTTTTTTTAAAAGAATTATTATGCATGTGGATTTAAATTCACCACATTCCTCTTTGTTTTATGCTTATTAATGTGTATAGTTGTTATTCAGGTTGATCCACACACAAAATTCCCCTTTCCTTTAATCCTCTTTACTCACAGCATTTCCTTTTTCCATAACAGAGCTTGCCCCTTTTTCCTGAAGATCAATCTTTAGATTTCTGTCTGGTGGAATTTGATGGGTAACAAAGTATTCCAAGTTTTTTCCATTTTGTAAGAACACTATCTGCATTTTGCCTTCATTTGTTAATTTTAAAGTTGATATATAATTCTGTGTTGATATTCATTCTCATTAGGACTATGGAGGTCTTATTTCCTTATCTTCTGTGGGTCACTAGTACTTTAAGAAATGAATTTTTAGCCTTTTTATTTTCCTAAATGCAATATGTTCATAAGACTTTTTTTTTTTATCCTTTTGTAGAAGTTACGTATTTTGGACCAGCACCATGGCTCAATATGCTAATCCTCTGCCTGCGGCATTGGCACACTGGGTTCTAGTCCCGGTTGGGGCACCGGATTCTGTCCCGGTTGCTCCTCTTCCTGTCCAACTCTCTGCTGTGGCCCTGGAGTGCAGTGGAGGATGGCCCAAGTACTTGAGCCCTGCAACCGCATGGGAGACCAGGAGAAGCACCTGGCTCCTGGCTTCGGATCAGCACAGTGCCCCGGGCTGAAGCGCGCCAGCCGCGGCTGCCATTGGATGGTGAACCAATGGAAAAGGAAGACCTTTCTCTCTGTCTCTCTCACTGTCCACTCTGCCTGGAAAAAACAAAACAAAACAAAACAAAACAAAACAAAAACAAAAAAAAACAAACACTTCAAAAAAAAGAAGTTACGTATTTTATAATGCATTTTCTTTCTTTCTTTCTTTCTTTCTTTCTTTCTTTCTTTCTTTCGACAGAGAAAGAGAGAAAGGTCTTCCTTCCATTGGTTCACCCCCCAAATGACCGCAACTGCCGGCGCGCTGCACTGATCTGAAGCCAGGAACCAGGTGCTTCCTCCTGGTCTCAAGCACTTGGGCCATGCCCCACTGCCTTCCTGGGCCAAAGCAGAGAGCTGAACTGGAAAAGGAGCAACCGGGACAGGGCCGGCACCCCAAATGGGACCAGAACCGGTGGTGCCAGCGCTGCAGGCCGAGGATTAGCCAGCCTAGTGAGCCTCGGCCCTGGCTATAATGTATTGTTAAGGAGCTTTCAATATTCCATTAATTTATAGCTTAATGCTTTTGAACTCTTTCAGAATAGTTTCACCCATATTGCTCAAACATTTTGGCTACCCTATTCTCTGTCTCATGTCTTTTTAAACTATAATTAAATTAAATGTGTCTGAGGGACTGGTGCTGTGGCTTAGCAGGTAAAGAACTGCTGTGGTTCTGGCAACTCTTATGGGTGCAGGTTGGAGTCCTGGCTGCTTCACTTCTGTACCAGCTCTCTGCTAATGGGCCTGGGAAAGCAATGGAGAATGGTCCAAGTGCTTGGGCCACTGCACCCATGTGCACCCAAGTTCCTGGCTCCTGGATTCCTGCTTGCAATTTGGGGAGTGAACCACAGAATAGACTAAGCCTCTCTGTCTCTCCCTCTTTGGATCTGCAACTCTGCCTTTCAAATAAATGAATAAATCTACAAATGAATCTTAAAATTTTTCCACTGAGCCATCATATTATTTTTATAATTTTTTTTGCATTTACTTTGTTGATCTGTGGTTTGGTCTGCATTTTCCCTTCTAAGATTTCTGACAATTCACTAACTCCATATCCATCTGTTTCAAACTGGCTGTTAATTCCAACCATTGAATTCTTAATTTCATTAGTATATATTTTGTGGATGTTACTTAAGAAATTTGTATTAATTATTCACATTGTGATTTAATTACTGCTATACACTCAGCTTATTATTAAATGCTCATTCTTTGTTGTCTGGATCATATATATGTACTTTCAGTGCTCTTTCCTTTCAATGAGGCTTTTGTTATTTTTTTATCTGAATGCTAGAAATAGTAAACAGAAACTCTATGGACAATTAAAGACATTATTTTTATTCTTAAGAGTGAATTTCTGGTGTTTCTAGCTACCAGCTCTAACTAGAGAAGTAGGGAATTCCAATTAAGTTTAGTGTAGTGAAGAAATTAGATGATAGAAACTGAGTTTGAGGTATATTGTGGGGAGCAACTCGGACTAGACTGTTACTGGAATTAAGACTTATTCTATGCATCTGCTCTCCCACAATATGGCGCTGAGAAGGGAGTAACAACTTCTACGCAGCTGCCTCTCGCCAACTTGAGTGATGACCTGCAGGAGCTGATCCTGCTCCTGATTGGAGGAGAGCAGCGTACTCGGCGTGTGGGTAGCAGAGTTGGGATCAGTGGAAGAGGACTATAAAGGAGGAGAGAGACAACATGCACGAGGAACATCTATCTGAAGGAACACCTGAGGAACATCTGAGCAGCCGCCGAGAGAGCCGGCTGGCGGTGTGCCGCTCCCCCGCGGAAGTGGGGAAAGTGGCAGGGGGAACCGCCTTTCCACGGAGGTGGAAGGGACGGTAGCCAACCCGGGAAGAACCAGCAGCAAACCCGGGGAGGGCCGAGCAGACGAAAGAACAGCGCAGGGTCCTGTGTCGTTCCTCCACGAAGATGGGGAGCGACATAATGGTGCCGTGACTCGGATAGGAAGCCTAGGCAAGGTTTAGTGTCGTTCCTCCACGAAGAGGGGGAGCGACATAATGGTGCCGTGACTCGGATAAGAAACCTAGGCAGGGTTTAGTGTTGTTCCTCCACGAAGAGGGGGAGCGACATAATGGTGCCGTGACTCGGATAGGAAACCTAGGAGGGAAGAAGCGGGAAGAAGTGGGAAAATACCAGAGAGAGAGACTAGCAAAGAGCCTAGGGAAAAGCCGGACGGAAAAGGTGCCGGAAGAAGCTATCGAAAGCCTAGGCATAGACTCGGATACAGACTTTGGGAAAGAAGTTAGGATTGGACGTTAGGATTGAAAGCGAAAGTGGAAGCTGGGAGAAATCTCTAAGGTCGAAAGTGAAAGCTAGAAGAAACAGACTCGGATATGGACTGTGGGGAGAAGCCAGGAGAAATGAGAGGGGAATACTGTTGGAAGAAAAGTTAGGAAACATACCAGGTAGAGAAAGCAGGCTGAAACGGAGACGTAAGCTATGTTGGGATTCGTCAAGTCAGCCCAGGGAGCAAAAGGCGAAAAGTTAAAACATAAGCTAGGTTGGAATCCGTCAGATTAGCCCGGGGAGCAAAAGACGGGAAGCCAAACCGAAAGGCGCAGACGTAAGCTAGGTTGAATTTCGCCAGGTTAGCCCGGGGAACTTAGACTGAAAGCCGGTGGCAGAAACATGAGCTAGGCTGTGTGATTCACGGAAGCTACCGCGCACAGAGAGAGCGCATGGGGCACAAGTGGGGAGAGTGCATGGGGCGCGAATAGATAGGGAACATGGGGCTAGTGTGAAGGCCGTGGTGCAGGCGCAAAGGGTGTGGAGACCGCGGAGCGCGCGAAGCCGGGAAGCGGCGCAGAGCCGGGAAGCCGCTGCGGGGCGAGGCGCCGAGAAGCAGCCTCGGGTGGGCGCCGGGAAGCCGCGGGGATAAGAGAAATAGAAGTTGAGAAGTAAAATGAGAGAAATAGGAATGCTGGCAGACAGAAGTAAAATAGGAGAAATAGGAATGCCCGGAGATAGAGAAATAGAGAAAAATAAGGCCTCCCCACAACATGGCAATGAGAGAGCTTGGATTCGGTCTGCCTGATTAGTAAGACGATAAGCACCTGCTGGTGGCTAGCAGCTTACCCGCTGCAGCTCACCGAAGACAGACACGTTATCAACACCAATAAGTCTCCCCACAATACGGCAATGAGAAGGCTTGGATTCGGATTGCCTGATTGGTAGGGCTTGTAAGCACCTGTGGGCAACTCTAGCAGAGCAGAGCATGCGCTGCAGGGCACCGAACACAGGCACGCATCAGCGCCTAAAAACCTCCTCACAACATGGCGAAGAGAGGACCCGGATTCGGTTTACCTGATTGGTCGGGCTTGTAAGCACCTGTGGGCAACTCTAGCAAGCAGAGCAGAGTGTGTGCCGCGGGGCACTGAAGACAGGCACGTATCAATGCCAAAAAATAAAAAGAAAGGGGGATCTGTGGGGAGCAACTCAGACTAGACTGTTACTGGAATTAAGACTTATTCTATGCATCTGCTCTCCCACAATATGGCGCTGAGAAGGGAGTAACAACTTCTACGCAGCTGCCTCTCGCCAACTTGAGTGATGACCTGCAGGAGCTGATCCTGCTCCTGATTGGAGGAGAGCAGCGTACTTGGTGTGTGGGTAGCAGAGTTGGGATCGGTGGAAGAGGACTATAAAGGAGGAGAGAGACAACATGCACGAGGAACATCTATCTGAAGGAACACCTGAGGAACATCTGAGCAGCCGCCGAGAGAGCCAGCTGGCGGTGTGCCGCTCCCCCGCGGAAGTGGGGAAAGTGGCAGGGGGAACCGCCCTTCCACGGAGGTGGAAGGGACGGTAGCCAACCCGGGAAGAACCAGCAGCAAACCCGGGGAGGGCCGAGCAGACAAAAGAACAGCGCAGGATCCTGTGTCGTTCCTCCACGAAGACGGGGAGTGACATAATGGTGCCGTGACTCGGATAGGAAGCCTAGGCAGGGTTTAGTGTCGTTCCTCCACAAAGAGGGGGAGAGACAGTATATGTTTTAAACTTCAACTGCTTGAAGAAAAACGCCCTTTGTGGTCTCAAATGAAAGCGAGGTTTTTAGAAAGGACATTTCATTTGTTTTGGGTTGACCTTGAGTTTCATTTGTTCCTCCTCAGTAAAGCATCTACAGAGGGTACCACTCAGCTTTTTCTTGTGTCTTTAGAATTATTTATAGTCTTTAGAATTTTTACAAATCTTTGTAGAAAAGATATCCCAAATGCTGAGTTTGGCTCTCTGGCTTTGCTTCAAAATATTCACTTCACTCCTTGTTAGTTCCTTAATGGTTTCAAGCACATTTAATTTACATTTCTTATGGATTTTCTTGAGAACTACTGCATGTTTTGCTCTTTGGTGTATCAGAGTGTTCCTTAGAACAAAGACATATTTTGATTTTTACCAATTTTATCATAGAAGAAGCATGGTGCTTACATATATTCTTTTATGTTAAAGGTAATGCATATCTCATTTGAGTTTCTGGATTTAATGTATTTGCTAGGTTGTTTGAAGGTGTGAATGTTTCACACAATTTTAGGCATGATGAAGATTTAAATACATTTATATGAATACCCATATGTGCTAGATATTTATTTATATGTTTATGTAAGTATAGAAGTCTTTCATGACACAGAAGATTCAGTATCTAACTGAGCATATGATGAAATACAGATACTCATTGGAGTCAGTGGCAATCTACGGTAAAATAACACTGGAATCCATTTGGCACTGCTTCATTGGTGGAAAAACAATTTCTTTCTTATAAGAAATTTATGAATTTATTTATGTTGGATTGAAATTAAAGGTTGTATTAATAGAAGGAAGATTATTATGGTTCTGTCTGACACAGACCCAGGTCTTGATCAAAGGTTTCCACTCCACGGGTAACTAGAAAACTATGGTTATTTCTCTTTTCAAGTTAGAAAATCAGTGTCTGTAACTTCTTCCGTTCCTAGGCTCTCTGCCTCTGAGTCTCAGGGATTCATGGGCAGAGTGATATTGTTCCTTGTGTGGGGTCTGTGTGGGTGAAGGAAACGTCCTCCTTCCTTCTGACTTATATATTATCTGGCTTTCCTAGATATTTCATAATGTGAAACTCATAAGTTACTGCTCATTTTACTTGACAAATGTTCTTTTCACATGATGGATTTCTCATGTTTCTTGCCATTCGGCAATTGTTTCTTGGGATGACTCAAGCCTTTGCCGTCTAGGGATTGTTCTGGAAGAAAACAGTTCAGGAGAGATTACTTCATTTGAATCTGTTCCAAATGTTTGTACAAACTAAGGTATAATGATCTCACACAGTCTCTTTCACTTAAAATAGTAATGATGTAAAAACTGTGTCTGAATATAAAAAAGGGAACATTGTTTTCCTAGTGGAATGGCCCAAGAGATTTTGACAACCTCAATTTCTGCTCAAGTTGGAGTGTATCTTCAGTTGGAATCTAGTGCGTAGTAGGATACTATGTTACTGTAGCTATTATTGCTCTAGACTTTTGTGGAAAAGTCTCAATTTCCTATGATGAGATTGGGAAGAACCAGGCAAATGTTTTTCATGAGAGAAGAGGTGGCCTTAGACATCCTCTCCTTGACTTACTGTAGACTGATGAGATATCCTTCTACTTGTCAAAAAGCTCTAGTTTTGGATGATCCATGGAACTAAATCCCAGCCTTTGTTTTGTTAGGCACAAATCTTAGTACATTGGCATGTGAATGTCATCATACATTTTCAATTTTTTTTTTTGTTAGTTCTCTAAAATTCTCTGAGAAGACAGATTCATACAGTTAATGTTTTTAAATTTGGTTGATTTTTGCCACCAAATATTTGGCATGACTAGATTTATTTCTACTAATTAGGAATGTTTCATCATGCATATATAACATCTTTGCTTTTCCAGGTAGAAAATTTTCCAGCAGGTAAGACTATTCAACTGCCTTTGTAGAATAAATGCTGACATTATATAAAAATGTCTTTGTATTTTAGACATCCACTTTAGATACTTCTACACTTATCTGAGAGCCTGAGATAATGAAAAGCTTATATGAATACAGGAAATCTGTATCAACTTTGTAATTTTTCTACATCTTCTGCTTAGCCCACACATTATCATGTGTTGTATTATCACACACAGATACATGAGACATCTATGGTAACCCCTAGTGAAAGAAGCATTTATTTATGGGGCCAAGGATAAGAACTGAGATATGAGTTTGCAAAATGACTGACAAAGAATACTATTTAAAAGTCCTGTGATGTATTGAAGAATAGGTAATGTATTGAAAACCATTTAATTTCATTGAAAGTTTGTGACTAGAATATTGAGCTGATAATACAGAGAAATTATCCATAAGTCACACAGCATATATACTTTTAACCGATTTATTTATTTATTCAATAGGCAGAGAAACAGAGGGAGAGATATTCCATACTTTGGTTCAATCCCTTTATTTGACCACAATAGTAAGGACTGTGTCAGGCTGAAACAAGGAGTCAGAAACTCTCTCCTGGCCTTCCAATGATTGGTGAGGGTTGCAAAATACTTGGGTGATCTCCTATTGCCTTCTTATGAGCATTATCCAGGAAGCTGGATTAGAAGCTAAGGAACTGGGTCTGTAGCTAGTGTTCCAATGTGGGATTCTGGCATCACAAGCAATGGTATTCTTGATGCATCACAATGCTGGACCTGTCATATTTAAGTATTACATATGACAGGTATTTATTTCAACAAGTGAAACATTACAGATGATTCAGGTATAGTAAATTTATGGATGTATAGCAATAGTTCCTCTGTTATCACATTTTACATTGTATATAATACTGAAGTATAATTGCCTTTAGATATATTCAGGATAGCGAATTTAAAGTAACATATCATACCAGGTACATTAGGATGCAGAGACCAATGTCTATTATGTTCCAGAAAGCGGACCTAGGCTTTTATGTATGAATATTAAAATCATCCATGAACACATGCGAGTTCATAAACATAATGAAACACATACATAGGAAGGTACCTCATCTACTGTCCCTTAGAGAGCTCTATTAACATGATAATTGTAAAGTAGCCCACAGCATATCTTGGTATTATGGTATTTTTTTGAATTTTTAAAAACTATATTTATATATATATGTGTTTTATACTGTCCATAAACATTTAACATGATTTTATTAACTGGTAATACTTTTACAAATTTATTGGGTACAGAGTGTTACTTGAAGACATTTATATAGCCTCTACTGATCAAACCACAATAGTTAGCATTGCCATGTTTATCATTTCTTCATTATTGGAGATTTGGAACTCCTTGTTTCTTGTTCCTCACATAATATGTAATAATTTTTTTTTTGACAGGCAGAGTGGACAGTGAGAGAGAGAGAGAGAGAGAGAGAGAAAGGTCTTCCTTTGCCGTTGGTTCACCCTCCAATGGCCAACGCGCTGCAGCCAGTGAACAACGCTGATCTGAAGCCAGGAGCCAGGCGCTTCTCCTGGTCTCCCATGGGGTGCAGGGCCCAAGCACTTGGGCCATCCTCCACTGCACTCCCTGGCCACAGCAGAGAGCTGGCCTGGAAGAGGGGCAACCGGGACAGAATCCGGCGCCCCGACCAGGACTAGAACCCGGTGTGCTGGTGTCGCAGGCGGAGGTTTAGCTTATTGAGCCGCTGCGACGGCCTATAATAAATTTTTGTTAACTATATTCACCCCACTGTTCTGTGCATTTCCTTTTCAAAAAACCATATCCTTTTTGTTAATTTTATTAAAAAGGTATTAATTGTCTACATTTATAGAATAGTAATAGCCTCAGTTTGCATAGCATCAAGTCTTTCTCTGTGTAGTTTAAATATCCTACTATTAAATATGAATAGGTAAAATGGCTAACAGAAGATCTACCCTGATGAAATCCAGCATTGATGAGTAACAAAAGTGAAGGCACTAAGCATGGTGGAAAGCGCAGTGTGAGAATAAGAGAACTGGAGATAGACCACTTATTACCTTTATGTTCCTCCACAACTGTGCCTTTGTTAGTCTATAGCTTCAGAGAACAGAGCTTCTGAGGCAGCGGGAGGCAGTCGTGTGAATTCTGTGTGTTGAAATTCGTCCCAGCTGGCTCTAATGAAGATACCTGTCCCTGCAAATGTTCTCCACTACCAAGTCTATGTGAATGGGGTCTTCTTACTTCTGGTCATAATACATTACCGTCACAGGTAATGATACTTATATGTAAGAAAATGGACATTTTAAACTTATGTCCAAAAAGGGATTCATGAATTACCATTATAATACTCCTTTTATGTTGATTTGTGTCTAGGTTTCTTACTAAATGGGCAAAGCTCTGTTCTGATCCAGTGCTCATGGTGAAACATTCACAAGCACTAATGATAGATATCAATTTTGTGACTTGGCCAGGTGCTCAGAGGTGTTCTGCACACTTCCATGCAATACAACAACAACCTAGGAAGTAGATGCTGTTGGGATCCTCCTTCCAGAGATGAGGAAATAGGCATAGGCAGGTTTATGAAGCTGTGCCAGGTCTGATGAAGTGGGGCTGCAACACAGGCAGTGTTTGTCTGAATCCTTGTTATCCATTGCTGTGTTACGTACTTCCAAGGATGTCCTCATTCCCAAGTAGGTACTTATTTAAAGAGAAAAATGAGTGAAGGTCACTGAAATTACCCCATCTCACTTACCACTGGGTTTCCTTTTTACATTAACTATGATCATGAGCTTGGAAATTGATATTTCTTTACACAAAAATAGGAAAAATTAAAAAATATGTGAGCTGAACATAATAAGGCAAGCTACTGCAATGGGGCCATCGCTAGCTAGGATTCTGAGTTCATGTAGCTCAATTCCCTTATTTTTCAATGAGTGAACTGACTGAGACAGGCGTATAATTACATTGACAAAATACTCAAATGCCTCCTTACATCACTTACCCTGGGCTTTTCCCTTCAGTGTACGGTTTTGTGTAACCCTGACCCTGAAATTCCATTTGAATTCTCTTCATACCTAAGAAACATCATGATGTACTTTTTTTTTTTTATAGATTTATTTATTTACTTGAAACTCTGAGTTATACAGCTAGAGGAGGAGAGCCAGAGAGAGAGGTCTTCCATCTGCTAGTTCACTCCTCAATTGGCCGCAAAGGCTGGAGCTGCACCCATCCGAAGCCAGGAGCCAGGAGATTCTTCCAGGTCTCCCACATGGATGCAGGGGCCAAAGGACTTGGGCCATCTTCTATTGCTTTCCCAGGCTATAGCAGAGAGATGGATAGGAAGTCAAGCAGCCAGTTCTTGAACTGGCACCCCTATGGGATGCCAGCAGAGCAGGTGGTGGCATTACCTGCTATGCCTCAGCGCTGGCCCCAGCATTGTGGTTTATATAACCAAGCCCCACAATTCTCTGCCTCTTTCTCAGTGTATGTTATTTACTCTCTCACTACCAAGCTCAACACAAGAGTTTTGAAAAAAAAAATACTACTTTATATTTGGGGATAGATGAGATTTTAATTCAGTTCAGTTAAAACCATTTGCTGGAAACCAGGATAGTGTATTTAAATGTGTGAGCAATTGTGGTATCAGCAACGATCAATGGATAGAATTACAGTTTCTGAAAAAGCTGACAGAGGGCTGGCATTGTAGTGTAGTGCCTACAATGGTGGTATCCCATATGAATGTCAGTTTGAGTCCTGGCTACTCCTCTCCCAATCTAACTCCCTGCTAATGTCCCTAAGAAAGCAGTGGGATATAGCCTAAGTTGTTTGACCCCTGCACCCATGTAGGATACCTGGAAAAAAATCCTGGCTCCTGGCTTTGGCCTAGCCCAGCCAGGGCTTCTGTGGGCATTTGGGGAATGAACCAGCAGATGGAACATGGCTTGCTCATTCTCTCTTTCTTTCTCTCTCTCTCCCTGTCTCCCTCACTTTCTGTAACTCTAAATCTCAAAATAAATACATAAATCACTATGAGAAATGGTGACTTGATCAGCCCTTGTCCTGACTGTTGACGAACAACTTAATACTTTATCCCTTTTAGTATTTATATTTGTTCTACTTAATACTATTGGTTGAACTCTGTAATTAACACACAATTATTCTTAGGTGTTGAAATTTAACTGAAAAGTCATCTCTGCTAAATATAAGAGTGGGAATAAGAGAGGGAGGAGTTGTACAATTTGGAATATGCTCAATCGGACTTGCCCCAAATGGTGGAGTTAGAAATGTGTCAGGGGATTCCAATACAATCCCATCAAGGTGGCATGTACCAATGCCATCTCACTAGTCCAAGTGATCAATTTCAGTTCACAATTGAACATACTGATAGGTCTAAGAGTCAAAGGGATCACATAAACAAGACTAGTGTATGCTAATACTAATTCATAGAATAAAAAAGGAGAGAACGATCCAACATGGGAAGCGGGATACACAGCAGACTCATAGAATGGCAGATGTCCTAAACAGTACTGTGGCCTCAGAATCAGCCCTTAAGGCACTCGGATCTGACTGAAGAGCCCATGAGAGTATTTTAGGCATGGAAAGCCAAGACATTCTGGCAAAAAAACCCAAAAACCAAAAAACAAACAAGCAAAAAAAACAAACACAAACCAAACCTAAATGAATTATCTCTGTGAGTGAGATCCCAGTAGAGAGAAAGGGTCATCAAAGAAGGAGGTACCTTTCTCTGAAGGGAGGAGAGAACTTCCACTTGACTATGACCTTGTCTAAATAAGATCGAAGTCGGCGAACTCAAAAGGCTTCCATAGCCTTGGCAACTCATGACGAGAGCCTAGGGAGATTACTGACGCCATAAACAAGAGTATCAAATTGTTAAATCAACAACAGGAGTCACTGTGTACTTACTCCTCATGTAGGATCCCTGTCCTTAATGTGTTGTCCAATGTGAATTAATGCTATAACTAGTACTGAAACAGTATTTTACACTTTATGTCCTGTGTGGGTGCAAACTGATGAAATTTTTATATATATATATATAATATATATGTGTATACATATACATATATATATATACAGAAGTTCAAAACTAAATTGATATTCTGTACATAAAGATAATTGAAAATGAATATT
Source organism: Oryctolagus cuniculus (assembly GCF_051225735.1). Taxonomy (NCBI): domain Eukaryota; kingdom Metazoa; phylum Chordata; class Mammalia; order Lagomorpha; family Leporidae; genus Oryctolagus; species Oryctolagus cuniculus. Next base: position 17,250,342 of record NC_142867.1, on the reverse strand, counting down.
GATGTGAATGGAATTGTAGAGGGAGTGGGAGATGGGAGGGTTTCAGGTGGGAGGGAAGTTATGGGGTGGAAAAAGCTATTGTAAGCCATAACCTGCACTTTGGGAATTTATATTCACTAAATAAAATTAAAAAAAAAACTGACAGAGAGTCAGACTTGGTGACTGCTGAGGGTAGAAGATGCTAAATGATTTTGTAGGTTTTTTGATTTATTTAGAAGTTCAATTTCTTGAATTTTAGTGAGAGACTTGTAGGAGATGGACATAGATATGCAGGTAGCACAGATTATAATGTAAAGCTACTGGGCACACATACTACCAGCACACAACACTGATTCTACTCATTTATTTATTTCTACTTATTTTAAATTTATCTTATAGTCAGAGGCTTAATGTTCCACTGAGCGAGTTCAACAAATAACAAGTAAGGAAAGAAGACTCAGAAATGGAATAATTTACCTCCAACCCAAAATCATACCACCCCTGGGTTATAGAATTGTCAAGCTAAGACCACTTCGACTCTCAAAGAGGAACTGACCAGATGCTTATTAAATGATTTTGTGATTAAACCAATGTAGAAGATATAGTGAAGACCTGCCCCACAGCCTAATGTCCTTACAGTCCTATCCACAGGTCCTAGTCTTCTGAGCTTCTATTTGGAAACAAGCCTTTATAGAAGAATCAATGGGACATGGTAACAATGTCACAGCGTTTATCCTTCTGGGCTTCACTCAGGATCCCGCGGGACAAAAGGCACTGTTTGTCATGTTTTTATTCATCTACGTGGTGACAATGGTGGGCAACCTGCTCATTGTGATGACCGTTGTTTCCAGCCCTTCTCTGGGCTCCCCAATGTACTTCTTCCTGGCTTATCTGTCACTCATGGATGCTGTCTATTCCACTGCTGTTTCTCCCAAGTTGATCATAGACCTACTTTGTGATAAGAAGACGATATCCTTCCCGGCTTGCATGGGCCAGCTCTTTATAGAACACTTATTTGGTGGTGCTGAGGTCTTCCTGCTGGTGGTGATGGCCTATGACCGCTATGTGGCCATCTGTAAGCCACTGCACTATCTGACCATCATGAACAGACGATGTTGCATCCTTCTATTGGTGGTGGCCTGGGTTGGAGGGTTTACACATTCTGTGATTCAACTTGTGTTTGTGTACAGTCTCCCCTTCTGTGGCCCCAATGTCATTGACCACTTCATTTGTGACATGTACCCATTGTTGGAACTTGCGTGCACTGACACCTACTTCATAGGCCTCACTGTGGCTGCCAATGGTGGAGCCATCTGTATGATTATCTTTAGTCTTCTCCTAATATCCTACGGCATCATCCTGAACTCTCTTAAAACTCACAGCCAGGAAGGAAGGCGCAAGGCCCTGTCCACTTGCAGCTCCCACATCACAGTGGTTGTCCTGTTTTTTGTTCCCTGTATTTTCATTTATGTCAGACCTGTTTCCAATTTTCCCATTGATAAATCCATAAGTGTGGTTTTCACCATTGTGACTCCCATGTTGAATCCTTTAATATATACCTTGAGAAATTTGGAAATGAAAAATGCTATGGCTAATCTCTGGTGTAAAAAGTTAACTAATGGTAGAATAAGAACATGTGTCCTACACTGAACACAGTTGCTCTTAATTCTAGAGTAACTAAGAGGTAGTAAATGATTAAAATATGTGATGTGATCAATTCAGTGGAAGTTTTAGGGATGCTTCTTTGTATAGAAATTCTACAAAGAAATGGAATGAATTATGCTTTCATATGAGAATCAATGTCTTAGGTAAATTCTAGTGGACAAATAAAAGGCACACAGTTGTTCTATTATAAGTTAATAAAAGTAAGCATATCTTATAACTTAATATTTTTGAATTGTATTTAGAAGTTTCTTTTTATTTCTGTAGTATCACCCAAATGAATGAGAAGGAAATTTGAATAAGAATTATCTCTGGAACCAAAACAATGATTTTAAAATTTTAGGCTCAATATTCTGTCAATATAGTATCTTTCTATAGCTACATTATGCTTTTTATTTAAAATTACCTCCAGATTCAATTATTATACACTTTAAGTTCAGGATATTTGGTGACAGATAACACTGTGGTTGATTAAAGACACTGTTATTGACTATTTCTGTTTTTATGCGATGTGGTTGATGATGAAGAAAGATTCAATCCTGATGACAGGGTGGATGCTTTGCTTTGGAAAGCCATACTAATCCCAGTTGTACATATATTTTTGTGACTTTTCTCACTAGTTGCCATTTACATCTTTGCCAACCTTTGAAGAATAATGAAAGCTTCTTATTTTGCCTTCATGATGCTGAAGATGTGAGTAAATCATGTGTTATGTCACATAAGAGGTGCATTCCCTAAAACTTATGTTCAACTTAGTTATGGACTTGAAATTACTAGTGTTATGTAAATTATTTGTTGTTTTGCAATTTTTTGGAAAAACCTAAATGTTTTCTCAGTCAGTAGCCATCTTGGAACATCATAAATCAGTTTAAATTGCTTTCATTGCAATATGAGACATCAATTATGCTTTGTAAAAGTTCATGTTTCTAACTGAAAGAAATTATTTTATGTTAAGTAGAATGTTGACATGTTGATTTTCATAGATAATTATGTTTCCCCCTAAAGCTTCCGGTAGTGTATAACAGTTCCATCTCTCCTCATCCTTGTCTAATATTGTGAGTTGTTGACATTTTTTGTGAATATAATGGATGTGAGCCTTTGAGTTCCTCTGTGATTCCATTTGCAAACCTTTCTGCTACTGAATATTACCTTATTCTAATATGTTTGTCGGATATTCATTTTTTTCAACATTCTAGGAAATGTATGTCCATGTATTTGCAGCAGTTTTAAGAACAACCTCTTACCTCTTATCATTATTATTAGTTTCTTGGAGTTCTTTAGAAATCCTATGTGATAACTCTTTATTTTTAATGTGTATCAGAAAGTCTTCTTCATTTTTTTTTTTTTTACACTATTGCCTATTAGATACATAGGAGCTTCTTTTTTTTTTTTTAATTTTTTGACAGGCAGAGTGCAGAGTGGACACTGAGAGAGAGAGACAGAGAGAAAGGTCTTCCTTTTGCCTTGGTTCACCCTCCAATGGCCGCCGCGGCCGGCGCGCTGCGGCTGGCGCACCGCGCTTATCTGATGGCAGGAGCCAGGATCCAGGTGCTTTTCCTGGTCTCCCATGGGGTGCAGGGCCCAAGCACTTGGGCCATCCTCCTCTGCACTCCCTGGCCACAGCAGAGAGCTGGCCTGGAAGAGGGGCAACCGGGACAGAATCCGGCGCCCCGACCGGGACTAGAACCCGGTGTGCTGGCACTGCTAGGTGGAGGATTAGCCTAGTGAGCCGCAGCGCCGGCCCAGGAGCTTCTTTTTTAATCTTGATTTTTTTTAAGTGGAAATTTTATTTGATAGCACCAGAAGAAAATTCACTAGAAGACAAACTATACAAAACCTATTATTAAGACAAATATTTTACGTATTTTAGTTGTTGATGCATAATTGTTAAATAGAAAGTGTAGATGGATTAAGTGCAGAGTTATCTTTCTTTTTTAACTTTTATTTAATAAATATGAATTTCCAAAGTACAATTTTTGGATTTCAGTGTCTTCCCCCCCTCCATAACCTCCCTCCCTCCTGCAACCCTCCCATCTCCTGCTCCCTCCCCCATTCCATTCACATCAAGATTCATTTTCAATTATCTTTATATACAGAAGATCAAGTTAGTATATACTAAGTAAAGATTTCATCGGTTTGCACCCACACAGAAACACAAAGTGTAAAGTACTGTTTGAGTACTAATTATACCATTAAATCACATAGTACAACACATTAGGGACAGAGATCCTACATGGGGAGTAAGTGCACAGTGACTCCTGATGTTGATTTAGTGATTGACACTCTTGTTTATGGCGTCAGTAATCACTGAGGCTCTTGTCATGAGTTGCCAAGGCTATGGAAGCCTTTTGAGTTCTCCAACTCCAATCTTATTTAAACAATGCCATAGTCAAATGGAAGTTCTCTCCTCCCTTCAGAGAAAGGTACCTCCTTCTTTGTGTCCCGTTCTTTCTGCTGGGATCTCCCTCACAGAGATCTTTCATTTATGTCCTTTTTTTTTTTTTTTTTTTTTTTTTGCCACAGTGTCTTGGCTTTCCATGCCTGAAATACCTGTTGATTTGAAATGGACACTATGAGAAACAATGAGTTGATCAGCCCTTGTCTTGACTGTCGAGGAACAACTTAATACTTTATCCCTTTTAGTATTTTTTTTCTACTTAATACTATTGGTTGAACTCTTTAATTAACACACAATTATTGTGAGGTGTTTACATTTTACTGAAAAGTGATCCCTGCTAAATATAACAGTGGGAATAAGAGAGGGAGGAGATGTACAGTTCGGCACATACTCAATCGGACTTGCCCCAGACGGTAGAGTTAGAAATGTGCCAGGGGATTCCAATTTAATCCCATCGAGGTGTCATGTACCAGTGGCATCTCACTAGTCCAAGTGATCAGTTTCAGTTCATAACTGATCATAATGATAGGATTAAGAGTCAAAGGGATCATATAAACAAGAGTAGTGTCTGCTGATACTAACTGATAGAATTAAAAGGCGAAAACAATCCAAAATGGGATGTGGGCTACACAGCAGAATCATAGAATGGCAGATGTCCTAAACTCACTCTTGCCTCAGAATCAGCCCTTTTTCTTGATTTTTACAATCTTTTAAATATGATTGATAAATTGACATAAAACTGTACCTATTTATGATGTACAAACTATTACATAGACACACACACACACACACACACACACACATATATATATATATATATGCTGGAATGTTAAAATTGATGAGTTTACATGTGTTATTACTTCACATTGGTATAATTTATTTGTTGAAAAATCACAATCTACTCCCGTAGCCATTTTGAAGAATATAATACATTGTTGTTAACTAACTTCACCTTGTTGTATAATAAATTTCTAAAATTAACTACTCCTAACTGAAATTTTTTGTCTTTTGTCCACCATCTCACCAACATCTTCCTTCCAGTCCTTGGTGACTACCATTCTAGATTCCATATATAAGTGAAATCATGTGGCAATTGCTTTTATGTGCCAGGCTAATTTCATTTAGCATAATGTCCTTGAACTTCATCTAAGGATGATATTCAAATGAGTTCCCCCCTTTTGTCATTCAAAAATTTTTTTTCAATTTCATTTTATTTGAAAGGCATACAAACAGTGAGCTAGAAATAGAGAAGGCAAAAGATTTTCTGTTCCCTGCTTCAACAGCTGGCCAGGCTGAAGGCAGGAGCCAGAGACAACTCAGGTCCATGAGCAACTGGCAGAGTTCCAGGTACATGAGCCATCACCTGCTGCCTCCGAGGCTCCAAATTATCAAGAAACTGCAATAGAAGTGGATCTGAGACTCAAACTCAAGCACTCCAATATGGGGTACAGGCATCCAAAGGACTGTCTTACCTGCCGTGCCAAACACCTGACTCTTGTTCCAAAGTCTAAAAGCATCCCACTGGATATATGCTACACATTTTCTTCCTACATTCATCTGTTGATGGACACTGAGTTTGACTCCTCCATAGTTTGGCTATCTTGAATGTGACAGATCTACAGACGTGCAGATATCTTTCTGCATACTGATTTCATGTCATCTGGAGATTATGTATCTATATATCCATGGGAGGTATATTGGTTCATAGTTTCAATTTTTTGAGAAGTTTCCATAGTGCTTTACATAATTTCCATTCCCACCAACAGTATGCAAAGTTCTCTTTTCTCACATCTCCAAAATTACTCATTCTCTTTCTTCCTTCCTTCTGTCCTTTCTCCTTCTTCCTCCTCTTCTCCTCCTCCTCGTAGTCATCCTCCTCCTCCTCTTCTTCTTCTCCTTCTTCTCTGCTTCTCCTTCTCCTCCTCCTTCTTCTTCTCTCTCTCTATTTCTGTCTCTATCTTTATCTCTATCTCTTTCTATCTCCTATTTTTTTTAATTGGTAATAGCCATTCAGACAAGTTATTAGGTACTATGTCACTGTGGTTTTTAAAATTAGTTTGGGGGCAAGCATGGTAGCACAGCAGGATAAACCACTGCACTGCATGATGCCCATATCTGATATTGAAATCTGGGGATAAGTCTCCTCTACTCTGCTTCTGAGCCAATTTCCTGATAATACACATTCATGTAGGTAGCAGATGATTGCTCAAGTAATTGAGCTCCTGCAGCAAAAGTGGAATTCTGGGATGGAGTTCTAGTTCCCTCTCTTTGGCTTGATCCTGCCCAGGCTGTTGCAGGCCTTTGTGGAGTGAAGCAGTAGGAGGAAGATTCTCTCTCTCTCTCTCTCTCTCTCTCTCTCTCTCTCTCTCTCTCTCATTGTTCTCCCTCTTTTCTTGGCTTCTGCCTGCCCCAGCCCTGCCTGGCTGTTGTGGCCATCTGGGAAGTAAACCAGTTAATGGAAGATCTCTCTTTGTCTCCCTCTAACTCTGTAACATTTTCAAATAGAAAAAGAAATTGTGTACTCTCAATAAAGATTTTTCAAAATGAAGAAAGAATGCTAACAGTGTCTGTAGAGTTGGTCATTCATCTTTATTTTCTCAGAACCTTGATTAACCTCTTCTTACTTTCTCCTTCTGTTTACCATCAAGTCTTCCAAGAGAACCTTCCATTTCTACTCATCAAAATTCCCTAGGAAGTGATCTGTCTATGAGCACGCAGTCTCAAGTTAGATTCTGTCCCTGTGCTCAGTGCTCTGACTTGTCAGATATCTTTCTCTCATGCTTTTAAAACCAGCATGATTTACTCTTTTGTGCATGGTTCTGGTTGTGCTGCACCCCCGTGGGCTTTCTGCTTCTCCCTCCTGTGGGGAGCAATCCGGACTAGACTAAGTTACTCGAATTAAGACTTATTCTATGCATCTGCTCTCCCACAATGTGGCGTTGGGAGAGAAGTAAACAGCTTCCGCACAGCTGCCTCCAGTTCAACTAATAAACTGTAGGACTTGCTCCTGATTGGAGGAGAGCAGCGTACTCGGCGTGTGGGCAGCCGAGTTAGGATTGGCGGAGGAGGACTATAAAGGAGGAGAGAGACGGCATGCACAGGAAACATCTATGGGGAACATCTAAGGGAACCCGTGCAGCCCCCGAGAGAACCGGCCGGCGGTGTGCCGCTCCCCTGCGGAAGTGGGGAATGCGGCCAGGGGGAACCGCCCTTCCACGGAGGTGGAAGGGTCGGTAGCCAACCCGGGAAGAACCAGCAGCAAACCCGGGGAGGGCCGAGCAGACGAAAGAACAGCGCAGGGTCCTGTGTCGTTCCTCCATGAAGAGGGGGAGCGACATAATGGTGCCGTGACTCGGATATGAAGCCTAGGCAGGGCTTAGTGTCGTTCCTCCATGAAGAGGGGGAGCGACATAATGGAGCCGTGACTCGGATAGGAAACCTAGGACGGATAGGAAACTTAGGAGGGAAGAAACGGGAAGAAGCAGGAAAATATCGGAGAGAGAGACTAGCAAACAGCCTAGGGAAAAGCCGGACGAAAAAGGAGCCGGAAGAAGCTATTGAAAGCCTAGGCATAGACTCAGATACGGACTACGGGGGAAGCTGGGAGAAATCTCTAAGGTCGAAAGTGAAAGTGAACGCTAGAACAAACAGACTCGGACGCGGACTGTGGGGAGAGGCCAGGAGAAATGAGGGAGGAGTATTGTTGGAGGAAAGCTTGGGGAAACATACCGGGTAGAGAAAAGTGTTAGGGAAATTGAAGCCGTGGGGGGCAGGCCAAGGCGGACACGAAAGCCACTTTGGGATTCTCAAGTTAGCCCGGGAATAGGGGGCGAAAAGTTGAAACCAGAAGCTGAAACGTGAGCCAGATTGGGATCCGTCTGATTAGCCCGGGGAGCAAAGGACGGGAAGCCAAACCGTGGGGCGGAGACGTACGCTGGGTTGAATTTGCCAGGCTAGCCCGGGGAACTTAGATTGAATGCTAGTGGCGGACACGTAAGCTACGCTGTGTTACTCGCGGAAGCCGCCGCGTGCAGAAAGAGCACGGGGCGTGAATAGATAGGGAACGGGGCTGGCGTAGGCCGTGGTTCAGACGCGAAAGGGTTAAGCGTGGAGACCGCGGAGCGCGCGAAGCCAAGCCGCGCAAAGCCGGGAAGCTGCGCAGATGAGAGAGGCGCGCGGGCTGAAGCGGCGCAGAGCCGGGAACCCGCCGGCGGGGCGAGGTGCCGGAAAGCCGCAGGGATAAGAGAAACAGAAGTTTAGAAGCAAAGTGAGAGAAATAGGAATGCTGGAAGATAGAAGTAAAATGGGAGAAATAGGAATGCCCGGAGATAGAGAAATAGAGAAAAATAAGGCCTCCCCTCAACATGGCAATGAGAAAGCTTGGATTCGGCCTGCCTGATTAAGTGAGGCGATGAGCACCTGGGCGGCTAGCAGCTTATGCGCCGCAGGTCACCGAAGACAGGCACGAATTAACATCAGTAAGGCTTCCCCACAATACCGCAATTAGAAGGCTTGGATTCGGTCTGCCTGATTAAGGCGGTAAGCGCCAGCAAGCAGCTCGACCAGAGTATGAGCTGCAGGTCACCGAAGATAGGCACGAACCAACACTAATAAGTCTCCCCCACAATAAGGCAATGAGAAGGCTTGGATTCGGTTTGCCTGATAGGTCTTGTAAGTCCCCTGCAGGCAGAGCAGAGCATGCGCTGCAGGGCACCGAACACAGGCACGCATCAGCGCCTAAAAACCTCCTCACAACATGGCGAAGAGAGGACCCGGATTCGGTTTTCCTGATTGATAGGACTTGTAAGAGCCTGTGGCAACTCTAGCAAGTAGAGCAGAGTGTGTGCCGCGGGACACCGAAGACAGGCGCGTATCAACGCTAAAAAATAAAAAGAAAGGGGGATCTGTGGGGAGCAATCCGGACTAGACTAAGTTACTCGAATTAAGACTTATTCTATGCATCTGCTCTCCCACAATGTGGCGTTGGGAGAGAAGTAAACAGCTTCCGCACAGCTGCCTCCAGTTCAACTAATAAACTGTAGGACTTGCTCCTGATTGGAGGAGAGCAGCGTACTCGGCGTGTGGGCAGCCGAGTTAGGATTGGCGGAGGAGGACTATAAAGGAGGAGAGAGACGGCATGCACAGGAAACATCTATGGGGAACATCTAAGGGAACCCGTGCAGCCCCCGAGAGAACCGGCCGGCGGTGTGCCGCTCCCCTGCGGAAGTGGGGAATGCGGCCAGGGGGAACTGCCCTTCCACGGAGGTGGAAGGGATAGTAGCCAACCCGGGAAGAACCAGCAGCAAACCCGGGGAGGGCCGAGCAGACGAAAGAACAGCGCAGGGTCCTGTGTCGTTCCTCCACGAAGAGGGGGAGCGACACCCTCCTACTCTAGTATCTCCAAGCTTCCTGCATTCTCCTCTCCACCTTCAGTCATCTGATGCAGAGATTCTCTGTTGGGATTGGATGCTTATTTCTCTGTTTAGAGATAATCCAAAGTTTACAGTTTCCCTAACATCTTAGTTTGGCTGAATGTGTTAGCTTTACATCATGTTTTAATACCTGTTGCATTGTATTATATGGTTATTTCAAAGATATTTAGAGTGACTTAATCTTAAGGGTTGGCTCTGTATAAAAATAGCTAAATATCAAGTGTAAAATACTTCTGGATTTAATTATTATTTTCTTCTATTACATATTACAGGTCCTAGTTACTTGTTTCTGCATTTCTTTTTTAAACAAATATTCTTTTCTTCTAAATAAGACATTGTAATTACATTTGATTTGATATCTGTGTTGGATTAAAAATGTTATAAGTTGATTAGAAATGATCTTGTGCCATTCTCTTTAAATAAGTTGACAGCATGCAAAAACTGAGCCTTTTCTTTTATTCTAGCTCTTTCTTGCATTTGAGAACTTAAATATATGCAAATTAATTAAATCAAATAATTCTGTTCTTAAATCTTTGTGTCTTCACTGTTAATATGTAACTGTCTCTTTGTTCTTAAATGTTATTTTTTCATTAATAGTCCTGAAGGATTGTCCGGGAGAAGGCTCTGGAAATATAGAATGTACTAAAAGGATAATAAGGACTGTCTAAGTTCTCTGGGACATGATTCCTCAGAGAATTTAGTTTGGAAGAAGCAGCCTTGGGGATGAATGGTTTGAACAACTCAGTGAAGCACTTTATTATTCATTGTTGGCTAAGTGCCCAGTCATAGCGTCCCTTATCTGGGAGAAGAATTCTCTTCTGGGTATTAATGTTATTGTCGAGATATTAAAAAAAAAAGCCATTACCTGACTAGACATGAGCCATATTAAAGCAGTCATGTAGGCTTTAAAAGATCCCAGAAACAAATTATTTAGCACCATGCACCATTGACTAAAAATGCTATAATAGCTTTATTCAATTAATTTTCTCAGGAATCATAATAGCCAGGATTTAAATCTGTTTGACTCTTGATGTATGTTATCAATGCCAGCTCTCAAATTTGATGATTTGCAAACTCATCAACTGTTTATTCATGAAGGCAGCTATGGGCCATCCCATAGTCTAGACTAAAATCATTTTGAAATTGTGGAAGATCTTCACGCTCTGCACTGACCAACGAGATGTATCCCCGTGTGAAAAGCATTTATATCCTCAGCGACTGCATATGCTCTTATCTTTTCTTTGCAGTCCACCTTGTGTGTCAATTCTGACTTCTCTTCATTCAACTTTTTGAAGCTAATATAAGAATGCATAAGCGTGGACTGGAAAAGATGAAATAGAAACTTCAGGTAAAACATTTACAAAAACTCTCTGCTGCTGTTATAATAGGACAAGATAGGCTTAATACAAAGAGTTATGTTTTAAAGATGCACAATTTATCATTTGCTTTCGTATGTTTGATGATGAAACATGTAAGATTATGTTAGCATGTGTATTTTCTCTATTTTACAGAATGTCATTATAATAAATATAATGACTATAATTTTCTGATAAATAATTTTGTGATAAACACATACCAACACAGATTTTGTACAGTACAATGTAGCAACTAGATTGTTTTACATAATTTAGAAAAACCAACAATCTGGAGCTATGCCGATTGAAGCCAGAATCCAGGAGCTAGGAGCTTCCTCCGGGTCTCCCAGGTGTGGCAGGAGCTCAAGTTACATGGGAAAGTAGAGTTGATAAATGATATTTGTAATTTATGTAGGATTTGTTATAGGCAAGATCATTTTTTGTGATCTTTACTACCTTACCAATTTAATTCTTAAAAACCATGCTTCATATTTGATGCTGTTATCTAATAATACAAATGAGGGTGATTAATTTGTACAAGGTCACATAGTTGACAAATACCGATTGTGAGGCACAAATATGTGGAACCTGATCTCTCAAAAGCTACACTAGCTTATGTATCCCAGGCCATCCTTGCCAATTACAGCAGAAAACAAGACAAAACTGAAAAGGACTCTCTGAGAAAGGCAATCCACTCTCTCTGATTATTGTTTTTCTGTATTTGTTCCAAAAGCATTTTCAAACATATGCATGTTACAAGTAGCATATTTCCAATACTAGAAAGGGGCCGGCGCTGTGATGCAGTGGGTAAAACCCCTGGCCTGAAATGTCGGCATCCCATATGGGCACCAGTTCTAGTCTTGGCTGCTCCTCTTCTAATCCAGCTCTCTGCTTTGGCCTGGAATAGGAGTGGAGGATGGCCCAAGTCCTTGGGCCCCTGTATCCACGTGGAAGACCCTGAAGAAGCTCCTGCCTCTTGGCATTGGATCAGTGCTGCTCTGGTTGTTGCAACCATCTGGGGAGTGAACCAGTGGATGGAAGACCTCACGCTCTCTCTACCTCTCTCTGTAGCTGTCTTTCAAATAAATAAAATAAATCTAAAAAAAGAAATCTATTTGGAAAAATGCTATTTTTTAAATACTGTTCTTTCTCTAGGGATTGATTTTAGCTCTTTTGTAAAAAAAAAAAATGTTAGTTGTGGATACCTGGGTAAATTTCCCAGGTTTTTTCTGCTCCAATGGGACATGTCAATTTTGGGACTGGTACCAGAATGTTTTGATTATAACTGCTCCGAAGGATGACTTGAAATCTGGTATTGTGATGCCTCTGGCTTTGATTTTGTTGTTTAAGAATACTTTATCTATTTGTGATCTCTTGTTTTTCCATATGAGTTTTGGATCTTTTGTTCAGAATGTCATCGATTTTTTTTTGTTATTGAATTGAATCTGTTAATTGATTTGAGTGATATGGACATTTTGATAGTATTAATTCTTCTAATCCAAGAACATGGAAGATTTTTCTATTTTTTGGTGTCATCTATTTCTATTTTTATTATTTTGTTATTTTCATTTTAGAGATCTTAAACCTTCTTGATTAAATTTATTCCAAAGATTTACATTTTTGTTGATATTTTGAATGGTACTGATATTACAAGTTCTTTCTCAGACATGACACTCTTTGTGTATACAAACAAAGGCTATTGATTTTTGTGTGTTGATTTTATAACCTACTATTTTACCAAATTCACTTATAAGTTACAATAGTCTCCCAGTAGAATCTTTTGGTTTCCTTATATATAGAATCATGTCATAAGCAAACAGGGATAACTTGACTTCTTCCTTTCCAACTTTATCTCTTTGCTTTTTTTTCTTGCTTAATGGCTCTGTCCAAAATTTTCAGGACTGTATTAAATAGCAGTGATGAAGTGGGAATCCTTGCCTGGTTTGGGATCTTAATGGAAATGCTACCAATTTTTCCCCGTTCAATATGGTGCTGGCTGTGGATTTCTCACCGATTGTACTGAGTTTGTTAAGGACAGTTTCTTCCATTCCCAGTTTGCTTAAGGATTTCATCATGAAAGGATTTTGTATTTTATGAAACACATTCTCTGCATCTATTGAAACAATGAAAAAAAAATTTTTTTTTGACAGGCAGAGTTAGACAGTGAGAGAGAGAGACAGAGAGAAAGGTCTTCCTTCCGTTGGTTCATTCCCCAAATGGCTGCTATGGCCAGCACACTGCACCGATCCGAAGCTAGGAGCCAGGTGCTTCCTCCTGGTCTCCCATGATAGTGCAGGGCCCAAGCACTTGGGCCATCCTCCACTGCCTCCCTGGGCCACAGCAGAGAGCTGGACTGGAAGAAGAGCAACCGAGACAGAATCCGGCGCCCTGACTAGGACTAGAACCCTTGGTGCCGCCACTGCAGGCGGAAGAATAGCCAAGTGAGCCACAGCGCTGGCCAATTAAATGCTTTTTATTCCTCAATTTGGTAATGTGATATAAGACATTTATTAATTTGTTTGTTGAACCATTTCTGCCTGCTAAGGATAAATCCCACATGGTGTGGGTGAATTATCATTCTGATGTATTGTTGGATTCTATTAGACAGTACATTGTAAATTATTTTTGTTTATATGTTCAACAGGGAAATTCTTCTATAGTTTTTTTTAACAATTTATTTATTTATTGGAAAGTCAGAGTTACACAGAGAGAGGAAAGTCAGAGAGAGTGAGAGGTCTTCCGTCTGATGGTTCACACTCCAGATGGATGTAACAGCTGGAGCTATGCCGATCCAAAGCCAGGAGCCATAGGCTTTCTCTGGATCTCCCACACAGGTATAGGGGCCCAAGGACTTGGGCCATCCTTTACTGCTTTCCAAGGCCAAAACAGAGAGCTGTATTGGAAGAGGAGCAGCTGGGACCAGAACCGGAACCATATGGGATGCCGGCGCATCAGGCCAGGGTGTTAACCCTGCTGTGCCACAGTGCTGGCTCCTGATCTATAGTTTGTCACATCTTTTTCTGTTTTGGGAATTAAAGTGATGGTGGCCTCATAGAAAGGATCTGGGAGGATGTCTTCCCTTTAAATGGATTTGAATCCTTGAAAAATAATTGGAATTATTTCTCCTTAAAGTTTTGGTAGTATTCAACAGTCAAGCCATTCAGTATTGGACTTTTCTTATTGTGAGGATCATTATTAGTGATTCAGTCTTTGTCTTGGTTATTGGTCATTTTAGGTTTTCATTTCTTATTTATTTTACAGGTAGAGTAAAAGACAGTGAGAGAGCGAAAGAGAGAATGATCCTCCCTCCGGTGGTTCACCCCCAAAATGGCCACCATAGCTGGCGCTGTGCTGATCCAAACCCAGGAACCAGGTGATTCCTCTTGGTCTCCCATTTGGGTGCAGGGGCCCAAGCACTGGGGCAATGCTCCACTGCCCTCCCGGGCTACAGCAGAGAGCTGGACTGGAAGAGGAATAACCAGGACCAGAACCTGGCACCCATATGGGATGCTGGCACCGAAGGTGGAGGATTAACCAAGTGAACCAAGGTGCCAGCCCCCACTGTATTTAGGTTTTCTAAGTTTTCATTGTTCATTTTTGTAGATTGTATGTGTGCAGAATCTATTTTTTCTAGATTTTTTTCAATTTATTGGCATATAGCTGTTTGTGGTAATGCCTGATGATTCTTTTTTGTTTCTGTTGTAACCATTGTAACAGCTCCCTTTCATCTCTGATATTATTAATCTGGATTTTATACCTTTTTTGGGTAGTTGGGCCGATTTTGATTGGTGTTATGATTTTTTTTTCTTAAATTAAATTTTATTTATTTATTCTCTAATTTTATGTTTATTTTATCCTAAATATAGGTTTTATTTGTTCCTGCCTTTGAATATTTTACTTCATGCTTTTCCAATTTCTTGATGTAGGCACTAACTGCTATAATCTTCCTGCTTAAAAGAGCTTTTGCTGTAGCTCATAAATTTTCATACATTGTGTTGTCATCTTCATTCATTTCTTGGAATTTTTAAAAATTTTCTTTGATTTTTTTCTATGATCCACTGTTCATTCAGAGGCATGCTGTTCAATCTCGATTGTCTGTATGTTTTTCTAGAGTTTCTTAACTGGTTAATTTCCAGGTTCATTCCCTTGAGGTCAGAAAAGATACATAGTATGATCTCAATTTTTTTTTTGAAAAAATTACTTGCCTTATGGTCTAGCATATGGTTTGTCCTAGAGAAAGCTCCCTCTCCTGTTGAAAAGAATATGTATTTTGTAGCTGTGTGATGAAATGTTCTGTAGATATCAATTACATGTGTTTGGCCCGCAGTGTAATTAGCTCTATTGCTTCTTTGTTGATTTTTTGTCTAGTTGATATTTCCAGAGATGAAAGTGGGGTGTTGAATTCTCCCTATATTATTGTATTGGAGTCTATGTCTACTTTTATATGCATTAATATTTGTTTTAAATGGCCAGCCCCTGGGATTGTGTTCATATGTATTTACCGCAGTCACATCTTCCTGTTGAATTGATCCCTTGAACATTATATAATGCCTTTTTCTCTTTTAACAGGTTTTGTGTTAAAATCTGTTTTCTCTGATATTAGAATGGCTGCACCTGCTTGTTTTCGCTAGCACATGCTAACTCAGGCTGATCAACACAAAAATTATTTCTCAGCCAAAATGTTATGTTATTTAGGATAAACTTGTTTCAATGAAACAATCTGGAAGCCCGTGATTAGGACAGACCATAAAATTTATAATAAGGAATAAAAGGCAAGACATGATTTTCTCAATGACTGAGCCTGAGTCAACTAATATTCTGATTGTGAGTATAGAATTCTTTCTAATGTATGAAAATTCTGCTTAAAGCCTTTATTTTTAGATTCTAAATTTACCCTTGGTTAGTCATAATCAGTTACAGGCAAATTTGCAAAATAGAAAAAAAAAGTCTACACAGTGCTTTCTGCATTGATTTATGCATTTTGTCCCTAGTAACCTAGGTGTGATTCAGTATTGTTTTGTGTGTGTGTGTATGTGTGTGTGTTTGTGTGGATGTGTGTTGTCAAAAACCCATATTGCTTATACTGACTGCCAGCTGGGGATAATTTAGTAGTTTACCTTTTCTCAGTAGCTCTCGGATGAGCTTTGAAATTAAATTTAATATAATAAAATTTAGTGAGCATTTAATGAACACTAACTGCAGGCCTGTTTCCTTAATTGCTGTGACTGTGTTGTTTTTAGAGTCTAGGAGCTCATAGTGAAGTGTCACAGAAAGACAAATATCTGTACATTAGCCTATAATTTTTGTTGCATATATCAGATATTATTTTATATAACTATGTAAATAAAGATGAGGTTGTTTTCATGGAAGATTCCAAAAAACCAAAAAAGCCTTCAAAAAACAAAATGATGAATGATGCCAAAAAGGCCATTTTGGCAAGCGATATTTTGAAAAAAAAAAAAAAAGCTTTCTTTTTTTTTAAATAGGAAAATGTAGTTCATTGAATTTGCTTAGAGCTGTTCATATGAAAAAAACTAAGTAGATAACAGCAACATCATCATCATCATTTAAAATGTTTATTTTTAAAAATATTAGTCAACATGTTATTCTTGCAAATTTTTATGGAGTACAGTGCACTCCTTAATATATATTTAATAATACATATTTATAGATATATGCAAATACATTGCATAAACTAATAAACCAGTCACCTAGCCTTTATGTTTTCTTTTTGTTTTGAGCCTAACAAATCCTCTCTTTCAGCTTTTTATGCAGTATATATCATGTGTTATTCCACCGTACTGTGGACCACTAGAAGTATTTTCTATCTGATGGTATTTTGGAATGTGGTATTCAATCTCTATTTTTCCCTCCCACAAAACCCTTCCAGATCTCTATAAACCACTTCTAATTTCAAAACAATCACTTTTTTTCAGACATCCAAATGTAAGAGAGTACTTGTGATATTTGTCATTCTGTGTCTGGCTTATAACACATGAAATAATGATATTCAGTTACATGCTTTTTTGCTGGAAATCCTGACATTAAGAAAGCTACAATCTTGATGAGTATAGATTTTTTCTCAGATCTAGACAACCCACTTAAATCTACCAGGTAGAATATGAAAGTCTCATTATTTTGATAGAAATAAGAAATCTGTGAAAATGCATACAGTACTTATGGGAGGAGACTCTAAGCCCTAATATCTAACGAGCTACTCTCTGTGAGGCTCCAGAGTGGAATTGTTATGGAGTAAGGCACTACATTTTTGACATAGAGTTGTGATCCTCTCAGGCTTATTGTTGTTCTCTTTGCAGGCTTTGATACCCGAGCTCAACACCTTCAGAACAATACATGGAAAACAGGAACAATGTGACTGAGTTTATCCTTCTGGGGCTCACACAGAACCCAGAGGGGCAGAAAGTTCTATTTGTTATGTTTCTACTCATCTATGTTGTGACAGTTATGGGAAATCTTCTCATCGTGGTGACAATTATGTTCAGCCAGTCCCTGGGATCCCCCATGTACCTGTTCCTGGCTAATTTATCCTTTATGGATACTGTCTACTCTACAGCCATTGCTCCCAAAATGATTGTAGACTTGTTCTATGAGAAGAAGACCATTTCCTTCCAGGCATGTATGACCCAAGTTTTTCTAGATCATTTATTTGCTGGTGCTGAAGTCATTCTTTTGGTGGAGATGGCCTATGACAGATATGTGGCCATCTGCAGACCTCTTCACTATCTGACCATCATGAGTCGACGTGTGTGTGTTCTCATGCTGTTGGTGGCCTGGACTGTAGGGCTCTTCCACTCATTGGTTCAATTTCTCTTTGTTTATCAGCTTCCTTACTGTGGCCCCAATGTCATTGATAACTTTGCATGTGATATGTATCCCTTGTTGAAACTTGCTTGCACTGATACCTACCTCATTGGACTTTGTATGATAGCTAATGGAGGTGCAATTTGCACTGTCACCTTCTTCATTCTCTTAGTTTCCTATGGGGTCATATTACACTCCCTTAAATCTCATGGATTGGAAAGGAAACACAAAGCTCTCTACACCTGTGCATCCCACATCACTGTGGTTATTTTATTTTTTGTCCCTTGTATCTTTCTCTATGCTAGGCCCAGTTTGAACCTCCCCATTGATAAATACATAACTGTGGTTTTAACTTTCATAACTCCCATGTTGAACCCTTTCATCTATACTCTGAGGAATGCAGAAATGAAAAATGCTATGAGGAAACTTTGGAGTAAAAAAGTAACCACAGTGGGTAGCAGGCTGTATGTCACTCATGGAACATGATATTCAGTCCTCACAGAAACCAGAAAGACTCACTGTCCATGTCTACAGCTTT
Source organism: Oryctolagus cuniculus (assembly GCF_051225735.1). Taxonomy (NCBI): domain Eukaryota; kingdom Metazoa; phylum Chordata; class Mammalia; order Lagomorpha; family Leporidae; genus Oryctolagus; species Oryctolagus cuniculus. The sequence continues at coordinate 17,232,156 of NC_142867.1, read as the reverse complement.
ATTAGCAATCCCTCTGGTTACAGTGCCTAATATTCTGAAGCAGCCATATAAATTAATGTTTCTCTAAATGGGATATGTTATTTCCTTTAGAACCCAAGAGAACTGCATGGGATCAATATCTTCTATGTGCAATTTTGTGTGAAAAATGTTTGGTGAAAAAAACTTTTGGTTTATTTTCGAAAAGTTCTTTAAGTTTCTTTCTTTATAAAATTTTGATTTATTTTTAATTGACAAATAATCCCTTTAAATCCTTAAGTGATTCAATGTGATGTTTTGATCCATGTATATTTTATAGTAAATCAATTAAGCTAATTAAGATATTCATAACCAAAGTGATTAACCTTTCTTTCAAAAAGTTTTATATCATTTATTTGAAAGGCAGAGTGAAAGAGAGAGAGAGAGAGGTAGAGGCAGATAGAAAAAGAGATTTTTCCATTGCTCGTTCATTTCTCAAAGATTTGGCCAGTTTGAAGTCAGATTCTGGAACTCCATCTCAGTCACATATGTGGGTGGCAAGGACTTAAATACTGGGCCATCTTCCTGCATTTTCCCAAGTGGATTAGCAGGGAGCTGAATTGGAAGGAGAACAGATACAACTCCACCTGATGCTTGATATGGCGTGCTGGTATTGCAAGTTTTGGCTTTGTCTTTTGTGCCATATTAGCCCCAAACTTTTCATCGTCTTTTTATTGGTGAGGATGTGCAAAATCTATTCCTGTTTTGAGGCATGGTGCCCATCTTGCATATGAAATAAATATAACTCAGTAGAAATAGTCCTAGAAATTGATATCTTAAATTTTAAATTTTAAAAGGTAATCTTCTGGTAAACTATATGTTCCATTCTCCATTAAGATTCATTGTCAATTAATGTTGTATGCAGAAGACCAAATCTGTACTAAGTAAAGATTTCAATAATTTTCACACGCACATACACACACACACACACACACAACTGTTTGAGAACAAGTTTTAAAGTTAACTCTCATAGTACAACTATTTAAGGACAGAGGTACTGCATTGAGAGTTAGTGCACAGTGACTCCTGTTGTTAATTTAACAAACAACATTCTTATGTATGATGTCAGTGATCACCCGAGGCTCTTGACCTGAGCTGCCTAGGATATGGGAAACTTAGAATCCACCAACTTTATCTGTATGTAGACAAGGGCAAAAGGAAAGTGGAAATTCTCTCCTCCCTTTAGAGATAAATACATCTTTCTTTGATAGCCAATTCTTCCCTTTAGGTGTCTCACTCACAGAGATCCTTCATGTAGAATATTTTTTGCCAAGTGTCATGGCTTTTATGCCTGAAATGCTCTCATGGGCTTTTCAGCCAGATCAGGAGGTGTTTAAGGGCTGACTCTATGTTAAGTAAATAGTTCAACAAATAGTATGAAGAAAACACACGAACACACACACACACAAGAGGCTGTTTCTTGACAATAGTGAAGACAAGGATAGCTCAAGTCATCCCATTTCAAAGTGTGAATTTCACTTCTACAGATTTCCTTTTCGGTACTCCAATAGTTCTCACAGACAAGGGAGAAGATATGGTATTTGTCCCTTTGGGGCTGGCTTTTTACACTAAGTATGATGTTTTTCAGATTTATCTATTATGTAGCAAATGACTGGATTTCATTTTTTCTAACACTGTGTAGTATTCCATAATGTACATATCCCATAATTTCTTTATCAACTCAAAAGTTGATCAGACTTCAGGTTGATTCCATGTCTTAGCTAATGTGAAATGAACTACAATAAAAATGGGGGTGCAGACAACTTTTATATTTTGAAAGCTTTTTTTTGATTTCATTACCCTTGCGTAAATTCCCAGGAGTGGTAAGGCTGGTTCATATTATAAGTATTTATCCAGATTTCAGAGGTATCTCCATACTATCTTCTATGGTGGTTTTATCAGCTTGCATTTCCACTAGCAGTGCATTAAGGTACCTTTTTCCACACATCCTTGACAGCATCTGTTGTTGGTAGATTTCTGTATGTAAGGGATTCTAACCTGGGTGAGGTGAAACCTCATTGTGGTTTTGATTTGCATTTCCCTAACAGCTGGTGATCCTGAACATTTTTTCATGTGTCTGTTGGTCCTTTGAATTTCCTCTTTTGAAAAATGTCTGTTTAAGTCCTTTGCCAATCTCTTAACTTGGTTATTTCTTTTGTTGTTGTATACTTACTTGATCTCTTTGTAGATTCTGTTTACTAATCCTTTATCACTTGAATTATTTGCAAATATTTTCTCCTGTTCTCTCTATTGCTTCTTCACTTTCCTGAGGGCTTCCTTGCAGTACAGAAACTTCTCAATTTGATGTAATCATATTTGTTAATGTTGGCTTTGACTACCTGTGCCTCTGGGTTCTTTTCCAAGAACTCTTTGCCTTTGCCATTGTTTACAGGGTATCTCCAGTGTTCTCTAATAATTTGAAGATATCGGGTCATAGATTTGGATCTTTAATCAATATTCAGTAGATTTTTGTGTAAGGTGTAAAGTAGAGGTCTTACATCATACTTCTGCGTTTAGAAATCCACTTTTCACAGCACCAGTTGTTGAAGAGCCTGTCTTTGTTCCAGGGATTGGTTTTAACTCCTTAGTCAAATATAAGTTGGTTGTAGATGCTTTGACTGATTTCTGGTGTTTCCATTCAGTTCCATTGGTCTATTCATCTGTTTTTGTACCAATATCAGCTTTTTGATTGTAACTGCCTTGCAGTATGAATAGAAATTTGATCTTGTGATGCCTCTGGCCTGGTTTTTGTTATATAAGATTGTTTTAGCTATTTGAGGTCTCCTGAGTTTCTGCTTCATATTTTTTTAGATTTGAGAAGAATATCTGGTATTTTTTGATATAATTTTGAACCTGTAAATTATTTGAGAAGAATGAACATTTTGATAATATTGGTTCTTCCAACCCAAGAACATGGCATATTTTTCATTTTTTTTGTATTTTCTTCTATTTATTTCTTTAAAATTTTGTAATTCTTCTCATAGAGATTGTTGACATCCTTGGTTAAATTTATTCTGAAGTATTTGAGACTTTTTGTAGTTATTGTGATTGAGATGATCTTAGAAGTTCATTCTCAGACATGGCATTGTCTGTTTATACAAAGACTGCTGACTTTTGTGTGTTGACCATATATCCTGCTACTTTTACCAAATTTTCCTATGAGTTCCAATAGCCTCTTGGGGGAGTCTTTTGGATCCCTTGTATTTAGAATCATGTCATCTGCAAATCAGGATAGTGCGACTTCCTCCATCCCCATTTCAATCCCTTGATTTCCTTTTCTTGCCTCATGTTTCTGGCTAAAACTTCCAAGACAATGGAGAGGATGGGCATCCTTGTCTGCTACCAGTTCTCAGTGAGAATGCTTCCAAGTTTTTCCCATTCACTAGGATGCTGGCCGTGGGTTTGTCATAAGTTGCCTTGATTATGTTGAGGACTGTTCCTTCAATTCTCCAATTTGCTGAGAGTTTCTATCATGCATGGTGTTGTATTTTATCAAAAGCTTTCTCTGCATCTATTGAGATAATCATATGGTTATTTTTCTTAAGTTTGTTAATGTACTGTTTCACATTGATTGATTTGTAGATGTTGAACCATCCCTATATACAAGGGATAATTCCCATTTGGTCTGGGTGGATAATGTTTCTGATGTGTTGTTGGATTCTATTGTCCAGGATTTTATTGAGGATTTTTATGGCTATGTGCATCAGGGAAATTGGTCTGTAATTCTCTTTCTCTGCTGCATCTTTTTCAGGTTTAGGAATTAAGGTGATGCTGGCTTTGTAGAAACAATTTAGGAGGATTCCTTCTCTTTTGATTGTTCTGAATAGCTTGAGAAGAATTGGAGATAGCTCTTCTTTACATGTCTGGTAGAATTCAGCAGTGAATCCATCCGGTCCTGGGCTTTTCTTTGTTGGGAGGGCCTTTATTACTGATTCAATTTCTGTCTTGGTTATGGGTCTGTTTAGGTTTCCTATGTCTCCAGGGTTCAATTGAGGTAGGTTGTATGTGTCCAGGAATCTATCCATTTCTACTAGATTTCCCAGTTTGTTGGCATACAACTCTTTGTAGTAATTTCTGATGACTCTTTTTATTTCTGTGGTGTCTGTTGTTACATTCCCTATTTCTTCTCTAATTTTATTGATTTTGGCCTTCTCTCTCCTTTTTATGATTTGTTGTGCCAACTTTGTGTCATTTTTGTTTATTTTTTCAAATAACCATCTCTTCATTTTGTTGATCTTTTGTATTTTTTTGGATTCAATATTGTTGATTTCTAATTTTAATTTTTGTGGGTTTCTTTTATTTATATGACAGGTAGAGTTATAGACAGAGTGAGAGAGACAGAGAGAAAGGTCTTCCTTCATATGGTTCACCCCCGAAACGGCTGCTACGGCCGGCACTGCTCCGATCTGAAGCCAGGAGCCAGGTGCTTCTTCCTGGTCTCCCATGTGGGTGAAGAGCCCAAGCACTTGGGCCATCCTCCACTGCCTTCCTTGGCCACAGCAGAGAGCTGGACTGGTTTCCTTTTTGCTACCTGATATTAGTATAGAAAGTGTATTTGTTTGGCCAGTGTTTATGAAGATTTTCCAAGATAGTTTTATGTTTTTCTGTTGTCAACTAAGATATTTATTTCCTAAGGCTTTTACCATTAAGGTCTGCTTTTGAAAAAGCAAAACATTACTCAGTATTTTTAAGAAATATTATGCATGTGGATTTAAATTCACCACATTCCTCTTTGTTTTCTGCTTATTAATGTGTATAGTTGTAATTCAGGTTGATTGACACACAAAATTCCCCTTTACATTAGCCCTCATTGCTCACAGCATATAATTTTTCCATTACAGAGCTTGCCGCTTGTTCCTGAAGATCATTCTTTAGATTCCTGTCTGGTGGAATTTGATGGGTCACACACTTTTCCAGGTTTTTCCATTTTGTAAGAAAAATATCTGCATTTTGCCCTCATTTCTTAAATTTTACAGTTGATATTTAATTGTGTGTTGATATTCAATCTCATTTAGTACTGTGGAGGTCTTATTCCCTTATTCTGTGGGTCATTACTACTTTCAGAAATGGATTTTTAGCCTTTTTATTATCCTAAATGCAATATGTTCATAACACTTTTAGTTTTATTATTCTGCTTCATACTGTTTATCATTTATAAAATTTACGTGTTTTAAAATGCATTGTTAATGAAGCTTTTAACATTCCATTAATTTAGATCTTAATGGTTTTCAACTGTTTCAGAAACGTTTCACCCATTTATTTTGGATTGCAATTAAAGGATATGTTAATAGAAGGAAGATCATTATGTTTCTATCCGACACCAATCCAGGCCTTATCAAAAGATTCCACTCCACGGGTAACTAGAAAACTATGATTATTTCTCTTTTCAAGTTGGAAAAGCAGTGTCTGTAACTTCTTCCATTCCAAGGCTCTCTGCTTGTGAGTCTCAGGGATTCGTGGGCAGAGTGACATTGTTCTTTGTGTGGGGTCTGTGTGGGTGAGGGAAATGTCCTCCTTCCTTCTGACTTATATATTATCTGGCTTTCCTAGATATTTCATAATGTGAAACTCATAAGTTACTGCTCATTTTACTTGACAAATGTTCTTTTCACATGATGGATTTCTCATGTTTCTTGCCATTCAGCAGTTGTTTCTTGGGATGACTCAGTCCTTCGTTGTCTAGGGATTGTTCTAGGGAAGAAAACGGTTCAGGAGAGATTACTTCATTTGAATCTGTTCCAAATATTCTAACAAACTAAGAGTTAATGACCTCACACAGTCTCTTTCATTTAAAATAGTAATGATGTAAAGACTGTGTCTGAACATAAAAAAGGAAACATCGTTTTCCTAGTAGAATGTCCCAGGAGATTTTGACAACTCCAATTTCTGCCCAAGTTGGAGTGTATCTTCAGTTGGAATCTAGTATTTAGTAGGCTACTATGTTTTTATAACTATTATTGCTAATAGACTCTTGTGGAAAAGTCTCAATTTCCTATGATGAGATTGGGAAGAACCAGGCGAATGTTTTTCATGAGAGAAGAGGTGGCCTTAGACATCCTCTCCTTGACTTACTGTAGACTGATGAGATATCCTTCTACTTGTCAAAAAGCTCTAGTTTTGGATGATCCATGGAACTAAATCCCAGCCTTTGTTTTGTTAGGCACAAATCTTAGTAGGTTGGCATGAGAATGTCATCATACATTTTCAAAACCTTTTTTGTTAGTTCTCTAAAATTTCCTGAGAAGACAGATTCATACAGCTAATTTTAATGTTTTTAAATTTTGTAGAATAAAGGTTGACATTATACGGAAATATCTTTGTATTTTAGACATCCACTTTAGATACCTCTGCACTTATCTGAGAGCCTGAGATAATGAAAAGCTTATTCAAAAACAGGAAATCTGTATCCACTTTGTAATCTTTCTAAATCCTCTGCTTCGCCCACACATTATCTTGTGTTGTATGATCACACACAGATACACGAGACATCTACGGTAACCCCCAGTGAAAGAACCATTTATTTATGGAGCCAAGGATAAAAACTGAGATATGAGTTTGTAAAAGGATTGACAAAGAATACTATTTAAAATTCCTGTAATGTATTGAAACATAATTGATGTATCAAAAGCCATTTAATTTCATTGAAAGCTTGTGACTAGAAAATTGAGCTGGTAATACAGAGAAATTATCCACAACTCACCTAGCATATATTCTTTTAACAGACTTATTATTTATTCAAAAATCAGAGACACAGAGGGAGAGAGCTTCCATAGTTTGGTTCTGTGGGGAGCAGCCCGGACTGGACTGAGTTACTGGAATTAAGACTTATTCTATGCATCTGCTCTCCCACAATATGGCGCTGGGAGAGAAGTAAACAGCTTCTGCACAGGTGCCTCCAGTTCAACCAATAAACTGTAGGACTTGCTACTGATTGGAGGAGAGCAGCGTACTCGGCGTGTGGGCAGCCGAGTTGGGATTGGCAGAGGACTATAAAGGAGGAGAGAGACGGCATGCACCAGGAACATCTAAGGGGAACATCTAGCTGAAGGAACACCCGTGCAGCCCCCGAGAAAGCCGGCCGGCGGTGTGCCGCTCCCCTGCGGAAGTGGGGAATGTGGCCAGGGGGAACTGCCCTTCCACGGAGGTGGAAGGGATAGTAGCCAACCCGGGAAGAACCAGCAGCAAACCCGGGGAGGGCCAAGCAGACGAAAGAACAGCGCAGGGTCCTGTGTCGTTCCTCCACGAAGAGGGGGAGCGACATAATGGTGCCGTGACTCGGATATGAAGCCTAGGCAGGGCTTAGTGTCGTTCCTCCACGAAGAGGGGGAGCGACATAATGGTGCCATGACTCGGATATGAAGCCTAGGCAGGGCTTGGTGTCGTTCCTCCACGAAGAGGGGGAGCGACAGGTTCAATCCCCTAAATGACCGTAACTGTAAGGGCTGTGTCAGACCAAAACCAGGAGTCAAGAACTCCATCCTGGTCTCCCAATGATTGGTGGGGGTTGCCAGTTACTTGGGTTATCTGCTTCTCATGAGCATTATCCAGCAAGCTGGATCAGAAGCAGAGCAACTGGGCCTGGAACCAGTAGTCCAACATGGGATTCTGGCATCACAAGCAATGGTTTCTCTTGATGCATCACAATGCGGGCCCTGTCATATTTGATTTAAGTATTACATGTGATATGTATTTATTTCACCAAGTGAAACATTACAGATGATTCAGGTATAGTAAATTTGTGGATGTATAACAATAGTTCCTGTGTTATCACATTTTACATTATATGTAATACAGAAGTAAAATTGCCTTTAGAAATATTCAGGGCAGCGTATTTAAAGTTACATATCATACCAGGTACATTAGGATGCAGAGACCAATGTCTATTACGTTCTAGAAAGCAGACCTAGGCTTTTATGTATGAATATTAAAATCATCCCTGAACACATGTGAGTTCATAAATATAACGAAACACATACATAGGAAGGTACCTCATCTACTGTCCCTTAGAGAGATCTATTAGCATTGTAATTGTAAAGTAGCATAGAGTATATCTTGGTATTATGTGATTTTTTTGGATTTTAAAAGATAATATCAGTGTGTTTTATACTGTCCATAAACATTTTACATGATTTCATTAACTGGTAATACTTTTACAAATTTATCAGGTACAGTGTGATACTTCAAGACATTTATATAGCCTATACTGATCAAACCACAATAGTTAGCATTGCCATGTTTATCATTTCTTCATTATTGTAGCATTATAACTCCTCTTTTCCATTTCTTCACAGAATATATAATAAATTTTTGTTAACTATATTCACCCCACTGTTCTGTGCATTTCCTTTTCAAAAAACCATAGCCTTTTTGTTAACTCAGCAGACTCATAGAATGGCAGATGTCCTAAATAGCACTCTGGCCTCAGAATCAGTCCTAAAGGCATTCGGATCTGGCTGAAAAGCCCATGAGAGTATTTCAGGCATGGAAAGCCAAGACATTCTGGCAAAAGATCTCTGTGAGTGAGATACCAGTGGAAAGAACAGGTCTTCAAAGGAGGAGGTACCTTTCTCTGAAGGGAGGAGAGAACCTCCACTTTGACTATGACCTTGTCTAAACAAGATAAGCGTCGGAGAACTTAATCTTGATTTTTACAATCCTTTAAATATGATTTATAAATTGACATAAAATTTTACCTATTTATGATGTACAAAATGTTACATTGAAATATGTATATATGCTGGAATGTTAAAATTGACAGTTTACATGTGTTATTACTTCACATTGTTATAATTTATTTCTTGAAAAATCACAATCTACACTTGTAGCTATTTTAAAGAATATAATACATTGTTGTTAAATAAAATCAACTACTAAAATTAAGTACTAAAATAAACAACTAAAATTAACTACTTGTTAACTGAAATTTTGTGTCTTTTGTCCAATGTCTCACCAACACCTTCCTTCCAGTCCTTGGTGACTACCATTCTAGATTCCATATATAAGTGAAATCATGTGGCAATTGCTTTATGTGCCAGGCTAATTTCATTTAGCATAATGTCCTTGAACTTCATCTAAGGATGATATTCAAATGAATTTCCCCCTTTTCTCGTTCAAAAATTTTTTTAAAAAAATTATTTTCTTTGAAAGGCAGAGAAACAGTGAGCTAGAGATAGAGAAGGCTAAAGATTTTCTTTCCCCTGCTTCAACAGCTGGCCAGGCCGAAGGCAGGAGCCAGAGACAACTCAGGTCCATGAGCGACTGGCAGAGTTCCAGGTACATGAGCCATCACCTGCTGCCTCCCAGGCTGCAAATTATCAAGAAACTGCAATAGAAGTGGATCTGAGACTCAAACATAAGCACTCCAATATAGGGTACAGGCATCCAAAGGACTGTCTCACCTTCTGTGCCAAACACCTGACTATAGTTCAAAAGACTAAATTTGTGCCACTGAATACATTTTTTTTTCCTTCATTCATCTGTTGATGGACACTGAGTTTGACTCCATATTTTGGCTATTGTGAATGATGCAGATCTACAGAAGTGCAGATATCTTTCTGCATACTCATTTCATGTTTTCTGGATATATATATATATGTATATGTGTGTGTGTATATATATATATATATATATATCCTCCTGATCCTCCTCCTTCGTTTCTCTTCTCTCTCTCTCTCTCTCTCTCTCTTTCTCTTTCTCTATCCTTTCATTGTTGTAATAACCATTCAGACAAGTCATTAGTTACTGTGTTACTATGGTTTTTAAAATTAGTTTGTGGCAAGCATTGTAGCACAGCAGGATAAACCACTGCACTGCTTGTGATGTCCATATCTGATATTGAAATCCTGGGATTAAGTCCCCTCTACTCTGCTTCTGAGTCAATTTCCTGATGACACACGTTCTGGTAGGTAGCAAATGATTGGTCAATTAATTGAGCTCCTGCAACACAAGTGGAATTCTGGGATGGAGTTTCGATCTCTTGACTTTGGCCTGATATATCCCTGGCTGTTGCTGTTGCAGGCCTTTGTGAAGATTTTCTCTCTCTCTCTCTCTCTCTCTCTCTCTCTCTCTCATCCTGGCCTCTGCCTGACCCAGCCCTGCCTGGCTGTTGTTGCCATCGGGGAAGTAAACCAGTGGATGGAAGATCTTTTTCTGTCTCTAACTCTGTAACTCTTTCATATAAATGAATATATTTAATAAAATTAATTGACAATAAATGAAAAGATATGTTTAAGGGTCAGTTCTGTTCCACTGATTCACGTTTTGAATCTTATGTGAGTATTGCACTATCACACAACATGAAACTTCAGTCTTACTTTTTTCTTCACGTCCGTTGTCTGTTACAGGAACAAGACATTTTCTTGCAGAAACAGAGATTTGTCAAACTGAATAACTGTCATACAATATTATTACCAACATGTATGTCCATACTCAAATAATAGACTCTATATGTATTTGATGGAGTGTAGCCCAAGATCAAATCCAAGATCATGCATTGAATTGAGGTTGTTAAGACTCTCCAGTTTATTTAACCTGGAAAAGTACTTCAGCTCCTTCATTGAATTTTTATTACACTAACATTTTGAGGAGTATCTCCTGGTGGATTTGTTGAACATATCTTGATGTAAACCTGATGATTCTCTTAGTATGAAACTAAAGTAAAGCTTAAATGGTGGGTATGGTATAATATGACACATTTTTGTCTGTCTCTAATTACTGATTGAATTAAAGGCACAGATGCTCAGCCTATTGATCTTGATTTGGACATCTTCAAGGTCATTTCCACATTAGAATTTCCTATTAGCTTTTGATGCATTCACATCAGTTTTTCTTTGTCCACAGCAATTCCTACTGCTCTTTCACATGCGTTGCTCTTTAGGACACACACCAATAAACCATCTGCATATGGAGCTCTGTCAGGAATGATTTTATCTGCAACTGAACCCACAACATTTTTTAAAATTTTTCATTTCTTCTAGATTCTTTTGGAGGGGTCTTCAGTTGAAATGTTCTGTCTTTCACTTTCTGATTTCTTCCTGCTGTAACTATCTGTGCATGGAGTGTTACTGATTTGGGGTTCTGTTCATTTTGAAAGTTCAAAGTAAGGCTCTTATAAAGACAAAGTGAGTCAAAGGCTTTTGGTATCTCAACGTTTTTAGTTTGTAAATATTCTTTGTTATTTTCATCATAGCCAAGTATTTCTGTAATAATTTGAGGAGAAAGAGAGAGAGAGAGATACGTTCCCATCTTCTGGGTCATGCCCCAAATGCCCACAATGGTAAGAGCAGTGAAGCAAAAACAATCCAGCTCTCCTATGTGAGTAGAAAGAACCCAATTAATTGAGCCATCACTGCTGGTCCCCGGAGTCTTCAATGGAAGGAACCTAGGAACCTATAATCAGCAGCTAGAAATGGGAACCAGATGCAGTTTCTCTGACAGAGGAGGGAAGAGTCTTTAAGACCAGGCCAAGTGTGTACTCCCAATAAAGATTTTTCAAAATGAAGAAAGAGTGCTAACAGTATCTGTAGAGTTGATCATTTATCTTTATTTTTCAGAACCTTGAATAATCTCTTCTTACTTTCTTCTTTCCTTTACCATCAAGTCTTCCAAGAGAACCTTCCATTTCTACTCATCTACATTCCCTAGGAAGTGATCTCTCTATGAGCACGCAGTCTCGAGTTGGATTCTGTCCCTGTACTCAGTGCTCTGACTTGTCAGCTATCTTTCTCTCATGCTTTTAAAATCAGCATGATTTACTCTTTTGTGCATGGTTCTAGTTGTGCTGCACCCCTGTGGGCTTTCTGCTTGTCTCTCCTACTCTAGTATCTCCAAGCTTCCTGCATTCTCCTCTCCACCTTCAGTCATCAGCTGCAGAGATTCTCTGTTGGGATTTGATGCTTATTTCTCTGTTTAGAGATAATCCAAAGTTTACAGTTTCCCTAATATCTTTGTTTGGCTGAATGTGTTAGCTTTGCATCATGTTTTAATACCTGTTGCATTGTATTATATTGTTCTTTGGAAGATTTTTAGAGTGGCTTAATCTTAAGGAGTGGCTCTGTATGAAAATAGCTGAATATCAAGTGTGAAATACTTCTGGATTTAATTATTTTTGTCTTCTATTACATATTACAGGTACTAGTTACTTGTTTCTGCATTTGTTTTTGACAGATAGTTAGAGAGAGAGAGAGAGAGAGAGAGAGAATAGTCTTCCTCTGTTGGTTTTCCCCAAATGGCCACTATGGCCTGCGTTGTTCGGACCCGAAGCCAGGAGCCAGGTGCTTGTTCCTGGTCTCCTACGCAGGTTTAGGCCCCCAAGCATTTGGGCCATCCTTCACTGCCCTCCCGGACCACAGCAGAGAGCTGGACTGGAAGAGGAGCAACCAGAACAAGAACCTGGTACCCATATGGGATGCTGGCACTGCAGGCGGAGGATTAACCTAGTGAGCCACGGCGCCAGCCCCTACAAACATTCTTATCTCCTAAATAAAACATTTGAATTACATTTGATTTTATATCTGAGTGGATTATGAATTTTATAAGTTGATTAGAAATGATCTTGTGCCAGTCTCATTAAATAAGTTGACCACATGCAAAAACTGAGGCTTTTCTTTCATTCTAGCACTTTCTTGGATTTGAGAACTTAAAAATATGCCAATTAATTAAATCAAATAATTCTGTTCTTAAATCCTTGTGTCTTCACTGTTAATAAGTAACCATCTCTTTGTTGTTAGGTTATTCGTTTTTCATTAATTGTCCTGAAGGATTGTCTGGGAGAAGGCTCTGAAAATATGAATGTTCTAGAAGGATAATGAGGATGGTCTCAGTTCTCTGGGACATGATTCATCAGAGAATTTAATTTGGAAGGAGCAGCCTTGGGGACGAACGGTTTGAACAACTCAGTGAAGCACTTTATTATTCATTATTGGCTAAGTGCCCAGTCATAGCGTCCCTTATCTGGGAGAGGAATTCTCTTCTGGGTATTAATGTTAATTCAAGATATTTAAAAAAAGCCATTACCTGACTAGACATGAGCCATATTAAAGCAGTCATGTAGGCTTTAAAAGATCTCAGAAACACATTATTTAGTACCATACGCCATTGACTAAAAATACTATAATAGTTTTATTCAATTAATTTTCTCAGGAATCATAATAGCCAAGACTTTAATCTGTTTGACTCTTGATGTATGTTATCAGTGCCAGCTCTCCAATTTGATGATTTGCAAACTCATCAACTGTTTATTCATGAAGGCAGCTATGGGCCATCCCATAGTCTAGACTGAAAATCTTTTTGAAATTGTAGATCTTCTCACTCTGCATTGACAAAACATGATGTATCCCTGTGTGAAAAAGCATTTATATCCTCAGAGATTGCATATGCTCTTATCTTTTCTTTGCAGTCTACCTTGGTGATGTCAATTCTGACTTCTCTTCATTCAACTTTTGGAAGCTAATATAAGAATGCATAAGCGTGGACTGGAAAAGATGAAATAGAAACTTCAGGTAAAACATTTACAAAAACTCTCTGCTGCTGTTATAATAGGACAAGATAGGCTTAATACAAAGAGTTATGTTTTAAAGATGCACAATTTATCATTTGCTTTCGTATGATGATGAAACATGTAAGATTATGTTAGCATGTGTATTTTCTCTATTTTACAGAATGTCATTATAATAAATATAATGACTATAATTTTCTGATAAATAATTTTGTGATAAACACATACCAACACAGATTTTGTACAGTACAATGTAGCAACTAGATTGTTTTACATAATTTAGAAAAACCAACAATCTGGAGCTATGCCGATTGAAGCCAGAATCCAGGAGCTAGGAGCTTCCTCCGGGTCTCCCAGGTGTGGCAGGAGCTCAAGTTACATGGGAAAGTAGAGTTGATAAATGATATTTGTAATTTATGTAGGATTTGTTATAGGCAAGATCATTTTTTGTGATCTTTACTACCTTACCAATTTAATTCTTAAAAACCATGCTTCATATTTGATGCTGTTATCTAATAATACAAATGAGGGTGATTAATTTGTACAAGGTCACATAGTTGACAAATACCGATTGTGAGGCACAAATATGTGGAACCTGATCTCTCAAAAGCTACACTAGCTTATGTATCCCAGGCCATCCTTGCCAATTACAGCAGAAAACAAGACAAAACTGAAAAGGACTCTCTGAGAAAGGCAATCCACTCTCTCTGATTATTGTTTTTCTGTATTTGTTCCAAAAGCATTTTCAAACATATGCATGTTACAAGTAGCATATTTCCAATACTAGAAAGGGGCCGGCGCTGTGATGCAGTGGGTAAAACCCCTGGCCTGAAATGTCGGCATCCCATATGGGCACCGGTTCTAGTCTTGGCTGCTCCTCTTCTAATCCAGCTCTCTGCTTTGGCCTGGAATAGGAGTGGAGGATGGCCCAAGTCCTTGGGCCCCTGTATCCACGTGGAAGACCCTGAAGAAGCTCCTGCCTCTTGGCATTGGATCAGTGCTGCTCTGGTTGTTGCAACCATCTGGGGAGTGAACCAGTGGATGGAAGACCTCACGCTCTGTCTCTACCTCTCTCTGTAGCTGTCTTTCAAATAAATAAAATAAATCTAAAAAAAGAAATCTATTTGGAAAAATGCTATTTTTTAAATACTGTTCTTTCTCTAGGGATTGATTTTAGCTCTTTTGTAAAAAAAAAAAATGTTAGTTGTGGATACCTGGGTAAATTTCCCAGGTTTTTTCTGCTCCAATGGGACATGTCAATTTTGGGACTGGTACCAGAATGTTTTGATTATAACTGCTCCGAAGGATGACTTGAAATCTGGTATTGTGATGCCTCTGGCTTTGATTTTGTTGTTTAAGAATACTTTATCTATTTGTGATCTCTTGTTTTTCCATATGAGTTTTGGATCTTTTGTTCAGAATGTCATCGATTTTTTTTTGTTATTGAATTGAATCTGTTAATTGATTTGAGTGATATGGACATTTTGATAGTATTAATTCTTCTAATCCAAGAACATGGAAGATTTTTCTATTTTTTGGTGTCATCTATTTCTATTTTTATTATTTTGTTATTTTCATTTTAGAGATCTTAAACCTTCTTGATTAAATTTATTCCAAAGATTTACATTTTTGTTGATATTTTGAATGGTACTGATATTACAAGTTCTTTCTCAGACATGACACTCTTTGTGTATACAAACAAAGGCTATTGATTTTTGTGTGTTGATTTTATAACCTACTATTTTACCAAATTCACTTATAAGTTACAATAGTCTCCCAGTAGAATCTTTTGGTTTCCTTATATATAGAATCATGTCATAAGCAAACAGGGATAACTTGACTTCTTCCTTTCCAACTTTATCTCTTTGCTTTTTTTTCTTGCTTAATGGCTCTGTCCAAAATTTTCAGGACTGTATTAAATAGCAGTGATGAAGTGGGAATCCTTGCCTGGTTTGGGATCTTAATGGAAATGCTACCAATTTTTCCCTGTTCAATATGGTGCTGGCTGTGGGTTTCTCACATATTGCACTGAGTTTGGTGAGGACAATTTCTTCCATACCCAGTTTGCTTAAGGATTTCATCATGAAAGGATTTTGTATTTTATGAAGCACATTCTCTGCATCTATTGAAACCATGAAAAAAAATTTTTTTTGACAGGCAGAGTTAGACAGTGAAAGAGAGAGACAGAGAGAAAGGTCTTCCTTCCGTTGGTTCATTCCCCATATGGCTGCTACGGCCAGCACACTGCACCGATCCGAAGCCAGGAGCCAGGTGCTTCCTCCTGGTCTCCCATGATAGTGCAGGGCCCAAGCACTTGGGCCATCCTCCACTGCCTCCCTGGGCCACAGCAGAGAGCTGGACTGGAAGAAGAGCAACCGAGAAGGAATCCGGCGCCCTGACGGGGACTAGAACCCTGGGTGCCGGCACTGCAGGCGGAAGAATAGCCAAGTGAGCCACGGCGCTGGCCAATTAAATGTTTTTTATTCCTCAATTTGGTAATATGATATAAGACATTTATTAATTTGTTTGTTGAACCATTTCTGCCTGCTAAGGACAAATCCCACATGGTGTGGGTGAATTATCATTCTGATGTATTGTTGGATTCTATTAGACAGTACATTGTAAATTATTTTTGTTTATATGTTCAACAGGGAAATTCTTCTATAGTTTTTTTTTTTAACAATTTATTTATTTATTGGAAAGTCAGAGTTATAGAGAGAGGAAAGTCAGAGAGAGTGAGAGGTCTTCCGTCTGATGGTTCACACTCCAGATGGATGTAACAGCTGGAGCTATGCCGATCCAAAGCCAGGAGCCATAGGCTTCCTCTGGATCTCCCACACAGTATAGGGGCCCAAGGACTTGGGCCATCCTTTACTGCTTTCCAAGGCCAAAACAGAGAGCTGTATTGGAAGAGGAGCAGCTGGGACCAGAACCGGAACCATATGGGATGCGGCGCATCAGGCCAGGGTGTTAACCCTGCTGCGCCACAGTGCTGGCTCCTGATCTATAGTTTGTCACATCTTTTTCTGTTTTGGGAATTAAAGTGATGCTGGCCTCATAGAAAGGATCTGGGAGGATTTCTTCCTTTTAAATGGATTTGAATCCTTGAAAAATAATTGGAATTATTTCTCCTTAAAGTTTTGGTAGTATTCAACAGTCAAGCCATTCAGTATTGGACTTTTCTTATTGTGAGGATCATTATTAGTGATTCAGTCTTTGTCTTGGTTATTGGTCATTTTAGGTTTTCATTTCTTATTTATTTTACAGGTAGAGTAAAAGACAGTGAAAGAGAGACAGAGAGAATGATCCTCCCTCCGGTGGTTCACCCCCAAAATGGCCACCATAGCTGGTGCTGTGCCGATCCAAAGCCAGGAACCAGGTGATCCCTCTTGGTCTCCCATTTGGGTGCAGGGGCCCAAGCACTAGGGCAATGCTCCACTGCCCTCCCGGGCTACAGCAGAGAGCTGGACTGGAAGAGGAATAACCAGGACCAGAACCTGGCACCCATATGGGATGCTGGCGCCGAAGGTGGAGGATTAACCAAGTGAACGAAGGTGCCAGCCCCCGCTTTATTTAGGTTTTCTAAATTTCATTGTTCATTTTTGTAGATTGTATGTGTGCAGAATCTATTTTTTCTAGATTTTTTTCAATTTATTGGCATATAGCTGTTTGTAGTAATGCCTGATGATTCTTTTTTGTTTCTGTTGTAACCATTGTAACAGCTCCCTTTCATCTCTGATATTATTAATCTGGATTTTATACCTTTTTTGGGTAGTTGGCCGGATTTTGATTGGTGTTATGATTGTGTTTTCTTAAATTAAATTTTATTTATTTATTCTCTAATTTTATGTTTATTTTATCCTAAATATAGGTTTTGTTTGTTCCTGCCTTTGAATATTTTACTTCATGCTTTTCCAATTTCTTGACGTAGGCACTAACTGCTATAATCTTCCTGCTTAAAAGAGCTTTTGCTGTAGCTCATAAATTTTGATACATTGTGTTGTCATCTTCATTCATTTCTTGGAATTTTTAAAATTTTTCTTTGATTTTTTTCTATGATCCACTGTTCATTCAGAGGCATGCTGTTCAATCTCGATTGTCTGTATGTTTTTCTAGAGTTTCTTAACTGGTTAATTTCCAGGTTCATTCCCTTGAGGTCAGAAAAGATACATAGTATGATCTCAATTTTTTTTTGAAAAAATTACTTGCCTTATGGTCTAGCATATGGTTTGTCCTAGAGAAAGCTCCCTCTCCTGTTGAAAAGAATATGTATTTTGTAGCTGTGTGATGAAATTTTCTGTAGATATCAATTACATGTGTTTGGCCCACAGTGTAATTAGCTCTATTGCTTCTTTGTTGATTTTTTGTCTAGTTGATATTTCCAGAGATGAAAGTGGGGTGTTGAATTCTCCCTATATTATTGTATTGGAGTCTATGTCTACTTTTATATGCATTAATATTTGTTTTAAACGCCCAGCCCCTGGTACTGTGTTCACATGCATTTACCGCAGTCACATCTTCCTGTTGAATTGATCCCTTGATCATTATAAAATGCCTTTTTCTCTTTTAACAGGTTTTGTGTTAAAATCCGTTTTCTCTGATGTTAGGATGGCTGCACCTGCTTATTTTTGCTAGCACATGCTAACTCAGGCTGATCAACACAAAAATTATTTCTCAGCCAAAATGTTATATTATTTAGGATAAACTTGTTTCAATGAAACAATCTGGAAGCCCGTGATTAGGACAGACCATAAAATTTCTAATAAGGAATAAAAGGCAAGACATGATTTTCTCAATGACTGAGCCTGAGTCAACTAATATTCTGATTGTGAGTATAGAATTCTTTCTAATGTATGAAAATTCTGCTTAAAGCCTTTATTTTTAGATTCTAAATTTACCCAGGGTTAGTTATAATCAGTTACAGGCAAATTTGCAAAATAGAAAAAAAAAATCTACACAGTGCTTTCTGCATTGATTTATGCATTTTGTCCCTAGTAACCTAGGTGTGATTCAGTATTGTTTTGTGTGTGTGTGTATGTGTGTGTGTTTGTGTGTTTGTGTGGATGTGTGTTGTCAAAAACCCATATTGCTTATACTGACTGCCAGCTGGGGATAATTTAGTAGTTTATCTTTTCTCAGTAGCTCTCGGATGAGCTTTGAAATTAAATTTAATATAATAAAATTTAGTGAGCATTTAATGAACACTAACTGCAGGCCTGTTTCCTTAATTGCTGTGACTGTGTTGTTTTTAGAGTCTAGGAGCTCATAGTGAAGTGTCACAGAAAGACAAATATCTGTACATTAGCCTATAATTTTTGTTGCATATATCAGATATTATTTTATATAACTATGTAAATAAAGATGAGGTTGTTTTCATGGAAGATTCCAAAAAACCAAAAAAGCCTTCAAAAAACAAAATGATGAATGATGCCAAAAAGGCCATTTTGGCAAGCGATATTTTGAAAAAAAAAAAAAAAAAGCTTTCTATTTTTTTAAATAGGAAAATGTAGTTCATTGAATTTGCTTAGAGCTGTTCATATGAAAAAAACTAAGTAGATAACAGCAACATCATCATCATCATTTAAAATGTTTATTTTTAAAAATATTAGTCAACATGTTATTCTTGCAAATTTTTATGGAGTACAGTGCACTCCTTAATATATATTTAATAATACATATTTATAGATATATGCAAATACATTGCATAAACTAATAAACCAGTCACCTAGCTTTTATGTTTTCTTTTTGTTTTGAGCCTAACAAATCCTCTCTTTCAGCTTTTTATGCAGTATATATCATGTGTTATTCCACCGTACTGTGGACCACTAGAAGTATTTTCTATCTGATGGTATTTTGGAATGTGGTATTCAATCTCTATTTTTCCCTCCCACAAAACCCTTCCAGATCTCTATAAACCACTTCTAATTTCA
This sequence comes from Oryctolagus cuniculus, assembly GCF_051225735.1. Taxonomy (NCBI): domain Eukaryota; kingdom Metazoa; phylum Chordata; class Mammalia; order Lagomorpha; family Leporidae; genus Oryctolagus; species Oryctolagus cuniculus. The sequence continues at coordinate 17,212,716 of NC_142867.1, read as the reverse complement.
AAACAATCACTTTTTTTCAGACATCCAAATGTAAGAGAGTACTTGTGATATTTGTCATTCTGTGTCTGGCTTATAACACATGAAATAATGATATTCAGTTACATGCTTTTTTGCTGGAAATCCTGACATTAAGAAAGCTACAATCTTGATGAGTATAGATTTTTTCTCAGATCTAGACAACCCACTTAAATCTACCAGGTAGAATATGAAAGTCTCATTATTTTGATAGAAATAAGAAATCTGTGAAAATGCATACAGTACTTATGGGAGGAGACTCTAAGCCCTAATATCTAACGAGCTACTCTCTGTGAGGCTCCAGAGTGGAATTGTTATGGAGTAAGGCACTACATTTTTGACATAGAGTTGTGATCCTCTCAGGCTTATTGTTGTTCTCTTTGCAGGCTTTTTTTTTTTTTTTTTTTTTTTTATTTTTGACAGGCAGAGTGGACAGTGAGAGAGAGAGACAGAAAGGTCTTCCTTTGCCGTTGGTTCACCCTCCAATGGCCGCCGCGGCCGGCGCGCTGCGGCCGGCGCACCGCGCTGATCCGATGGCAGGAGCCAGGAGCCAGGTGCTTTTCCTGGTCTCCCATGGGGTGCAGGGCCCAAGCACCTGGGCCATCCTCCACTGCACTCCCTGGCCACAGCAGAGGGCTGGCCTGGAAGAGGGGCAACCGGGACAGAATCCGGCGCCCCGACCGGGACTAGAACCCGGTGTGCCGGCGCCGCTAGGCGGAGGATTAGCCTAGTGAGCCGCGGCGCCGGCCCTCTTTGCAGGCTTTGATACCCGAGCTCAACACCTTCAGAACAATACATGGAAAACAGGAACAATGTGACTGAGTTTATCCTTCTGGGGCTCACACAGAACCTAGAGGGGCAGAAAGTTCTATTTGTTATGTTTCTACTCATCTATGTTGTGAAAGTTATGGGAAATCTTCTCATCGTGGTGACAATTATGTTCAGCCAGTCCCTGGGATCCCCCATGTACCTGTTCCTGGCTAATTTATCCTTTATGGATACTGTCTACTCTACAGCCATTGCTCCCAAAATGATTGTAGACTTGTTCCATGAGAAGAAGACCATTTCCTTCCAGGCATGTATGACCCAAGTTTTTCTAGATCATTTATTTGCTGGTGCTGAAGTCATTCTTTTGGTGGAGATGGCCTATGACAGATACGTGGCCATCTGCAGACCTCTTCACTACCTGACCATCATGAATCGGCGTGTGTGTGTTCTCATGCTGTTGGTGGCCTGGACTGTAGGGCTCTTCCACTCATTGGTTCAATTTCTCTTTGTTTATCAGCTTCCTTACTGTGGCCCCAATGTCATTGATAACTTTGCATGTGATATGTATCCCTTGCTGAAACTTGCTTGCACTGATACCTACCTCATTGGACTTTGTATGATAGCTAATGGAGGTGCAATTTGCACTGTCACCTTCTTCATTCTCTTAGTTTCCTATGGGGTCATATTACACTCCCTTAAATCTCATGGATTGGAAGGGAAACACAAAGCTCTCTACACCTGTGCATCCCACATCACTGTGGTTATTTTATTTTTTGTCCCTTGTATCTTTCTCTATGCTAGGCCCAGTTTGAACCTCCCCATTGATAAATACATAACTGTGGTTTTAACTTTCATAACTCCCATGTTGAACCCTTTCATCTATACTCTGAGGAATGCAGAAATGAAAAATGCTATGAGGAAACTTTGGAGTAAAAAAGTAACCACAGTGGGTAGCAGGCTGCATTTCACATACGGAGCATGATATTCAGTCCTGACAGAAACCAGAAAGACTCACTGTCCATGACTACAGCTGTATTAGCATTCCCTCTGGTTACAGAGCCTAATATTCTGAAGCAGCCATATAAATTAATGTTTTCCTACATGGGATTTGTTATTTCCTTTAGAACCCAAGAGAACTGCATGGGATCAATATCTTCTATGTGCAATTTTGTGTGAAAAATCTTTGGTGAAAAAAACTTTTGGTTTATGTTCGAAAAGTCTTTAAATTTCTTTCTTTATAAAATTTTAATTTATTTTTAATTGGCAAATAATCCTTGTAAATCCTTAAGTGATTCAATGTGATGTTTTGATCCATGTATATTTTATAGTAAATCAATTAAGCTAATTAAGATATTCATAACCAAAGTGATTAACCTTTCTTTCAAAAAGTTTTATATCATTTATTTGAAAGGCAGAGTGAAAGAGAGAGAGAGAGAGGTAGAGGCAGATAGAAAAAGAGATTTTTCCATCTGCTCGTTCATATTTCAAAGATTTGGCCAGTTTGAAGTCAGATTCTGGAACTCCATCTCAGTCACATATGTGGGTGGCAAGGACTTAAATACTGGGCCATCTTCCTGCATTTTCCCAAGTGGATTAGCAGGGAGCTGAATTGGAAGGAGAACAGATACAACTCCACCTGATGCTTGATATGGCGTGCTGGTATTGCAAGTTTTGGCTTTGTCTTTTGTGCCAAATTAGCCCCAAACTTTTTATCGTCTTTTTATTGGTGAGGATGTGCAAAATCTATTCCTGTTTTGAGGCATGGTGCCCATCTTGCATATGAAATAAATATAACTCAGTAGAAATAGTCCTAGAAATTGATATCTTAAATTTTAAATTTTAAAAGGTAATCTTCTGGTAAACTATATGTTCCATTCTCCATTAAGATTCATTGTCAATTAATGTTGTATGCAGAAGACCAAATCTGTACTAAGTAAAGATTTGAATAATTTTCACACGCACATACACACACACACACAAAACTGTTTGAGAACAAGTTTTAAAGTTAACTCTCATAGTACAGAGGTACTGCATTGAGAGTTAGTGCACAGTGACTCCTGTTGTTAATTTAACAAACAACATTCTTATGTATGATGTCAGTGATCACCCGAGGCTCTTGACTTGAGCTGCCTAGGATATGGGAAACTTAGAATCCACCAACTTTATCTGTATGTAGACAAGGGCAAAAGGAAAGTGGAAATTCTCTCCTCCCATTATAGATAAATACATCTTTCTTTGATAGCCAATTCTTCCCTTTGGTGTCTCACTCACAGAGATCCTTCATGTAGAACATTTTTTGCCAAGTGTGATGGCTTTTATGCCTGAAATGCTCTCATGGGCTTTTCAGCCAGATCAGGAGGTGTTTAAGGGCTGACTCTATGTTAAGTAAATAGTTCAACAAATAGTATGAAGAAAACACACAGACACACACACACACAAGAGGCTGTTTCTTGACAATAGTGAAGACAAGGATAGCTGAACTCATCCAATCTCAAAGTGTGAATTTCACTTCTACACATTTCCTTTTCGGTACTCCAATAGTTCTCACAGACAAGGGAGAAGATATGGTATTTGTCCCTTTGGGGCTGGCTTTTTACACTAAGTATGATGTTTTTCAGATTTATCTATTATGTAGCAAATGACTGGATTTCATTTTTTCTAACACTGTGTAGTATTCCATAATGTACATATCCCATAATTTCTTTATCAACTCAAAAGTTGATCAGACTTCAGGTTGATTCCATGTCTTAGCTAATGTGAAATGAACTACAATAAAAATGGGGGTGCAGACAACTTTTATATTTTGAAAGCTTTTTTTGATTTCATTACCCTTGCGTAAATTCCCAGGAGTGGTAAGGCTGGCTCATATTATAAGTATTTATCCAGATTTCAGAGGTATCTCCATACTATCTTCTATGGTGGTTTTATCAGCTTGCATTTCCACTAGCAGTGCATTAAGGTACCTTTTTCCACACATCCTTGACAGCATCTGTTGTTGGTAGATTTCTGTATGTAAGCCATTCTAACCTGGGTGAGGTGAAACCTCATTGTGGTTTTGATTTGCATTTCCCTAACAGCTGGTGATCCTGAACATTTTTTCATGTGTCTGTTGGTCCTTTGAATTTCCTCTTTTGAAAAATGTCTGTTTAAGTCCTTTGCCAATCTCTTAACTTGGTTGTTTCTTTTGTTGTTGTATACTTACTTGATCTCTTTGTAGATTCTGTTTACTAATCCTTTATCACTTGAATTATTTGCAAATATTTTCTCCTGTTCTCTCTATTGCTTCTTCACTTTCCTGAGGGTTTCCTTGCAGTACAGAAACTTCTCAATTTGATGTAATCACATTTGTTAATGTTGGCTTTGACTACCTGTGCCTCTGGGTTCTTTTCCAAGAACTCTTTGCCTTTGCCATTGATTACAGGGTATCTCCAGTGTTCTCTAATAATTTGAAGATATTAGGTCGTAGATTTGGATCTTTAATCAATATTCAGTGGATTTTTGTGTAAGGTGTAAAGTAGAGGTCTTACATCATACTTCTGCATTTAGAAATCCACTTTTCACAGCACCAGTTGTTGAAGAGCCTGTCTTTGTTCCAGGGATTGGTTTTAACTCCTTGGTCAAATATAAGTTGGTTGTAGATGCTTTGACTGATTTCTGGTGTTTCCATTCAGTTCCATTGGTCTATTCATCTGTTTTTGTACCAATATCAGCTTTTTGATTGTGACTAGCTTGCAATATGAATAGAAATCTGATCTTGTGATGCCTCTGGCCTGGTTTTTGTTGTATAAGATTGTTTAGCTATTTGAGGTCTCCTGAGTTTCTGCTTCATATTTTTTTAGATCTGAGAAGAATGTCTGGTATTTTTTGATATAATTTTGAACCTGTAAATTGTTTGAGAAGAATGAACATTTTGAAAATATTGGTTCTTCCAACCCAAGAACATGGCATATTTTTCATTTTTTTTGTATTTTCTTCTATATATTTCTTTAAAATTTTGTAATTCTTCTCATAGAGATTGTTGACATCCTTGGTTAAATTTATTCTGAAGTATTTGAGACTTTTTGTAGTTATTGTGATTGGGATGATCTTAGAAGTTCATTCTCAGACATGGCATTGTCTGTTTATACAGAGACTGTTGACTTTTGTGTGTTGACTTTATATCCTGCTACTTTTACCAAATTTTACTATGAGTTCCAATAGCCTCTTGGGGGAGTCTTTTGGATCCCTTGTATTTAGAATCATGTCATCTGCAAATCAGGATAGTGTGACTTCCTCCATCCCCATTTCAATCCCTTGATTTCTTTTCCTTGCCTCATGTTTCTGGCTAAAACTTCCAAGACAATGGAGAGGATGGACATCCTTGTCTGCTACCAGTTCTCAGTGAGAATGCTTCCAAGTTTTTCCCATTCACTAGGATGCTGGCCGTGGGTTTGTCATAAATTGCCTTGATTATGTTGAGGACTGTTCCTTCAGTTCTCCAATTTGCTTAGAGTTTTCATCATGGATGGTGTTGTATTCTATCAAAAGCTTTCTCTGCATCTATTGAGATAATCATATGGTTATTTTTCTTAAGTTTGTTAATGTACTGTTTCACATTGATTGATTTGTAGATGTTGAACCATCCCTATATACAAGGGATAATTCCCATTTGGTCTGGGTGGATAATGTTTCTGATGTGTTGTTGGATTCTATTGTCCAGGATTTTATTGAGGATTTTTATGGCTATGTGCATCAGGGAAATTGGTCTGTAATTCTCTTTCTCTGCTGCATCTTTTTCAGGTTTAGGAATTAAGGTGATGCTGGCTTTGTAGAAACAATTTAGGAGGATTCCCTCTCTTTCAATTGTTCTGAATAGCTTGAGAAGAATTGGAGTTAGCTCTTCTTTACATGTCTGGTAGATTCAGCAGTGAATCCATCCGGTCCTGGGCTTTTCTTTGTTGGGGGGACCTTTATTACTGATTCAATTTCTGTCTTGGTTATGGGTCTGTTTAGGTTTTCTATCTCTCCAGGGTTCAATTGAGGTAGGTTGTATGTGTCCAAGAATCTGTCCATTTCTACTAGATTTCCCAGTTTGTTGGCATACAACTCTTTGTAGTAATTTCTGATGACTCTTTTTATTTCTGTGGTGTCTGTTGTTACATTCCCTATTTCTTCTCTAATTTTATTGATTTTGGCCTTCTCTCTCCTTTTTATGATTTGTTGTGCCAACTTTGTGTCATTTTTGTTTATTTTTTCAAATAACCATCTCTTCATTTTGTTGATCTTTTGTATTTTTTTTTTTTGGATTCAATTTTGTTGATTTCTAATTTTATTTTTTTGTGGGTTTCTTTTATTTATATGACAGGTAGAGTTATAGACAGAGTGAGAGAGACAGAGAGAAAGGTCTTCCTTCAATTGGTTCACCCCCGAAACGGCTGCTACGGCCGGCACTGCTCCAATCTGAAGCCAGGAGCCAGGTGCTTCTTCCTGGTCTCCCATGTGGGTGAAGAGCCCACGCACTTGGGCCATCCTCCACTGCCTTCCTTGGTCACAGCAGAGAGCTGGACTGGAAATGAACAACCGGGACTAGACATGGTGCCCATATGCGATGGATGCCGGTGCCGCAGGTGGGGGATTAACCAAGTAAGCCAAGTCACTAGTCCCTCTAATTTTAATTATTTCTTTTCTTCCACTAGTTTTGGTTTTGGTTTGCTGTAGTTTTTCTGGATCCTTGATATGCATGGATAGCTCATTCATTTGGTGCCTTTTCAAATTCATGATGTGGCCACCTATTGCTCTTAACTTTCCTCTTAACACTGCCTTTGCTGTATCCCACAAATTTTGATATGTTGTGTTGTTATCATCATCTGCTTCCAGAAAGTTTTTGATTTCTTCTATGACCAGCTGTTCATTCAGGAGCATGTTGTTCAGTCTCCACGTGTTTGCATATGCTCTAGAGATTCCTGAGTTGCTGATTTCCAGCTTCATTGCATTGTAGTCTGTAAAGATTCATGGTATGATTTCAATTTTTTTGACTTTGCTGAGACTTGCTTTATGGCCTAATACGTGGTCAATCCTAGGGAATGTTCCATGCACTGCTGAGAGGAAATCCCAATGATTTTGAATTCTGTCTCTGTTCACTTTAAGAGTGCTATTTTGCTGCTGCTGAATGCAATATACCTTCCTGTCAATAGATGGAGTTTCTGAGTGATGTGCATATTAAAATACATTTATGAATGCTTTTAAGTGCACGTTCTTGTAATCACTGTGCCCAAAATTTTCTAGATTATTACTGATTTGTCCATTTCTCTTGTTAGTTAAAACCTATTTTAGAAGAACGTGATAAGGCTAGGTTTGATTACATATAAATTTATGTAACATCTTACTGCTATTGAACTCTGGACATTACAAAAAATTTATCTCTGGAAACATTTCTTGAGGTTTCCTTTTGGCTACCTGATATTAGTATAGAAAGTGTATTTGTTTGGCCAGTGTTTATGAAGATTTTCCAAGACAGTTTTATGTTTTTCTGTTGTCAACTAAGATATTTATTTCCTAAGGCTTTTACAATTAAGGTCTGCTTTTGAAAAAGCAAAACATTACTCAGTATTTTTAAGAAATATTATGCATGTGGATTTAAATTCACCACATTCCTCTTTGTTTTCTGCTTATTAATGTGTATAGTTGTAATTCAGGTTGATTGACACACAAAATTCCCCTTTACATTAGCCCTCATTGCTCACAGCATATAATTTTTCCATTACAGAGCTTGCCGCTTCTTCCTGAAGATCATTCTTTAGATTTCTGTCTGGTGGAATTTGATGGGTCACACAATTTTCCAGGTTTTTCCATTTTGTAAGAAAAATATCTGCATTTTGCCCTCATTTCTTAAATTTTACAGTTGATATTTAATTGTGTGTTGATATTCAATCTCATTTAGTACTGTGGAGGTCTTATTCCCTTATTCTGTGGGTCATTACTACTTTCAGAAATGGATTTTTAGCCTTTTTATTTTCCTAAATGCAATATGTTCATAACACTTCCTTTTAGTTTTATTATTCTGCTTCATACTGTTTATCATTTATAAAATTTACGTGTTTTAAAATGCATTGTTAATGAAGCTTTTAACATTCCATTAATTTAGATCTTAATGGTTTTCAACTGTTTCAGAAACGTTTCACCCATTTATTTTGGATTGCAATTAAAGGATATGTTAATAGAAGGAAGATCATTATGTTTCTATCCGACACCGATCCAGGCCTTATCAAAAGATTCCACTCCACGGGTAACTACACAACTATGATTATTTCTCTTTTCAAGTTAGAAAAGCAGTGTCTGTAACTTCTTCCATTCCAAGGCTCTCTGCCTGTGAGTCTCAGGGATTCGTGGGCAGAGTGACATTGTTCTTTGTGTGGGGTCTGTGTGGGTGAGGGAAACGTCCTCCTTCCTTCTGACTTAAATATTATCTGGCTTTCCTAGATATTTCATAATGTGAAACTCATAAGTTACTGCTCATTTTACTTGACAAATGTTCTTTTCACATGATGGATTTCTCATGTTTCTTGCCATTCAGCAGTTGTTTCTTGGGATGACTCAATCCTTTGTTGTCTAGGGATTGTTCTGGAAGAAAATGGTTCAGGAGAGATTACTTCATTTGAATCTGTTCCAAATATTCTAACAAACTAAGAGTTAATGACCTCACACAGTCTCTTTCACTTAAAATAGTAATGATGTAAAGACTGTGTCTGAACATAAAAAAGGGAACATTGTTTTCCTAGTGGAATGGCCCAGGAGATTTTGACAACTCCAATTTCTGCCCAAGTTGGAGTGTATCTTCAGTTGGAATCTAGTATTTAGTAGGCTACTATGTTTTTATAACTATTATTGCTAATAGACTCTTGTGGAAAAGTCTCAATTTCCTATGAGGAGATTGGGAAGAACCAGGCGAATGTTTTTCATGAGAGAAGAGGTGGCCTTAGACATCCTCTCTTTGACTTACTGTAGACTGATGAGATATCCTTCTACTTGTCAAAAAGCTCTAGTTTTGGATGATCCATGGAACTAAATCCCAGCCTTTGTTTTGTTAGGCACAAATCTTAGTAGGTTGGCATGAGAATGTCATCATACATTTTCAAAACCTTTTTTTGTTAGTTCTCTAAAATTCCCTGAGAAGACAGATTCATACAGCTAATTTTAATGTTTTTAAATTTTGTAGAATAAAGGTTGACATTATATGGAAATATCTTTGTATTTTAGACATCCACTTTAGATACCTCTGCACTTATCTGAGAGCCTGAGATAATGAAAAGCTTATTCAAAAACAGGAAATCTGTATCCACTTTGTAATCTTTCTAAATCCTCTGCTTCGCCCACACATTATCTTGTGTTGTATGATCACACACAGATACACGAGACATCTACGGTAACCCCCAGTGATAGAACCATTTATTTATGGGGCCAAGGATAAAAACTGAGATATGAGTTTGTAAAAGGATTGACAAAGAATACTATTTAAAATTCCTGTAATGTATTGAAACATAATTGATGTATCAAAAGCCATTTAATTTCATTGAAAGCTTGTGACTAGAAAATTGAGCTGGTAATACAGAGAAATTATCCACAACTCACCTAGCATATATTCTTTTAACAGACTTATTATTTATTCAAAAATCAGAGACACAGAGGGAGAGAGCTTCCATAGTTTGGTTCAATCCCCTAAATGACCGTAACTGTAAGGGCTGTGTCAGACCAAAACCAGGAGTCAAGAACTCCATCCTGGTCACCCAATGATTGGTGGGGCTTGCCAATTACTTGGGTTATCTGCTTCTCATGAGCATTATCCAGCAAGCCGAATCAGAAGCAACTGGGCCTGGAACCAGTAGTCCAACATGGGATTCTGGCATCACAAGCAATGGTTTCTCTTGATGCATCACAATGCGGGCCCTGTCATATTTGATTTAAGTATTACATATGATAGGTATTTATTTCACCAAGTGAAACATTACAGATGATTTTCAGGTATAGTAAATTTGTGGATGTATAACAATAGTTCCTGTGTTATCACATTTTACATTATATGTAATACAGAAGTAAAATTGCCTTTAGAAATATTCAGGGCAGCGTATTTAAAGTTACATATCATACCAGGTACATTAGAATGCAGAGACCAATGTCTATTACGTTCTAGAAAGCAGACCTAGGCTTTTATGTATGAATATTAAAATCATCCCTGAACACATGTGAGTTCATAAATATAACGAAACACATACATAGGAAGGTACCTCATCTACTGTCCCTTAGAGAGATCTATTAGCATTGTAATTGTAAAGTAGCATAGAGTATATCTTGGTATTATGTGATTTTTTTTGGATTTTAAAAGATAATATCAGTGTGTTTTATACTGTCCATAAACATTTTACATGATTTCATTAACTGGTAATACTTTTACAAATTTATCAGGTACAGTGTGATACTTCAAGACATTTATATAGCCTATACTGATCAAACCACAATAGTTAGCATTGCCATGTTTATCATTTCTTCATTATTGTAGCATTATAACTCTTTTCCATTTCTTCACAGAATATATAATAAATTTTTGTTAACTATATTCACCCCACTGTTCTGTTCATTTCCTTTTCAAAAAACCATATCCTTTTTGTTAATTTTATTAAAAAGGTATTAATTGTCTACATTTATAGAATATTAATTGCCTCGGTTTTCATAGTGTCAAGTCTCTCTCTCTGTAGTTTAAATATCCTACTATTAAAATATTAATAGGTGAAATGGCTAACGGGAGATTTATTCTAATGAAATCCAGCATTGATTTTTTTTTTTTTTTGACAGGTGGAGTTAGACAGTGAGAAAGAGAGAGAGACAGAGAGAAAGGTCTTCCTTTTTCCATTGGTTCACCCCCCAAGTGACCGCTATGACCGGTGCATTGCAGCCAGTGCACTGTGCCAATCTGAAGCCAGGAGCCAGGTGCTTTCTTCTGGTCTCCCATGCGGGTGCAGGGCCCAAGGACATGGGACATCCTCCACTGCATTCCAGAGCCACAACAGAGAGCTAAACAGGAAGAGGAGCAACCGGGACAGAATCCGGAGCCTCAACCGGGACTAGAAAACGGGGTGCTGCCGCAGCAGGCGGACGATTAGAATAGTGAGCCAAGGCACTGGCCAGCATTGATGATTAACAAGAGAGAAGGCACTAAGCATTGTGGAAAGTACAGTGTGAGAATAAGAGAACTAGATCTAGACCACGTATTACCTTAATGTCCTCCACAACTGTGCCATTGTCAGTCTATAGCTTCAGAGTAGACAGAGCGTCTGAGTCAGCTGGAGGCAGTCGTGTGAATGTTTTGAAAAAAAAAAAAAATACTACTTTATATTTGGGGATAGATGAGATTTTAATTCAGTTCAGTTAAAACCATTTGCTGGAAACCAGAATAGTGTATTTAAATGTGTGAGCAATTGTATCAGCAACAATCAATGGATAGATATACAGTTTCTGAAAAAGCTGACAGAGAGCTGGCATTGTAGTGTAGTGCCTACAATGGTGGTATCCCATATGAATGCCAGTTTGAGTCCTGGCTACTCCTCTTCTAATCTAGTTTCCTGCTAATGTACTTGAGAAAACAGCTGGAGATAGCCTAAGTTGTTTGACCCCTGCACCCATGTAGGAGACCTGGAAAAAGATCCTGCCTCCTGGCATTGGCTTATCCCGGCCTGGGCTTCTGTGGTCACTTGGGGAGTGAACCAGCAGATGGAACATGGCTTGTTCGCTCTCTCTTTTTCTCTCTCTCTCTCCCTGTCTCAGTAACTCCAATTCTCAAAATAAAAACATAAATCTTTTTTTAAAAAAAGCTGACAGAGAGTCAGACTTGGTGATTGCTGAGGTAGAAGATGCTAAATAATTTTGTAGTTTTTAGATTTTTAGAAGTTCAATTTCTTGAATTTTAGTGAGAGACTTAATAGGAGACTGTGATAGATATGCAGGTAGCACAGATTATAATGTGAAGCTACTGGGCACACATACTACCAACACACAACACTGATTCTACTCATTTATTGATTTCTACTTATTTTAAATTTATCTTATAGTCAAAGGCTTAATGCCTCACTGAGCAAGTTCAACAAATAACAAGTAAGGAAAGAAGACTCAGAAATGGAATCATTTACCTCCAACCCAAAATCATACCCTTTCAGGTTATAGAATTATCAAGCAAAGACCACTTGAACTCTGAAAGAGCAACTGACCAGATGCTTATTAAATGATTTTGTGTATGAACCAATGTAGAAGATATAATGAAGACCTGCTCCACAGCCTAATGTCCTCGCAGTCCTGCCCACAATATTATTACAGGTCCTATTCTTCTGAGTGCCTATTTGGTAACAGGCATTTATGGAAGAATCAATGGAACATGGTAACAATGTCACAGAATTCATCCCTCCGAGCTTCACTCAGGATCCCACAGGACAAAAGGCACTGTTTGTCCTGTTTTTATTCATCTACGTGGTGACGATGGTGGGCAACCTGCTCATTATGATGACCGTTGTTTCCAGCCCTTCTCTGGGCTCCCCAATGTACTTCTTCCTGGCTTATCTGTCACTCATGGATGCTGTCTATTCCACTGCTGTTTCTCCCAAGTTGATCATAGACCTACTCTGTGATAAGAAGACGATATCCTTCCCAGCTTGCATGGGCCAGCTCTTTATAGAATACTTAATTTGGTGGTGCTGAGGTCTTCCTGCTGGTGGTGATGGCCTATGACCGCTATGTGGCCATCTGTAAGCCACTGCACTATCTGACCATCATGAACAGACGATGTTGCATCCTTCTGTTGGTAGTGGCCTGGGTTGGAGGGTTTACACACTTGGTGATTCAACTTGTGTTTGTGTACAGTCTCTCCTTCTTTGGCCCCAATGTCATTGACCACTTCATTTGTGACATGTACCCATTATTGGAACTTGCGTGCACTGACACCTACTTCATAGGCCTCACTGTGGCTGCCAACGGTGGAGCCATCTGTATGATTATCTTTAGTCTTCTCCTAATATCCTAGGGCATCATCCTAAACTCTCTTAAAACTCACAGCCAAGAAGGAAGGCTCAAGGGCCTGTCCAATTGCAGCTCCCACATCACAGTGGTTGTCCTGTTTTTTGTTCCCTGTATTTTCACTTATGTCAGACCTGTTTCCAGTTTTCCCATTGACAAATCATAAGTGTTGTTTTCACTCTTGTGACTCCCATGTTGAATCCTTTAATATATACCTTGAGGAATTTGGAAATGAAAAATGCTATGGCTAATCTCTGGTGTAAAATGTTAACTATTGGTAAAATAAGAACATGTCTCCTGCACTGAACACAGTTGCTCTTAATTCTAGAGCAACTTGGACTAGTGAGATGGCATTGGTACATGCCACCTTGATGGGATTGAATTGGAATCCCCTGGTATGTTTCTAACTTTACTGTTTGGGGTAAGTCAGCTTCAGCATGTCCCAAATTGTACATCTCTTCCCTCTCTTATTCCCACTCTTAATTAACAGGGATCACTTTTTAGTTAAGTTTCAGCACTTAAGAATAACTGTATATTAATTACAGAGTTCAACCAATATTATTAAGTAGAACAAACAAAAAAATACTAGGAGGGATAAAGTATTATGTTGTTCATCAACAGTCAGGGCAAGGGCTCATCAAGCCACTGTTTCTCATAGTGTCCATTTCACTTCAACAGGTTGCCTTTTTGGTGCTCGGTTAGTTGTCGCCAATCAGGGAGAACATATGGTATTTGTCCCTTTGGGACTGGCTTAATTCACTCAGCATAATGTTTTCCAGATTCCTCCATCTTGTTGCAAATGACCGGATTTCATTGTTTTTTCCAGCTTTATAGTGTTCTGTAGAGTACATATCCCATAATATCTTTATCCAGTCTACTGCTGATGGTAATTTGGGTTGATTCCAGGTCTTAGCTATTGTGAATTGAGCTGCAATAAACATTAATGTGCAGACAGCTTGTTTGTTTGCCAATTTCATTTCCTTTGGGTAAATTCCAAGGAGCGGGATGGCTGGGTTGAATGGTAGGGTTCTATTCAGGTTTCTGAGGAATCTCCAGACTGACTTCCATAGTGGCCCTACCAGTTTACATTCCCACCAACAGTGGGTTAGTGTCCCTTTTTCCCCACATCCTCTCCAGCATCTGTTGTTGGTAGATTTCTGAATGTGAGCCATTTTAACTGGGGTGAGGTAAAACCTCATTGTGGTTCTGATTTGCATTTCCCTGATTGCTAGTGATCTGGAACATTTTTTCATGTGTCAGTTGGCCATTTGGATTTCTTCTTTCAAAAATGTCTGTCGAGGTCCTTGGCTCATCTCTTAAGTGGGTTGTTTGTTTTGTTGTTGTGGAGTTTCTTAATCTCTTTGAGGATTCTGCTTATTTATCTTTTATAGGTTGCATAGTTTGCAAATATTTCTTCCCATTCTGTCTGTTGCCTCTTCACTTTCCTGACTGTTTCTTTTGAAGTACAGAAACTTCTCAATTTGATGCATCCCAATAGTTATTTTTGGCTTTGACTGCCAGCGCCTCTATGGTATTTTCAAGGAAGTCTTTGCCGGTGCCAATATCTTGCAGGGTTTCTCCAATGTTCTCTAATAATTTGATGGTGTAAAGTCGTAGATTTAGATCTTTAATCCATGCTGAGTATTTTTTTGTAAGGTGAAAGTTACAGGTTTTGCTTCATGCTTCTGGACGTGAAAATCCAGTTTTCTCAGACCCACTTATGGAATAGACTGTCCTTGCTCTAGCAATTGGTTTTAGATCCTTGATCAAATATAAATTGGCTGTAGATGTTTGGGTTGATTTCTGGTGTTTCTATTCTGTTCCATTGGTCTATCCATCTGTTTCTGTACCAGTACCATGCTGTTTTGATTACAACTGCCCTGTAGTATTCCTGAAATCTGGTATTGGGATGCCTCCGGCTTTGTTTTTTTTTTTTTTTTTTTTTGTACAAGATTGCTTTAGCTATTTTAGGTCTCCTGTGCCTCCATATGAATTTCAGCATCATTTTTTTCCAGATCTGAGAAGAAGGTCTTCGGTATCTTGATTGGTATTGCATTGAATCTATAAATTGCTTTTGGGAGAATGGACATTTTGATGATATTGATTCTTCCAATCCATGAGCATGGAAGATTTTTCCATTTTTTGGTATCATCTTCTATTTCTTTCTTTAAGGTTTTGTAATCTTATTGTAGAGGTCTTTAACGTCCTTGGTTAAGTTTATTCCAAGGTAATTGATTATTTTTGTGGCTATTGTGAATGGGATTGATATTAGAGTTCTTTCTCAGCCGTGGCATTGCCTATTTATACAAAGGCTGTTGATTTTTGTGCATTGATTTTATATCCTGCTACTTTGCCAAAATCTTCTATGAGTTCCAATAGTCTCATAGTAGAGTTCTTTGGATACCCTAAATAAGAATCATATCATCTGCAAAGAGGGATAGTTTGAGTTCTTCTTTCCCAATTTGTATCCCTTTAATTTCTTTTTCTTGCCTAATGTCTCTGGCTAGAACTACCAGAACAATATTGAATAGCAGTGGTGAGAGTTGGCATCCCTGTCTGGTACCAGATCTCTGTGGAAATGCTTCCAACTTTTCCCCATTCAATAGGATGCTGGCCATGGGTTTTTCATGAATTGCTTTGATTATATTGAGGAATGTTCCGTCTATAACCAATTTGCTTAGAGTTTTCATCATGAAAGGGTGTTGAATTTTATGGAATTTTTTCTCGGCATCTATTGAGATAATCATGGTTTTTGTTCTGCAGTTTGTTAATGTGGTGTATCACATTGATTGTTTTGCGCACATTAAACCATCCTGCATACCAGGGATAAATCCCACTTGGTCTGGGTCGATGATGTTGTTGTTGTATTCTATTGGCGAGAATTTTATTGAGGATTTTTGTGTCTGTGTTCATTCGGGATGATAGGACTAAGAGTCAAAAGGATCACATAAACAAGACTAGTGTCTGTCAATACTAGCTGATAGAATAAAAAAGGGAGAGAACGATCCAACATGGGAAGTGGGATACACAGCAGACTCATAGACTTGCGGATGTTCTAAACAGCACTGTGGCCTCAGAATCAGCCCTTAAGGCATTTGGATGTGGCTGAAAAGCCCATGAGAGTATTTCAGGCATGGAAAGCCAAGACACTCTGTCAAAAAAAAAAAATGACCTAAATGAAAGATCTCTGTGAGTGAGATCCCAGTGGATCTCATGTTATGTCACATAAGAGGTGTATTCCCTAAAACTTATGTTCAACTTCTTTATAGACTTGAAATTACTAGTGTTATGTAAATTGTATGTTGTTTTGAAATTTTATGGAAAAAGCCAAATTTTTCTCAGTCAGTAGCCATCTTGGTACATCACAAATCAAATTAAACTGGTTTCATTGTAATATGAGACATCATATTGTTCATGTTTCTAACTGAAATAAATTATTTTGTGTTAAGTAGAATGTTGCCATGTTTATTTTTATAGATAATTGTATTCCCCCCTAAAGCTTCCAGTAGTGCATAACAATTCCAGTACTCTTCATCTTTGTCTGATATTGTGAGATGTTTGACATTTTTATGTGAATATAATGGATGTGAGTTTTTGAGTTCTTCATTGATTCCATTGGAAAACCTTACTGCTACTGAACATTACCTTATTCTAATGTTTGTTGGACATTCATTTTTTTTCAACATTCTAGGAAATGTATATTTATGTATTTGCAGCAGTTTTCAAGGACAACCTCTTACCATTATTATTAGTTTCCTGAAGTTCTTTAGAAATCCTCTGTGCTAACTCTTTACTATTTATGTGTATCAGAAAATCTTATTCATTGTTTTTTATGCTATTATCTCATTAGATTGATATGTCTCTCTTTTAATCTTGATTTTTACTATCCTTTAAATATGATTTATAAGTTGATAGGAAATTTTACCTATTTATGATGTACAAAATGTTACATCGAAATATGTATATATGCTGGAATGTTAAAATTGACAGTTTACATGTGTTATTACTTCACATTTTTATAATTTATTTCTTGAAAAATCTCAATCTAATCTCATAGCTATTTTAAAGAATATTATACATTGTTGTTAACTAAAATCAACTACTAAAATTAAGTACTAAAATTAACAACTAAAATTAACTACTTCTTAACTGAAATTTTGTGTCTTTTGTCCAACATCTCACCAACACCTTCCTTGCAGTCCTTGGTGACTACCATTCTAGATTCCATATATAAGTGAAATCATGTGGCAATTGCTTTTATGTGCCAGGCTAATTTCATTTAGCATAATGTCCTCGAACTTCATCTAAGGCTGATATTCAAATGAATTTTCCCCTTTTCTCATTCAAAAAAATTTTTAAAAAAATTTATTTTCTTTGAAAGGCAGAAAAATAGTGATCTAGAAATAGAGAAGGCTAAAGATTTTCTATTCCCTGCTTCAATAGCTGGCCAGACCAAAGGCAGGAGCCAGAGACAAATCAGGTCCATGAGCGACTGGCAGGGTTCCAGGTACATGAGCCATCACCTGCTGCCTCCGAGGCTGCAAATTATCAAGAAACTGCAATAGAAGTGGATCTGAGACTCAAACTCAAGCACTCCAATATAGGGTACAGGCATCCAAAAGACTGTCTTAACTGCTGTGCCAAACACCTGACTATTGTTCAAACGACTAAATTCGTGCCACTGAATATATGCTACACATTTTCTTCCTCCATTCATCTGTTGTGGACATTGAGTTTGACTCCATATTTTGGCTATTGTGAATAATGTAGATCTACAGATATGCAGATATCTTTCTGCATACTCATTTCATATATATATATATATATATATATATATATATCCTCCTGATCCTCCTCCTTCTTTTCCCCTCTCTCTCTCTTTCTCTTTCTTTCTCTTTCTCTCTCCTTTCTTTGTTGTAATAGCCATTCAGACAAGTCATTAGGCACTGTGTTACTATGGTTTTTAAAATTAGTTCGTGGCAAGCATTGCAGCACAGAAGGATAAACCACAGCACTGCTTGTGATGTCCATATCTGATATTGAAATCCTGGGATTGAGTCACCTCTACTCTGCTTCTGAGTCAATTTCCTGATGACACACGTTCTGGTAGGTAGCAAATGATTGGTCAAGTAATTAAGCTCCTGCAACATAAGTGGAATTCTGGGATGGAGTTTCGATCTCTTGACTTTGGCCTGATATATCCCTGGCTGTTGCTGTTGCAGGCCTTTGTGAAGTGAACAAGTAGGGAGAAGATTCTCTCTCTTTCTCTCTCTCTCTCTCTCTCTCTCTCTCTCTCTCTCACTTATCCTGGCCTCTGCCTGGCCCAGCCCTGCCTGGCTGTTGTCACCATCGGGGAAGTAAACCAGTGGCTGGAAGATCTCTTTCTGTCTCTAACTCTGTAACTCTTTCAAATAAATGAATATATTCAATAAAAAGAATTGACAATAAATGAAAAGATATGTTTAAGGGTCAGTTCTGTTCCACTGATTCACGTTTTGAATCTTATGTGAGTATTGCACTATCACACAACATGAAACTTTAGTCTTACTTTCTTCTTCACGTCCGTTGTCTGTTACAGGAACAAGACATTTTCTTGCAGAAACAGAGATTTGTCAAACTGAATAACTGTCATACAATATTATTACCAACATGTATGTCCATACTCAAATAATAGACTCTATATGTATTTGATTGATTGTAGTCCAAGATCAAATCCAAGATCATGCATTGAATTGAGGTTGTTATGACTCTCCAGTTTATTTAACCTGGAAAAGTACTTCAACTTCTTCATTGAATTTTTATTACACTAACATTTTGAGGAGTATCTCCTGGTGGATTTGTTGAACATATCTTGATGAAAACCTGATGATTCTCTTAGTATGAAACTAAAGTAAAGCTTAAATGGTGGGTATGGTATAACATGACACATTTTTGTCTGTCTCTAATTACTGATTGAATTAAAGGCACAGATGCCCAGCCTATTGATCTTGATTTGGACATCTTCAAGGTCATTTCCACATCAGAATTTCCTATTAGCTTTTTATGCATTCACATCAGTTTTTCTTTGTCCACAGCAATTCCTACTGCTCTTTCACATGTGTTGCTCTTTAGGACACACACCAATAAATCATCTGCATATGGAGCTCTGTCAGAAATGATTTCTTCTGCAACTGAAACCACAACATTTTGTGAAATTTTTCATTTCTTCTTGATTCTTTTGGAGGGGTTTCTGTTGAAATGTTATATGCTTCACTTTCTGATTTCTTCCTGCTGTAACTATCTGTGCATGGAGTGTTACTGATTTGGGGTTCTGTTCATTTTGAAATCTCACAGTAAGGCTCTTAGAAAGACGAAGTAAATCAAGGCTTTTGGT
This sequence comes from Oryctolagus cuniculus, assembly GCF_051225735.1. NCBI lineage: Eukaryota > Metazoa > Chordata > Mammalia > Lagomorpha > Leporidae > Oryctolagus > Oryctolagus cuniculus. The sequence goes on along the minus strand of NC_142867.1, from coordinate 17,193,527 downwards.
ATCTCAAAGTTTTTAGTTTGTAAATATTCTTTGTTATTTTCATCTTAGCCAAATATTTCTGTAATAATTTGAGGAGAAAGAGAGAGAGAGAGAGAGAAACGCTCCCATCTTCTGGGTCATGCCCCAAATGCCCACAATGGCCAGAGCTGTGAAGCAGAAACAATCCAGCTCTCCCATGTGAGTGCAAATAACCCTAATTAATTGAACCATCATCGCTGGTCCCCAGAGTCTTCAATGGAAGGCACCTAGGAACCTATAATCAGCAGCTAGAAATGGGAACCAGATGCAGTTGCTCTGACAGAGGAGGGAAGAGTCTTTAAGACCAGGCCAAGTGTGTACTCCCAATAAAGATTTTTCAAAATGAAGAAAGAACGCTAACAGTATCTGTAGAGTTGATCATTTATCTTTATTTTTCAGAACCTTGAATAACCTCTTCTTGCTTTCTTCTTTCCTTTACCATCAAGTCTTCCAAGAAATCCTTCCATTTCTACTCATCTTCATCCCCTAGGAAATGATCTCTTTATGAGCACACAGTTTCGAGTTAGATTCTGTCCCTGTACTCAGTGCTCTGACTTGTCAGCTATCTTTCTCTCATGCTTTTAAAATCAGCATGATTTACTCTTTTGTGCATGGTTCTGGTTGTGCTGCACCCCTGTGGGCTTTCTGCTTCTCCCTCCTACTCTAGTATCTCGAAGCTTCTGCATTCTCCTCTCCACCTTCAGTCATCAGCTGCAGAGATTCTCTGTTGGAATTTGATGCTTATTTCTCTGTTTAGAGATAATCCAAAATTTACAGTTTCCCTAACATCTTAGTGTGGCTGAATGTGTTAGCTTTGCATCATGTTTTAATACCTGTTACATTGTATTATATTGTTCTTTTGAAGATATTTAGAGTGGCTTAATCTTAAGGAGTGGCTCTGTATAAAACATCTGAATATGGCTTTTTCGCAATGTGTTTTCCGCCAGAACACAGGTGTCGTGAAAACCACCGCTAAATCAAAGCCAAAATGGGAAAGGAAAAGACTCACATCAACATCGTCATCATTGGCCACGTAGATTCGGGCAAGTCCACCACCACTGGCCATCTGATCTACAAATGTGGTAGCATCAACAAAAGAACCATTGAAAAATTTGAGAAGGAGGCTGCCGAGATGGGAAAGGGCTCCTTCAAGTATGCCTGGGTCTTGGATAAACTGAAAGCTGAGTGTGAGCGTGGTATCACCATCGACATCTCCCTGTGGAAATTTGAGACCAGCAAGTATTACATGACTATCATTGATGCCCCAGGACACAGAGACTTCATCAAAAACATGATTACAGGCACATCTCAGGCTGACTGTGCTGTCCTGATTGTTGCTGCTGGTGTCGGGGAATTTGAAGCTGGTATCTCCAAGAACGGGCAGACCCGTGAGCATGTCCTTCTGGCTTACACGCTGGGTGTGAAACAACTAATTGTTGGTGTTAACAAGATGGATTCCACTGAGCCACCCTACAGCCAGAAGAGATACAAGGAAATCGTTAAGGAAGTCAGCACCTACATTAAGAAAATTGGCTACAACCCTGACACAGTAGCATTTGTGCCAATTTCTGGTTGGAATGGTGACAACATGCTGGAGCCAAGTGCTAATATGCCATGGTTCAAGGGATGGAAAGTCACCCGCAAAGATGGCAATGCCAGTGGAACCACACTGCTTGAAGCCCTGGATTGCATCCTTCCACCAACTAGACCAACTGACATGCCTCTGAGTCTGCCCCTACAGGATGTCTACAAAATTGTTGGTATTGGCACTGTCCCTGTGGGCCGAGTGGAGACTGGTGTTCTCAAACCTGGCATGGTGGTAACTTTTGCTCCAGTCAATGTCACAACTGAAGTCAAGTCCATTGAAATGCACCATGAAGCTTTGAGTGAAGCTCTTCCTGGGGACAATGTGGGTTTCAATGTCAAGAACGTGTCTGTCAAAGATGTTCATCGTGGAAACGTTGCTGGTGACAGCAAAAATGACCCACCAATGGAAGCAGCTGGCTTCACTGCTCAGGTGATCATCCTGAACCATCCAGGTCAGATCAGTGCTGGGTATGCCCCTGTACTGGATTGTCACACAGCTCACATTGCTTGCAAGTTTGCTGAGCTGAAGGAAAAAATTGATCGTCGTTCTGGAAAGAAGTTGGAAGATGGCCCTAAATTCTTGAAATCTGGTGATGCTGCCATTGTTGATATGGTTCCTGGCAAGCCCATGTGTGTTGAGAGCTTCTCTGACTATCCTCCTCTGGGTTGTTTTGCTGTCCGCGATATGAGACAGACGGTTGCTGTGGGTGTGATCAAAGCAGTGGACAAGAAGGCTGCTGGAGCTGGCAAGGTCATCAAGTCTGCCCAGAAAGCTCAGAAGGCTAAATGAATATTATCCCTAATACCTGCCACCCCAGTCTTAATCAGTGGTGGAAGAACGGTCTCAGAACTGTTTGTCTCAATTGGCCATTTAAGTTTAATAGTAAAAGACTGGTTAATGATAACAATGCATTGTAAAACCTTCAGAAGGAAAGGAGAATGTTTTGTGGGCCATTTTTTTTTTTTTTTTTTGTGCGTGGCAGTTTTAAGTTATTAGTTTTTAAAATCAGTACTTTTTAATGGAAACAACTTGACCAAAAATCTGTCACAGAATGTTGAGACCCTTTAAAACAAAGTTTAATGAGAAAAAAAAATCTGAATCTGAAGTGTGAAATACTTCTGGATTTAATTATTTTTGTCTTCTATTACATATTACAGGTCCTAGTTACTTGTTTCTGCATTTCTTTTGTAAACAAACATTCTTATCTTCTAATTTTTAATTTTTTTTAAATTTGGCAGATAGTTATATACAGAGAAAGAGAGGGAGAGAGAGAGAGAGAGAGAGAGAGAGAGAAAGAGAAAGAGAAAGAAAGGTCTTCCTTCTATTGGTTCACTCCCAAAATGGCCGCTATGGCCTGCATTGTGCCGATCCAAAGCCAGGAGCCAGGTGCTTGTTCCTGGTCTCCCATGGAGGTTCAGGGTCCCAAGCATTTGGGCCATCCTCCACTGCCCTCCCAGGCCACAGCAGAGAGCTGGACTGGAAGAGGAGCAGCCAGAACAACAACCCAGTGCTCATATGGGATGCTGGCGCTGCAAGTGGAGGATTAGCCTAGTGAGCCACGGCGCCAGCCCCTACAAACATTGTTATCTTCTAAATAAAACATTTGAATTACATTTGATTTGATATCTGAGTTGGATTATGAATTTTTAAGTTGATTAGAAATCATCTTGTTCCAGTCTCATTAAATAAGTTGACCACATGCAAAAACTGAGCCTTTTCTTTTATTCTAGCACTTTCTTGCATTTGAGAGCTTAAATATATGCCAATCACTTAAATCAAATAATTCTGTTCTTAAATCCTTGTGTCTTCACTGTTAATAAGTAACCGTATCTTTGTTGTTAGGTTATTAATTTTTCATGAATTGTCCTGAAGGATTGTTCTGGAGAAGGCTCTGAAAATATAGAATGTTCTAGAAGGATAATGAGGACCTTCTCAGTTCTCTGGGACATGATTCCTCAGAGAATTTAATTTGGAAGAGGCATCCTTGGGGACTAATTGTTTGAACAACTCAGTGAAGCACTTTGTTATTCATTGTTGGCTAAGTGCCCAGCCATAGCATCCCTTATCTGGGAGAAGAAGTCTCTTCTGGGTATTAATGTTACTGTCGAGATATTAAAAAAAGCCATTACCTGACTAGACAGGAGCCATATTAAAGCAGTCATGTAGAGCCGGCGCCGTGGCTCAATAGGCTAATCCTCCACCTTGCGGCGCCGGCACACCGGGTTCTAGTCCCGGTTGGGGCGCCGGATTCTGTCCCGGTTGCCCCTCTTCCAGGCCAGCTCTCTGCTATGGCCAGGGAGTGCAGTGGAGGATGGCCCAGGTGCTTGGGCCCTGCACCCCATGGGAGACCAGGAAAAGCACCTGGCTCCTGGCTCCTGCCAGGATCAGCGCGGTGCGCCGGCTGCAGCGGCGGCCATTGGAGGGTGAACCAACGGCAAAGGAAGACCTTTCTCTCTCTGTCTCTCTCTCTCACTGTCCACTCTGCCTGTCAAAAAAAAAAAAAAAAAAAAAAAATTCAAAAAAAAAAAAAAAAAAAAAAAAAAAAAAAAAAAAAAAAAAAAGCAGTCATGTAGGCTTTTAAAAGATCCCAGAAACACATTATTTAGTACCACACACCATTGACTAAAAATACTATAATAGTTTTATTCCATTAATTTTCTCAGGAATCATAATAGCCAGGATTTAAATCTGTTTGACTCTTGATGTATGTTATCAATGCCAGCTCTCAAATTTGATGATTTGCAAACACATCAACTGTTTATTCATGAAGGCAGCTATGGGCCATCCCATAGTCTAGACTGAAAATCTTTTTGAAATTCTAGATCGTCACGCTCTGCATTGACAAAACGTGATGTATCCCTGTGTGAAAAAGCATTTATATCCTCAGAGACTGCAAATGCTCTTATCTTTTCTTTGCAGTCCACATTGGTGGTGTCAATTCTGACTTCTCTTCATTCACCTTTAGAAGGTAAGAAAAGAATGTATAAGAGTGGACTGGAAAAGATGAAATAGAAACTTCAGGTAAAACATTTACAAAATTCTCCACTGCTGTTATAATAGGACAAGATAGGCTTAATTAGAATGAGTTATGTTTTAAAGAAGCACAATTTATCATTTGCTTTCGTATGTTTGATGATGAAACCTCTATGGTTAGGATAGCATGTGCATTTTCTCTGCTTTACAGAATATTATTATAATAAATATAATGACCATAATTTTCTGATAGATAATCTTGTGATAAACACATACTCAAGAGAGCATTTGTATAGTCCAACATAGCAACTAGATTGCTTTATATAGTTTAGAAAATCCAACAATTTTTTTTTTTTTTTGACATCAGAGTAGACAGTGAGCGAGAGAGACAGAGAGAAAGGTTTTCCTTTTCCATTGGTTCACCCCCAACGGCTGCTGCAGCAGGTGCGTTGCAGCCAGCACACTGTGTTTATCCAAGCCAGGAGCCAGGTGCTTCTCCTGGTCTCCTATGCAGGTGCAGGGCCCAAAGACTTGGGCCATCCTCCACCGCACTCCTGGGCCACAGCAGAGAGCTGGACTGGAAGAGGAGCAACCTGGACAGAATCCAGCATCCTGACTGGGACTAGAACCCAGGCTGCTGGCGTCACAGGTGGAGGATTAGCCTATTGAGCTATGGCGCTGGCCCTAAAAATCCAACAATTTTTAAAAAATTTATTTATTTATTTGAAAGGCAGATTTACAGAGAGGCAGAGGCAGAGATAAAGTCTTCCATCTGCTGGTTCACTCCCCAAATGGCTGCAACAGCTGGAGCTAGGTCAATTGAAACCAGAAGCCAGGAGCCAGGGGCAAAAAGCCAGAGCTTTTTCTGGGTCTCCCAGATGGTGCAGGAGCCCAGGGACTTGGTCCATATTTTACTTCTTTCCCAGGCCATAGCAGAGAGCTGGAACAAATTGGAATGCCCAGGCTACCCTATGGGAAGCCAGCACTGCAGCGGGTGGACTTATATGCTCTGCTACAGCGCCAGCCCCCCAGTGAAGACAATAGTAAGGATTTTTATAGCTCTTTATAAATTGCTAGCTTGTATATGATGTTTTTAAATGTTTTGGTTCGGTGTAGACATTTTATATCTGTTGTGTTTTTTATTGTCATAGTCTATCAGTATACATAACACATTCCTGTACATCTGTCATCACTACCTCTCTCTTAAGCTTTTTCATCATCATAACTGGAACTCTATGTCTTTTCAATGATACTGTCTCCACTTCCTCAGCCCTTTGTGACCACTGCTGTATGTCTGTCTCGATGAATGTGATTGCTCTTAGGCACCCAATGAAAGTGAAGTCATAAAATGTGTCATTTTGATGTGTCTTATTTCAATCCTAGGTATTACATATGTATCCAAGGTTCATCCATGTTGTGGCATATATCAGAATTTTATTCATTTTTAAGGATAAATAATATCCCACTGTATATATGTATCACAACCTACTTATCCACTCATGAGTTGAACTTTTTTGTTGTTTCCAGTTTTTGGTTACCTTGAATAGTGCTGTCATGAACAACAGTGTACAAATATGTGTTCCAATATCTGTCTCCTAATTTTTTGTGCATATGCCCCCAAAATTTTTATAAGTAAACCAATAGCTTCTTATTACGAAATGTGGAAATTTACGTTCAGAGAAATTTAGTTTCTTAAATTCATAAACCTGTACACATTCCTTACTAGAAATGGTATTTTACTGTCTTTGTGAATAAAAGTTATAAATTATACAAGATATAGGAGCTGCAGAATCTCAAAAATTGCTAACATTTATTTCAGTCTTTCAGATAATTACTCACATATATTTTCTCATTATAGGGAATGAAACTGACACATTACATTGTCGGCTCAGTTGATGTCCTAAATTACAAAAAAAAAAAAAAAATCCCTTAGATTACATTTAGTCTGACTGATAAATTTCAAGGAAAGGACTGAGTTGTGGAGAAAGATGGATAAGGATTTCCCTTCAGTAATATGAATGGTAAAGGCAAGGATAGCCTGCATAATTACATGTGATTGTGGTCTATTCAATCCATCAACCCAGCAGGAGTGTTCTTTTGATAATTAGAGAGAAGAGGGAATTTTGGGGAAATTCATGTAACGCTACTTATAAACGTCTGGCACTAAAGTTACATGGGAAAGTAGAGTTGATAAATGGTATTTTTAATTTATGTAGGGTTTGTTATAGGCCAGATCATTTTCTGTGATCTTTATTACATTACAATTTAATTCTTAAAAACCATGCTTTGTATTAGATACTGTCATTTAATGATACAAATGAGGGTGAGTAATTTGTGCAAGGTCATATAGTTGACAAATACAGATTCTGAGGCACAAATCCCAAACCAGAATGTGGAACCTGATCTCTCAAAAGCTACACTAGCTTAGGTATCCCAGGCCATCCTTGCCAAATTACAGAGGAAAACAAGACAAAACTGACAAGGACTCTCTGTGAGAAAGGCAATCCACTCTCTGTGATTATTGTTTTTCTGTATTTGTTCCAAAAGAATTTCCAACCACATGTAGGTTACAAGTAGCATTTTTACTTTACTAAAAAGAAATTGATTTTGGGGGCCAGTGCTGTGGCACAGTGGGTAAAAGCCCTGGCCTGAAGTGCTGGCATCCCATATGGGCACTGGTTTCTAGTCCAGCTCTGCTATGGCCTGGGATTCACCTTCTTGATTAAATTTATTCTAAGGTCTTTACATTTTGTTGGTATTGTGAGTGGTACTGATCTTACAAGTTCTTTCTTGGATATGACACTCTGTTGATACATAAAAAGGTTATTGATTTTTAATGTTGATTTTATAGCCAACTACTTTTCCAAACTCACTTATGAGTCCCAATAATCTCCTAGTAGAATCTTTTGGTTTCCTTGTATATAGAATCATGTCATCTGTAAACAGGGATAACTTGACTTCTTCCTTTCCAATTTGTATCTCTTTGCTTTCCTTTTCTTGCTTAATGGCTCTGACCAGAATTTCCAGGACTGTATTAAATAGCAGTGATAAAGTAGGAATCCTTGCCTGGTTTGAGATCTGAATGGAAATGCTACCAACTCTTCCCCATTCAATATATGCTGGTTGTGGGTTTGTCATATATTGCATTGATTTTGTTAAGGAAAGTTTCTTCCATGCACAATTTGCTTAAGGATTTCATCGTGAAAGGATTTTTTATATTATGAAACACATTCTCTGTATCTATTGAGTTTTTTTATGTTTTATATTCTTCAATTTGTTAATGTGATATAAAACATTTATTAATTTGTTAATTGAACCATTTCTGCATACTAAGGATTAATCCCTCATGGTGTGGGTGAATTATCATTCTGATGTTTTGCTGGATTCTATTAGCTAGTACATTATTGATGATTTTTGCTTATGTGTTCATCAGGGAAATTGATCTATAGTTTCTTTGTCACATCTTTTTCTGGTTTAGGAATTAAAGTGATGCTGGCCTCATACAAGGAATCTGGGAGGATTTCTTCTCTTTCAGTTGATTTGAATCTTTTGATAATAATAGAATTATTTATCTTTAAAGTTGTGGTAGAATTCAATAGTCAAGCCATTCAGTAAGGATAATTTTTACTGATTCTGTCTTTGTCTTGGTTGTTGTTCTACTTAGGTTTTCTATGTTTTCATCATTCATTTTTGTAGAATTTATGTGTCCAGAATCTATTGCTTCTAGATTTTTTTCAATTTATTGGCATATAGCTGTTTTTAGTAATGCCTGATGATTCTTTTTTGGTTCCATTGTATCCATTGTAACTGCTCCCTTTTCATCACTGATATTATTAATTTGGGTTTTCTACCCTTTTTTGGGTAGTTGGGCAAATTTTAATTGGTGTTTTGATTGTTTTTTCTTCAATTAAATTTTATTTATTTCTTCTCTAATTTTAATTGTTTATTTTATCCTATAAATAAGTTTAGTTTGTTCTTGCCTTTGAATATTTTATTTGTTGCTTTTCTGATTTCATATGCAGGCACTAATTGCTATAATCTTCCTGCTTAAAAGAGCTTTTGCTGTATCCCATAAATTTTGATATGTTGTGTTTCATCTTGATTCATTTCTTGGAATTTTGAAAATTTTTCTTTGATTTATTCTATGATCCACTGTTCATTCAGGAGCATATTGTTCAGTCTCTATGCTGTGTGTTTGTATATTTTTCTAGAATTTCTTAACTGGTTAATTTCCAGCTTTATTCCATTGAGGTCAGAAAAGATACATGGCATGATTTCAAATTTTTTGTTGGAAAATTATCTTGCCTTATGGTCTAGCATATGGTTTATCCTACAGAAAGCTCCCTGACCTGATGAAAAGAATGTGTATTTTGTAGTTGGGTGATGAAATGTTCTGTAGATATCAATTATATGCATTTGGCCCACAGTGTAGATTAGCTCTATTGCTTTGTTGCTTCGTTGTTGATTTTTGTTCCAGTTGACATTTCCAGGGATGAAAGTGGGGTGTTGAATTCTCCCTTTATTATTGTATTGGTGTCTATGTCTCCTTTATATCCATTAATATTTGATTTAAGTGACCATCCCCTGGTACTGTGTTCATACATATTTACTATAGTCACATCTTCCTGTTGAATTGATCCCTTGATCATTACATAATGTCTGTCTCTTTTAACAGGTTTTTATTAAAATCTGTTTTCTCTGGTATTAGGATGGCTGCACCTGCTTGTTTTTGCTGCTATATGCTAAATCAGGCTGATCAATACAAAAATTATATCTCAGCCAAAAACGTATATTATTTAGGATAAACTTGTTTCAATGATAACAATTCAGAAGCCCAGGATTTGGAAAGATCATAAAATTTCTAGTAAGTAATAAAGGGCAGGATATGATTTTCCCAATGACTGATCCTGAGTCAACTAATATTCTGATTTTAGTATAGAATTCCTTCAATTATAAGAAAATTCTTGTGAGTATAGAATTCCTTCAATTATAAGAAAATTCTGTTTAAAGTCTTTATTTTTCATATTCTTAATTTATCCTTCATTAGTCATAATCAATTATAAGCAAATTTTAAAAATAGAAAAAATGTCTATGCAGTGCTTATCTACATTGATTTATCCATTTTGTCTCTAGTAATCTAGTAACCTAGGTGTGATTCAGTGTTTTTTTTTGTGTGTGTGTGTGTGCGCGTTTATGTGTGTTGTCAAAAAACCCATACTGCTTATACTGACTGTCAGCTGGGAATAATTTAGTAGATTATCTCTTTTCAGTAGCTCTCAGATGAGCTTTGAAATGGAATTTAATGTAATGAAGTTTAGTGAGCATTTAATGAACACTCACTGCAGGCCTGGTTCTTTAATTGCTGTGACTGAGTTATTTTTAGTCTATGATCTCATGGTAAAGTATCTCAGAATGGCAAGTATCTGTATAACAGCATATAATTTTTGTTCCATATATCAGATATTATTTAATATAACTATGTAAATAAAGATATTGTCCATGAGGTTGTTGTCATGGAAGATTCCAAAGACCCAAAAAAGCCTTCAAGAAACAAAATGATGTATGATGCCAAAAAGGCCATCTTGGCAAGAGATATTCTGGAGAAAATAGCTTTCTATTTCTTTAAATAGAAAAATGTAGCTCATTGATATTGCTTAGAGCTGTTCATATGAAAAGAACTAAAAAATATCAGCAACATCATCACCATCATTTATAATGTTTATATTTTAAAAATTAATACACATGTTGTTCTTGTACATTTTAGGAAGTACAGTGCACTCCTTAATATATATTTAATATACATATTTACATCAATATATGGAAATATATTGCATAAACTAGTAAAGCAGTCCCCTAGCCTTTATGCATTCTATTTGTTTGGAACCTACCAATTCATTTTTCAGCTTTTTATGCAATATGTTTCAGTTGTTACTCCACTGTGCTGTGGAGCAATAGAAGTTGTTTCTATTTGATAATATTTTGGTACCTGGTATTAAATCTCTATTTATACTCCCCCCACCAAACCTTCTAGATCTCTAATAACCACATTTTTAATTTTAAAACAATCAATTTTTTTCAGACATCCAAATACAAGAAAGTACATGTGATTTTTGTCATTCTGTGTCTGGCTTATACCACATAAAATAATGATATTCAGTTTCATCCTTTTTTTTACTGGAAATCATGACATTTGAGAAAGCTACTTGGCCAGCACCATGGCTCACTTGCTAATCCTCTGCCTATGGCACCGGCACCCCGGGTTCTAGTCCCAGTTGGGGCGCCTGTTCTGTACAGGTTGCTCTTCTTCTAATCCAGCTGTCTACTGTGAGAAGGCAGTGGAGGATGGCCCAAGTACTTGGGCCCCGCACCCGCATAGGAGACCAGGAGGAAGCACCTGGCTCCTGGCTTCAGATTGCCGCAGCGCGCTGGCTGTAGCAGCCATTTGGGGGGTGAACCAACGGAAGGAAGACCTTTCTCTCTGTCTCTCTCTCTCACTGTCTATAACTCTACCTATCAAATAAAATTTTTAAAAAATGAAAAAAAATGAGAAAGCTATTTTCTGGATGAGAGTAGATATTTCTCAGATCTAGACAACCCACTTAAATCTACCAGCTAGAATATGAAAGTCTCATCACTTTGATAGAAATAAGAAATCTGTGAAAATGAATAGAGTAGTTATGGGAGGAGACTCTAAGCCCTAATATTCTAAAGAGCTACTCTCTGTGAGGCTCCAGAGTGGAAATGTTACTGAGTAAGGCACTACATTTTTGACATAGAGCTTGTGATCCTCCCAGGGTTAATATTGTTGTCTTTGTTTGCAGGCTTTGATACCCAAGCTCAACACCTTCAGAGCAATAATGGAAAATAGGAACAATGTGACTGAGTTTATCCTTCTGGGGCTCACGCAGAACCCAGAGGGGCAGAAAGTTCTATTTGTTATGTTTCTACTCATCTATGTTGTGACAGTTACGGGAAATCTTCTCATCGTGGTGACAATTATGTTCAGCCAGTCTCTGGGATCCCCCATGTACCTGTTCCTGGCTAATTTATCCTTTATCGATACTGTCTACTCTACAGCCATTGCTCCCAAAATGATTGTAGACTTGTTCTATGAGAAGAAGACCATTTCCTTCCAGGCATGTATGACCCAAGTTTTTCTAGAACATTTATTTGCAGCTGCTGAAGTCATTCTTTTGGTGGAGATGGCCTATGACAGATATGTGGCCATCTGCAGACCTCTTCACTACCTGACCATCATGAATCGGCGTGTGTGTGTTCTCATGCTGCTGGTGGCCTGGACTGTAGGATTCTTCCACTCATTGGTTCAACTTCTCTTTGTTTATCAGCTTCCTTACTGTGGCCCCAATGATATTGATAACTTCATATGTGATATGTATCCCTTGTTGAAACTTGCTTGCACTGATACCTACCTCATTGGACTTTGTATGATAGCTAATGGAGGCGCAATTTGCACTGTCACCTTCTTCATTCTCTTAGTTTCCTATGGGGTCATATTACACTCCCTTAAATCTCATGGATTGGAAGGGAAACACAAAGCTCTCTACACCTGTGCATCCCACATCACTGTGGTTATTTTATTTTTTGTCCCTTGTATCTTTCTCTATGCTAGGCCCAGTTTGAACCTCCCCATTGATAAATACATAACTGTGGTTTTAACTTTCATAACTCCCATGTTGAACCCTTTCATCTATACTCTGAGGAATGCAGAAATGAAAAATGCTATGAGGAAACTTTGGAGTAAAAAAGTAACCACAGTTGAAAGCAGGCTGTATTTCACTCATGGAACATGATATTCAGTCTCGCACAGAAACAAAAAAGGCTCACTATCCATGACTACAGCTTATTAGCATTCCCTTTGGTTACATAGTCTAGTATTCTGAAGGAGCCATATAAATTAATGTTTTCTTACATGGGATATGTTATTTCCTTTAGAGCCCAAGAGAACTGCATGGGATCAATACCTTCTATGTGCAATTTGAGTGTGAAAAATCTTTGGTGAAAAAAGCTTTTGGTTTATTTTCAAAAAGTTCATAAGTTTCTTTCTTTATTAAATTTTAATTTATTCTTAATTGACAAATAATCCCTTTAAATCCTTAAGTGATTTAATTTGATGTTTTGATCCATGTATATATTATAGTAAAAATCAAATAAGCTGATTAATTTATTCATAACCCAAGTGATTAACCTTTCTTTCAAAAAGTTTTATTTCATTTATTTGAAAGGCAGAGTGAGAGAGAGTGAGAGGGAGGTAGAGGCAGATAGAAAAAGAGATTTTTCCATCTTCCGGTTCATTTCTCAAAGATTTGGCCGGGTTGAAGTCAGATTCTGGAACTCCATCTTAGTCACATATGTGGGTTGCAAGGACTTAAATACTGGGCCATCTTCCTGCATTTTCCCAAGTGCGTTAGCAGGGAGCTGAATTGGAAGGAGAACAGATGCAACTCCACCTGATGCTTGGTATATGGTGCTGGTATTGCAAGTTTTGGCTTTGTCTTTTGTGCCATATTAGCCCCAAATTTTTCATCATCTTTTTATTGGTAAGGATGTGCAATATCTATTTCTGTTTTGAGCCATGGTACTCACCTTGCATATGAAAAAAATATAACCTAATAAATAGTCCTAGAAATTGATATCTTAAATTTTAAATTTTAAAAGGTAATCTTCGGGTAAACTATATCTTCCCTTCTCCATTAAGATTCATTGTCAGGCCGGTGCCGCGGCTCACTAGGCTAATCCTCCGCCTAGCGGCGCCGGAACACCGGGTTCTAGTCCCGGTTGGGGCGCCGGATTCTGTCCCGGTTGTCCCTCTTCCAAGCCAGCCCTCTGCTGTGGCCAGGGAGTGCAGTGGAGGATGGCCCAGGTGCTTGGGCCCTGCACCCCATGGGAGACCAGAAAAGCACCTGGCTCCTGGCTCCTGCCATCGGATCAGCGCGGTGCGCCGGCCGCAGCGCGCTGGCCGCGGCGGCCATTGGAGGGTGAACCAACGGCAAAGGAAGACCTTTCTCTCTGTCTCTCTCTCACTGTCCACTCTGCCTGTCAAAAAAAAAAAAAAAAGATTCATTGTCAATTAACTTTGTACTCAGAAAACCAAACCTGTACTAAGTAAAGATTTCAATAATTTTCACATACACTCGCAAACACACACAAAAGTGTTTGAGAACAAGGTTTTTTTTTTGTTTTGTTTTGTTTTGTTTTGTTTTGTTTTGTTTTGTTTTTGACAGGCAGAGTGGACAGAAAGAAAGGTCTTCCTTTTTCCGTTGGTTCACTCCCCAATGGCCGCCACAGCCAGTGCGCTACGGCCAGCGCACCGTGCTGCTCAGAAGCCAGGAGCCAGGTGCTTCCTCCTGGTATCCCATGCAAGTGCAGGGCCCAAGCATGTGGGCCATCCTCCACTGTACTCCCGGGCCAAAGCAGAGAGCTGGACTGGAAGAGGAGTAACCAAGACAGAATCTGGCGCCCCAATCAGTACTAGAATCTGGGTGGCGGGGCTTCAGGCAGAGGATTAGCCTATTGAGCCGTGGCACCGGCCTGAGAACAAGTTTTAAAGTCAACTCTCATAGTACAACTCACTAAGGACAGAGGTACTACATGGGAGTTAGTGCACAGTGACTCCTGTTGTTAATTTAACAAACAACATTCTTATGTATGATGTCAGTGATCACCCGAGGCTCTTGACTTGAGCTGCCTAGGATATGGGAAATTTAGAATCCACCAACTTTATCTGTATGTAGACAAGGGCAAAAGGAAAGTGGAAATTCTCTCCTCCCTTTAGAGATAAATACATCTTTCTTTGTTAGCCAATTCTTCCCTTTGGTGTCTCACTCACAGAGATCCTTCATGTAGAACATTTTTTGCCAAGTGTCATGGCTTTTCATGCCTTAAATGCCCTCATGGGCTTTTCAGCCAGATCAGGATGTGTTTAAGGGCTGACTCTATGTTATGTAAATAGTTCAACAAATAGTATGAAACACACACACACAGACACACACACACACAAGAGGCTGTTTCTTGACAATAGTGAAGACAAGGATAGCTCAAGTCATCCCATTTCAAAGTGTGAATTTCACTTCTACAGATTTCCTTTTCGGTACTCCAATAGTTCTCACAGACAAGGGAGAAGATATGGTATTTGTCCCTTTGGGGCTTTTTTCACTAAGTATGATGTTTTCCAGATTTATCTATTATGTAGCAAATGAGTGGATTTCATTTTTTACCACTGTGTAGTATTCCATAATGTACATATCTCATAATTTCTTTATCAACTCTAAAGTTGATGGGCCTTTACGTTGATTCTGTTAGGTAGTATATGAAGTATATAAAGTCTCTCAGAATGGTGCAGCTTCTTGTTAGGTAGGAAGTCAGTTATGAGCTTATGTGTGTGTGACATAAAGGCCTAACGAGAAGACATCTATGTCTAGCATATGCATGTGCTGACAATGTTTCAGGGGCAGCCCAGTATGTACATTCTGCCCTGCCCCATTCAACCTGATAACCTGCCAGGTAGAGATCCCCGCCCCTCTGCCTGACAACTCTTCTACAATCTCCCAGATGCAGCCCAGTATCTGCATTTCAAACACCTTGCTCCGGATCCCCATTCTCTAGGGGGTCCTGCTCACCCTTCCTCTGAACCCAGGATGGCCCCAGATAGGCTTCCTCCTGTCTGATACCTTCAAGGGAAAACTCAGATAGGAGCTTCTTAATATTTACAGCCATAAAATCCTTTGTTTCAGGAGGAGATGTGTGAAGACAAAGACCCATCTCCTTAAAAACCCCTGGCCTCAACCGGGCTGCGTGCTCAGCCCTCTGCCTCTCTGCTGAGCTGCCCGCCTGCCTGGCCAGGTGTAATCTCTGCACTCAACCATGTAACCTCACTACTTCCTCCCCCCCGGCCCCCCAGTCCGAGCAACTGCACTCTTTCCCAGGTCCTGCCTGGAGAGGTGCAGATCCGTTCTTACGGATGTCCCTTCCCTAATAAACTTTGCTACTTTTGCTTTCCACTACTCTGTCTCACGCCTGAATTCTTTCTTGCGCAAAGACAAGAACCCTGTATTTCTCTGGTAACAATTCCATGTCTTAGCTAATGTGAAATGAACTACCATAAAAACAGGAATGTGGACAACTTTCATATTTACTGATTTCATTACCCTTGTGTAAATTCCCAAGAGTGGTAAGGCTGGTTCATATTGTAAGTCTTTATCCAGATTTCAGAGTTATCTCCAAACTATCCTCCATGGTGGTTTTATCAGTTGCATTTCCACTAGCAGTGCATTAAGGTACCTTTTTCCACACATCCTTGACAGCATCTGTTGTTGGTAGATTTCTGTATGTAAGGCATTCTAACCTGGGTGAGGTGAAACCTCATTGTGGTTTTGATTTGCATTTCCCTAACAGCTGGTGATCCTGAGTATTTTTTCTTGTGTCTGTTGGCCCTTTGAATTTCCTTTTTTGAAAAATGTCTGTTTAAGTCCTTTGCCAATCTCTTAACTTGGTTATTTGTTTTGTTGTTGTGGAGTACTTGATCTCTTTGTAGATTCTGTTTATTAATCTTTTATCAGGTGCATTGTTTACAAATAATTTCTCCCATTCTGTGAATTGCCTCTTCACTTTCCGGAGTGTTTCTTTTGCAGTACAGAAACTTCTCAATTTGATGTAATCACATTTGTTAATGTTGGCTTTGAGTACCTGTGCCTCTGGGGTCTTTTTGAAGAAAGCTTTGCCTGTGCCAGGGATTGCGGGGTATTCCCAATATTCTCTAATACTTTGAAGAAATCAGGTCATAGATTTAGATCTTTAATCCATTTTTCAGTGGATTTTTGTGTAAGGTATAAAGTAGAGGTCTTGCTTCATACTTCTGTATGTGGAAATCCAGTTTTTACAGCAAAAATTGTTGAAGAGACTTTCCTTGCTCCAGGGATTGGTTTTAGTTCCTTGGTCAAATACAAGTTGGTTGTAGATGATTTGACTGATTTCTGGTGTTTCCATTCAGTTCCATTGGTCTATTCATCTGTTGTTTTACCAATATCAGCTTTTAGATTGTAAATGCCTTGCATTATGACTAGAAATCTCTGGTTTTGTTTTTGTTGTATAAGATTGTTTTAGCTATTTGAGGTCTCCTGTGTTTCTGCTTAAGTTTTTCTGGATCTAAGAAGAATGTCTGGTATTTTTTGATATCACAATGAATCTGCAAATTATTTCAGAAGAATGGCCATTTTGATGATATTGGTACTTCCAACCCATGAACATGGAAGAGTTTTCCATTTTTTTGTATCTTCTTCTATTTCTTTCCTTAAATTTTTGTAATTTTCCTTATACAGATTGTTGACATCCTTGGTTAAATTTATTCTGCAGTACTTGAGTTTTTTTGTAGCTATTGTTAATGGGATGATCTTAGAAGTTCATTCTCAGACATGGCATTGTCTGTTTATACAGAGACTGTTGACTTTTTTGTGTTGACTTTATATCCTGCTACTTTCACAAAATTTTCCTATGAGTTCCGATAGTCTCTTGGGGGAGTCTTTTGGATCCCTTGTATTTAGAATTATGTCATCTGCAAATCAGGATAGTGCGACTTCCTCCATCCCCATTTCAATCCCTTGATTTCTTTTTCCTGCCTGATGTTTCTGGCTAAAACTTCCAAGACAATGGAGAGGATGGGCATCCTTGTCTGCTACCAGTTCTCAGTGAGAATTCTTCCAAGTTTTTCCCATTCACTAGGATGCTGGCCGTGGGTTTGTCATAAATTGCCTTGATTATGTTGAGGACTGTTCCTTCAGTTCTCCAATTTGCTTAGAGTTTTCATCATGGATGGTGTTGTATTTTATCAAAAGCTTTCTCTGCATCTACTGAGATAATCATATGGTTATTGTTCTTAAGTTTGTTAATGTACTGTTTCACATTGATTGATTTGTGGATGTTGAACTATCCCTACATACCAGGGATACATCCCATTTGGTCTGGGTGGATGATCTTTCTGATGTGTTGTTGGATTCTATTGTCCAGGATCTTATTGAGGATTTTTATGGATATGTGCATCAGGGAAATTGGTCTGTAATTCTCTTCCTCTGCTGCATCTTTTTCAGGTTTAGGAATTAAGGTGATGCTGGCTTTGTAGAAAGAATTTGGGAGGATTCCCTATCTTTCGATTGTTCTGAATAGCTTGAGAAGAATTGGAGTTAGTTCTTCTTTACATGTCTGGTAGAATTCAGGAGTGATTTCATCCAGTCCTGGGCTTTTCTTTGTTGGGAGGGCCTTTATTGCTGATTCAATCTCTGTCTTGGTTATGGGTCTGTTTAGGTTTTCTATGTCTCCAGGGTTCAATTGAGGTAGGTTGCATGTGTCCAGGAATCTATCCATTTCTACTAGATTTCCCAGTTTGTTGGCTTACAACTCTCTGTAGTAATTTCTGATGACTCTTTTTATTTCTGTGGTGTCTGTTGTTACATTCCCTATTTCTTCTCTAATTTTATTGATTTTGGCCTTCTCTCTCCTTTTTATGATTTGTTGTGCCAACTTTGTGTCATTTTTGTTTATTTTTTCAAATAACCATCTCTTCATTTTGTTGATCTTTTGTATTTTTTTGGATTCAATTTTGTTGATTTCTTCTCTAATTTTAATTTTTTCTTTTCTCCCACCAATTTTGGGTTTGATTTCCTGTACTTTTCTAGATCCTTGGTATGCATTGAAAGCTCATTTATTTGGTGCCTTTTCAATTTCTTGATGTGGGCAGCTATTGTTATAAACTTTCCTCTTAACACTGCTTTTGCTGTATCTCACAAGTTTTGATATGTTGTCTTATTATCTCCTTCTGCTTCTAGAAAGTTTTTGATTTCTACTACAACCAACTGTTCATTCAGGAGCATGTGGTTCAGTCTCCATGTGTTTGCATATGCTCTAGAGATTCCTGAGTTGCTGATTTCCAGCTTCATTGCATTGTAATCTGTAAAGATTCATGGTATGATTTCAATTTTTTTGTATTTGCTGAGACTTGCTTTATGGTCTAATATGTGGTCAGTCCTAGGGAACGTTCCATGCACTGCTGAGAATAAATCACAGTGATTTTGAAATCTGTTCCCTGTTCACTTTAAGAGTGCATATTTTGCTTCTCTGAATGCAGTGTTCCTTCATGTCAATGGATGGCGTTTCTGAGTGTTGTGCAAATTTGAAATACATTTATGAATGCTTTTAAGTGCCAGTTCTTGTAATCAGTATGCCCAAAATTCTCTAGATTATTACTGATTTGTTCATTTCTCTTGTTGGTTAAACCTATTTTAAGAGAATCTGATAATGTTAGGTTTGATAACATAAAAATTTATGTAATATTTTCCTGCTTGAACTCTTGGCATTATAAATAATTTATCTCTGGAAACATTTGTTTTCTTAAGGTCTCCTTAGTGCTTCCTGATATTAGTATGGAAAGTGTATTCATTTGGTCAGTGTTTATGATTTTCCACGATAGTTTCATGTTCTACATTATCAACAAAATATTTCTCTCCTAAGGCTTTTACCATTGAGCTCTGCATTTTTTTTGACAGGCAGAGTTAGACAGTAAGAGGGAGAGAGACAGAGAGAAAGGTCTTCCTTTTTCCGTTGGTTCACCCCCCTAATGGCCACCACTGCTGGCGCTCTGGGCCAATCTGAAGCCAGGAGCCAGGTGCTTCCTCCTAGTCTCCCATGCAAGTGCAGGGCCTAAGCATGTGGGCCATCCTCCACTGCCTTCCCGGGCCACAGCAGAGAGCTGGACTGGAAGAGGGGCAACCAGGACAGAATCCGGTACCCCAACTGAGACTAGAACCT
The DNA here is from genome assembly GCF_051225735.1 of Oryctolagus cuniculus. NCBI lineage: Eukaryota > Metazoa > Chordata > Mammalia > Lagomorpha > Leporidae > Oryctolagus > Oryctolagus cuniculus. The sequence continues at coordinate 17,174,134 of NC_142867.1, read as the reverse complement.
GGGTACCGGTGCTGCAGGTGGAGGATTAGCCAAGTGAGCTGTGGCCTGAGCTCTGCTTTTGAAAAAGCAAAAAGATGCTTACTTTTGTTTTTAAATTATGCATGTGGATTTAAATTCACTACATTCCTCTTTGTTTTATGCTTATTAATGTGTATAGTTGTTATTCAGGTTGATTGACACCCAAAATTCCCCTTAACATTAGCTCTCATTACTCCAAGTGTGTCCTGTTTCCATCACAGAGCTTGCCCCTTCTTCCTGAAGATCATTTTTTAATTTTCTATCTGGTGCAATTTGATGGGTCACAAAGTTTTCCAAGATTTTTTTTCCATTTTGTAAGAAAAATATCTGCATTTTGCCTTCATTTATAAATTTTACAGTTGATATTTAATTCGGTGTTGATATTCATTCTCATTTAGCACTGTGGAGGTCTTATTCCCTTATCTTATGTGTGTCACTACTACTTTAAGAAATGATTTTAGCCTTTTTATTTTCCTAAATGCAATATGTTCATAAAACTTCCTTTTTTTGGTTTTACTATGCTGCCTCAAATCTGTTTAACTAATTTATAGCTTAATGTTTTTCAACTGTTTCAGAAACGTTACACCCATATCTGTTCAATCATTTTGGCTATCCAATTCTCGTCTCATGTCTTTTTAAAACTATAATTAAATTTCACTTAAACAAGTTTCCCCTTTGATGCTCAGTTAGTTGTCGCCGATCAGGGAGAACATATGATATTTGTCCCTTTGGGACTGGCTCAATTCACTCAGCATGATGTTTTCCAAATTCCTCCATCTTGTTGCAAATGACCGGGTTTCGTTGTTTTTGACTGCTGTATAGCATTCTATAGAGTACATGTCCCATAATTTCTTTATCCAGTCTACTCTTGATGGGCATTTGGGTTGGTTCCAGGTCTTAGCTATTGTGAATTGAGCTGCAATAAACATTAATGTGCAGACAGCTTGTTTGTTTGACAATTTCATTTCCTTTGGGTAAAGTCCAAGTAGTTTGATGGCTGGGTTGAATGGTAGGGTTCTATTCAGGTTTCTGAGGAATCTCCAGACTGACTTCCATAGTGGCTTAACCAATTTGCATTCCCATCATAGTGGGTTAGTGTCCCTTTTTCCCCACATCCTCTCCAGCATCTGTTGTTGGTAGATTTCTGAATGTGAGCCATTCTAACCGGGGTGAGGTGAAACCTCATTGTGGTTTTGATTTGCATTTCCCTGATTACTAGTCATCTTGAGCATTTATTCATGTGCCTGTTGGCCATTTGGATTTCCTCTTTTGAAAATTGTCTGTCGAGGTCCTTGGCCCATCTCTTAAATGGGTTGTTTGTTTTGATGTTGTGGAGTTTCTTGATTTCTTTGTAGATTCTGGTTATCAACCATTTATCTGTTGCATAGTTTGCAATTTTTTTTCCCATTCTGTCTGTTGTGTCTTCACTCTCCTGAGTGTTTCTTTTGCAGTACAGAAACTTCTCAATTTGATGCAATCCCAAATGTTAATTTTGGCTTTGACTGCCTGTGCTTCTGGGGTGTTTTCCAAGAAGTCATTGCCAGTACCTGTATCTTGCAGGGTTTTTCCAATGCTCTCTAATAATTTGATGGTGTCAGGTTGTAGATTTAAGTCTTTAATCCATGTTGACTGAATTTTTGTGCAAGGTGAAAGGTAGGGGTCTTGCTTCATGATTCTGCACGTGGAAATCCAATTTTCCCAGCACCATTTATTGATTAGACTGTCCTTACTCCAGTGATTGGTTTTGTATCCTTGATCAAATATGGGTTGGCTGTAGCTATTTGGATTGATTTCTGGTGTTTCAGTTCTGTTCCATTGGTCTATCCATCTGTTTCTGTACCAGTACCATGCTGTTTTGATTACAACTGCCCTGTAGGATGTCCTGAAATCTTGTGTTGTGATGCCTCCAGCTTTGTTTTTGTTGTACAAGATTGCTTTAGCTATTCGAGGTTTCCTGTGTCTCCATATGAATTTCAGCACCATTTTTTCCAGATTTGAGAAGAAGATCTTCGGTATCTTGATTGGTATTCCATTGAATCTATAAATTGCTTTTGGGAGAATGGACATTTTGATGATATTGATTCTTCCAATCCATGAGCATGGAAGATTTTTCCATTTCTTGGTATCCTCTTCTATTTCTTTCTTTAAGGTTTTGTAATTTTCATCGTAGAGATCCTTAACGTCCTTGGTTAAATTTATTCCAAGGTATTTGATTGTTTTTGTAGCTATTGTGAATGGGATTGATCTTAGAATTTCTTCCTCAGCCGTGGCATTGCCTGTGTATACAAAGGCTGTTGATTTTTGTGCATTGATTTTATACCCTGCTACTTTGCCAAACTCTTCTATGAGTTCCAATAGTCTCTTAGTAGAGTTCTTTGGGTCCCCTAAATAAAGAATCATATCATCTGCAAAGAGTTGATAGTTTGAGTTCTTCCTTCCCAATTTGTATCCCTTTAATTTCTTTTTCTTGCCTAGTAGCTCTGGCTAGAACTACCAGAACTATATTGACTAGCAGTGGTGAGAGTGGGCATCCCTGTCTGGTACCAGATCTCTGTGGAAATGCTTCCAACTTTTCCCCATTCAATAGGATGTTGGTCGTGGGTTTTTCATAGATTGCTTTGATTGTATTGAGGAATGTTCCTTCCAAACCCAGTTTGCTTAGAGTTTTCATCATGAAAGGGTGTTGTATTTTATCAAATGCTTTCTCTGCGTCTATTGAGATAATCATATGGTTTTTCTTCTGCAGTCTGTTAATGTGGTGCATCACATTTATTGTTTTGCACACATTAAACCATCCTTGCATACGAGGGATAAATCCCACTTGGTCTGGGTGGATGATCTTTCTGATGTGTTGTTGCATTCTATTGGCGAGAATTTTATTGAGGATTTTTGCATCTATGTTCATCAGGGATATTGGTCTGTAATTCTCTTTCAGTGCTGCATCTTTTTCCGGCTTAGGAATTAAGGTGATGCTGGCTTCATAGAAAGAATTTGGGAGGACTCCCTCTTTTTTGATTGCTCTGAATAGTTTGAGAAGAATTGGAGTCAGTTCTTCTTTAAATGTCTGGTAGAATTCAGCAGTGAATCCATCTGGTCCTGGCTTTTCTTTGTTGGGAGTGCCTTTATTACTGTTTCAATTTCTGTCTCAATTATGGGTCAATTATTGGTCTGTTTAGGTTTTCTATGTCTTCCTGGTTGTATTTAGGTAGGTTGCATGTGTTCAGGAATCTATCCATTTCTGACAGGTTTCCTGTTTGCTGGCATACAAGTCCTTGTAATAATTTCTGATGATTCTTTTTTATTTCTGTGGTGTCTGTCGTTAAGTTTCCTTTTTCATCTCTGATTTTATTGATAACTGAGCACCAAAGGGGAAACTTGTGAAATGAAATGGACTCTATGAGAAACAGTGACTTGATCAGCTCTTGTCCTGATGGTTGATGTACAATGTAGTACTTTAGCCATTTTAGTATTTTTTTTTGTTCTAGTACCATTGGGTGAACTCTGTAATTAACACACAATTGTTCTTAGGTGTTTAAATTTTAACTGAAAAGTGATCCCTCTTAGGAATTTGGAAAACATTATGCTGAGTGAAATAAGCCAATCCCAAAGGGACAAATACCACTTGTTCTTCCTGATAGATTACAACTAACTGAGCACCAAAAGGGAAACCTGTTAAAGTGAAATGAACACTGAGAAATGGTGACTTGATCAGCCCTCACCCTGACTGTTGATGAGCAACTTAATATGTTATCCCTCTTAGTATTCTTAGTATTTTTTTTTGTTTGTTCTACTTAAGACTTTTGGTTGAATACAGTAATCAATACACAATTATTCTTAAGTGCTGAAACTCAACTGAAAAGTGATCACTGTTAAATATAAGAGTGGGAATAAGAGAGGGAAGAGATGTGCAATTTGGGATATGCTCAAGCTGACTTACCCCAAACGATAGAGTTAGAAACATACCAGGGGATTCCAATTCAATCCCATCGAGGTGGCATGTACCAAAGCCATCTCACTAGTCCCAGTGATCAATTTCTGTTCACAATTGATCATAATGATAGGACTAAGAACCAAAGGGATCATATAAACAAGAATAGTGTCTGCAAATACTAGCTGATAGAATACAAAAGGGAGAGAACGATCCAACATGGGAAGTGAGATACACAGCAGACCCATAGAATGGCAGATGTGCTAAACAGCACTCTGGCCTCAGAATCAGCCCTTAAGGCATGCGGATCTGGCTGAAAAGCCCATGAGAGTATTTCAGGCATGGAAAGCCAAGACAGTCTGGCAAAAAAAAAAAAAACAAAAACAAACAAACAAAAAAAAACAAAAACACAAGCACAAACCTAAATGAAAGATCTCTGCAAGTGAGATCCCAGTGGAAAGAATGGGTCATCAAAGAAGAAGGAGGTACCTTTCTCTGAAGGGAGGAGAGAACTTCCACTTTGACTATGGCCTTGTCTAAATATGATCAGAGTCAGTGAACTCAGGGGGCTTCCATAGCCTTGGCAGCTCATGACAAGAGCCTAGGGTGATTACTGATGCCATAAACAAGAGTGTCAATTTGTTAAGTCAACAACAGGAGTCACTGTGCACTTACTCCTCATGTAGGATCTTTGTCTTTAGTGTGCTGTACATTGAGATTTAATGCTATAACTAGTACTCAAACAGTATTTTTCACTTTATGTTTCTGTGAGGGAGCAAACTGTTGAAATCTTTACTTAATGTATGCTAAACTGATCCTCTGTATATAAAGAGAATCGAAAATGAATCTTGATGTGAATGGAAGGGTAGAGGAAGTGGGAAAGGGGAGGGTTGTGGGGTGGAGGGACGTTATGGGGGGGAAGCTTTTGTAATCCATAATCTGTACTTAGGAAATTTATATTCGTTAAATAAAAGTTTTAAAAAAAGGATCCAAAATATGGCAACTGCAAAAAAAAGTATGATTAAATTAAATGTGTCTTAGGGACTGGTGCTGTGGCTTAGCAGGTAAAGCACTGTCTGAGGTTCTGGCAACCCTTGTGGGTGCTGGTTGGAGTCCTGGCTGCTTTACTTGTGATGCAGCTCCCTGCTAATGGGCATGGGAAAGCAGTGGAAGATGGTCCAAATGCTTGGCCACTGCGCTCACATGCAACCCAATTCCTGGCTCCTGGCTTCGTGCTTGCCATTTAGGGAGTGAACCATAGAATGCCTGATGCCTCTCTGTCTCTCCCCTTCTGGATCTGCATCTCTGCCTTTCAAATAAGTGAATAAATCTTCTATAAATGTATCATAAAAGTTTTCCACTGAGCCTTCGTATTCTTTTTATAATATTTTCTGCATTTGGTTTATTGATCCTTGTTTGGTCTGCATTTTCCCTTCTAAGATTTCTGACAATTCACTAATTCTATATACATCTGTTTCAAACCGGCTGTAAATTCCAACCATTGAGTTCTTAATTTCATTAGTATATATTTTGTAGTTGTTAATTAAGAAATTTTATTAATAATTCACATTGTGATATAATTACTGCTACACACTCAGCTTAATATTAAATGCTCATTCTTCATTGTCTGGATCATCTATATATATTTTCACTGCTCTTTCCTTTCAACAAGGCTTCTGTTATTTTTTTATCTGAATGTTAGATATAGAAACACAACTATATGGACAATTTAAGACATTAATTTTCTTCTTCAAGAGAGAATTTCCTGTGTTTCTCGTTATCAAGTATCACTGGAGAAGTATGGAATTCCAACTAACCCTAGTGTAGTGAAGAAATTAGGTGATTCAAACTGAGTTTGAGTTATTATGAGGAGTGTTCTGTTTTAAACCTCACCTGCTTGAAGAAAAAAGCCCTTTATGGTCTCAAAATGAAAGCCTGGTGTTTAGAAAGGACATTTCATTTGTTTTTGGTAAACTTTGAATTTCATTTGTTGCTCCTCAGTAAAGCATCTACCAAGGGTTCCACTCAGCTTTCTCTCATGTCTTTAGAATTATTATGAATCTTTATAGAAATGATATTCCAAATGCGGAGTTTGGCTCTTTGGCTTTGGTTCAAAATATCCATTTCACTCATTTTTAGTTCCTTAATGGTTTCAAGCACATTTAATTTACCTTTTTTCTGGATTTTTTGAGAAGTATTACATATTTTGCACTTTTAGTGTATCAGAGAGTTTCTTAGAATCAAAGACATATTTTTGATTCTTTTACCAATTAAATCATAGAAGAGGCATGGTGCTTATATATGTTCTTTTATGTTAAAGGTAATGCGTATCTCATTTGAGTTTCTGGATTTAATGTATTTGCTAGGTTGTTTGAAGATGTGAATGTTTAGCAGAATGCTAGCCAAGATGAGGATTTAAATACATTTATATATATACCCATATGTGTTGGATATTTATTTATATGTTTATGTCAGTACTGAAGTCTTTCCTGACACAGAAGATCCAGTATCTAACTGAACATATGATGAAATACAGATACTCATGGGAGTCAGTGGCAACCTACGATAAATAACACTGGAATCCCTTTGGCACTTTTTCATTGGTGGAAAAACAATTTCTTTCTTATAAGAAAGTTTTGAATTTATTTATGTTGGATTGATATTAAAGGATATAATAATAGAAGGAAGATTATTATGGTTCTATTGATACAGATCCAGGCCTTGATGAAAGGCCTCCACCCGAGGGTAACTACACAACTATGATTATTTCTCTTTTCAAGTTAGAAAAGCAGTGTCTGTAACTTCTTCCATTCCAAGGCTCTCTGCCTCTGAGTCTCAGGGATTCGTGCGCAGAGTGACGTTGTTCTTTGTGTGTGGTCTGTGTGGGTGAGGGAAACGTCCTCCTGCATTCTGACTTAAATATTATCTGCAAATGTTCTCCACTACCAAGTCTATGTGAATGGAGTCTTCTTACTCCTGGTTGAGATACATCCTGTCACAGGTAATGATATTTATATGTAAGAAAATGGACATTTTAAACTTATGTCCAAAAGGGATTCAGGAATTATCATTCTACTAATCCTTTTATGTTGATTTGTGTCTATGTTTCTTACTAAATTGGCAAAGATCACTTATGATCTAGTACTCATGGTAAAACATTCACATGCACTAATGATAGATATCATTTTTTTGTGATTTTACCAAGTCCTCAGAAGTATTCTGGACACTTTACATGCAATAACACAACAACCCTAGGAATTATATTCTTCTGGTTTACTCATTCCAGAGATGAGGAAATAGGCATAGGCAGGTTTATGAAGCTGTGCCAGGTCTATTGAAGCTGGGATTGCAACACAGTTAGTGTTGCTCTGTATCCTCGCTATCCATCGCTGTGTTATATGCTTCCAAGGATGTCCTCATTAGAGAAAAACAAGAGAAGGTCACTGAAATTACCCCATCTCACTTACCACTGGGCTTCCTTTTTACATTAACTATGATCATGAGCTTGGAAATTGATATTTCTTTACACAAAAATAGGAAAAATTAAAAAATACGTGAGCAGAATATAATAAGGCATAGCTACTGCAACGGTGCCATTGCTAGTTAGGATTCTGAGTTCATATAGCTCAATTCCCTTATTTTTCAACGAGCAAACTGAGACAGGCTCATAAATACTTTACAAAATTACTCAACTGCCTTCTTACGTCACTTATCTTGGACTTTTCTCTTCAGTCTTCTGTTTTGTGTAACCCGACCCTGAAATTCTGTGTGAATTCTCTTTGAACCTAAGAAACAATGTGATTTACTTTTTTATTTTATTTACTTTAAATTTATTAATTTTCTTAAAAGTCAGAGTTATATAACGAGAGAAGGAGAGACAGAGAGAGAGAGAGAGAGAAAGAGAGAGAGAAAAGTCTTCAATCTGCTAGTTCTCCCCTATTGGCAATAAGAGCCAGAGCTGGGCTAATCTGAAACCAGGAGCCAGGAGCTTCTTCCAGGTCTTCCATATGGGTGGTGGACAAAGGACTTGGGCCATCTTCTACTGCTTTCCCAGGCCATAGCAGAGAGCTCGATATGAAGTCAAGCAGCCTGATCTTGAACTGGTACCCCTATGGGATGCTGGCACACCAGGTGGTGGCTTTACCTGCTATGCCACAGCGCTGGCCTCAGCATTGTGATTTATATAACTATGCCCCACTAATCCCTGCCTTTTTTCAGTGTATGTTATTTACTCTATCACTACCAAGCTTACCACAAGAGTTTTGAAAAAAAATACTAGCTTATATTTGGTGATAGTTAAGATTTTAATTCAGTTCAGTTAAAACTATTTGTTGTAAATCAGGATAGTGTATTTAAATGTTTGAGCAATTGTGGTATCAGCAAAGATCAATAGACAGAATTATAGTTTCTTAAAAAGCTGACAGAGGGCTGGCATTGTAGTCTAGTGCCTATACTGGCGGTATCCCATATGAATGTCCTGGCTGCTCCTATTCCAATATGGCTCCCTGCTAATGTACCCGAGAAAGCAGTGAGAGAGAGCCTAAGTCCTTTGGCCCATGTACCCATGTGAGAGACTTGGAAGAAGATCCTGGCTCCTGGCTTTTGCTGGCCCAACTCGGACCTCTGTGGCCATTTGGGGAATGAACCAGAGAGGGAACATTGCTCTATCTCTCTCTCCCTATCTCCCTCACTCTCTGTAACCCCAACTCTAAACAAATAAATAAATCATTTTAAAAAAAGCTGACAGAGAATCACACCTGGTGATTGCTGCAGGTAGAAGGTGCTAAGCGATTTTGTAGTATTTTGATACTTTTAGAAGTTCAATTTATTGAATTTTAGTGAGAGACTTATAGAAGATAGATATGCGATAGGACAGATTATAATGTGAAGCTACTGGCCACAAATACTACCAACAAACAACACAGATTCAACTCATTTATTCATTTCTACATATTTTAAATTTATTTTCTAGTCAAAGGCTTAATGCCTCACTGAGCGAGTTCAACAAATAACAAGTAAGGAAAACAGATTCAGAAATGGAATCATTTACCTCCAACCCAAAATCATACCCCACCTGGGTTATAGAATTGTCAAGCAAAGACCACTTGGAGTCTCAAAGAGGAACAGACCAGATGCTTATTAAATGGATCTTGTGTGTAAACCAATGTAGAAGATATAATTAAGACCTGCTGCATGGCCTAATGTCCTCGCAGTCCTGCCCACAATATTATTACAGGTCCTATTCTTCTGAGAATCTATTTTGGAAACAAGCATTTATAGAAGAATCAATGGGACATGGTAATAATGTCACAGAATTCATCCTTCTGGACTTCACTCAGGATCCCACAGGACAAAAGGCACTGTTTGTCCTGTTTTTATTCATCTACATCGGACGATGGTGGGCAACCTGCTCATTGTGATGACCATTGTTTCCAGCCCTTCTCTGGGCTTCGCTGTGCGGGCCAGACGCACCAGTCTAATGTAACCTGAAGGAGAGAGTGGGAATGAAAAGAGGGACAAGGGCGCAGAGAATGGAGCCAAGACAACAAGGGTGATCAAGGCTCATTTATTCCAGTGTCTCGGTGTTATTTATACATAAGAAGCACAAAGAAGCACAAAAGATAACAACATACACAAGCAACTTATCCGGGCTCTGGTAACACAGATAATTTTAACTAAGTGTTCTTGATTAACATCCTCCTTCAGGATGGGATTATGTGACTTTCTTATCCCACGAACTCCACAACCCAGGACTGGCCTTGATTTGTCTAAAGATCGCCTACACTCCACAATGTACTTCTTCCTGGTTTATCTGTCACTCATGGATGCTGTCTATTCCACTGCTGTTTCTCCCAAGTTGATCATAGACCTACTTTGTGATAAGAAGTCAATATCCTTCCCGGCTTACATGGGCCAGCACTTTATAGAACACTTATTTGGTGGTGCTGAGGTCTTCCTGCTGGTGGTGATGGCCTATGACCGCTATGTGGCCATCTGCAAGCCACTGCACTATCTGACCATCATGAACAGATGATGTTGCATCCTTCTGTTGGTGGTGGCCTGGGTTGGAGGGTTTACGCATTCTGTGATTCAACTTGTGTTTGTGTACAGTCTCCCCTTCTGTGGCCCCAATGTCATTGACCACTTCATTTGTGACATGTACCCATTATTGGAACTTGCGTGCACTGACACCTACTTCATAGGTCTCACTGTGGCTGCCAACGGTGGAGCCATCTGTATGATTATCTTTAGTCTTCTCCTAATATCCTACGGCATCATCCTGAACTCTCTTAAAACTCACAGCCAGGAAGGACGGCGCAAGGCCCTGTCCACTTGCAGCTCCCACATCACAGTGGTTGTCCTGTTTTTTTTTTTTTTCCCTGTATTTTCATATATCTCGGACATATTTCCAACTTTCCCATTGATAAATCCATAAGTGTGGTTTTCACCATTGTGACTCCCATATTGAATCCTTTAATATATACCTTGGGGAATTTGGAAATGAAAATGCTATGGCTAATCTCTGGTGTAAAATGTTAACTATTGGTAGAATAAGAACCTGTGTCCCACACAGAACACAGTTGCTCTTAATTCTAGAGCAACTAAGAGGTAGAAAATGCTAAAAATGTGTGATGTAATCAGTTCAGTGGGTGTTTTAGTGATGCTTCTTTGCACATTTTTTAAAAATTTCATTTATTTATTTTCTGACAGGAAGAGTGGACAGTGAGAGAGAGAGAGACAGAGAGAAAGGTCTTCCTTTTCCATTGGTTCACCCCCCACAATGGCCACTGCCGCCGGCACGCTGTGGCCAGTGCACCGCGCTGATCTGAAACCAGGAGCCAGGAGCTTCTCCTGGTCTCCCATGCCGGTTCTGGGCCCAAGCACTTGGGCCATCCTCCACTCCACTCCCGGGCCACAGCAGAGAGCTGGACTGGAAGTGGAACAACCGGGACAGAATCCGGCGCCCTGACCGGGACTAGAACTCAGGGTGCCGGCGCCGCAGGCGGAGGATTAGCGTACTGAGCCAGGGCGCTGGCCAGGGATGCTTCTTTGTATAGCAATTCTTCAAAGAAGTAGAATAAATTATCCTTTCATATGAGAATCAATGTCATAGATAAATTCTAGAGGACAAATAAAATGCATACAGTTGTTCCATTATAAGTTAAAAAAAAACTATATCTTATAACTTAATTTTTATTGGTGCATATTGAAATGGGATTTTTTTTATAAGTTTTTTTTTTTTTTGACAGGCAGAATGGACAGTGAGAGAGAGAGACAGAGAGAAAGGTCTTCCTTTGTGTTGGTTCACCCTCCATTGGCAGCTGGACAGGTGCACTGCGCTGATCTGAAGACAGAAGCCAGGTGCTTATCCGGGTCTCCCATAGGGTGCAGGTCCCAAGGACTTGGGCCATCCTCCACTGCACTCCCGGGCCGCAGCAGAGAGCTGGCCTGGAAGTGGGGCTACCAGGACAGAATCCAGTGCCCCGACCGGGACTAGAACCCGGTGTGCTGGCGCTGCAAGGTGGAGGATTAGGCTATTGAGCTGCGGCGCCGGCCTTGAAATGGGATTTAGAAGTGTTTTTTTTTTTTTTCTATAGTATTACCCTAATTAATGAGGATGAAATTTGACTAAGAAATGTCTCTGGAACCAAAACAATGATTTTAAGATTTTAGGTGCAATATTCTATCAGTACAGTATATTTCTGTAGCTGCATTATGCTTTTTATTTAAGATTACATCCATGTTCAATTATTATGCACTTCAAGTTCAGGATATTTGGTGACAAATAACACTGTGGTTGGTTAAGTCACGGTTAGTGAATATTTCTCTTGGATGGGATAAGGCGGATGATGAAGACAGATTCAATTTCCTGATGACAGGGTGGATACTTTGGATTGCAAAGCCATACCAATCCCAGTTGTACTATATTTTTGTGACTTTCCTCACTAGTTTCTGTGTGCATGTTTTGCAATCTTTGAAGAATAATAAAGCTTCTTATTTTGCTTTCATGATGCTGAAGATGTGAGTAAATCATGTATTATTTCACATAAGAGGTGCATTCCCTAAAACTTATGTTCAACTTAGTTATGGACTTGTTATGTAAATTATGTGTTTTTTTGCAATTTTATGGAAAAAGCAAAATTTTTCCACAGTCGGTAGCCATCTTGGAACATCACAAATCAGATTAAATTGCTTTTATTGTAATATGAGACATCAATTATCCTTTGTAAATATTCATGTTTCTAGCTGAAAGAAATTATTTTATGTTAAGTAGAATGTTGACATGTTTATTTTTATAGATAATTGTATTTCCCCCTAAAGCTTCCAGTAATGTATAACAGTGCCATCACTCCTCATCCTCGTCTAGTATTGTGAGATGTTTGACATTTTTGTGAATATAATGGATGTGAGCCTTTGATTTCTCCAGTGATTCCATTGGCAAACCTTACTGCTACTGAACATTACCTTATTCTAATATGTCTGTTGGACATTCATTTTTTTCAACATTCTAGGAAATGTATATCCATGTACTTGCAGCAGGTTTTAAGAACAACCTCTTACCATTATTATTAATTTCTTGGACTTCTTTAGAAATCCTCTGTGCTAACACTTTATTGTTTATGTGTATCAGAAAGTTTTCTTCATTAGTGATTTTTTCTATGCAATTATCTCATTAGATTGACAGGAGCTTCTTTCTTGATCTTTATTTTTATAATCCTGTAAATTTGTTTTATAAATTGACATAAAATTTACCTATGTGTGATGTACTAAATGATACATTAAAATATGTATATATGCTGGAATGTTAAAATTGATGAGTTTACATATGTTATTACTTCACATTGTTGTAATTTATTTGTTGAAAAATCACAATCTACTCTCATAGCCATTTTAAAGAATATAATACATTGTTATTAACCAAAATCACCATGTTGTATAATCAATTTCTTGAATTTACTACTCCTAACTGATATTTTGTGTCCTTTGTCTAACTTCCTTTCAGTCCTTGGTTTCTACCATTCTGGATTCCACATATAAGTGAAGTCATGTGGTAATTTAATTGTTTTTATGTGCCAGGCTTATTTCATTTAACATAATGTTCTTAACTTCATTTATGGATGATATTCCATAGATTTTTCCCCCTTTTCTCGTTCTTTTTTTTTTTTTTTTTTTTTTTTGAGAGGCAGAGTGGACAGTGAGAGAGAGAGACAGAGAGAAAGGTCTTCCTTTTCCATTGGTTCACCCCCCAATGGCCACTGTGGTCAGCTCGCTCCGGCCAGTGCACCACACTGATCCGAAGCCAGGAGCCAGGTGTTTCTCCTGGTCTCCATGCGAGTGCAGGGTCCAAAGTCTTGGCCATCCTCCACTGCACTCCTGGGCCACAGCAGAGAGCTGGCCTGGAAGAGGGGCAACCAGGACAGAATCCGGTGTCCCGACTGGGACTAGAACCCTGTGTGCCGGCACCGCAGGCAGAGGAATAGCCTATTGAGCTGCAGTGCCGGCCTCTCGCTCATTTTTTTTTTTTTTTTAATTTCATTTTATTCAAAAGGTATGTGTGGGAGCAAACTGTTGAAATCTTTACTTAATGTATGCTAAACTGATCTTCTGTATATAAAGAGAATCGAAAATGAATCTTGATGTGAATGGAAGGAGAGAGGGAGTGGGAAAGGGGAGGGTTGCAGGTGGGAGGGACGTTATGGGGGGGAAGCCATTGTAATCCATAAGCTGTACTTAGGAAATTTATATTCATTAAATAAAAGTTAAAAAAAATAAAAAAAAATAAACGTTGCAAATCCTTCTAAAAAAAAAGGCAAAGAAATAGTGAGCTAGAGATAGAGAGAGATGGTGAGGGATTTTCTATGCCCTGCTTCAACAGCTGGCCAGACAGAAGGCAGGAGCCGAAAACAACTCAGGTCCATGAGTGACTGGCAGGGTTCCAGGTACATGAGCCATCACTGCTGCCTCCCAAGCTGCACATTAGCAAGAAACTGCAACAGAAGTGGATCTGAGACTCAAACTCAAGCACTCCAATATAGGGTACAGGCTTCCTGAGGATTGTCTTACCTGCTGTGCCAAACACCTGACTCTTGTTCAAAAGACTAAAAGTATCCCACTGAATATATGCTACACATTTTCTTCTACCATTCATCTGTTGTGGACATTGAGTTTGACTCCATATTTTGGCTACTGTGAATAATGCAGATTTATAGACGTGCAGATATCTTTCTGATTTCATCTTACTGATTTCATGCCATCTGGAGATTCTAAATCTATATATCCATAGGGAGGTATATGGGGTCATAGTTTTAATTTTTGAGAAGTTTCCATAGTGATTTCCATAATGTACATTCCCATCAACAGTAAGCGAAGGTTCTCTTTTCTCACATCTTCAAAACTACTCATTCTTTCTTCCTTTTGTCCTTTCTCCTTCCTCTTCCTCCTCTTCTCCTCCTTCTCCTTCTCCTTCTCCCCCTTTCCTCCTCCTGCTCCTTCTTTTCTTTCTCTCTCCCTCCCTCTCTCCCTCCCTTGCTCCCACTCCTTCTTTGTCGATAACAGCCATTCAGACAAGTTCTTACGTACTATGTTACTGTGGTTTTTAAAATTACTTTGGAGCAAGCATTGTAGCACAGCAGGTTAAACCACAGCACTGCTTGTGATGTCGATATCTGATATTGAAATCCTGGGATTAAGTCACCTCTCCTCTGCTTCTGAGCCAGTTTCCTGATGACACACATTCCGGTAGGTAGCAGATGATTGCTCAAGTAATTGAGCTCCTACAACACAAGTGGAATTCTGGGATGGAATTCTAGTCTCCTGACTTTGGCCTGATCCTACCCAGGCTGTTGCAGGCCTTTGTGGAGTGAACCAGTAGGGGGACGGTTCTCTCTCTCTCTCTCATTGTCTCTCTCTCTTATCCTGGCTTCTGCCTGGCCCAGCCCTGCCTGGCTTTTGTGACCATCTGGAAAGTAAACCAGTGGATGAAAGATCTCTCTTTGTCTCCCTCCAACTCTGTAACACTTTCAAATGAATAAATAAATTTAATAAAATGAATTGACAATAAACGAAAGGGTATGATTTCAGAGTCAGTTTTGTTTTATGGATTCATGTTTTGAATCTTATGTCAGTATTGCATTATTATGATCTGTAGATATTCTGGACATTACACAACATGAATCTTTAGCCTTATTTTTTTCATCATATCTGTTACAGGAACTGTTAGGGAACCATACATGGAGAAAGTAACTGTAGCGCTGTTTGAAAGAAAGTAACTGCAGTGATGTTTGAAAGAAAGTAATTGTGCAGTAGCGCAGCTTGAAAGAAAAGTAGAGAAGTAGTCCCTCTAGCTCCTAAGATTTGAAAAGAGATGGCCTAACTAGAGGGACTAACCACAAACCACAAACTGTCATTGCCATGACTATGGGACCCTGGGAGGTTGGAATGTGGGCGGGGCTAGCCTCTAGAAACTGTATATAAGGGGACCCTCAGAGGCTGTAACCAGAGGTTGCTCAGCCTCTCTCCCTGGTCCTTAGCGCCTAGTGCCCACAGCAGTAGGCTTGAGCGATCTCTCCTCCTAGTCACCTAGAGTACTAGTAAAGTGTGTTTAGCTTGACTTTCCTCAGTCTCCTCGACTCTTCCTTCTTGGTAACCCAGCCAGTTCCTGAAGGGGGAGATCCTGAAGGAACAAAGACATTTTCTTGCAGAAACGCAGAGATTTATCAAGTTAAATATCATTCATACAATATTATTACTAACATGTATGTCCATACTCAAATAATGTGCTACATATGTGCTTCTATAGAGCATAGTCCAGTGTCAAATCCAGGATCATGCATTGAATTGTGGTTGTTTTGTCTCTCTATTTTAACCTGGAATAGTACTTCAACTTCTTCATTGAATTTTTGTTACATTAACATTTGGAGGAGTATCTCCTGGTGGATTTGTTGAACATATCTTGATGAAAACCTGATGATTCTCTTAGTATGAAACTAAAGTAAAGCTTAAATGGTGGGTATGGTATAACATGACACATTTTTGTCTGGCTCTAATTACTGATTGAATTAAAGGCACAGATGCTCAACCCATTGATCTTGATTTGGACATCTTCGAGGTCATTTCCACATCAGAATTTCCTATTAGCTTTTGGTGCATCCACATCAGTTTCTCTGTGTCCACAGCAATTCCTACTGCTCTTTTACATGCTTCGCTCCTTAGGACACACACCAATAAATCATCTGCATATGGAGCTCTGTCAGGAATGATTTCTTCTGCAACTGAACCCAAGACATTTTGTAAAAATTTTCATTTTTCTTGATTCTTTTGGAGGGGTTTCCGTTGAAATGTTATATGCTTCACTTTCTGATTTCTTCCTGCTGTAACTATCTGTGCATGGAGTGTTACTGATTTTTGTATTCTGTTCATTTTCAAATCTCACAGTAAGGCTCTTAGAAAGACAAAGTGAGTCAAAGGCTTTTGGAATCTCAAGGTTTTTAGTTTGTAAATATTCTTTGTTATTTTCATCATAGCCAAATATTCCTGTAATACTTTGAGGAGAAAGAGGGAGAGACACGCTCCCATCTTCTGGGTTACACCCCAAATACCCACAAGGCCAGAGCTCTCCCATGTGAGTGGAAAGAACCCAATTAATTGAGCCATCACTGCTGGTCCCCGGAGTCTTCAATGGAAGGAACCTGGATTCAAGAGCTGGAAATGGGAACAAGATCCAGTTGGTCTCACAGAGGAGGGAGAAGTCATTAAGACTAGGCTAAGTGTGTACTCCCAATATTTTTTTCAAAATGCAGAAAGAGTGCTAACAGTATCTATAGAGTTGGTCATTCTCCTTTATTTTCTCAGAACCTTTATTGATCTCTTTTTACTTTCTTCTTTCCTTTACCATCAAATCTTCTAAGAGAACCTTCCATTTCTACTCATTTTCATCCCCTAGGAAGTGATCTCTCTATGAGAACACAGTCTTCAGTTTGATTCTGTCCCTGTGCTCAGTGCTCTGACTTGTCAGCTATCTTTCTCTCATGCTTTTAAAATCAGCCTGATTTACTCTTTTGTGCATAGTTCTGGTTGTGCTCCACCCCTGTGGGCTTTCTGCTTCTCCCTCCTGCCTCTAGTATCTCGAAGCTTCTGCATTCACCTCTCCACCTTCAGTCATCAGCTGCAGAGAATCTCTGTTGGGATTTGATGCTTATTTCTCTGTTTAGAGATAATCAAAAGATCACAGTTTCCCTAATATCTTAGTTTGGCTGAATGTGTTAGCTATGCATCATGTTTTAATACCTGTTGCATTGTATTATATGGTTCTTTTGAAGATATTTAGAGTGGCTGAAACTTAAGGAATGGCTCTGTATAAAACATCTGAATATCAAGTGTGCCATACTTCTGGATTTAATTATTTTATCTTCTATTACATATTACAGGTCCTAGTTACTTATCTGCATTTCTTTTTTAAACAAATATTCTTTTCTTCTAAAAAGACATTGGAATTACTTTGATTTGATATCTGTGTTGGATTACAAATTTTATAAGTTGATTAGAAATGATCTGTGCCATTCTCATTAAATAAGTTGACTGCATGCAAAAACTGAGGCTTTTATTTTATTCTAGCACTTTCTTGAATGTGAGAACTTAAATATATGCATATTAATTAAATCAAATAATTCTGATCTTAAATCCTTGTGTCTTCACTGTTAATAATTGACTGTCTCTTCCATAGCATTGGCAACTCATGACAAGAGCCTAGGGTGATTACTGATGCCATAAACAAGTTTGTCAATTGTTATATCAACAATATCCATGTAGGATATCTGTCCTTAATGTGTTGTACTATGAGAATTAATGTTATAACTAGTACTCAAACAGTACTTTACACTTTGTATTTCTGTGTGCATGCAAACTGTTGAAATCTTTACTTAGTATATACTAAAATTATCTTCTGTATATAAAGATAATTGAAAATGAATTTTGATGTGAATGGGATGGGAGAGGGAGCAGAAGATGGGATGGTTGGGGGTGGGAGGGAAGTTATTGGGGGGAAAGCCACTGTAATTCAAAAGCTGTACCTTGGTAATTTATATTTATTACATAAAAGTTAAAAAAATATAAAAAGTAACCATCTCTTTGTTGTTAGATTGTTATTTTTTCATTTAATTGTCCTGAAGGATTGTCCTGGAAAAGGCTCTGAAAATATAGAATGTACTACAAGAATAATGAGGACTTTCTCAGTTCTCTGCGACACGATTCCTCAGAGAATTTAAGTTGGAAGAAGCAGCCTTGGGGACTAATGGTTTGAACAACTCAGCGAAGCACTTTATTATTCATTGTTGGCTAAGTGCCCAGTCTAGCGTCCCTTATCTGGGAGAAGAAGTCTCTTCTGGGTATTAATGTTACTGTCGAGATATAAAACCAAAGCCATTACCTGACTAGACATGAGCCATATTAAAGCAGTCATGTAGGCTTTTGAAAGATCCCAGAAACACATTATTTAGTACCACACACCATTGACTAAAAATACTATAATAGTTTTATTCAATTAATTTTCTCAGGAATCATAATAGCCAAGATTTTAATCTGTTTGACTCTTGATGTATGTTATCAATGCCAGCTCTCAAATTTGATGATTTGCAAACACATCAACTGTTTATTCATGAAGGCAGCTATGGGCCATCCCATAATCTAGACTGAAATTGTTTATGAAAGTTGAAGAGGATCTTCATGTTCTGCACTGACAAAACGAGATATATCCTTGTGTGACAAAGCATTTATATCCTCAGAGATTGCATATGCTCTTACCTTTTCTTTGCAGTCCACCTTGGTGGTGTCAATTCTGACTTCTCTTCATTCACCTTTGGAAGGTAAGAAAAGAATGCATAAGCGTGGACTGGAAAATATGAAATAGAAACTTCAGGTAAAACATTTACAAAACTCTCTGCTGTTGTTATAATAGGACAAGATAGGCTTAATTAGAATGAGTTATGTTTTAAAGAAGCACAATTTATCATTTGCTTTCGTATGTTTGATGATGAAACCTCTATGGTTAGGATAGCATGTGCATTTCCTCTGTTACAGAATATTATCATAATAAATATAATGACCATAATTTTCTGATAGATAATTTTGTGATCAACACATACTCAACAGAGCATTTGTATAGTCCAACGTAGCGACTTGATTGCTTTATATAATTGAGAAAATCCAACAATTTTTAAAAGATTTATATTTATTTGAAAATCAGAGTTACAGAGAGGCAGAGGCAGAGATAAAGTCTTCCATCTGCTGGTTCACTCCCCAAATGGCTGCAACAGCTGGAGCTAGGCTGATTGTAGCCAGAAGCCAGGAGCCAGGAGCAAGAAGCCAGAGCTCCTTCTGGGTCTCCCAGATGGTGCAGGAGCCCAGGGACTTGGTCCATCCTCTACTTCTTTCCCAGGTCATAGCAGAAAGCTGGAACAGAATCGGAGTGCCCAGGCCTCCCTATGGGAAGCCAGCACTGCAGCCGGTGGACTTACATGCTATGCAACAGTGCCAGTCCTCCAGTGAAGACAATAGTAAGGATTTTTATAGCTCTTTATAAATTGCTAGCTTGTATATGATGTTTTTAAATGTTTTGGTTTGGTGTGAACATTCTATATCTGTTGTGTTTTTTATTGTCATAATCTATCAGTATACATAACACATTCCTGTACATCTGTCATCACTACCTCTCTCTTAAGCTTTTTCATCATCGTAACTGGAACTCTGTATCTGTTCAATGATACTTTCTCCACTTCCTCAGCCCTTTGTGACCACTGCTGTATGTCTGTCTCGATGAATGTGATTGCTCTTCGGCACCTAATGAAAGTGAAGTCAAAAAATGTGTCATTTTGGTGTGTCTTATTTAATTCCTATGTATTACATATGCATCCAAGGTTCATCCATATTGTGGCATATATCAGAATTTTATTCGTGTTTAAGGATAAATAATATCCCACTTTATATATGTATCACAACCTACTTATCCACTCATTAGTTGAAACATTTTTTTTTCCAGTTTTTGGTTACCTTGAATAGTGCTGCCATGAACAACAGTGTACAAATACGTGTTCCAATATCTGCCTCCTAAACTTTCTTGCATATACCCAAATAACATTTTTATAAGTAAACCAATAGCTTCTTATTACAAAATGTGGAAATTTACGTTCAGAGAAATTTAGTTTCTTAAATTCATAAGCCTGTACATATACCTTACTAGAAAGGGTAGTTTACTGTCTTTGTGAATAAAAGTTATAAATTATACAAGATATAGAAGCTACAGAATCTCAAAAATTGCTAACATTTATTTCTGGCTATGAGATAATTACTCATGGATGCTTTTTCATTATAGGGAATGAAACTGACACATTGCATTGTGGGCCGAGTTGAAGTCCTAATTTACAAAAAAAAAAAAAAATCCCTTAGATTACATTTACTCTGACTGATAAATTTCAAGGAAGGGACTGAGTTGTGGAGAAAGATGGATAATGGTTTTCTCTTCAGTAGTATGAATGGTAAAGGCAAGGATAGCCTGCATAATTACATGTGATTATGGTCTAAATAATCCATCAACCCAGGAGGAATGTTCTTTTGATAATTAGAGAGAAGAGGGAATTTTGGGGAAATTCATGTAACGCTACTTATAAACGTCTGGCACTAAACTTACTAGGGAGTGTAGAGTTGATAAATGATATTTATAATTTATGTTAGGTTTATTATTTGTCAGATCGTTTTCTGTGATCTTTATTACATTACCAATTTAATTCTTAAAAACCATGCTTCGTATTAGATGCTGTCATTTAATGATACAAATGAGGGTGAGTAATTTGTGCAAAGTCACTTAGTTGACAAATACAGATTCTGAGGCACAAATCCCAAACCAGAATGTGGAACCTGATCTCTCAAAAGCTACACTAGCTTAGGTATCCCAGGCCATCCTTGCCAAATTACAGAGGAAAACAAGACAAAACTGACAAGGACTCTCTGTGAGAAAGGCAATCCACTCTCTGTGATTATTGTTTTTCTGTATTTGTTCCAAAAGAATTTCCAACCACATGTAGGTTACAAGTAGCATTTTTACTTTACTATAAAGAAATTGATTTTTGGGCAGGCGCTGTGGCGCTGCGGAAAAACCCCTGGCCTGAAGTGCTGGCATCCCATATGTGCACTGGTTCTAGTCCTGGCTGCTCCTATTCTGACCCAGCTCTCTGTTATGGCCTGGGATTCACCTTCTTGATTAAATTTGTTCTAAGATATTTAGATTTTGTTGGTATTGTGAGTGGTACTGATCTTACAAGTTCTTTCTCAGATATGACACTCTGTTGATACAAAAAAAGGTTATTGATTTTTAGTGTTGATTTTATAACCTACTACTTTACCAAACTCACTTATGAGTTCCAATAATCTCCTAGTAGAATCTTTTGGTTTCCTTGTATATAGAATCATGTCATCTGTAAACAGGGATAACTTGACTTCTTTCTTTCCAATATGTATGTCTTTGCTTTTCTTTTGTTGCCTAATGGTTCTGTCCAAAATTTTCAGGACTGTATTAAATAGCAATGATAAAGTGGGAATCCTTGTCTGGTTTGGGTTCTTAATAGAAATGCTACCAAGTCTTCCCCATTCAATATGACGCTGGCTTTGGGTTTATCAGCTACGGCATTGATTTTGTTAAGGAAAGTTTCTATACCCAATTTGCTTAAGGATTTAATCATGAAAGGATTTTTGTATATTATGAAGCACATTCTCTGCATCTATTGAGATAATTAATTTCTATATTCTTCAATTTGTTAATGTGATATAACACATTTATTAATTTGTTTGTTGAACCATTTCTGCATACTAAGTATTAATCCCACATGCTGTGGGTGAATTATCATTCTGATGTCTTGTTGGATTATATTAGTTAGTAAATTGTTGATGCTTTTTACTTATGTGTTCATCAGGGAAATTGATCTATAGTTTCTTTGTCACATTAAAGTGATGCTGGCCTCATACAAGGAATCTGGGAGGATTTCTTTCCTTTCAATTGATTTGAATAGTTTGAGAATTATTGGAATCATCTCTCTTTAAAGTTTTGGTAGAATTCAATAGTCAAGCCATTCAGTAAGTATCATTATTACTGATTCCGTCTTTGTCTTGGTTGTTGGTCTACTTAGGTTTTCTATGGTTTCATCATTCATCTTTGTAGAATTTATGTGTTCAGAATCTATTGCTTCTAGATTTTTTCAATTTATTCATATATAGCTATTTGTAGTAATGCTTGATGATTCTTTTTTGTTTCTGTTGTATCCATTGTAACAGCTTCCTTTTCATCTCTGATATTATTAATTTTGTTTTCTAACTTTTTGGGGGGTAGTTGGGCCAGTTTTAACTAGTTTTAATTGTATTTTTCTTAAATTTTATTTATTTTTTTCTCTAATTTTAATTGTCTATTTTATCCTAAAACTATGTTTGGTTTGTTCTTGCCTTTGAATATTTTATTTTGTGCTTTTCTAATTTCTCAATGTAGGCACTAATTGCTATAATCTTCCTGCTTAAAAGAGCTTTTGCCATATCCCATAAATTTTGATACATTGTGTTGTCATCTTCATTCAATTCTTGAAATTTTTAAAATATTCCTTTGATTTCTTCTATGATCTAATGTTCATTCAGAAGCATGTTGCTCAGTCTATGTGTTTGTATGTTTTTCTAGTTTCTTAACTGGAGAATTTCCAACTTCATTCCATTGAGGTCAGAAAAGATAACAAGGTATGATTTCAAGTTTGTATGAAAAATTAACTTGCCTTATGGCCTAGCATATGGTTTATCCTAAAGAAAGCTCCCTCTCCTGATGAAAAGAATGTGTATTTTATAGTTGTGTAATGAAATGTTCTGTAGATATCAGTTACACGTATTTGGCCTAAAGTGTAGATTAGCTCTATTGCTTCTTTGTTGATTTTTTGTCTAGTTGATATTTCCAGGGATGAAAGTGGGGTGTTGAATTCTCCCTTTATTATTGTATTGGAGTCTATGTTTCCTTTTTCCATTAATATTTGTTTTACAGAGTTCAACCAATGGTACTAGAACAACACAAAATACTAAAATGGATAAAGTATTACATTGTACATCAACCGTCAGGACAAGAGCTGATCAAGTCACTGTTTCTCACAGTGTCCATTTCACTTCAACAAGTTTCCCCTTTGATGCTCAGTTAATTGTCGCCAATTAGGGAGAACATATGATATTTGTCCCTTTGGGACTGGCTTCATTCACTCAGCATGATGTTTTCCAAATTCCTCCATCTTGTTGCAAATGACCGGGTTTTGTTGTTTTTGACTGCTGTATAGTATTCTATAGAGTACATGTCCCATAATTTCTTTATCCAGTCTACTCTTGATGGGCATTTGTGTTGGTTCCAGGTGTTAGCTATTGTGAATTGAGCTGCAATAAACATTAATGTGCAGACAGCTTGTTTGTTTGCCAATTTCATTTCCTTTGGGTAAATTCCAAGGAGTGGGATGGCTGGGTTGAATGGTAGGGTTCTATTCAGGTTTCTGAGGAATCTCCAGACTGACTTCCATAGTGGCTTAACCAGTTTGCATTCCCACCAACAGTGGGTTAGTGTCCCTTTTTCCCCACATCCACTCCAGCATCTATTGTTGGTAGATTTCTGAATGTGAGCCATTCTAACTGGGGTGAGGTGGAACCTCATTGTGGTTTTGATTTGCATTTCCCTGATTGCTAGTGACCTTGAACATTTTTTCATGTGTCTGTTGGCCATTTGGATTTCCTCTTTTGTAAAATGTCTATTGAGGTCCTTGGCCGATCTCTTAAGTGGGTTGTTTGTTTTGATCTTGTGGAGTTTCTTGATTTCTTTGTAGATTCTGGTTATTATACCTTTATCAGTTGCATAGTTTGCAAATATATTTTCCCATTCTGTCGGTTGTCTCTTCACTTTCCTGACTGTTTCTTTTGCAGTACAGAAACTTCTCAATTTGATGTAACCCCAAATGTTAATTTTGGCTTTGACTGCCTGTGCTTCTGGGGTGTTTTCCAAGAAGTCATTGGCGGTACCTATATCTTGCAGGGTTTTTCCAATGCTCTCTAATAATTTGATGGTGTCAGGTAGTAGATTTAAGTCTTTAATCCATGTTGAGTGGATTTTTGTATAAGGTGAAAGGTAGGGGTCTTGCTTCATGATTCTGCACGTGGAAATCCAATTTTCCCAGCACCATTTATTGAATAGACTGTCCTTATTCCAGGAATTGGTTTTGGATCCTTGATCAAATATGAGTTGGCTGTAGATGTTTGAATTGATTTCTGGTGTTTCAATTCTGTTCCATTGGTCTATCCATCTGTTTCTGTACCAGTACCATGCTGTTTTGATTACAACTGTCCTGTAGTATTCCTGAAATCTGGTATTGGGATGCCTCCAGCTTTGTTTTTGTTGTACAAGATTGCTTTAGCTCTTCGAGGTCTCCTGTGTCTCCATATAAATTTCAGCACCATTTTTTCCAGACCTGAGAAGAAGGTCTTCCGGATCTTGATTGGTATTGCATTGAATCTATAAATTGCTTTTGGGAGAATGGACATTTTGATGATGTTGATTCTTCCAATCTATGAGCATGGAAGATTTTTCCATTTCTTGGTATCCTCTTCTATTTCTTTCTTTTAGGTTTTGTAATTTTCATCGTAGAGATCTTGAACGTCCTTGGTTAAGTTTATTCCAAGGTATTTGATTGTTTTTGTAGCTATTGTGAATGGGATTGATCTTAGAAGTTCTTCCTCAGCCATGGCATTGTCTGTATATACAAAGGCTGTTGATTTTTGTTTTTGTTCTAGTACCATTGGTTGAACTCTGTAATTAACACACAATTGTTTTTAGGTGTTTAAATTTTAACTGAAAAGTGATCCCTGTTAGGAATTTGGAAAACATTATGCTGAGTGAAATAAGCCAATCCCAAAGGGACAAATACCACTTGTTCTCCTTGATAGGTGACAACTAACTGAGCACCAAAACGGAAACCTGTTAAAGTGAAATGAACACTATGAGAAACGGTGACTTGATCAGCCCTCACCCTGACTGTTGATGAGCAGCTTAATATGTTATCCCTCTTAGTATTTTTTTTGTTTGTTCTACTTAATACTTTTGGTTGAATACTGTAATCAATACACAATTCTTCTTAAGTGCTGAAACCTAACTGAAAAGTGATCACTGTTAAATATAAGAGTGGGAATAAGAGAGGGAAGAGATGTGCAATTTGGGACATGCTCAAGCTGACTTGCCTCAAACGGTGGAGTTAGAAACATACCAGGGGATTCGAATTCAATCCCATCGAGGTGGCATGTACCAATGCCATCTCACTAGTCCCAGTGATCAATTTCTGTTCACAATTGATCATAATGATAGGACTAAGAACCAAAGGGATCACATAAACAAGAATAGTGTCTGCAAATACTAGCTGATAGAATCAAAAAGGGAGAGAATGATCCAACATGGGAATTGAGATACACAGCAGACCCATAGAATGGCAGATGTCCTAAACAGCACTCTGGCCTTAGAATCAGCCCTTAAGGCATGCGGATCCGGCTGAAAAGCCCATGAGAGTATTTCAGGCATGGAAAGCCAAGACACTCTGGGGAAAAGAAAAAAAACCTAAATGAAAGATCCCCATGAGTGAGATCCCAGTGGAAAGAATGGGTCATCAAAGAAGGAGGTACCTTTCTCTGAAGGGAGGAGAGAACTTCTACTTTGACCATGGCCTTGTCTAAATATGATCAGAGTCAGTGAACTCAGGGGGCTTCCATAGCCTTGGCAGCTCATGACAAGAGCCTAGGGTGATTACTGAGGCCATAAACAAGAGTGTCAATTTGTTAAGTCAACAACAGGAGTCACTGTGCACTTACTCCTCATGTAGGATCTTTGTCCTTACATTGAGATTTAATGCTATAACTAGTATTCAAACAGTATTTTTCACTTTATGTTTCTGTGTGGGAGCAAACTCTTGAAATCTTTACTTAATGTATGCTAAACTGATCTTCTGTACATAAAGAGAAACGAAAATGAATCTTGATGTGAATGGAAGGAGAGAGGGAGTGGATAAGGGGAGGGTTGCGGGTGGGAGGGATGTTATGGGGGGAAGCCATTGTAATCCATATTCTGTACTTTGGAAATTTATATTCATTAAATAAAAATTAAAAAAAAAATATTTGTTTTAAATGTCCAGCCCTTGGTACTGTGTTCACATGCATTTACCACAGTCATAGCTCCTGTTGAATTGATCCCTTGAGCATTATATAATGCCTTTGTCTCTTTTAACAGGTTTTGTGTTAAAATCTGTTTTATCTGATATTAGGATGGCTGCACCTGCTTGTTTTTGCTAGCACATGCTATGTCAGGCTGATCAATACAAACATTATTTATCAGCCAAAATGTTATATTATTTAGGATAAACTTGTTTCAATGATAACAATTCAGAAGCCAATGATTTGGAAAGGTCATAAAATTTCTAATAAGGAATAAAAGGCAGGACATGATTTTCCCAATGACTGATCCTGAGTCAACTGATATTCTGATTGTGAGTATAGAATTCTTTCTACAATATGAAAATTCTGCTTAAAGTCTTTATTTTTGATATTCTAATTTACCCAGGGTTAGTCATAATCAATTTTAATCAAATTTGAAAAATAGAAAAAAAAATGTCTACACAGTGCTTATCTGCATTTTGTCTCTTGCATCCTAGGTGTGATTCAGTATTGGTTTGTTTTTGTGTTTGTGTGTGTATGTGTGGATGCATGTTGTCAGAAAACCCATATTGCTTACACTGACTGTCAGCTGAGGATAATTTAGTAGATTATCTCTTTTCAGTAGCTCTTGGATGAGCTTGGAAATTGAATTTAATGTAATAAACTTAGTGAGCATTTAATGAACACTCACTGCAGGCCTGGTTCTTTAATTGCTGTGACTGAGTTATTTTTAGTCTATGATCTCATGGTAAAGCATCTCTGAATGGCAAGTATCTGTACAACAGCTTATAATTTTTGTTCCATATATCAGATATTATTTTATATAACTATGTAAATAAAGATATTGTCCATGAGGTTGTTGTCATGGAAGATTCCAAAGACCCAAAAAAGCCTTCAAGAAACAAAATGATGTATAAAGCCAAAAAGGCCATCTTGGCAAGAGATATTCTGGAGAAAATAGCTTTCTGTTTTTTTAAATAGGAAAATGTAGCTCATTGATATTGCTTAGAGCTGTTCATATGAAAAGAACTAAAAAATATTAGCAACATCATTATCATCATTTAAAATATTTATTTTTTAAAAAATTAATACACATGTTATCCTTGTGATTTTTTATGGAATGCAGTGAATTCCTTAATATATGTGTAACATACATATTTATACATATATATGCAAATACATTGCATAAACTAGTAAACCAGTGAACTAGCCTGCATGTTTTCTGTTTTGTTGGGAGCCTACCAAATCATTTTTCAGCTTTTTATGCAATATGAATCAGTTGTTACTCCACTGTGCTCTGGACCACCAGAAGTTGTTTCTATATGATGGTATTTTGGTACCTGGTATTCAATATCTATTTATCTTCTCCCCCAACCCTTCTAGATCTCTAGAAACCACTATTCTAGTTTCAAAACAATCACTTTTTTTTTCAGACATCCAAAAACAAGAAAGTACGTGTGATATTTGTCATTCTGTTTCTGGCATGAGACACATAAAATAATGATATTCAGTTTCATCCTTCTTTGCTGTAAATCCTGACATTTGAGAAAGCCACTTTACTGATGAGTGAAGACCCTTTCTCAGATCTAGCCCACCCACTTACACCTCTCAGCAAGAAACAAAGTCTCATTTTTTAATAGAAATATGAAAACTGTGAAAATGAATAGAGTAGTTATGGGAGGAGACTCTAAGCCCTAATATCTAACGAGCTACTCTCTGTGAGGCTCCAGAGTGGAATTGTTATGGAGTAAGGCACTACATTTTTGACATAGAGTTGTGATCCTCTCAGGCTTATTGTTGTTCTCTTTGCAGGCTTTGATACCCGAGCTCAACCCCTTCAGAACAATACATGGAAAACAGGAACAATGTGACTGAGTTTATCCTTCTGGGGCTCACGCAGAACCCAGAGGGGCAGAAAGTTCTATTTGTTATGTTTCTACTCATCTATGTTGTGACAGTTATAGGAAATCTTCTCATTGTGGTGACAATTTTGTTCAGCCAGTCCCTGGGATCCCCCATGTACCTGTTCCTGGCTAATTTATCCTTTATGGATACTGTCTACTCTACAGCCATTGCTCCCAAAATGATTGTAGACTTGTTCTATGAGAAGAAGACCATTTCTTTCCAGGCATGTATGACCCAAGTTTTTCTAGATCATATATTTGCAGCTGCTGAAGTCATTCTTTTGGTAGAGATGGCCTATGACAGATATGTGGCCATCTGCAGACCTCTTCACTATCTGACCATCATGAATCGGCGTGTGTGTGTTCTCATGCTGCTGGTGGCCTGGACTGTAGGATTCTTCCACTCATTGGTTCAATTTCTCTTTGTTTATCAGCTTCCTTACTGTGGCCCCAATGTCATTGATAACTTCCTATGTGATATGTATCCCTTGTTGAAACTTGCCTGCACTGATACCTACCTCATTGGACTTTGTATGATAGCTAATGGAGGCGCAATTTGCTCTGTCACCTTCTTCATTCTCTTAGTTTCCTATGGGGTCATATTACACTCCCTTAAATCTCATGGATTGGAAGGGAAACGCAAAGCTCTCTACACCTGTGCATCCCACATCACTGTTGTTATTTTATTTTTTGTCCCTTGTATCTTTCTATTTGCTAGGCCCAGTTTGAACCTTCCCATTGATAAATACGTAACTGTGGTTTTAACTTTCATAACTCCCATGTTGAACCCTTTCATCTATACTCTGAGGAATGCAGAAATGAAAAATGCTATGAGGAAACTTTGGAGTAAAAAAGTAAGCACAGTTGGAAGCAGGCTGCATTTCACATACGGAGCATGATATTCAGTCCTGCACAGTAACCAGAAAGACTCACTGTTCATGACTACAGCTGTATTAGCATTCTCTTTGTTTACATAGCCTAATATTCTGAAGCACCAAACTGTTGAAATCTTTACTTAATATATCCTAAATTGATTATCTGTATATAAAAATAATTGAAAATGGATCTTGATGTGAATGGAATGGGAGAGGGAGCGGGTGAGAGGGAAGTTATGGGATGAAAAAGCCACTATAATCCAAAAGCTGTACTTTGGAAATTTATATTTATTAAATAAAAGTTAAAAAATATTCTGTGGCACCACATAAATTAATGTTTTCCAAATGGGATGTGTTATTTTCTTTAGAGCCCATGAGAACTTTAGGGATCAATATCTTATATGTGCAATTAGTGTGAAAAATGTTTGGTGAAAAAAACTTTTGGTTTATTTTCAAAAAGTTATTTAAATTTCCTTCTTTATAAACTTTTACTTTATTTTTAATTGACAAATAATCTTT
Organism: Oryctolagus cuniculus; assembly: GCF_051225735.1. Lineage (NCBI taxonomy): Eukaryota > Metazoa > Chordata > Mammalia > Lagomorpha > Leporidae > Oryctolagus > Oryctolagus cuniculus. The sequence continues at coordinate 17,144,648 of NC_142867.1, read as the reverse complement.
ATTATTACTTAAGTGATTCCATGTGATGTTTTGATCCATGTATATATTATAGTAAAAATCAATTAAGCTAATTAAAATATTCATAACCATAGTGATTTACCTGTCTTTCAAAAAGTTTCATTTTATTTATTTGAAAGGCAGAGTGAAAGAGATAGAGGTAGAAGCAGATAGTAAAAGGTAATCTGCATCTGCTGGTTCATATCTCAAATATCTGGGTCAGGCTGATGTCAGAAGCCTGGAACTCCATTTCAGTCTCATACGTGTGTAGCAGGGACTTCAATACTTGGGCCATCTTCCCCTGTTTTCCCAAGTGGAATAGCAAGGAGCTGGATTGGAAGGAGGGCAGATGCAACTCCAACTGATGCACTGATATGGGTGCTGTATTTCATGTTTTGGTTTTGTCTGCTGAACCCCAACACCAGCCCCAAAATTTTCATTGTCTTTTTAATGGTGAGAATGTGAAAAATCTCTTCCTGTTTTGAGCCATGGAACCCATCTCGCATATGAAAAAATGTTTCCTAATAGAACTTGCCCAAGAAATTGATATCTTAAATTTAAAAATTTTAAAAGGTAATATTCTGGTAAAATATATGTCTTGATCAAATTAATTGATTTAAAATTTCATAGCATTTGTTATAGCTGAGGATAAATCTGTAGAAAATAAATTTTCTAATTTTATGTTACAATGGAGTTCAATCCCACATAGAATATGGTTGATTTTATATATTCTGACCAACTTAAGGACCTAAAATTTGTTTAGCCTCATGCTACATATCTAGAGCAATTGTCCTACTCTAATAGTTAGAATGTGTGTCTAAGTCATTTAGATCACAGTGTAGCTCCTGAGCATTCTGATGTTAAACTAAGCTATCTGGGACAGGGTTTTTTAGTTAATTAATTTACTTTTTAAGGAATACACATATCATAAGCACAGCTTTAGGAATATAGTAATTATTTCCACCATACCTGCCCTCCCACTCACACCTCCAACCCCCTCCTCCTCCCTCTCCCATTACCAGTTCCATGCTCCATTAAGAGTCACTGTCGATTAACTTTGTACATAGAAGACCAAATCTATACTAAATAAAGTTTTCAGTAATTTTCACACACACATACACACACAAAAAAAACTGAGAACAAGTTTTAAAGTTCACTCTCATTGTACAACACATTAAGGACAGAGATACTACTTGGGGTGTTAATGTACAGTGCAGGCCTCAGTGTAAACTCAGATTCCCCAGCAATGTCACTCACCATGTAGCCTGGAAGCCCTGAGTGTGCAGAGTCTCCCACAGTGACTGCCCAAAGTCCCAGCCAAACTGTGAGTCCTCCCACACAGCCTCAGTTTTTTTTTTTTTTTTTTTTTTTTTTTTTTTTTCAGTCCTGGCACACAAGCCTCTTACAGTCACAGCACCCAGCCCCTTCCCTGTTAGTTCTGCTCATCAGAGTCAGGATTCTCCACTCAGCTGGTTGCTGGGCATGAATACCAGCTGGTGCAGCTGTTACTTATGCTTATGTCCAAAACAGTGCCTGATCTATCATCTTGTTACAGGCTGCCATTGTAAGGTGATGGGGAGAGAGAAATGTGCCCTTCCTTTTTTTCCCTCCTCTAGTTTGGCAGGCACACTATTGCCCATGGGGCTCCAAGCCCTCTAGGTCTTTCCTGCAGCTTCATCTCCAGTGGCTTGTGCTGCTACAGTCTATTCCCACCTCACTCACCAACACTGCTGTGGAGGCTCTTGGCTGCTTGGGTCTTGAGTTGTTGGTGTCATTGCTCTCCACTGTGTTCCACTAATTTGTGTGTAGAGTTTCCTCTGCTATTTTCTCCCCAAAGCTTCCCTAAGACTGCACCTCTCCACTTTTTAAAAACTATTTTCTCTCTAAGCTAGAGAGGAGTAAGCTCTCTCCTACTCTGCCATTTTGGAAGCCACCCAGAACAGGGATTTTAACACAGTCATGGTTAAATATTTTGGGAATAGAGTGCTTTACATAATGAATGGCTTTCCCATTCTCTGTAAACTACCTGTTCTCATTAACTTAAATAATACATCAAAGGTATCTTTTCTGTGGCTGGTGCTGTGGCGTAGCAGGTAAAGCCAATGCCTGCAGTGCTAGCATCCCATATGGGCAACAGTTTGAGTTCTGGCTGCTAAACTTCGGATCCAGCTCTCTGCTGTGGCCTGGGAAGCCAGTGGAAGATGGCCCAAGTCTTTGGACCCCTGCACCCACATGGGAGACCTGGAAGAAGCTCCTGGCTCCTGGCTCCTGGCTTCAGATTGGTGCAGCTTCAGCCAATGGATGGAAGAAAACCTCTCTCTCTCTCTCTCTTTCTGCATCCCCTTTTTTTCTGTGTAACTCTGACTTTCAAGTAAATAAATAAAAATCTAAAAAAAGGTGTCTTTTATGACCAAAGTTGCTCTACCATAATTTTGTAAATCTAATATTATATTTCAGAGTTTTTAAAAAAAGACTATGGTTGGTATTAAATATTGTCTTGTTGAAAAGTCAAGGCATAATATTATACTAAGGTAAAAAGTGATATTTTTCCTCATCCGTTCTTAACTTATAATGAATTTATTTAATGTACTCGGAAATATTAGGGTCTCTAGTTATTCAAGGCACATTAAATAGAAGCCAGTCTTGATTTCAATCTTTCTTTAAAGAAGGAAATAAAAGTCACTCTAGATCTTTGAATAGGAAAGGAATCTAATACTGAGAACTATAAACTTCACAATTGTGTGTGGAATTGGAGAATTTCTCATGTGAATACTGGGAAGAACTCAAACAGAATTCATACTTTACAACTCAAGCTAGACTATGCAGATGAGGAAGCTTGTTTCAGGAAGAAAGTACTCTGTATGTACTTAATATCCTTCCCTTTTCTGAGTCTTATACATGGTATTATCTCTAAAGTTAATAATTTTATTTTTCATATTAATTGTCTCTTTAGATATGTATTTGAAAGGCAGTGTTATAAAGAGGGGAGGAAGGGAGCGAAAAAGGGAGAGAGAAAGAGAGAGAGAGAGAGAGAGAGAGAGAGAGAATATTCCATCCACTGGTTCATTCCCCAAATGGCTGCAACAAACTGCAACAGACATTTTAACAAATGCCATTATGGCCAACTCCATGTTCATATCTTTCTTTAGTCTTGATGCCTCGTTTAAACCTTGTCATCTAGTATCACAAAAATCATGGTAGTGTGATATTCATGGGATTATAAAGCTAGCTGTGGTGACATGGTCTCAAATTTGTTATACTTGTTCTCCAGGCTGTTCGCAGTGACCACATTCCCTGAAATGAGTTTGGAGTTAGGGACGATTTCTTCTTTCATTTTAGAATGCATATTCAAACATGTATTAGTGAATGTGGTTCCATATAGAAATTTTTCTGAATTTTGTTAGATTCAATTGAATATAATTTCAAACATGGATAGGTGCTTCATTTAGTAGAGAATTTCAATATGCCTCACAATTGGTGATGGGGTAAAAGTGTCTTATCACATTAGGTGCTAGACCGTAGTCTAATAAGGACACCAGATTTAAGAGGTATGGTTTCCTTTTTGCATTGGCAGACAATATTCTGATTGATTTAGCTTTCTGTGTCATAAAATGAGAATATTGGAGCCTATCTCTTTCTCATTCCATAGGGAATACATTTAAATGGCTGAAAAAATATATTAGAAAGCTCAATCTAATTCAAGAATATAATTACTCTCATCATGTCCATGCTACTCTAATTCCAATGTTTGCCTAAGAGATAACTGTTTTAAAGAAGTACTTAAAGTACTGCTATGTGAAGTGTTGCTGTTACACTGGGGTCATAACCATCACTTAATGTACATTGGAAAACAACATATACATGGTATGAGGGCTACCAAAGGTAGGCTGATAAAGAAGAAACTATTATTATGAAAAATTTAAAAGTCAGATAGTTACCATCTATTTAATTTATACAATGTCTAGTATCCAGACACCATATTAAGTTCATTTGTTATTAAATATCCAAAATCATTATTGATTGTTGCATTTTGTTTATTTGATATACTATGTGTTTCTGTGTACTTTCAAAGAAGTTAACAAATAAAGATGAATGGCTGTAAAAGTCCTCTAATGTGCAGTTAAGTAAGGTGAAATAATTGGATTATTGACAAGATCTGCTAATAATAATAAAATACCTTTGAGATCTAATTAGCCACAGCTAAGAAAGTTCATAGAATTTGCCTGCAAAGAGGATGTGGGGAAACCCTTTGTAAAGCTCAAGAGAACAGCATTATCCAAAGATGTATTTATAAGTCAACAAAGATTTAACTATAGTTGTTAGTTGGAATTTTTAATCTCAGAACTGTATTTCTTTCCTGAAGAACAAACAGCACTCTGGGACCCTGGGCAGGGACATATGCCAGACAAAGTGATAGGTGAGATTTTCTTTTAAGGAAATACAATAATTATAGAATCTTAGGATTATATGGACCTTAAAAATAATACAACCACCCCTTTTCCAGCCCAATTGGAAGCTAAAATCTCTTCTGCAGCAACTCAGTCATCAAGAAAAATGGAATCAATTATAAGCCCATTAATTTATACATTAAGATCTTTAAGACCATTTTTACTACTAGCATGAATATACAGCAATAATATATATTAAACTGTATAAATAAGACTCTTCCTGTGATATTATGCAAGTATCAAAAACATCTCTGTTAAAAGCTAAACATTATTGCATGCGGTACACCATATTTTACTGATCCAGTTCTCTATCATTGGACATTCCATGCAGTTTACAGTATTTTACAGCTCTTATGACTGTGGTGAACATGTTTTACATAATGATTTTCCACATAATGATTTTCCTCTTGTTAAAATTTTTTCCTTTAAGTTTATTCCTAAGATGAGTGTTGTGAAGTTAGAGAAAAAAGGCCAAGTTATTTCTTTTCTTCCTATTTGTAAATCATATCCATTGATTATGTTTCTTTCTTACTTTATGGACACCGTATACTTTTCAGATCTTTTTGGGAAGCAATCTCAGAATAAGGGAATGTAATGAAGTTGCACTTCAATTTCATGTATGTATAAAATTTTCATCTTGGGTGATTAAAAAAATTAAGCCCTTTGTTCATTTATCTTTGAAAAGAAAATGAACATGGCTTTTTGAAAAATACAGTTTGCTATAGCTATGTTTTCTTTGGAAAATTTATGTTTTTCTCCATTCTATGAGTGATGTAACATGCATTAATCAAGAATGGATTGCAGACACTGAGGGAGGGTGGGGGAAAGTGTGATAGTTTACACTGTGAAAACACAAAGCAAGTGAATTGATCACCCATCACATGGATTTATGCACAGCATTTGTTGCTATGTTTGAATAAAATCTCAGTGGAGGGATTACTAATTGCATTTGATAGGGATGTTTTCATGATTTTATATGACTAGCTTACATTAATAAGCATTGTAAGGGTGCCATAAATATTTGTTGAATAACTAAACATGTAGTGGGTACTTTATTGTGGTAATTAATAGTACAGCGTCTGTCTCATCCAGTAGGCTGCTTGTTTCTTTTCCATTGTGTCAAATTTCTTTTTTTAAAATTTAATTTGTTTATTTGAGAGGCACAAAGAAAGAAAGCTAGAGTGAAAGAGAGCAAGAGGGCACTCCCATCCACTGCTCACTCCTCAGATTCTCACATGAATGCGGTTGGGGAATTGGAACACAATCCAGGCCTCCCACGCGTGGTGATAGAAACCAGTTACTTGAGCCATCATCTCTACTTGCCAGGGTACACATTAGCAGGAAACTGGAGTCAGAAGCCAAAACCAGAATCCAATCTAGGTCCTCTGATATGGGATTTGCACATCTTAGCTACTACACTAACTGCCTACTCACCTAAATTTGTATTTTTAAAACCTTAGAAATAAAGGTGAGTACATGTAAGTGCTTTTTAGATTTCCATGAACTGAAACAATATCTAAGAATTTTTTATCCCTGTATATTGAAACTATAATTTTATTAGATGGGACCGCCGGTTGTTCAATTGTATGTGAAACACAATTTTGAAGAATAAACAGTATGAATTAACTAATAGTAAAATTTTCCTGAAAGTTGTTACCCAATAACATGCTCTTTCCTGAGGGAATGAATATTTTCATACTCAATCTATGAAATATGCTAGAAATTATTGAACTGGAATGCAGTCTCTTTTCAGAAATTTATGCTTGGGACTGGCATTGTGCTTTCAGTAACGGCATCCCATATGAGTGCCAATTTGAGTCCTGGCTGCTCCACTTCTGATCCAGCTCTCTGCTATGGCCTGGGAAAGCAGTAGATGGCTCAAGTCCATCTACTGGGCCCCTGCACCCACATGGGAGACCTGGAGAAAAATCCAGGCTCCTGGCTTCTGATTGGCCCAGCTCTGGCCTTTGTGGCCATTTGAGGAGTGAACCAGCAGATTCTCATTCTCATTCTCTCTCTCCTCTCTCTCTGCCTCTCTATAACTCTGCATTTCAAATAGCGACTGCATTTCTGTACTATGAAATGTACATTACAATCTCCTCATGATTAATTAGCTACCTTTCTTTATATGTTTATAGGTGATTCAAGCCCCAGGAAGGTGTCACTTCCTGAATAGATCACCTCATGCCTCCCCATAATGTGACTGAATTTGTTCTCTTGGGGCTCACACAGAATCCACACCTGCAGAAGATACTCTTCATCGTGTTTTTGTTCATTTTCCTATTTACCGTGCTGGCCAATGTGCTCGTTGTCGTCACCATCGCCCTCAGCCCCACACTTACAGCTCCCATGTACTTCTTTCTCACTTACTTGTCCTTCATAGATGCCTCCTACACCTCTGTCACCACCCCCAAAATGATCATTGACCTGCTCTACCAGAGGAGAACTATCTCGCTGGGTGGCTGCCTGACCCAGCTGTTTGTGGAGCACTTCCTGGGAGGATCAGAGATAATCCTTCTCATCGTCATGGCCTTTGACCGCTATGTGGCCATCTGCAAGCCCTTGCACTACGTGACCATTATGCGACAAGAGCTGTGCCGCCTCCTGGTGGTGGTAGCCTGGATTGGCGGCATTCTGCACGCCACTGTGCAGATTCTTTTCATGGTCAACCTGCCCTTCTGTGGTCCCAAGGTCATTGACCACTTCATGTGTGATCTCTTTCCGTTGTTGAAACTTGCATGCAGAGACACGTACAGGCTTGGAATGGTGGTAGCAGCCAATAGTGGAGCCATGTGCTTGCTCATTTTGTGTATGCTGCTGATCTCCTACATAGTCATCTTGTGCTCTCTGAAGTCTCATGGGTCTGAAGGGCAGCGCAAAGCCCTCTCCACGTGTGGCTCTCATTTTACTGTCGTTGTACTCTTTTTTGTGCCTTGCATATTCACCTACATGCGTCCTGTGGCCACTTACCCTGTGGACAAGTTCGTCACTGTGTTCTTTGCAATCCTCACACCTATGTTAAATCCTATAATTTACACAGTGAGAAACACAGAGGTTAAAAATGCCATGAGGCATTTGGTGAAGAGGAGGGTAATGTAATTTGCTCATAATGCTAAGAAAGTGGCAATGTATATGAATAGAGTGAACTAGATTTGTGGTAAAGTATGGAGAATTAAATTTTACAGATCATTGTCAAATCAAACTTGCAAATAAATAAGAAAAAGGGCAAACCTTTTGCTATGTGCCTTTGATAGCTCTTGATATACTTTGCTAAGGCTTCAATGCTCATGTACACATATTCTGGATATGAAATAGAACAGCTATAAATCAATTCCTTGAAGATTCATCAGTATTTTTTCTCTAGACACTCACTGTCATTTTCTTCATATTTATGTCACTTAGAGGTAACTAATTTTTCCATAGAATCTTGATCTCAGAACATTTTTTTTCATTTCTGCTTTGTTTGTAGTAAAATAAAAAATAAGTTAGAGATTCTTAGATGGATATAGAAAGAGTGATACGTTGAGTAGTAAAAGAACTACTGTGGATTTCCATCTCTCCTCTCTTTCCCTGTTTGTTCCCCCTCTTTCCCACCCAGTTTCCTTCCCACTCCACCCTTTCTTTTGTGAAACCACAAATCTCCCAAAGTAAAAAGACAGATTTCCAAAAAAAGAAGAAAGAAGCAATTCATTTATCCCAAAATCTGTTTCCTGGCACAAAAAATAAGCCTGAAAATTTACAGATCCTCTTAATTTGTTCTTATTTCTAAAAATATTCCCAAGACTCACCATTTTCCTAGAATCTAAACAAAGTTTATTGTCTTTCTTAATAAGTCTTGGGGAGGCATTTGAAGAAGTAGGTTCTCAATAATAATAAAAAACCTACATGATAAATTTCCAAAGGTATGCTTCAAAGATGTGATAAAATATTTATGTTTAATGAATACTTTATTATATGTAAGCATATTAACTTCATTAAGATTATTAAATCTATTTTCCTAACTATTAATTCCAATATTACTATTCCCATTCTATAAAGTATCAAATTGGAACTAAGAGAGGTTTACTAATTTGCTTGTTTCAGGTAATAAATCTAAACATTTCAAGTTCAGGTCTTCCAAATCTCAGTCCTACTGTCTCCAAAAAAAAAGACAGTTGACTGTAATATGTTTATGTCTATAATTGAGAAATTTATATGTAGTGCTAGCAGTTCAGCTTTATCTTTCAAAAGAGATGATGGAAAATTTGTTGTAAACTTTTACTCCTCTGCACACAAATAAAATACCTAGACATTCTACACTAGTACTTGTATGAATCAAAGCTTCTTTGACAATAAAACCCCAACTCAGTTTGCTTCTTCTGAATGTCCCCCTTTTCACACTGACGGGTCATCTGTAGTGATTTCTTCTATGAGCATACAGCCATGACAAAGCCCTGGATAACTGCTTCCGGAGGCTTGTGTGTCCTTCTCTATGCACAGTTGTTGCAAATTCACAAGAAACAAAGCCTCTTCCCAAAAGTCTAGTTATGTATGATGATAAAATCAACACTAAACAGATGAAAATGATTAGCTGTGCGATTTGCTGATGTGACTTAAGCATTCTAACAGAATCTAGGCTAAATTATTTTTGTTCATTTGTATTGTGAGTCTAAAGCAGGAGATAAGGATAAACCAGGGATGAACATTGGGGAAGTATTGAAAAAATGTTATTTCCACTCGTAGACAGAAGGGAAAACTTGTTGGAAAACAAGACCAGTGCTTGTGTCTTAGGAGATGCACTAGATCCCCCGCAGAGGAATGAAACATTTGATCAGAAGTAAATTATAGATTTTCAACAGCAAAAGGAAGCAAGGAAGAAATTTTGTGTCAGCCTGGCATTCTTAGTAGAGTCCTATTGGTTTACAAATAATTTGAAGGAATATTGTAATTCTTTTTTGTACCCATCATCAAGAATATTTTTTGAGTACCAACTGCCATCTGGTTATTTATAGCACTTAAATGTAAAGCTACATTGGTATGGACATTTTACAGTGATTAAATCACTACTTGGGCACCTGCCTCCCATGTCAGAGTGCCTGATTCCAGTCCTGGCTCCTTTGCTTCCAATCCAGCTTCCTGCTAATGTGCATCATGGGAGCCAGCAGATGATGGGTTCCTGCCAAATGGTTTTTTGAAAACCAAAAGCAACAAAAAAGAAAAAAAATATATATATATATACATGCTTTTCTTAAAATGAATGCAGTAAAAAGTACTTGGACCTAATGTATAAGGATATTTTGGTTTAACCTGGATATTTGAGTGAAAAATTACACATCATTCAACTGAGGGGCATGAAATAGCTATAGTTAAGGCTAATTAGGAGACATTTATATTGTTAAGTTCTTTACAGACTTTCGCTTTTGTAATGCAGCAACAGATATCATTGAGTGCCTTTATACCATTTTAAATGAATAACCAATAAAATTGAACTAAATTAGGTTAAGGAACACATTAGTCTGTTGAATCTGGCTCATCTGTTTTCCTCCTTCATAACATGTCTGGCTAGCACGATGCAAAAATACCAAATACATAATTGTGTATCATATAGTACATATTTTCTTCGAGGCTCCTCTACTTTTTTTTTATTTTTAGTGTCTAAAACCAGCAATTATAATTCTGCAGTCTATGTGGATCAGAAATCGGCAGATAGCTGAAAGCCTCTGGCTCAAGATCTCACACAAGGCATGGGTCAGGGATGCAGTTCAATATGGCACAATTTCAGTAATAGTCAGAAGATTAGGACAGCACCAGGCTGGGTGATAGAAAACATTGATCCGAATACTTGGATGATAGAGAAATATTGATCCTAGTACTTGATAGAAAAATGATCCTAAAAAATACGTAGCAATGTCTTCTCTTCATCTATTTCATGAGAAAGACGGATCATTGTATGAATGTTTTGTTTCTAACAAATAGTAATCTGTATGGAGCAAATAATTAAATGGGTAATAGCATAATCTGCTTTTGTTCGTGTGGAGCATTTGCTTGGCCTGTCTCCAGTCAAGTTCTGCCCCTGGGAAAAACTTGATCACTGCAGGGGTGGAGGAGAATTCACTGGTACAGTGATTAGCTCTTCAACCCATAGGGACACAGCTGCAATGGGATAAAGTTGGAATGATGCAAGTCTGCACAATTTGAAATTCTGTGCCATTTGAAATTAGCACTGTCCTCTTTTAGCCTGAGTTCATTACCCAAAGGAAAGAAATATTAGTAATGATGTTGTTTGTAAAATAAGGACTTACAATGTACATAAATTAAGCTCCCAATATAGCCAAATAAATGCTCATTTTGGAGGCAACTTTCCTGTTTATATGAAATTTTAGTTCTTTTTCCAACCACAAGCATTGTTTCTGATTGATATCTTTAGGTATTTAGAACATCTTTTCTAAGTAATTCAAAACTACTAAGAACTGTAGTCCTATCAAAATAACTTCCCACTGAACGACTGAATAATTTGCACCTGATGCAGGTACTGATTTACTTAGAAGCTATAATGTGTCATGATTCCCATCTCTTCAGTAGAAGAAAGTTCACGTGAGAGCATCCTGGATGAGACCAGATTTCGGTCTCGCTAATATGAGCTTGGAAATTTTACTTGCATGATCTCCAACTTCTACTTGTTCTGATTATCAGGTAATGGGGCTTTTGGACGTACAGAGATAACAGCAGATTGAGCTTTGGAAGTCAAAGATTTCACTTGAGCATTATACATGTTCCTATTTTTTAAAGATTTATTTATCATTTGAAAGAGTTACACACAGAGAGAGAAGGAAAGGCAGAGAGAGAGAGAGAGGTCTTCCATCCATTGGCTCACTCCCCAATTGACTGCAATGGCCAGAGCTATGCTGATCCAAAGCCAGAAGCCTGGAGCTTCATCTGGGTCTCCCATGTGGGTTCAGGGGCCCAAGGACTTGGGCCATCTTCTACTGCTTTCCCAGGCCATAGCAGAGAGCTGGATCGGAAGTGGAGCAGCCAGGAATCAATCCAGTACCCATATGGGATGCAAGCACTGCAGGTGGTGGATTTACGCACTACGCCACAGCGCTGACCTATGTTCCTATTAGTTTGAGGTATTAATTTGAAGTTGTTGAAATTATTGAATCACCTAAACACATGTAACATCACAGTACACTAAAACTGTGTTTGTTTATCTGTGTATACAAATTATGGTTTCATATTGGAAAGGCCTGAGCTCTTGATGATTTGTGACTTAATTTACTATTTTTTAAAAGAAGATGTATTTATTTATTTGAAAAGCAGAGTTAGAGAGAGAGAGAGAGAGAGAGAGAGAGAGAGAGAAAGAGAGGTCTTCTATGTGCTGGTTCATTCCCTAGATGGCCACAATAGCCAGAGCTGTGCTGATCTGAAGCCAGGAACCAGGAGCTTCTTCTGGGTCTTCCACCTGGTTTCAGGGGCCCAAGGACTCGGGCCATCCTCTACTTCCTTCTCAGGCCATAGCAGAGAGCTGGATTGGAAATGGAGCAGCCGGGATTCAAACTGACACTCATATGGGTTGCCAGACACCACAGGCAGTGTCTTTACCTGCTGTGCTACAGCACCAGACCCATGACTTAATTTACTTTATGCCCTTTTGGCAAGTTATGGGAAATTAACATTACAAAAAGGAGTTGGTGGAGGTGATTCAACACTGTGCTATAAGTCCAAAGTGTGTTTCAAGTTCTTGAATTTGGCTAAAACATGTCTGCCAGCATGGAAATGATAAAGAGCAAAGATTGTAAGTGGAATTGTTGAACTGGAACTGCCAGCTTCTCACAATGGTGCTGTCATTTCTAGAGGCAGGGAATGGCACTGGCAATACCTGGGCCACATGATACAATGCAGTTTTCCTTGGATGATTTTAATTTCATGGCTTTAATTAAATTTAATTAATTGACTAAGTGTGTACATAGTATGGCCTTAGAAATTTGGAATAAAGCAGTCATCATTTAGCTTCTCCATAAGGAGATAAAACCAACATAAAAAAATGAAGATAATATAATTATAGCTGATACACAACCTACACAGGTACATGTAAGAAATGCCTGGGGTGACAGTTGTGAAGGTGATGTTGGGTATAACTTAAGGCACAAAGGAGGAGTGGTGAAGAGTTTGTTAACAAAGGACATTGGCAGAGGCAGCAGGAAATCAAGAAGGTTATAGAAATGGAAAAGAATCTGGTGAGTATTCAAGTAGTGGTCCCCAAACCTTCTCATGCCTGATTAATTCTCCTGAAAATGCTGTGAGACAGGGCCATACAGTGCTTGTAGTAGCAGCCATAGTAGTTTGTTGTCTGTGCTTATGAACTTGTTCACATACCTGCCAAAAGGCTGTAATCGGTTTCACACTTTTCCTAAGCCTTATCCACTGCATGCAAAAATCAGGATAAGAACACAATGTATCTCAGATACTCTTGTCAGAGTTAAAGGCAGACAGAAGGCAGAATTGTTTATTGTAATCTAATGCATATCATTTTAAAACTACTGTAGATATGTAATTGTGTAAAGAAAATCTTACTTGTAAGGTTAAAGATTCAATGCAGAAAGGACTGGGCTGCTGTTTGATAGGGACAGAGTCCCTAGATGTGTTCTTTGAACCCTTAGCACTCCGCACAAATTCCACTGCTGCCTCAATTGCGGAAGAGGGAACCGAGGCCCAGAGTGGTGAGCAATGTGACAATGCATTCTAGGAATGAGAGAAGCAGTAGATAAAATGTAGTTATCTGGACTGCCAAGAACATGTTCTCTCCACTTGGTGAGGGCTTAGGGCTATTTAGGAAAGTTTGAAGTTCCTGAATGGAGTTGGGTGAAGGGTTAGTTCACATGTATTGAGGATATGCTGGCAGCTGTTTACTTTATTTAGCCTAGTGAAGAAAATCAAGACCCTGCCTCTAGGTACTTGGTAAAGTTTGTATTCTTATTTAAAACAATGGTTCTCTATAGGCACCAGGTTCTAGTCCCGGTTGTTCTTCTAGACCAGCTCTCTGCTATGGTCCTGAAAGGCCATGGAGGATGGCCCAAGCACTTGGATCCCTGCACCTGCATGGGAGACCAGAAAGAAGCATCTGGCTCCTGGCTTTGAATTGGTGCAGCACTGGCCGTAGCGGCCATTTGAGGAGTGAACCAATGGAAGGAAGACCTTTCTCTCTGTCTCTCTCACTGTCTAAAACTCTACCTGTCAAATAAAAAAAAAAAGAATTCTTAAAAAAACAAACAATGTTTCTATTATATTCTTTGAAAAATTTATAAAAACTGCAAGGGAGGAGCTAGTAGATTCCAAACTGAAAGAATATAAAGAAATGGAAGTCCTATTGCCTGATTTGATTGGTACACGCCCTGTATACCTGATGAAATACTGTTTGAACACCACAAAAATGGACAAGTTGTACATGTCAATCAAAAATTCAAAAAAATATATTCTAACTGAGCAGCTAACCACCTTTGCTGATGTCTCCCTAGCACAGGGAACTTCGTTCCTTGGAGCAGCTCTTTTATCATGCAACTACTGTAGCGATTTCATTTCTCTAGCTGAGGCTGCTGCTCACTTCTGCAGGGGTCTAAGCTAATGGTTAAGAAGTTATACTTCAAAATGAGACTATCAGATTTCATAATCCCCATTGATCTTGGATGAGATGCCTAAGGTCTCCAGGACTCACTTTCCTCTTCCTTGAGATGGGCTTTGTGATTTTACTAATCTTGTGTACTATGTAAAATAAATGTGATTACACATGCATCCATCCTAGCACCTTGTCGATGTATAGTGAGTGAAGAATAACAGTTTTTATTGATAGGTTAATACTTCTTTACAATCCTTTGTTTCATCTGGAAGCACTCCTTCCCAAGGATAAATTGAAGTGAGGAAGTGAGTTATGAAAGAGGAGTGATAATGGATTTACATTATCCTTTAATAATAGGATACTTACTTTATCCATTGAGTAGTTTATGTTAACTTAGGGTCAAGTGCAGGGATGGTGTCAGCTAAGTTGTGAATTTGGATCTTCTTGGAGCAGAGAGATTTAAGTTTTAATTTTCCTTAATCAGCATATCTGGGAAATGTTTAGAATAGTTGGGAATTTAGTTAATGGTGTAAATTCTTGTGTCAAGACTTGAATATGTATATTCTAGAATGAAACAAACACCAGAAACATAAATATTTCTTACTGGATTGTTATAAAAATGAAGTGACATCATGAAAGATAATATATTTTCTAATTTTGAACATTCAGTATTATCATAAAAGAAACAGTATAAATTTGCTACCAGTGTTAATTTTAGAATCAAGAAAACCTAGATTTGAATTTGGCTTTAGTGTTTACTAGTTATAAGAACTCTGCCATTTCTTTCATCTTAAAGTCTCAGTATCTAATCTCTAAAATTCAAAATATATCTTGGTATATCACAATATAAGATATAGTAAGAACTCACTGAATATTAGCAATATGTAACAATAGTAAAATAATATTTTAGAAAGGAAGAAATGTGATGAAAACAGCTTTAAGTGTATAATAAATATATAGCACAAATATAGGATATTTATATGTTTTCCAAGTTATTGGGTGTGACTAGTAATTAATGAAAACCAGCATCCTAGCTTAAAGTGGCCAAAAAGCAGTTGAATAACATCTGCTCTGTGGGCTATTCTGTTTTCCAACATGGAAAGTGAAAAAGGAAAGGCAAAGCACTTCACTTAAGATTGTGTGAAGATGGTTACCATTTACCCATTGCCTTCTAACTACTAATGGTCAAAGATTTCTCTAAGTGTGTTAATTTCTCTCTATTTCCAGGTTGTTTATATGCATCAGAATGATGAAGTAGGTCTCATAAACCATTGCAAGCAGTTGAGCTGCAGACCAAAAAGCAAGAGCTGCACCAATGAGAGGGAATGAGTGGCATCAAGCTTCTGTGAGGCTTTTATGGTTAGGTGCTGGTTTCTGTAGCAAAAACTGGAGAAAAGGGTGCATAAAGAGGGTATGAGACAAGGTGCAAAAAATCTACACCTAGTGATTACTAATTAAAAATAGTAATACTTTCATAGACTTTGCATCACAGAGTGATGCGCTTTCCTCAGCCCACATTAAATGGAGCATCCAAACAATGTGACTGAATTCATTCTTTTGGGTATTACCAAGAACCCGGAGATGAGGAAAATCTTGTCTGCTGTGTTTCTGGTCATGTATGTGGCCACAGTGCTGGGAAATGTACTCATTGTGGTAACTATCATCTCAAGTCAAAGCCTGAGGTCACCTATGTATTTTTTCCTTACTTTCTTATCCCTCATGGACGTCACCTACTCTTCTGTCATCGCCCCCAAGATGATTGTGGACTCTTTCTCTGAGAGCACCACCATCTCCCTTGAAGGCTGCATGACCCAGCTCTTCGCAGAGCATTTCTTCGGTGGTGTGGGGATCATCCTTCTCACGGTGATGGCCTACGACCGCTATGTGGCCATCTGTAAGCCCCTGCACTACACTGCCATCATGAGTTCTCGAGTGTGCTGCCTGATGGTCGGAGGCGCTTGGGTGGGAGGATCCATACACGCCACAATACAACTTCTCTTCATGTACCAAATCCCCTTCTGTGGTCCCAATATCATAGACCACTTTATGTGTGATTTATTTCCGTTGTTGAAACTTGCCTGCGTGGACACTCGCACCCTGGGGCTCTTAGTCATCCTCAACAGTGGGGTCATGTGTGTGAGTATCTTCCTTATCCTCCTTACCTCCTATGTGATCATCCTCTGCTCCCTGAAGTCTTGCAGCTCAGAGGGGCGGCGCAAAGCCTTCTCCACCTGTGGCTCCCACATCACAGTGGTGGTCTTGTTCTTTGTGCCCTGTATTTTCTTGTACATGAGGCCTGTGGTCACTTATCCTATAGACAAGGTAATGGCTGTGTGCTTTACCATTGTTGAACCCATGTTAAATCCCTTAATCTACACCTTGAGAAATGCAGAGGTGAAAAAAGCCATGAGAAAACTGTGGATGAAACACAGGACGCTGAGAGATTGCTAGTGTGCGTGCCAAGAACAAATCGTGCCGGCAAGACCACTGAGCACTGCTCCTCAGTCATTGAATCAATGGGGCACTCAGAAACCAAAAGTGTCTTGTAAGCTCACAAAACAGGTCAAGATACTAAAAGGTCCTTCCTGTAACCACAATACATCATGCCAAGTATATTTTTGTACTTCATCCCCTTTCTCAAAAGTTTTTTATTGGTTCACTTGTTTTCAAAACCTGCAGTTTGCATTGTTTGATGCGTTCCCAGTTCATGACTATCTTTATCTTTCCTGTCTGTTAGAATGATGTTTCCCAGAGGCTTTGATTGGCTGTTTTCATGTTTCTTCTTTTCTCCATCTCCAGAAAAATCACCACTTCCACAGACTGCCACTTGCTGACAACTTTTTCTAATCATTCCACTCTGTTTTGTTTTTTTTTTTTTTGGATCCTGGTTATATCCTTGTATTTATGACAACAAACCATACCTTCAAAATATTTCTTGGCTTCAATCCCATAAGATTGTAATTCTCAATAAAGCATGGGCTCCATGCATTTATCCATGATGTAAATCTGCTGCTTAGAATCTTCCCCATCATGTAGTGAGTGCTTGATAAATATTGTTGGATGAATGTAAGTCTGAAAGACACTACAAGGTTTTAAAAGTGTTGAGATAAATATAAACATAGACGTGGGGATGATAAACATATATAAAAATTTTGGAATTGGATTTCCCCCTTTTCATTCTTTAAAGTGTCAGCTTAGTAGGCGCCTCTTGTCATTTTTTAGAGAAGCAAATTGAGGCACTTGTAGCAGAGTTAGATAGTTTAGAATCATGTGTCTATGGCTTGCGGTTGTATACTTTATATAAGACCAGAGTAACTAAACAGACCTGATTCATTGAATATGGAAGTTCCATACAGGCTGAAAGTGAAAAGCTAGAAAAAAGTATTCCATACAAAAGGAAATCAAAAATGAGCAAAAGAAGACATCAAAACATTAGATAAAATAAACTTTAAGACAAACTGTTAAAAGAGACTAAGGGCTGGCTCCGTGGCGCAGTAGGTTAATCCTCCGCCTGCAGTGCCGGCATCCCATATGAGTGCTGGTTCTAGTCCCAGCTGCTCCTCTTGCAATCAAGCTCTCTGCTGTGGCCTGGGAAAGCAGTGGAAGATGGCCCAAGTGTTTGGGCCCCTGCTCTCTCTATGTGGGAGAGCAGGAAGACGCACCTGTTTCCTGGCTTTGGATCTGTGCAGCTCTGGCCTTTGCGACCATCTAGGGAGTGAATCAACGGAAGGAAGACCTTTCTCTCTGTCTCTTCCTCTCACTGTCTGTAACTCTACCTCTCAAGTAAATATATTAAATATTTTAAAAAAAATAAGAGACAAGGTCATTATGTAATGATTAAGGGATCATTTCAATCAGAACATGTGACAATACTAAATATACATGCACCTAATTCTGGGACATCCAGCTATTTGAAACAAATGTTAATGGATCTAGACAGATATATGTGCTCCCCCCAAAAAAGAGTGGGAGATTTCAATATTTCACTTTTGTCAATGGATAGACTAACTAGATAATTAATTAAGAACAAAGAATAGAGCTAGTCTACACTGTAGACCAAAGGTATCTAATTGATAGCTACAGAACATTTCATCCTACTGCCACAGAGTACACATTTTCATCAATGCATGAGACCTGATATAGGATAGACAATAGAAAACAAGTCTATACAAATAAAAACAAATTAAAATTATACTGTGTATGTTTTCTGATCACAGTGGAATGAAGTTGGTATTTAACAAGAGAAACTCTAGAAAATATAATATACAAACACGTGAAGACTGAATAACATTGTTTTGAGTGAATATTTGGTTATAGATGAAATTGAAGGGGAAATTAAAAAAAAATTCCTTGAAACAAATGAAAATGACAACACCCATATCAAAACTTATGGGACAGGAGGCCGGCGCCCTGGCTCACTAGGCTAATCCTCCGCCTAGCGGCGCCGGCACACCGGGTTCTAGTCCCGGTTGGGGCGCGGGATTCTGTCACGGTTGCCCCTCTTCCAGGCCAGCTCTCTGCTGTGGCCAGGGAGTGCAGTGGAGGATGGCCCAGGTGCTTGGGCCCTGCACCCCATGGGAGACCAGGAAAAGCACCTGGCTCCTGGCTCCTGCCATCGGATCAGCGCAGTGCGCCGGCCGCAGAGCGCCGGCCGCGGCAGCCATTGGAGGGTGAACCAGCGGCAAAGGAAGACCTTTCTCTCTGTCTCTCTCTCTCACTGTCCACTCTGCCTGTCCAAAAAAAAAAAAAAAAAAAAAAAAAAAAAAAAAAAAACTTCTGGGACAGGAAAAGTAGCACTAAGAAGAAAGTTTATAGCACTTAGTTTCTGCATCAAGAAATTTGAAAGGCACTAAATAAATGATCTAACAGTGCATCTCAAGGACCTAGGAAAACAAGGAGAAACCAAACCCAAACTTAGTAAGAGGAAATAATAAAAATTATAGAGCAAATAAACAAAATTGAAATTAAGAAAAATCATACAAAAGAACAGTGAAATGAAGTGCTGATAAAAAAATAAAATTGGTAAACCATTGGCCCAATTAACTAAACTAAAAAGGTAAAATACTTAAATTCATGTTAGAGATGAAAAATGATTTTACAAGTGATTCCACAGAAAAATAAAGAATCACCAGGAATTATTACAAATATATGACAACAGATTGGAAAATATAGTAGACTATATTTTAAAAAAATATTTAATGATTAATTTTAAAGAGAGAGTGGTAGATAGGGAGAGACAAAGAGATAAAGAGATCTTCCATTCACTCTTTTATGCCTAAGATGGTTTCAATAGTGTCAGCTGGTCCAGTCAGGAGCCAGGAGATCTGAACTGACTGGGTCTCCAAGATGGTGCCAGCAGCCCTACCAACTAAGCCACATTCCACTGCTTTCCCAGGCACATTAGAAGGGAGCTGGATTGGAAACAGAGAAGCTGGGATTTGAACCAGCACTCTTGTATGGCATGTCAAAGTTGGAAGTGGCAGTTTAATCTGCTGTGCCACCAACACTGACCACTGTCTTTATTTTTTAATAGGAATTTTCTATTATCAATACTAGCTTGTAAATAATCTGATATTTATATGTATATATAATATAATATCAAATTATATATATCAGATTACATATATATGATATGTATATGGGTTTAAAAATACGTATGGGTTTGAAAAACTCAGAATTATTCATATATATACATATGAATTTGAAAAATATGTATGGATTTGAAAAATTCAGCATTACTTATATATTTACATATATATGATTTGAAAAAATACATGTGGTTTTGAAAAATTTAGCACTAATCACGAGAAAAGGCACAGCAAAGTAGGACTAGAAGGGTACTTTATTTTGAAGAAGACTTTCTGCCTAAAATCTGCTGCAAAATTAAGGGGAACTATAATGTGAGATTCCTATTTCATTTAAAAAAGTTTTTTAATTGCACATAATTTTATTTTATTATTTTGAAAGGGAGGGAAGTAGAAAGGAGAGAGAGGGAGAGAAGGAGAGAGGGAGAGGAAGGGAGAGAGAGAGAGAGAGAGAGAGAGAATCTCTCAACAGCTAGCTCACTTCCCAAATGGCCACTACAACTGGGATTCAGACTAAAAACAAAAGCCAGGAACTCAATGTAGGTCTCCCATGTGAGTGGCGGGGACACAACTACTCAAGCCAGGGTACACACTAGCAGGAAGCTGTACTCAGAAGCCAAGTTTGGACTGGTGCCTAGGCACTCTATAAGCAGAATGTGGGTGTTCTGAGGAGTACTTAATCACTACACAAATGCCTGCTGCTCGCTAGGCAAATTTAAGCCATCAAGAGGACTTCCACAGACCATTACAATTGTATCAACCAGTCTTCCAACATTTGCTCACTTATATGCTGCTTTTCTGTGTGACACTATACGGTGAATTATATGAGCCCCAATCCACAGCCATTGAAACCACTAAATTTAGTTTATCTTGTTATGCCTTATACAAGGACATTGTTCAAAGAATATCTTGTGTTTCATCTTTCATTTATATTTACCTCTCTACTGGATCATTTTCAATAACAAAGAAATAATCTTCCATTTCTCTGAAAATATCTCTCCTTGACCCCTCTTTCTTCATCAGCTCCCATCCTATATCATTATCCCTCCTTGAAGCACCACTCAAGAGATTCTTACAATTCTTTTCTTCAATTCTCTTTAGACCTCTTTCAGTCCTGCTTCTATATCTAACACTTTCTGCAAATGTTCTTTTCCAGGACACAAATGAACCCTGTGGCATAAAACTTTAACAATTATTGCTCATTTCTTATCTTACAAAATCAATTAGCAACATGTAACTCAGCTTTCCTTCACATATTCTTTTGAGAAGATTAATAGTCACAAATTAATTTCTGCAGCTTGGATTTCACCTTGAGCCTAAGTCCTCAAAATACAACTTCCTCCATCACATTTCCACTTGAATGGCTAATGTATGTCTTAAAATAGGCAAATCAAAATGTGCACCCCTGATTCTTCCCCTAAACCTGCATTTTCTACCTTAATTGATGCTACATTTGGTCCCCTATATCATAATCCATATCCAATTAATCAGGAAATCCTACTAGTCAATCCTTAACATGGAACTCAGACGGCATCATTTTAAATCAATTTTAGAATAGTCCATTTGTTCCAAGGCCCCATGAACTTTCGCCTGCATTACTTCTCTTAGCTACTCTCTCTACGTTTTTAAAAAGACTCATTTAATTATTTGAAAAGCAGAGTTACAGAGAGGCAGAGGCAGATACAGAGACAGAGAGAGTTTCTCCATCCACTGGTTCTCTCCCCAAATGGCTGCAAGGGCCAGAGCCGAGTCGATTGAAAGCCAGGTGCCAGGAGCATCTTCCAGGTCTTCCACATGGGTGCAGAGGCCTAAGCACTTGGGCCATCTTCCACTGCTTTCCCAGTCATATCAGCAGGTAGCTGGATTAGAAATGGGGCAACTGGAACTCCAACTGGAGCCCAAATAATGTGCCGGCACTGTAGGCGGTGGCTCTATGTCACAGTCCCGGCCCCAATTCTCTCTACTTTTATCTTGATAACTTCTGCTCCAATATTCAGTTTTCAACACAATATTCATGGTTATCTTTTAAATGCATAATTCAAACTGATGTGAGAAATGAGCATACGATTTCCAATCCAGGTTCTTGCCTCACAAAAAGGGACGAATTCTAAGTAGAGGCCTAGTAATGAGCACAGATTTATTTAATGGTGAGGGAATAAAGATAAAATCATGCAGTGTATGAGCATGGGCTTTTCCACACAGAGACATACACACCAGAGTAGGGCATGGTGTTTCCCATGAGAGGAAGAGAAAATGAGAGTGATTTCTTTAAGCATGGTCCTTAGCAGAGAGACTTCTCCCCTACCTCTCTTTATGAGGTAGTGATAGATAATCCAATTGGATATACAAATGGGCTAGGGACTTGACATACCCTTTGTTCTCTAGTGAGACAGGTTCATCCTGGGAAGGTGGGCATATCAAACTGAGAGTCAGACACAGTGTTACTTTGTAGGGCTACACCTTTCATCTAAACTTTATTTTTTTTCACCTAAACTTTAGCTGTCTACTTCCAATATATCATTCCACCACTTAGAGATTTTCACCTCTAAGTCTTAATGGGGTGGTGAAAGATGTGGATCTGTTTTCTACAGCTACTTCCTGCTGATCAGATTCATAGGCCTTCCCCGTCCTGGGTATGGAAATCTTTACCTAGCACATCTAGTGAGTCTGTATCAAGTGCCAAAAGATTTTCATCAGTTACTGCCAATGGTTCTGACCACTGCATGGTCATCACTGCTTTTGAGAGGGCTTAAAATGCTGAACAACAACAACAAAAAAACCCAAATTTCTTAATCAGGATGAGCATAATTGGAAAAAGACAGATTGTAGGTGGGATCCCTATTGGGAAAGGGGAATGTGTTGTATCACTTTATGAATTGTGGGGAATGGTAAAGTTTCTTTACCTGAATTACAGAGCCACTTACTGTTGCAATGTCTCTTTCAGTGAGCATACTACTGTTAGAATATATGTAATAGATTCCATTAATTACTACACATACTCTGCTCCCCCCCCTTTTTTTAACCAGTATGTATACTAGGGCTACTTGATTTTCAATGATTACTTTAGAGCATTCATAGACTGAGTACTTTCTGTAAAATCTGGCAAGTAGTCTGGGCTAGGTTATACCATACAATAGACAGGTTTTTTAAATGGCTTCATGAGATATGGCAGGATTTCCTCCTCTTATGATAGAATCTGGGAATTTTCCTGCCAACAGACGTTAGGAGACATTAAGGAGATGAGACAAGTAATACATGTCTGCCATAAAGTCCAAAAGCTTTCAAGATTTTTCTTACATTTTGCTTTTTGAAGAGATATTTGAGGTCTTCAGTTGGCTTACAAGAATAGCATACTTATCCTCTGCATTCATATGTGAAGACTCAAAAGGTGAAGGTTTAATCCTTGACAAATGTACTCATCTAGAAATTTCCAAATAAATGAGGATGGTCTCTGAAGACTTGAGGAAGAATTTTCCAAGCATGCTGAAGGTTGTATTTGAGGATATGTCAGCCCATTCAAGGCAAACTAAGATTGAGATTCTAGGCTTTATGGTATGCAGCAGAAAACATCCTATAAGTCTGTGACTGTATACCATGAAATTATATCAAGTGTCTGTGTTAATATGGTGTAAGGACTTAGCACAATAGGGTGAAGTTGAATGAATACCTCATTAATAGCTCTGAGGTCCTAAAAATTCTATATTCTCCATTTTTTAAAAAAGATATATTTATTTATTTGAAAATGCAGAGTTACAAAAAAGGAGAGAGAGGGAGAGAGATAGAGATAGAGAGAGAGAGAGAGAGAGAGAGAGAGAGTTTTCCATTGGCTGGTTCACTTCCCAAGTGGCCACAATGGCCAGGGCTGGGCCAAGCTGAAGCCAGTAGCCAGGACCTTCTTCCAGGCCTCCCATGTGGGTGAAGGGGACCAAGTACTATGGCCATCCTATGCTGCTTTCTCAGGGTCATTATCAAGGAGCCAAACCAGAAGTAGAGCAGCCATGACTTGAACTAGTGCCCATATGGGATGCTGGTATCCAGTTTACCCTGCTATGGTGGAATGATAGGTCCCCTTTATTTAATTTTAAAACATGCAAAATGAGGAGTTTTGCAGGGAGACTGACATGGAACCCGGACTCCATGTGTGAGATACTTTCAACCAAGGGTTGGAGTCCCCATGTGAGTTCTAGCTTTACAGGGTACTGATGTCTATGAGGAAATGTAGTCATCCATGAGAGGAGTCTGACAGAAACAGCATGTGCAGCCCTTCCAGGTACTCTCTGATCCCACACTTAAGGATCTACTCTATCTTTTATTTCAGCAGGAATATAATTCAGATTGGAGTCTGCCTCAGTGCTTGTTAACAAATAACTTAAACTTAGGAGAATTTAGAAGCAGTTAACCTGAGAGAAGAACCCAGGAATGTGAATCTCTTACAAGTAAAGGAGTTGAATATTCAGACATTACCAGGAACTGGCATGAGACAAGAACATCTTTTATTTGACAAACTAGGGGCAAAGTAAGTTTTTTAGAATTAAACCTTCAGCTCCCATAATAATATAACTTTTTGATGATAGGTGTCTTGCATAAAGTTAGTACCCAGTGACCCCTGTGCCAATTTAAGAAATTAACACTCTCTTGGAACGGTGCTGTGGTGTAGTCAGCTAAGCCTCTGCCTGTAGTGCCAGCATCCCATATGGGCATGAGTTAATGTCCAGGCTGCTCCTCTTCTGATCCAGCATTCTGCTATGGCCTGAGAAAGCAGCAGAGGACTGATGCAAGCGCTTGGGCCTCTGCATCCATATGGGAGACCCAGAAGAAGCTGCTGGATCCTGGCTTCAGATCGGCTCAGCTTCAGCCATTACAGCCATTTGGGGAGTGAACCAATGGATGAAGACCTTTCTCTGTGTCTCTCTCTGTCTGTAACTACCTCTCAAAAATAAATAAATCTTTAAAAAATTAATACTCTCTTCTGTGACACTGATAATCATCTGGGCCCTTGACACCAGATGCTTGGGCTGTGGAAGCCTCCTGAGCCCTCAGGCCCAGCCTTTAGATGAAGTCATGAGGAAAAGATGGGAGTTGTACCTCTAAGCATAGCCCTTGGCAGAAAGCCCTGGGCCATGCTCCCCACCCTTTTGATGAGGTAGGGCTATATACCCAATGGGATACACAAGCAGGGTGGGGTCCTAGGATGTGCCTTGGTCTTGGATGTGATAGGTGCATCCTGGGAAGGTGAGCATATCGAACCAACAATTAAAGAGACAGCACTATTTTATGGGTGTACAAGAATTCCACCTTACCTGAACTTCAACTACATAGTTACACAATATCAAGACCATATCACAGGTCTATTCCAAACTTGGAAAAACCTTTCCCTGACACTCAGGTAAAAACCAAAACCCTTTCTCAAGAACCAGGAGAAGCACTGCCAAGTTTTCTCTATGAATTCTTCCCTTAAAATGATTCCTTGAATATTCTTCCAGATACCACAGACCCTTTCTGTTCTGCTCACCACCCAAGCATGCTTTTGCTGTAGGGCCTTATGAAGCTCTTCCCTCTGTCTGGAGCGCTGTTACCTAGTCAGATACATAAATAACTTATTTTATATTCATTTACATGAAGCGATGAAGTTTTCTTTTTTTTTTAACTTTTATTTAGTAGATTTAGTACAGTTTATGGATTACAATGGCTCCCCCCCCCCAACTTCCCTCCCACCCGCAACCCTCCCATTTCCGGCTCCCTTTCCCATTCCATTCACTTCAAGATTCATTTTCAATTATCTTTATATACAGAAGATCAATTTAGTATATATTAAGTAAAGATCTCATCAGTTTGCCCCCACACAGAACACAAAGTGCAAAATATTGTTTGAGCACTAGTCATATCATTAATTCACATTGAACTACACATTAAGGACAGAGATCCTACATGAGGAGTAGGTGCACAGTGACTCCTGTTGTTGACTTAACAAATTGACACTCTTGTTTAAGGCGTCAGCAATCTCCCCAGGCTCTAGTCATGAGTTGCCAAGGCCATGCAAGCCCCCTGAGCTCGTCAACTTTGATCTTATTTCGACAAGGCCATAGTCCAAGTGGAAGTTCTCTTTATCTTCCCTTTGAAGATAAACTAGAGGTCTGCCTGTGTTTGGATAGCATCCATGGTTATAAACAGGAGGAATGGGCATTTATCCTAGAGGTAAGACACCCGTGTTCAACTCCTGGACCTAGCTGTTCACCTCAACTGCTTGCCAGTGTAGACCTTGGGAGGCACTTGTAGTAATTCTAGTAATTGGGTTCTTGGCACTCATGTGGGAAACCTGGAATGAGATCCTGGATCCTGGTATCAGCTCCAGCTCAGCACTTGTGTTCAAAGGCATTTGGAGAGTGAACTAGTACATAGAAGATTTCTCTATCTCTCTCGAATAAAACAATTTTATAAATATGAGAATTGATGGATGACTACATCTTTTGGATATCAGGACACACCTGAAAGCTCTGGCTTCTAACACATTTTATAATAGTATGAGTAATAAATAATTGTTCAGAAATTGAGCAACATCTCCTTGGAAACTCACTATAAATTTTACAATTTGTAAAAGATGAACTTAGAACTTTAAATACATTGAAAAAACATACTACTGGATAACTACTGGAAGATCAAATTGCTCTTGTACAACCCATTTGTTCCATCTCTTTGGGTGTTTCCTTCCATCTTAATCTTTTCTGATTTTAATTTTGAAAACTCTTTTTTATTATTTTTATTTATTTATTTTTGACAGGCAGAGTGGACAGTGAGAGAGAGAGACAGAGAGAAAGGTCTTCCCTTTCTGTTGGTTCACCCCTCAATGGCCGCTGCTGCTGGCGTACCGCGCTGATCGGCAGCCAGGAGCCAGGTGCTTCTCCTGGTCTCCCATGCGGGTGCAGGGCCCAAGGACTTGGGCCATCCTCCACTGCACTCCCGGGCCACAGCAGAGAGCTGGCCTGGAAGAGGGGCAACCGGGACAGAATCTGGCACCCCAAATGGGACTAGAACCCAGGGTGCCTGTGAGCAGGTGAAGGATTAGCCTATTGAGCCTCGGTGCTGGCCAAAAACTAATTTTTTTAACTACTGTGCAAAGTAATGTCTCTTATATTATTTGGTATCAACCATCTCCACAATCCTACTTCCATGCGCCCATTCTCTTCCTTGTAAGCTTTGGATATTTTTTGTAGCCTTGAGTTTATGCAGGAATTTAATACACAGATGTTAGTGTTAGTGTTATGTACTGAATGTGGAGTTTACAGGTGAGATATTTGGGAAGTTATTACCTTTAATAGTCATTAGGGTGGGGTCCCATGATTAATTCTGATGACTTTAGAAGGAGAGGGCCAAGGACACATAGTCATAGAAGGCCTTTGCCAGATGAGGTACTAGACCTTGAGTCTACAGAATTATAAGTCAGAATAAGCCTCTTTGGGGCTGATGTTGCGGAGCAGCAGGTTAAGCTATCACTTGCATTGTCAGTGTCCTATATTGGCATGCTGACTCCACTTCTGATCTGGTTTCCTGTTAATGTGCCTGGGGAAGTAGCAGATGATGGCACAAGTACTTGGGCCCATGTCATACACGGGAGACCCAGATGGAATTTCTTGGCTCCTGGCTTTGGCCTGTCCAAGTCTTAGCAATTCTGGCCACATCAGGGAGTGAACCAATAGAAGGAAAATTCTCTCTCTCTCTCTCCATTTTGGGGATGAGCCAGACAGTGGATGGAATATCCCTCTTCTTCTACCTCTCTCCTTGCTTGTCACTCTGTTTTTCAAATAAGCAAATAAATGTTATAAAAAGGAAGAAGAATCTTTAAACATACACACACACACATATATAAAGTCAGTCCGTCTCATGCATATAGGAAGAAAAAGCTGATAGTTACTCTAACAAGAATAAATAATAAAATATTAAACAAAACAAGGCATAGATCAAATTAGAAGGCATTAACTGTGGTTGAAGCATGAAACAGGGTTCTAGAATGAATCACTGAAGTTTTGTTGCTGAATAACACTTTTAGATATCATTATGATGAGGAATGAACTCCATGTCAGCTGATTATTCTTCATCAGAATGTATACCTAGAATTTCTTTTCTTTAAAGGATTATTTGTTTATATATTTGAGAGTGAGATTTTACAGTGAGAGGGAGAAAGAGAGAGAAAGATCTTCCATCCATTGGTTCACTCCCCAAATGGCTGCAATGGCCAGAGCTTGGCCAATCTGAAGCCAGGAGCCAGGAGCCAGGAGCCAGGAGCCAGGAGCTTCTTCTCGGAAGAGGAGCAGCCAGGACCAGAACCAGTGTCCATACGGATGTTGGCGCCACAGGCAGAGGATTAACCTACTGCGCCACAAAGCTGGCCCCTAGAATTCCAATGAAAAGGAAATAAATACTTCTCCTGTAATCCTATAGAAAGATGGTGACTCGAGCTTTGGATATTCTGAAGAATCATACCAATTATGCATTTTACTGTAGGGTATGAACAGATACAGAATACATAGGAAGTCATATTAGTGGCCTATAAAGCAACAAATTATTTGAAATTGTCTTTCTTTGAAAAGACCTGATGAGGTCGGTGCCGCAGCTCACTAGGCTAAACTTCCGCCTTGCGGCGCCAGCAAATCGGGTTCTAGTCCTGGTCAGGGTGCCGGATTCTGTCCCGGTTGCCCCTCTTCCAGGCTAGCTCTCTGCTGTGGTCAGGGAGTGCAGTGGAGGATGGCCCAAGTACTTGGGCCCTGCACCCCATGGGAGACCAGGAGAAGTACCTGGCTCCTGCCTTCGGATCGGCGGGGTGCGCCAGCCGCAGCGTGCGGGCCGCGGTGGCCATTGGAGGGTGAACCAACGGCCAAGGAAGACCTTCTGTCTCTCTCTCACTGATGTCCACTCTGCCTGTCAAAAAAATAAAATAAAATAAATAAAAAATAAAGAAAAGACCTGATGAACCAAGTCTAAGCTTTCCCTCAGTCTTAGTCTCAATGCTATGTTCAATAACAAACCTGCTCGGTAAACTTTTCAAATAAAATGAAAAGAGAAATCTTGCTTTTGTCTCTTAAGATTGTACCTTTATATTTAAACTCATGAGTTTCAAAATTAGTTTCTGAGATAAAAAAATTTTATATTGACATTGTGCCTATTTACACATAAGTTGCTATTCTTTAATAGACACTCTTTGAATTCTAGTTACAAATATCACACATTTTCCTCATGGACTAATGCTGTCCTGTCCCAGAACTCAGCTTAGCTTGCACTTATTTCATACACAGATATTCTGCCCAAATTCTGCAAAAAACACCCTATTCCACCATGGGATAGCTGGTGTTCTGTTCCTGAATTTAGAGGGAAATGAAAGCCTTTTCAAATATAAACCAAACAGAAAAAGCCCTAATTGTTCAGGGATGTAAAAGTTTTAGAAACACTTGAGCAAGTCAAGCCACGCAATGTTACGCATGGGCAGTGGCACTGCTGGGGAATCTCCAAACTCTGTGGGGAACTGTAGAGGTTCCTGACCTCTTAGGGACACCTGTTTAAATTCCAGTTGAAAGCCAAGTGGGGAAAGGTTGTTTCTTCTTTTTTCTTTCCTGGGACCATGTTGAAGACAGAGCTTGGGAAGCCAGGGTAACTTCTCCTTTGTCTCTTCCTCTCTGTTTCAGATGTGGAACAGGAATTGGGAACTTTCAGATTTAGGTCAGCCAGCAAATCAGCTCCTCTTTATAGAAGTTAGGAAATTTCCATCCCTGGAATTTGCAAGGAAAATACATTGTGAGATTCATAATCCATATTTGAGCATTTTCAGATAGTGTTTTAAATGGTGAGAAGGCACTTCAAAGTGTGGTTATTTCTTTAGGCATGAATTTGTTGTTAATAATGACATAAACAAGTTACATAAACTTTCTAGCTTTTAGATTCTTCATTTTCAGTGAGGATCACATTACCAAGTTTAAATGAAGTGAAAACAAATAAAATAATACCTGTGGCCCTATATGATGACACTTGATGCAATTAAATGCCAACAAACAACCTCTTATTAGTTGAGTGAAAATCTTTTTCTCAGATGAGATGGTATTACTTTAATTTTAATACAGTTAGACCTATCTTCAGATTTTTCATGCTCAAGTTAAGTATGAATAACCATGAGATGCAGCAAGTGCATAGCATAATTTTTATTTTCTAATAGTATATTATTTGCTCTATATAAGTATATTCTTTTGTACCATTTATCGTCTAATACTTTCCCATTGTGATATATCAGGCTTACACAAAATTTCCTGAGACTGCATAAACAATATTAGTGTAGAAGCATGATAAATTCAAGTGCTACTGTACTTTTTATAGTTATTTGTAAAGCATTGACTATGTCCACAGCAATAAACTAAAAGGCATAGGGAAGAAAGAAAAAATACAAGTCACAGAGTTAATTCATTTTATTCAAGGTATGTCCACAGAATTTTCGCTGTTTATTTTTTTTATGCATACCATTATGTTCTTGACTCAAAATTGTTCAGAGAAATGTAAATGAATGAAACTATAGACTGCTTTGGTGTTTGCTCCTATACTTGCTCTATAATTTAATCTATATCATTGATACAACAAAAACAGCACCAGCAAAGAGGATTCTGGCATCCACCAGAGACACCAGTGAACATACAGAAAGTCAACTCTTTTTACAAATTCCAGAAACAGAGTCTTAAGGTTGGGACCTTCAGGGAAATCAGCAGAGCATCTTTAAGGTGAGGCAACAGAATCTGAAAGCTGAACAGAACACAATTTCCAGGTAGTTGAGGATAGGAAAATGGTTAGCCGGACAGATAAGAAATAAAAGTATTATTGCTGGATAAAAATCCTTGATCTAAAATGATGGGTTTAGGGAATTTACAGGAAGGGCGATTCCAAATAGGATTTTTAATAGTTTAAAATTGTGTTTTTTTTTGTATATTTGCTACAATTGTGCAAATGAATTATCTTCACACTTCACAACCTTTCTCTGAACTTTTTGGTTTATAGAAAATACTGCATTGTGGGTTAAAATGTATGTTTCATTTTATTATTTTTAACGTCTTTTAAATTATTTTAACAGATTCACTATAGTTTATAGGTGCAATCTTAAGAATGTAATGAGATTGCCGCCTTCCTCTCCTTCTTTCCCTTCCAGCCTACTTTTCCAAATTTTTTTTTAGGTTTTGAAATAATATCTTTTAAATTTACATTACAGTAAGAAGGCTTAATGTTTCACCAAGTCAGAAGTTTAACAAGTTAAAAGCAAAAACCTCCTAGTTCCGTGGGAGTATAGACAATAGCTATAAACAATAATTGAATGGAAAAAACATATTTCACTAGTATACAGTAAATTTTAAAATAATCACTGATCATTAAAACTATGGTAGTATAACATTCTTAACCAATGATTTGACAAAGGTATAAAACAAAGTTTTACAAAAGTATATTTTTAGCAATACTGACACACACAGGAATTTCTTTTTTTTGTGTGCTTTTTATTTCTTTTTGTTTTGTTTTGTTTTTAATTTTAGCTCCTGCATATAAAGGAGAACATGCAGTATTTGTCTTTCTGTGTCTGGCTTATTTCATTCAACATGATGTTCATTTTAAATATTGCGATTGTAAGGGGATCTATATTCCAAATAAAAGGGTTATCTTATTTTACAAGGTCTTTAGATTAACATACAATTCTTGTTACCATTATGGCTCCACCCATTCTACCGTGGAATAGACATCGTTACCCTTGTTCAATCTGCTTGCCTCAATGAGAGTCAAATAGATGGTTCTTAGGATGTGTTTCGCAAAGGGTTTTTTTTTTTTTTTTTTTAAAGATTTATTTATTCACTTGAGAGGCAGAGTTACAGACAGAGAGAAGGAAACAGAGAGAGAGGTCTTCCATCAGCTGACTCACTCCCCAAATGGCCAAATGGCTATAAAGCTGAGCCAATCCGAAGCCAGGATCCAAGAGCTTCTTCTAGGTCTCTCACACAGTGCAGGATCCCAAGCACTTGGGTTGTCTTCCATTGCGTTCCAAAGCCATTAGCAGAGACCTGGATTGGAAGTGAAGCAGCTGGGACTCCAACCACCATCCATTTGGGCTTCCAGCACTGCAGGCAGATGCTTCACCTTCTACGTCACAGTGCCAGCCCCACAAAGGATAATTTTTTAAAAAAGGATATAAAACATTAATGTCAGTGTTTTTTTTTTTTTTAACTTCTTCATGCTTTGCGCTATCTAACAAGTACTAAACTAAGTTCATGCAGATTAAGTTTTTAAACACAGGTATGGGATGGACTATGTGGTATTTATATTCCCATGTCTGGCTTATTTCACTTTTATAAGGATCTCCTGTTTCATTCATATTTGTGGGAAATGTAAGGATTTTATCCATTCTGTGGCTGAATAATGTTTCATTGTGTGTGTATTTTCTTTCTTCCTTCATCAGTCAGTGGACATCTAGGTTAATTTCACATCTTAATTATTGTAAGTAGTGTTGTACTGAACACTCAGCTCGCTCAGCTACATAAACTCTGCCTAAAAATGCTGATATCAATATTCTATAACATTTCAAAATTATATTTTTCAAAACACATCTTATGACTTATTTGATGCTATGAGTCAGGCGGTTGAACAAGCATTACTCTATTTATAATAGAAGTGAGAGAGTCATATTGGTTTGTTCATTGACAGAGTTATTAGATGGTGAAGCTGGGATCTCTAACTTGTTGGTGTCTGAAATTGAACAATTCATTTTTATTTTTAATTAATTATATCTGGAATAGTAAATTAGAAGAAAATATTGCTAGGATAGATTAGAGAGTGCCTTCATACTGCTTATTTTAGGTTTCCTCAATATTCCTCAATATTTTACATTGCCATGGATATACATGTTAGTATTATGAAATGATCATGGATAGATTATTGTTAACTAAACAGCATATTTTATTAATGTTTTACTAAATTTTTCTTGTTTTAGGATTCAGTACTATATCAAGGGACTTCATGTTGTGCAATTACCTTTTTAATAATTTAAAGTCATCAATTGTTTGATCATAAATCATGAGGACACTATAGTCACTCTCCACTCTCAAATATTTAACATGAATTTGGGAAATTTCTTTTATTTGAAAAATAAAGCATTGGTTTATTTATATCTAATGAGTATTTTAATTATAAATTGTAGTGTCCTGAGAACACATCAGAGAAAAGAAGTGTGGAGAGATAAGAATTATTTAATTATCAGATTAATACAAAGCTTTTTTTCTTTTCATTTCCCACCCAATTTAGCTGTTAATACCTATGAAGCTACCTGAAATGGAAGCAGATACATGTGAGTCTGAGAGCCATGATAATTTACTTAGGGATTTCATTTTTCATTTCTAAGAAATAAAAGAGATAAGTGAAAATATTTGCCAGCTTTTGTTGACATAAAGCAGGAGCGAGAGTAAAACACCATCATGTCTGTTCTGTGCCAATGGCCCAGGGAGCTTCTCCTCCCTGCTCATGGCCAGTCTTCTCCTGTGCCTCTTGCTGTGTCAGTATTTCTATGAGCATATGGTATCTGATCCCACAGGAACCCAACAATAGATAATCTTTTTTAAAAAAAGATTTACTTATTTATTGAAAGTCAGAGAGAGGGGAAGACAAAGAGTTAGAGATCTTCCATCCACTGGTTTACTCTTCAGATGGCCACAACAGCCAGGGCTGAGCCAGGAGCTTCTTTCGGGTTTCGCATCTGAGTGGCAGGGGCTCAAGTGCTTGGACAATCTTCTGCTGCTTTTTCCATACCAATAGCCTGGAACTGGATCAGACATGGAGCAGCGGGATTCAAAAACGGTGCCTATATGGGATGCAGGCGTTGTAAGCAGTGGCTTTGCCTGTTGTACAGCAACACTGGCCCCAAGGTAATCTTATTACAGCTACTTAAGGAAGCACAAACTGAGCCTTTCAGAGTTGTAAGTTTTCTATGATCTGTCTCATGCCACAGAGTGTGTAGAAGAGTCTGGACTTTTTAATTCAGGTGAGCATGAATCTATATCCGATGTTCTTATACATTTCACTTCTTTCTCTTTTTTTGATTTGGCTCTAGGCTAAGCTGACCACTGCTGGATCATATCTTGGTTGGCGTTCATTGTAATAAATGGTTGACTTACCCAATGACTTTATAAAACTTTTGATTATTTTGTTTTCTCAGAGATAGCTTAGAGTGCATATGGGCTCATACTGCAGACACTGGTTAGGAGCGAACATCAGAACAGAATGGAAATGGTTGGTTTATACTTTGACGAAGGATGGATTTTACTTGGATATAAGTGTACACAATTTATATATTTGTTAGTTTTATTAAGAGTTGAAATAGTTTCTCTTAACTCTGACAATCATAAAATGAGCTTATTTTTCATTCTTAAGATAAACCCCACTTTTTATTCACAATATTTTACAAACTTTTATTCACATGTATGTATATATAGATATTCACACACACACACACACACACACATGCACACAGGGTTGGTGCTATGGTAGTTGAGTCCCTGCCATACACGTTGGACACCTGCTTGAAGTCCTTAGCTCCTGGCTTCAGCCTAGCTCAGTCTGGGATTTGGTTGGCATTTCAAGAGTGAACCAGCAGATAGAAATGTCTCTCCCTATCTCATTGTCACTCTGTCTTTCAAATTAGAAAAATAATTAAATAAAAGATGAATTTATTTTGGTGCAAAACTTTTATAAATCCTTGCATAGTTTGTTCATAATACGTGTTTTTTTAAAAAATATTTATTTATTTATTTGAAAGGCAGAGTTAACAGAGAACAGAGGCAAAGAGAGAGAGAGAAAGAGAGAGATGTCTTCCATCCGCTGGTTCACTCCCCAGATGGCCTCAATGGCCGGAGGTATTCCAATCTGAAGCCAGAAGCCAAGAGCTTCCTTTGGGTCTCCTATGCAGGTGCAGGGCCCCAAGGACTTGGGCCATCTTCCACTGCTTTCCCAGGCGATAGCAGAGAGCTGGATTGGAAATGGAGCAGCTGGGACTCGAACTGGTGCCCATATGGGATGCCAGCATGCAGGCAGCAGATTTACCTGCTTTGCCACAGTGCTGGCCCCCATAATATATATTTCTCTAACGCTTTTTAAAGTCCCAGTGTGTGGGGGTTGGTGCTCTGGTGTAGCTTGCAGCTTTGGCATCCCATGTGGAAGACCTGTATCTCTCCCTCTCTCTCTCTCTCTCTCTTTAAATCTTTCTTCCAAATAAATAAAAATAAATCTTTTTTTAAAAAAGTGCCAGTGTGTGTATATATATGTGTACATACACATATACAGATGAGAAGTAATTATCTGAATGACTCCTGGAAAATCTTTGGCTGGCGACAGGTTTTCAAGTGAGTAAATAGTACCCCCACCAACATTTGGTAAGCTTCCTTTATCATGAACAATATTTTTAAATCTTCAAATTTGATCCTCATCATAATCCTTGGAGATGAGCAGGAATATTATCTATGACAATCTCTGCTTTATACTACATCAAGTTCATTTGTCATTATGGTTTGTACTTGATCACATTGTGCCACATTATATAAATAATAGGCAAATAATAAATCCTCCAATCTCTGGCTTATGTCCAACCTGTTGCTTCCCTCCCTTTTATTTTGAAAAGATTTTTATTTATTTATTTGAGAGGTAGAATTACAGACAATGAGAAGGAGAGACAGAGAGAAAAGTCTTCTATCCACTGGTTCACTCCCCAGATGGCTGCGAAGGTGTGAGCAGCACTGATCAGAAGCCAGGAGCTTTTTCTAGGCCTCCCACATGGGTGCAGGGGCCCAAGTGCCTAGGCCATCTTCTTGCTTTCCTAGGCTATAGCAGAGAGGAGCTGGATTGGAAGAGAAGTAGCCAGGACTAGAAGTAGCGCTCATATTGGATTCTGGCACCGCAGGCGGAAGCTTAACCTACTGTGCCACAGCGTCAACCACTTCCTCCCTTTCTTAAGTGGCTATTGCCAACTTGCATATTGATGTAGAAGGGCCATCACCTTCTGAACCTACACCATTTTCTCTGTTTCCTTCATCAGGTGCTTCATACATTCATGACCACCAAAGGAGTCTGAGCCTTTAACCTTCCCCAGTGGATGGGGATTGCAGAAAGGCCATCCATGCTCTGAAGTTACTCTGGTGAAGCAAAACCCTACTCCTGTCCCTGTGGGCTTAGTGGGAGGACCTGGGTGTTGGAGCCAGAGACTGATAAAATCCTAGATCCAATGTGTATTGTTTGATTAAACTTAATCTGTTTAAGAGTCAGTTTCAACCAATACAACAGGGATAATAAGACAAAACAATTTTCTGGGCAGTAGGTCCTGAACAATTGCTTTCCTATCATTATTTTCTTTTGCCACCATTTCAACACTCTGAGATATGCATTGCTATCTTTATGTTCTCATCTTAAAATTATGATGGTGAATATTTCTTATATATTAATTATGGAATACAGCAGTTTTCCATAGATTTTTCTGTTTTATCAAGAATGAGTTAAATCACTTAAAGATGCAAATGAGTTTAGTAATTTAATGAAATATTTACAGAATAGCTACTATTTTGAATTCCCTTTTGAATACATGTAATTTCTTCTATTTGTAGATATTGCAGTCTTCTGATCAGTAATCACATTCTCTTTAACCTATCCAATATTGTACTAAGGAAAGCCAGCTATTATATATTAGAGTCCAAACATCCTTAAAAATGTCGAATGTGCTCAGATATCTACTCCTGGAAGCTGTCAGAATGACAGCTGACATTGATATTTAAAATTATTTGGCATATTTATCACATGTGCCTGCTTCTGGTCCTCCATATAGAACTCTAGCTATTTCAGATTATTAGATAATTGATCTCTACCTTAATTCTGCTTGACCTCCCACGAATTTTTGTGTGTGTGTGTGTGTTCAGTGGAATAGAAGCCCACAAGATATATTTGTACATTTGTGCAGGAACTTATTGATGACATAATACTACAAACTGGTGTGATGTAAAATTTTATTTACCACAATTGCAGATCTGCATGATCACTGTGGTAGTTTTCAACTATTTTTTTTTAAATCATGGAAAACCAAAGTTTTGTTACTGAGTTTGTATTCCTGGGGCTTTCCCAGAATCCAGATATTCAGAAAATAATATTTGTAGTATTCTTGTTGGTCTACATTGTGACTATTGGGAGCAACATGCTAATTGTAGTGAGTATCAGCAGCAGCCCTGCACTGTGGGGCTCCCCCATGTACTTCTTCTTGGCTTTCCTGTCTTTCCTGGATGCCTGCTTCTCCACTGCCATGGCCCCAAAGATGATTGTGGACTCCCTCTATGAGAGGAAAACCATCTCCTTTGAAGGCTGCATGACCCAGCTCTTTGCCGAACATTTCTTTGGTGGCGTGGAAGTGATCGTCCTCACGGCCATGGCCTATGACCGCTATGTGGCCATTTGTAAGCCCTTGCACTACTCTTCTATCATGAACTGGAGGCTCTG